>NC_044335.1:16465335-17208533 GCF_007399415.2 Gopherus evgoodei | reverse complement strand
AGGGCCCGTACTTTGGCAGAAGTCTGTGTCCATGTCTATGTCCTTATCAGCACGCTGCCGTCGCCTCCTCACCTGGTTTTGCTCTGGCAGGTTCTGGTTCTGCATATACTCCAGGATAATGCACATGGTGTTTGCAGTGATCATAATTGCTCCAGTGATCTGAGCAGGCCCCATGATCCCAGTGCTATGGCGTCTGGGCTGAAAAAAGGCGCAACACAATTGTCTGCTCTGACAGAGGGAGGGGCGACTGACAACATGGCTTACAGGGAATTAAAATCCACAAAGGGAGTGGCTTTGCATCGAGGAGAAACACAAACAAATGTCACACAGAACGGCCCCCTGAAGGATTGAACTCAAAACCCTGGGTTTAGCAGGCCGTTGATTTCAGGGAGGGAGGGAGGAAGCAAATGAATACAAAACAAATCGGGTCTATTTCTTGTTTTGATTCACTCCATCTACCCTTTACATTTTTAATCTGGCAGCAGATGGTGCAGTAGGACTGCTAGCCATTGTCATGTGTTCGGCAGAAGATAGGAGTGACTCAACCAGGTCATTCCTATGTCTGCCCAGGCGCCCCAACTGACCTCACTGAGGTTGGTTAAAAGAGCACCCAGGAATAAGACGATAACGGCTACCAGTCGTAACGCACCATCTGCTGCCAAAAGGCAATGAGCTGCCTCTGTGTAGCAATGCAGTCCCATGTCTGCCAGCACCCAGGAGACTTACAGTGACGGTGAGCTAAGCGGGCTCCATGCTTGCCATGGTATGGTATCTACTCAGGTAACCCAGGAAAAAAGGCGTGAAATGATTGTCTGCCATTGCTTTCACAGAGGGAGGGAGAGGGGGGCCTGACGACATGTACCCAGAACCACCTACAACACTGTTTTTGCCCCATCAGGCATTGGAATCTCGACCCAGAATTCCAATGGGCAGCGGAGACTGTGGAAACTGTGGGTTAGCTACCCACAGTTCACGTTCCAGAAGTTGACTCTAGCCTCAGTACTGTGGAAGCAGTCTGTCGACTTAATGCACTTGGAGCATTTTGTGTGGGGACACACAATCGACTGTATAAAAATGATTTCTAAAAAACCAACTTCTATAAATTTGACCGAATTTCATAGTGTAGACGAACCCTATGTTGCAATAATAGGTCTTATTAGGAGAAATAACTACAGTCTAATGAAAACAGATGGCTGGCACTTCAAACAAAGGCATTTAGAAAGCACAAGCATGTATGTGCAACACTGTACACTTAAAATCCTGTTTATAGATGAAGTCTAATTTGTAGTGCATGTACACACTGAGCAGAACCCAGAAGTCACCCCCTAGAAGTCACGAGTTCCTCCACTACTTCTGAAGAAAAGATAACAAAAATGAACCTAGAGCAACCCTGCTCTTTGGACTGAACTCCCCTTTTCCCTAGTTGAAAACTGGGAATCCAAGCCTAAACACTCATAAGCAGCAATCTGAAAACATCTACACAAAAAGTTTATTCGTTTCAGAAAAGACAGCAAGAACAAGAGGAAAAGAACCCAACCCCTTCCCTAAAATAATCTGCATTCACCAACCATCTAGAATTTGTGGTCAAGACTGCAGGTTACTCTACTCCTATATTTTTATTCAAATACAGACTACAAAACAATACAATACAATACAATGGTGTATTTGACTAAATATTCAGCAGATCAGCCCCACCTTTTATATTCTTTAGCTGACTGACTGCAAGATCTCTCAACCTCTCTTGACTGAGGAATCCAACGGGGGCTAAAACTAGTACAGAGACTTCTCCAGGTTCTTCACAGAGTAAGAAGAAAAAACAGACCGAGCTCAATCCTTTGAATAAGAAAGCCTCAGATAGTTCAGATACTGTTAGAGTTACTGTGTAAACATTTTTATTCTGTTTTACTTCACTCCCCATGCAGAAGAGCTATTAAGAACTACAGCACAGTTACTTAAGAACTAGAGACACAGCAATATTAACTTTCCCCAAGCCCTTCCTCATCACTTCAGACTCTCCCCAAATAAGAGCTAGACAGTGCTTCTGTATTGCTTCCACATTGTCATTTTGGGATTTTATAATTTAACAATGATTGCAGAATTCCCCTCCCTAAGAGCATTAGGTCTAGTTGCCAAGTCAAGAAAGTCATGCTAGTAAATGTGCATACCAAACTCCCAGGTAGCGGTGTAGATTTCTACAGTGGATACAATACAGAGACAGGCCACCATTGCTACCCAAGCCCCAGGTAAGAATAAGGTTTTAGAAAAAAAACCAGGACATTAAAGGATTCTGATGGAACTCTGACAATATTTTTGGTGTACTTTACGAGCCATAGCATTTTGGTGGGTGGATGCCCATTTCACCATGCATGTGGTGCACTATGGCTGACTAGCAAGAGGGAAGATTTAGCTCAGGGGTCGGCCACCTTTCAGAAGCGCTGTGCCAAGCCTTCATTCATTCACTCTAATTTAAGGTTCTGCGTGCTGGTAATACATTTTAAAGTTCTTAGAAGGTCTCTTTCTATAAGTCTATAAGATAGAACTAAACTATTGTTGCATGTAAAGTAAATAAGGTTTTTAAAATGTTTAAGAAGCTTCATTTAAAATTAAATAAAATGCAGAGCCCCCTCAGCCCCCCCAGACTGGTGGCCAGGACCCAGGCACTGACTGCGCCACTGAAAATCAGCTCGCGTGCCGCCTTCAGCACCCATGTCATAGGTTGCCTACCCCTGGTTTAGCTCCTTAGAAGACAGTAGACACTTCACACTAAGACATTCCAAGAATGAGGAGAAGGTTTTTGTTGGAAGGAGTTTAAACCATTAACACTTTTTTGATAATACTTAACTCATTTACAGTGAACTCTCCAATAAACAGGAAATCAGCGGCCTCAGAATTTAACCCATAGCAGGCCATAAATGAGTGCCCAAACTCAACTAGCGTTCAGAAATCGGAACAGAAGTAATGCAGCCTTGGAAAATTGTGTAATTACCAGCCCATCCTTTAGCAAGGTGGATTGATCAGTGAATAATATATTCTGAATTATCAAAAAAATATTTGTCCTAGGTCAGAGGAAAAGTAGAATTTTGCAAGGCTAGAATAATGCATGACACATACTTTGCATTACAGGTTTTTTATATAAATGGGCTTCTTTTGATTTCCATATTCTGTTATCAAAAAGTTCATGATCTACTTATAAGCCAATAGAAGAAATATTTTCAATCACTGAAACCATGCATCTGAGGAAGTGGGTATTCACTCACGAAAGCTCATGCTCCAAAACGTCTGTTAGTCTATAAGGTGCCACAGGACTCTTCGCTGCTTTTACAGATAAAGACTAACACGGCTACCCCTCTGATACTTGAAACCAAACTGCATGTTAACCAAACAGAAGAAAATAATGTATTAATAATACAAATTTATGGTCATGTTAATCTATGCTCCATTAGGCACCTGTAGTCTCCAAGGCTTAATTTACAGCTACTAAATTTAATACACACAAGGAACATATCTCCCTCCTTCCGGTTTTCTTATTATACCAACAGGACCTAAACCCCTAAGGATCAGTTCTGCATGTTAGAAACAGCGGGTGTTCTAAAGTATGCTGAAGGTGATGAAAATACTAACTTTCTATAACTGATTTCTATAGAAAGCTTGACCATCAACCCAGGACACTCTCAGAACTGCTAGGTAAGCACAGCAGTTGTATTTCATTTCTAACATGATTTTAATCTGTTCACATTAGAAGGTGCAAACCACACCATGAATTTTCAGATCAATAGTTTGCACTAGACTAGACCAGCTTACGTACAAAACACAAGAAAACTGCCTGAGTCCTTTTCTCAGAAAAGGCTTATCAGGATGTGATGTGGTCTCTGAAGTAGTACGTTCACTCTTTCACAAGCTATACCCAGTATACCATGTACTGGATTAGAAACCAAACTTGTCAAACTAATCAACTGGAGAACATCTGGAAATACAGCATTCTTGGTTTTTTAAAAACAAACAGTTACCATTTTCATAACTCGGTAGTTAGCAGTAAGACCCCAGACTGAATTAGTAATGATCTAATTGCACATAGCTAATAGCTGTCTAGTGGACGGCAGTTTGAAAGGGAAAATGGTGTCATTGCTCATTGGCTTTACAAACTTGCTTCCTCTTCCAATGCTCTCCCCGCCCCTTGGCACGAGGGAACACAGCGGACATAGAGGTTGTGTCATTTTCCTATTTTGAAAAAAAAAAAAAAGCCACCCCAAGTTCTAGGGTGGATTACGGAGCATTTCCTGCCCTCCCCCGCAGTGTTACCCCATTAGCTACCCCCGGTAAAACCGTACGAGCAGAAACCACCTCCTTCGGCGGCCTTGCCCCAAGACGTTGAGAAGCCTCGGGGGCAAGCCCCAAAGCTGCCTGTTTAGCCACACGCCCTACACAGCCGGGTCTCTGGCCACGCCACACGCCCCCGGAGGTGCCAGGTGCCGGCCAGCCCTGGGCGGTGTCACAACCTGGCCAAAGCAGGAGGATTCCGGGACTCCCAGGGGGAACGAGCCTCTCTGGGCCGGGCTCTCTGGAAATTTCTGGCTGGCGCGGATCATGCGGGGTTGGCCCCGCTCCCGCCCGCCCCTGCCCGCTCCGGGGGGCCCGCTCCCGGGAGGGGGGCAGGCGATCCCGCCCGCGTGAGCAGGGGGGAGGGGCGGGGCCATAGGCGACCCCCCAGCCCAGCGCGTCCAGGCCCCCCCGCCGGAGCCCCCCGCCGCCTCTCACCGATGCCGGGCGCCACATAGACGAAGTAGAGGAAGGAGGAGGAGAGCGAGAAGAGGAAGAGCAGGGCCACCAGCGAGCGTCGGGGCAGCAGCCGCCAGGCCCCCCGGAGCCACCGCATGGCCCCCGATCCGCTCCGATCCGCCTGCCCGAGCCCGCGGCCACTCACAGGCGGGGAGGGGGCGGCTCCGCGCTCTACGGCCGATCACCCGCCGCCAGCTCCCAGCCCCGCCGCATGAATGAGGAGCCGGCTGCGCTCCCCCCGCGGAACGGCACCGGCGCGCGGGGCGGGCGGGGCCCGAGAGAGGCGGCGGAGCAGGGACCGTCTGCAAACTCCGCTCCGGCGACACTGCAGAATAGGGACCCGCCCCAACTTCCCCTCTGCCCACACTGCAGAACTGGGACACGCCACAAGCGCCCCTCAGCCTACACTGCAGAACGACTAGGGTTCATCTGCGAAGTCCTTGCTACCTACACTGCAGTACTGGGAACCATTTGCAAACACCCCTTGTTTTATAATGAAACACTCAGCGGATGTCCACAAACTAAACTCAGTTTACACTGCAGAATTCAGGGGCTCCCTGAAAACACCCTTCTACTCACTCTGTAGCACTCTGGGAGTACTATAGTTTGAAAACAAGGGGGTATCTCTTTGCAGCACTTATCACTGAGCTACAAGGGCATCTGCTAAGTGCCCTCCATTCTCACTCCAGCATCCAGAGAGCCTCTATAAAGTTCCCCCCACTCTTGCTTCAGCTCCTAGAGAGAGTCTACACATTACCCTATGCTCACACTACAGCACTCAGGAATTATCTGCAATTTACCCACCCCTCCCAGTCCTACTGCAATACCCAGGTTGGTACCCTCTGTCAATTCTCTTCTGTTCCCACTCAGGTTACAACACCCAGGGAGCCTCTGAAAAGTATCCGCCTCTTCTCCCCCTTGCATTTCAGCATGCACGTGTGTCTGCTGCTCTGGGGTTTTACACTGGAGCACCCATGCAATGTCTACATACATCTACAAACTATCCTTCTCTCCCATTCTACACTGGCTGAAAATTATCCTCTGGTGCTGTAGCATCTTCAAATTACCCTTCAATTCAACTCACACTACAGAAGTATGCTTTTTGCTTTCCTATTACATTGGTTTGTGTATACATGAAATTAATCCAGAATAAAGTAGGATGTGAATTTAAAGCAAATTAACTATTAGCTATTCCTGATTACCTCCTTTTATTGTCTGGTCAAGGTTCAGGGGTGCAATCCAGAGCAGTGAGGGGCTGTGTCACCACTTGTTCTGCAATGCTGAGTGCCTTTACAATGCTTTGCTACTGGACACTCAGCCGGCCTGGGACACTCACAATCAGTCTACAAGAATGCAGATCACACCCTGAGTTTCTGTGTGCTAAATAGCCCTGCTTGAGTAACTCTGACCCCAGCAGCCTGTCTACAGCCCCACAGCCTCACTTTGGCTTCTACCGGTCTTGTTGGTAACAACTAGCAAGGTGGCCCCAACACGATCTCAGTCCTGAATTTCCCCAAAACCATGTGTTCTGAAGTGCCCAGCCCCGTCCTGAATAGCTCAAAGAAATAATAAGTTTCATCACTCCTGTAAAGAGACAAAACCACATCACAGCTTATTAACTTAACTGGGGTAAATACACCCTTCCTTTTAAGCACAGCACTGAGTTGGTCTCTAGTAAAATAAAACAAACTTATTAACAATAAGACATAGCTGGAGACAGTGATGCTACATAAAAGGAATAAAGTTAGAAAGGGTTACAAGCAAATAAAAATGAAAACACACATCTAAAAGTCTAAAACTTAATCTAGCAAGATAAAGGCTTTGTTCAAGATGGTTTCTCTAACCAGTTATTCTTCCTCCCGGCAATGGCTGACTTTCCCTCAGTTAGGACCTTCCACAAAGCAAATGGGGTTGGTTTTCCTTGTCTTTGCAGATGAAAGATCTTTGACTAAGCAAATTTCTCACCTATATTCAGTTCCAGAGAATTCAGCTTCTCCTCTCACCCTTTCTTTGAAGGGTCCATATTTCTTAGCTTGCAAGAGCTCTGGCCTCTTCTGTCTGTCTAGTGATGGATGCCCAATATGACTTCTCTCCTTGCTTATACCTTCCAAAGTTCAGTGACTTTCTTTCAAGAGGCAGGATGAACTCATGCTGTTCTTCCCGTACTGTGAGCTTCTCATCCTGCTGTATGATTTCTATGTAAATGAGGCTTCCATTGTTTCTCATTCCACCGTGCTTATTTACGTAGGAGACAGGTAGATAGCTTTGACATTCCAAGCTGTCTGGGCAGATTTGTATAGCCTAATATCCATGGCTATACATAATTCCGTACATAGTGTTATTACATACATTTCACAATTATATCAATCACCAATGTGTCATTAGCTTTCGGAAAAGACCTCACTCCATATACCCTTATAATACCATAACATTGTATACAATCAGTTGATTCAGTTGCTTATCACTTGAGATTCAGATCCCCTATCTTTATAGACCTTTGAAATGCATTCTTCTGAGAGTTACCCCTCAAAGTAAAGTTTATTCAAGCAGTGAGGAAGACAACATGAAGTCTGACGGTGAAGGAAGTTCCATGCTCTTTTTTCCCCTACTTGTGTTTCCTGAAATGCAACTTACTCTGTTTCCTGCCATCTCCTCCCCCTGCAGTCTTGAGGGTCTGTCTACTGCTTATGTGTTAACACAGACCTTCATTGTCTTTTCTGAATATTGGGCTTGTCAGAAAATCAAATACACATTCCTTTGACAGACCTGTTTAACAACTCTCCTGACATAAACGAGGAGTCCGGTGGCACCATAAAGACTAACAGATTTATTTGGGCATAAGCTTTCATGGGTAAAAAACCACTTCTTCAGGTGCATGGAGTGAAAATTACAGATATAAGCATAAATATACTAGCACATGAAGAGAAGGGAGTTACCTTACAAGTGGAGAACCAGTGATGACAAGGCCAATTCAGTCAGGGTGGATGTAGTCCACTCCCGATAATTGAGGAGGAGGTGTCATCTCTTTCTTACCAGGTCCAGGAAAGGCCAAAAGTGATACACTGTTGCCATCAATTTTCTAGCCTGCTTATATGTTTAATTGGGAGAGAAACAGCCAGCAAGAGCAGAAACAACAGCTGTAGTAGGGTAGGTCAGACACTGATGTTGTCACCAAAGCCCAGCTGCTTATTACAGATTTCACTCTGGACATTCTTTTCTTTCTGCTGATTGGCTATTTGCTTGAGCTCCCTCTTGCCCTAGCCTTCCCAGTCTATTCACTTCCTAGTCTATTTAGTCAACCCTGCCCTCCATGTTCCCCTTCTGCTCCCCTATTTCTTTAGTCCTTCTTCAGCATCCCCTCTCCTGCCCTTTGCCTGTGTGGTTAGCTAAACCCACCTTTCCCCCCAACAAAACTCCATCCAAATAAGTAGAAAAAGAATGAAGCCAGCCAACAAGAACATGATGACACAAACATGATATTTGCAAACCATCACACTGATTACCTGGCTTGTATGTTACACACTGTCTAGTTCAGGGGTGGGCAAACTTTTTGGCCTGAGGGCTACATTAGGTTTCGGAAATTGGATGGAGGGATGGTTAGGGGAAGCAGTGCCTCCATCAACAGCCAGGCATGGCCTAGTTCCTACCATCTATCCCCTCCCTCCGGCTTCTCACCCCCTCATGGCCCCCCGAAACTCCTGCCCCATCCAACCCCTCCCATTCCCTGGTGGCCCCCCCAGGAGCCCAGCCCCATCCAACACCCCCATTCCATGATGGCCCCCCCAGAAGCCCGGCCCCTTCCACCCCCCCACACTCCCTGTTTCCTGACCACACCCAGAACACCCACTCCTGACTGTCCCTGCCACCTCATCCAACCCCCTCTCCTTCCTGACTGCCCCCCAGGACTCCTGCACCCATTCTACACCCCGTTCCCTGCCCTCTGACCGCCCCGACCCCATCCATCTCCGACCACCACCCTGAACTCCCCTGCCCTCTATCCAACCCCCCTGGTCCCTGTGCGCTGACTGCCCCTGAAACCCCTGCCCTGACTGCCCCAAACCACCCCATCTGACCCCCTCTCCTTCCTGACTGCCTCCTGGGAACCCTGCCCCCATTCAACCCCCCTGTTCCCTACCTTCTGATCACCCTGACCCCTATCTACACCCTAAACTCCCTGCCCTGTATACAACAACCCCTCCTCCCTGCCACCTTACCGCGCTGCCTGGAGCACTGGTGGCTGGCAGCACTACAGCCGCACCACCCGGCTGGAGCCAGCCACGCCACAGCGCAGCTGCAGAGCACTGGATCAGGTGCTCAGGAGCCGGGCAGGAGGGTCTCGCGGGCCGAATGTGGCCCGTGAACCATAGTTTGCCCACCTCTGGTCTAGTTAGACTGTAAGCTCTTTGGGGCAGTGGCAGTCTCTCAGGGCTTGTCTACACTTAAAAAACTTTTTACCAGAACAACTACGTTCGGTAGGGGTGTGAATTTTTGCCAGCATAGCTATGCTGGTAAAAGCCCTAGTGTAGATATATTTATACCAGTATAAAAGTGCCTTATATTGGTATAGCTTTTCTCATTTAGGCTATGCCTACACGACAGACTTCTGCTGGCATAGCTGTGTTGAGCTGGGGTGTAAGAGGTGTGATCTCTGACTGACATAGCTGTGCTGGCAGAAGCCACTGAGGTAGATGCAGCTACATCAGCAAAGCTGTGCTTTTATGCCTGGTATAGCTTGTTTTGCTTATGAGGGGTAGTTTTATTACATGCAGTTTTGCAGCTTTAGGAAGGAATGCTTTGTCAGTATAGTATCCCGGTATTCCTATACTGTCATATGTTTCTAGTGCAGAGATGGCCTTCCTGAACCAGAATAAACTATACTAGTATAAGCACTTCTATACCATATAACTGCATCCACACTAGGGGGTGGAATCTGGCACTTTAACTATATCGGTATTGGAAGAATAGCAAAACATTTAAGTGGAGGAGGCAAGCCTTTATTCAGTCCGGATCTCAGGTGGAGTTCCTAGGGGGTGACAGGAATACAAATAAGTAATAAATAAATAAAAATAACTATATTTAGTCTGGAGACTTCCACACTAAGAATAACCCTGTGAGTCACAAACTCATCTGTAAATTGACAATAATAACCCTCACCTTTCCTTTGAGAAACTTGGTTGGAAGGTATAACATAAAGTCAAAGTATTTACTGATTGTAATTATGTCTCTTGCCCCTCTCAATGTTTATGACTCAGTGCTGCTAAGACCCCATCAGTGATATACACCTACCCTGCAGTGCTACTGTTCCTCCACTTTCCTCTGTCTTTCTCTGCTCTTAAACCACACATAAGAGGAAGCGCAGTGGTGCAAGGCTGTTCAGAAAGTGCCTATGAAGGACAGCCACCAGCAGCACACTCAAAATACTTTAAGGAGAGGGGGCAGCACTCTGTGGAGAGGGGGAGAAGCACATTGCAAGGTACACAGGGCCCTTAATCTGTTCCTTTGATTTTGCTGTTTGATGGATAGAAAGGGGAAGGCAGAAAGCAGGAGTTTTCTGGTGACAGAAATGAGAAGGAAAGGTGAAGAGCAAGTGCAGGGAGCGGGGACAGAAAAGGGGTTGTGGAGGAATGGAGAAGGAGGAAGGCAGAGAGATGAGGAATTTCACATAGGTGAAGCAGAGAGGATATGAATTTTAATATCCAATAAGCCAGACATCCTCCCAGCAGCCCTGCCTCCCTCTCCTATGCTCTGCTGCTCCCACTCAATTCCTCTTGCACTGTGATTTCCACTTCTTCAGCTCTGCATGATTTGGTGCCTCAGTAGGACATTTCCCGCTATCTAGCAGAGCTGGAGAATTGTCAGCTAGAAAGAGCTGACATCTCAGAGGTGGTGAATACTGAAGGAAATGGGGAAAGGCTAGGACTTCAGGGTCCAAGGAGAAGGGCCCTTTGCTTCTTTGCTCTTCCTCAAATACCTCTACAGCAATGGTTGTCAAACTGTGGGTTGGGACCGCAAAGTGGTTTGTGACCCCATTAAAAGGGGGTTGCCATGGCTGGCTAAGACTTGCTGGGGCCCAGGCCTGAAGCCTGATCCCCACCGCCTGGGGCTGAATCTGAAGCATGAGATCTTCAGCTTTGCCTCACCTCCTCCCGCTCAGGGCTGTGGGGTTCAGGTGGGCTCAAGCTTCGGGCCCCCTTCTGGAATCATATAGTAATTTTTGTTGTCAGAAGGGAGTCGTGGTACAATTAAGTTTGAGACCCCCTGCTCTACAGGGAGCTGCTGTCCTTGT
This sequence comes from Gopherus evgoodei, assembly GCF_007399415.2. NCBI lineage: Eukaryota > Metazoa > Chordata > Testudines > Testudinidae > Gopherus > Gopherus evgoodei. Next base: position 17,197,471 of record NC_044335.1, on the reverse strand, counting down.
CTCTCATATTGCACCTGGGTCTGTTCCAGGCCATATTAGCAACATTATGTCTGCCAGGTAGGTGTAGATTCTGCTGGTAACCCAGGCTAGCCTCAGCTTCTGCGGGAAGTCCTGATGGCTTTTTTTAACTGGATCACTGCCTGCCGAAACAGATGCTGTAATAGCATCCCTGCTTAATAGTCTTGTTTGATTGTGTGCATCTAGCCCACAGTGGATGGGGTACCAGATAGTTTGGTGGTAATAGCCCTGAACAAATAGTTAATATATTCTATTGTGTCAGTAAACACACAGGTTTAATGAAAAGTATAAACTGGTGAATGCAGGGTGCAAATCCAGAACAGATTGACATTTTGGAGCAGGAGGAAGCAGCTAGCAGCATAGAACTATAAAGAATGAACTGGGCACAATATTTCCACATGCTGCTTCCTGTAAATGTGTAAGAAGATGCAATAATTTATGAATAAAAGACAATGCAATGAAAGGGATCACATATTTGTCTTTTGACTTTGTCAGTCAGTGCCACAAGCTGCATACAAATATATCGACTTGTTACAGTCCAGATTTGACGGGTGTATAACTAAGGCTGCACGTACAGGGATAGAAAGGATAAGGAAGAACAAAAATAAAGTTTGTAGACAACATAGACAAGAGTTAGGGTCCCCATTTTCAGAACTGCACCTACACAATTGCTCATGCAAAAGTGTGAGCGTAACCAAACATGCAACTTCTGCAGTTGTTTACTCTGTTGTGCTAAATGCAGGCAAACAACAGTTTAGATTTCTCACTGGCTGTTTACCTGCACAGTAACCATCACTATATGCACACAACTGCAACAATTACCAATGCAGATTAGTCATGCAGTTGTGCAAACATATTTTTTCATGGGTAATCCTTAGAATTTGTGGCTAAAATTTGAAAGCCAAATTGCAATACAATAACTCATTGCTTGACCTGATAACTCATGTGAAAACTACAAACTGCCTTAGCTTCACTAGAATTTGACCTCAAGTAAGTTACCACAAGTTAGCAACATCAAGTTAAGAACAGGGCTGGTGCAACCATTTAGGCGACCTAGGTGGTCGCCTAGGGTGTTGGCATTTGGGGAGTGCCATTTTCTTCGGCAGCGACCGCGGCAGCCAGATCTTCAGCCACCCTGGTTGCCGCCGGCATTTAGACGGAGGGAGCTGGGGCAGGGGAGCGAGGGGAGGGCCGCCTGCAGCAAGTAAGGGAGAAGTGAAGCAGCCACGGTGTGCTTGGGGAGGAGGCGGGGCAGGGGTGAGCTGCTTCACTTCTCCCGCTTTCCAGGCTTGCAGCGCCAATCAGCTTAGGTGCCCCAAGCCTGGGAGGCGGGAGAAGTGAAGCAGTGAAGGCGTGCTCGGGGTGCTTGTGCTTGTGTGCGGAACAGGGGTGAGCTGGCGTGGTGGGGGGTGCCTCAGGGCGGAGGGGGGGAGCTGCCATGGGGGGATGCCTCAGGGTGGGGGCGCAGCGGGGGGGAGGGCGCATGGTGGAATTTTCGCCTAGGGCGCGAAACATTCTTGCACCGGCCCTGGTTAAGAACACACCTTTTTTTCCCTAATAAAGACAAGGCCACTGAGAAGAATCTGACCCCATGTGAAATTCTGTAAGTGTCAATTGGGACTACTTGCAAAGTAAGGTGCTACCAAACATTAGTAAGGGTAGCATAGTGTGGACATAAAGTAGTAGAAGAAAATAGGTAGAATTCTCAGAGCATTCCTTCATCCCTGAACAAAAATTAACTGCACTTTTTGGAAGTACTCCGCTGGACTTTTATCAAAGTCTGCCTCTGACAGTTTCTACAGACCCCTAGCATGGAACTGGTACCCAGTTTGGGGGGATGATATTTGTTCTGCCAGCTTCAACAAATTACAGAATGGTGCCAGGACATTAAAAGTCCAGCCAGCATTTTATGAGTTTTACCAATATCTTTGTAGATCCTGGCGTTTTCAATTCAGGTGTCAAAGAGGAGACTATCTAGTGGTCCAATCCTGTGTGTGTAGAGCACTTTCCCTGTAAGGCTGGTAAGCATCTCTCAGCATCTGACTCTTTGTTATTCAGTCCTAGTTAGTTTGCACTTTCATTTTCCCTGCAGCTCTTCCTATTATCAAATATTTTATTTAAGAGAGATGGTACGTGATGGTAGCTGTGCCATGCAGGGAGTGTCTGAGAGTTACTTTATTTTGCAACCCCAGTCAAAAAAATTCATGATTTTTTCCCATTTTTCAAATACTCAGTTTTGCAACGTTTAGGTCTGATCATGGGCCCTTTACAGTCAGTGGAAGTATTATAATGGACCATAAGTATATGTGTGTGGTAGCAATGTATACATTTTAAACCAACACACCCACATATACACACAGTGCACAGCATAAATACCTAGCATATGGCTCTTCATGCAGGACCACTGAAAAATAATTATGGATGCAGCCATGAATCTAACTTTACAAGTTTTATAAAAGACACAACAGGATGTGTGCTTAATTTCATAATAAGATCACACCTAGGTGGCATTCGTAGCATGAGACTAAAGGCTGGGTACGGACTAGCACTTAGGTGTACTGTCAATTTATTTAATCTTGTTGTGTCCAGACTAATAGTTAAGAGACTGGAGACACATAAGTATTTATTAAGATATTTTAATATTTAACTGCAAGAACATCAGAGTTGAAATGTTCTTTTTCCAGGAGGGACTGGTTCAGACCTGTTTTCTGACTGCTCCACCTGGTAAGCTTTCTACCAAGACTATTAAGGCCCTAATACTGATGGAATTTATGCACGTGCTTAACTTCAAGAATGTGAGTCATCCCACTGAAGTCAGTGGGACTAGTCACATGCGTAAAGTTAAGGTGCCTTTGAAAGATCAGGACTGACATCAACAGAAGAGACACAAGGTGGATGAGGTCATATCTTTTACTGGGCCAACTTCTGTTAGTGAAAGAGACAAGCTTTCAAGTTACGCAGGATTCTTCTTCAGGTCTGGCAGAAATGGGCATTGGTTTATTGATGACTCTTACACCATGCACTTACCAAGGAGTGTCTGAGAGCTGGCTTTTTTGGAGTTGCCATGGGTGTCACATCCCTCCCCTCCTCCCCCCCGCCTCGCAAGAAGAAAATACCAATCAAAATGTTTTGAAAGAGACACCTTTTCACCTTGAAGTAATTAGCTGTGGATGATAGGTCAAAATATTAAAGAGTTTGTCACTGACCTTTTCAAAAGGTTGAGGTGCTTTCTCGGAGTATGTCTACGTCTACACAACAAAAAACAAAACAAAAACACAAAAACAAAAAGCCTGTGGCAGTGAGTCAACCGACAGGCTCACACTATGGCACTAAAATAGCTGTGTAGACATTCAAGCTTGGGCTGGAGCTTGGGATCTGAAATCCACCTACCTCCTTGGGCTTCAGAGCCTGAGCTCAAACATCTACATGACTATTTTTGGCATCTGCAGACCTGGGCTCTGAGACTCACTGAGACAGGGTTTTTCTGCCGTGAGGACATATCAATACTGTCTGTCTCTGATGGTATTAGCCCATCTCTGGATATTGCTAATTTATCCCTACAAGAGATGACTTACCCTAGGGCTCATAAAAATGCCTTGGACGAGCAAAATCTCTTTTCTGTGGAATGCACCAGATTGCACCAGATGGCAGGTACTTTCAAACATTTTCCAAGGGAAAACATTCCAGGCTCTCCTAGATAGTGGATAAAGGAAATCCAGTGGTTATAGTTTATTTGGATTTTCAAAAAGCATTTGACAAAGTCCCTCACAAGAAGCTATTAAATAACAAAGTGGCCATGGCATGAGACATAATGTACTGTCAGAGATTTGAAACTGGCTAACAGGAAAAAAAAAAGATTAGGAAAAATGGTCAATTTTCAACATGGTAAAAGCTTAACAGTGGCGTGCCAGATGGTTCTGTTCTAGGAGTAGTGTTGTTTAATATATTTATTAATGATCTCCGAAAGGGGATGAACAGTAAGGTGGCAAAAACTACAAGTGACACAAAATTCCCTAGGTTAGTGAAGCCTATGAAAGATTGTGAGGAACTTCAGAGGGACCTCACACAGCTAGGTGAATGGGCAACACAGTGGTAGATGAGACTCAGTATTGAATCATGCAAGTCAATGTACACTGGAAGGAAAAATTTTGGACTACTGAGATGCACTGCTAGATTTTAAATTAATAACTTAGAATAAAACCAGAGGTAAAATTCTGGCTCCATTGAACTCAATGGCAAAACTCCCATTTCAAGATTTTACCATACACTGTAAGTATGACAAGCTTAATGGAAACCTCTGCTTGGTAAGCAGTGGAAGTCAAAACAAGCAAAGTGTTGGACCGTATAAAAAATGTGATTGAAAATAAATCATGTCAATATTAAAATGCCATTATATAAATCAATGGTATGCCCTCACTTAGAATGCTCAGTTCCTGTCAACCTAACTAAACATATATGCATATATACAGCAAAAATAGAAATGGTCCAAAGATAGGCAATGAAAACTATTAGAGACATGGAACAATTTCCATATGAAGAGAGATGAAAAGATTTATCTTTATATCTATATATCTTTATATAAAACTGTTTAGTTTAAAGAGGAGATGAATAAGAGGGGACACGATTGAGGTAAACAATATAATGAATTAAACAGATATAATAAATCAGGCACTCCTATTTACCTTCTCATAATATATGACAAAGAGGCTATTCCAGGGGATACTGCAAAAAATATTTTTTTTAACAAAATGCATAATTAACCTGTAGAACTCACTGCCACAAGTCATCACTGAGACTCAGAGCTTCGTAGGATTTAAAAAAAGATTAGATGTGTATGGATAATGAGAATATTCACTGTTACATTAGATAAGATTTGTTTAAAATATGAGATATAAATCCTTCATGGCACAGATTACACACTAACTTCTATAGCTGTCTATTAAGAGGATCTTAACATCTTACTCTGAAGTGCCTGATTTTGGCTAGTGACAGAGAGAGATTATTAGACTAAATGTACCACTGGTTTGATCTCATATGTTAATTCCTATATTTCAATAAGTCTTTCACTCCCGTTCACGTGTTCCACTGAGCAAAGAGTTAAATACAGGCTAGTGGGGGAAATGTTTGTGGGAGGGAGTCTTTTGTTTAACTATTGGCAGCATATCACTTCCAAAATCAAAACAGTCTCAAACTATGTAGGAATTGGAATCCAGTTTTGAATTTCACAGGCCTATCTTTCTCAGGCCTATCTTTAGATGTAACCAAGCTCCTGCACCCTTTGCGTTGAAATGAATTCATTTTTGTCTTGTCTCCTTGACTCTGTCCTCATAGTCTTTATTCATGTAACTAAACTCCCCACTTGCCACACAGAAGATATAGTGTGAAGCAGTGGTTCCCAAACTTGTTGCACCACTTGTGCAGGGAAAGCCCCTAGAGGACCGGGCTGGTTTGATTACTTGCCGCGTCCGCAGGTTCGGCTGATTGCGGCTCCCAGTAATGTGGTTCGCTGCTCCAGGCCAATAGGAGCTGCTGGAAGCGGCGGCCAGTATGTCCCTTGGCCTGTGCTGCTTCCAGCAGCTCCCATTTGGCCTGAAGCAGCGAACCATGACCACTGGGAGCCACGATCGGCTGAATCTGCAGACGTGGCAGGTAAACAAACCAGCCCAGTCCCTCAGGGGCTTTCCTTGCACAAGCGGTGGGACAAGTTTGGGAACCACTAGTGTAAAGAATAGGGGCTGGGAATAAAGATGGTCTGAAATTTAGGAAGTAGCCCACAGCACAGAAAAGTTTAAGAATCATGTCACTTAGCGCTTCAAATGGAAATAATTATTAAAATGCAATTTCCTCTTATCTTGGCCTGCAGGCTGTTTTCACTGAGCTGGGCTGGTTAAACTATGTTCCTCAGTTAGTTTCATTTCTAATCACTTTCACTTTGCGGTTCTCAAGCCCTTAGTGCAACATGACAGAAACTGGACTGAGAAAACACAGCAGGGAAATGTCTACATTTAAATATTTTTATTTGAATGTAAAAACCAAAACATTTCTGGTAATACTAGCTTTGTTTTTTTTAAATAACCCCTGATCCTGGGTTGAGCTGTGGCCACTTTGCACAACTCCACTGGCACAAAGTGGCTCTAATGCCATTTTAGACAGCCTTAGGGAGATCACTCCAGCATAGATGGATCTTCCACAGGTTCACACAGCAGTTTCTATTATTATTGTTATTTTTATTATTAGTAGTATTGCATTGATGCCTAAGAGCCCCAGTCACAGACCACGGCCCTATTGTCCAAGGTGCTGTACAAACTCAGAACACACCACTCTCCCCCTTTACATCCAATATACAGGATGTGGCCAAGGGCAAAGGGGTATGGCTGAGCCTCCCTTACTCCCACCTGACCACTATCTTTGGTCACCTGGCACAAATTAGAGCAGCCTTTAGGTGCACAACTGACCCAGGACTGGAGGAGTACAAAGGTGACATAAAACCACTGTTACACATTTCCTTCTGAGTTGCACTATATATTCTTTGGGCATAGCCCAAGGTATGGACTCCTGACATTATGATCCAAACTTGCTAGCAGTGCCCTTCCGAGAATTTCTCCCTGCTATTCATTTCTTTATTTGGACCCTGTCATGATCTATAGACATGATCAAGTTGAGCAAGAAATGATTTTTATGCAACTAAATAGTCACTGACTATAAATGCCCACAGAAAAAGTTCACTCCTGGCTTCCTGATACACAAGGCTAGTAAAGGCTAGTGTTGAACTGTTCTAGGGTCTTCCTTAGCTAAGGAAACTATGGAATATTATTGGGGAAAATAAATACATTCAGGAAGCCAAGATGCATCCATGTATCTCACAGAATAAGCATGATAATGCCAGGATCTGAGTAGTAAAGCTACTCAGAACTTGAAGTAAGACTCAAAGCAAAAATATCAGACTCAAAAGGAAATAACATTAACTTGTAACCAAGGAACAAAGTTTGACTGAATGAAGTTCATTCTAAATATAAAATAACCTGTGTTAATCCATATCTGGGATCAAGTGTAATTATAGCATTGGTTTAGTGACTGCAGTAGCAAAGGGGAATGGAAGATGTGGGAAGATACATTCACTGCTATGTCATAACCCCACCAAGTGCTTATTAGAATGTTCCTCAAATAATGTGCACCTCAAGTGCTAATATAATTGTGTCACAGGCACTGAGGGCTTGAGGGCTTGACCTTGTACCCACTGATGTAAATTGAAGCATTGTCACTCACTTCAATGGGCAAAGGATGAGAAGTTGAAGGCTAAAATTTCAAAGGGGGCTCAGTTCTCAGTGGCGGCTTCAGGCACCCGCGCTCCAAGTGTGTGCCTGGGGCGACAAGCCGCGGGGTGTGCCCTGCTGGTCCCTACGAGGGCGGCAGTCAGCTGCCTTCGGTGGCTTGCCTGCGGGAGGTGCCCGGTCCCGCAGATTCGGCGGCGGGTACACTGAAGCCGCAGGACCGGCAGACCTCCCGCAGGTGCACTGCTGAAGGCAGCCTGCCTGCCGTGCTTGGGGCGGCAAAAACGCTAGAGCCACTCCTGTCAGTTCTGCCTCTTGTTGTGTATAAGTTGTGTGCAAATGATAGATTTCAGACCTCAGTGATTCTTAATCAGGGGTACATGTACTCCTCGGTATACACAGAGGTCTTCTAGGGGTACATCAATTCATCTAGATATTTGCCTAGTTTTACAACAGGCTACATAAAAAACACTGACAAAGTCAGTAAAAACTTAAATTTCATACAATGACTCATTTATACTATTCTATATATGAGGGGTGGGAAAATTTACTCACTCTCCAAGCTGCATACAATAATCTTCAGAAGTTCAAGAGCTGAGTGCGCCTGCCACGGCTTGGGACTCCAACCCCACAAGAGGCACCAGCCAGGGCACATGGTTCCAGCCCTGCGGGAAAGGGGGTTTCAGGGCTCGAAGCTCCAGCCCTATGGGGAGGCACCAGCTGGGGCTTCTGCCCCACAGGGAGGGGGGATTCAGGGCCCTAGCACTGCAGGAAGGGGCCTGCCAGGGCTTGGGACAGCCTTAGGGACATCACTCAAGCATAGATGGATCCTCTACAGGTTTACACAGCAGTTTCTATTATTAGTGTTATATTTATTAGTAGTAGTATTGCACTGATGCCTAAGAGCCTCAGTCACAGACCACGGTCCTATTGTGCTAGGTGCTGTACAAACTCAGAACACACTACTCTCCCCCTTTACATCCAAAATAGAGGATGTGGTCAAGGGGTATGGCTGAGCCTCTCTTACTCCCACCTGACCACTATCTTTGGTCACCTGACACAAATTAGAGCAGCCTTCAGGTGCACAGCTGGCCCAGGACTGGAGGAGTACAAAGGTGACATAAAGCCAACATTGCACACCTCCTCCTGAGTTGCATTGTATATTCTTTGGCCATAGCCCAAGGTTTGGACTCCTAAATATTATGATCCAAACTTGCTAGCAGTGCCCTTCCGAGGGTGGGGATGCTGAATGCTCTGAGGTCAGACCCAGGAAGGTCGAAACTGGGTCAGCTTTTTGCTCTGGTGACAATATGCGCAGAGAAAGGATGCATGCTACCCCAGAGTCCTGACTGGCTTTGTATGGAGTAGTTCCAGAGCATTAGCCCGGTGATTCTGTGATACTAGGTAGGTAGGCACTAGGCACTGATTCTGTGACACGAGGTAGGCCTTCATGGGACTGGGAGGACAGTTGCAAGCATTAATTAGGAAGCTATTCCAGGCATACAGGCCTGCATGAAAGAAGGCATGGAGTTGGGTGTGGGAGGACGGAACAGTCAAGAGAAAGCACTGGGTGGAGCTAGGCAGTGTAAAGGGGTGCGGGAAGAGATACTTAGCATGCCTGTAGTGCTCCTTGCCAACAAAGGGCTTTACAAATATAAACAAATGAATCCTCACTACTCCCTGCAATACAGCTATTATTATTATTCCATTATACAGATGAGCAACATGAGGCACAGAAATGTTAAGTGACTTGCCCATAGCCACAGAGGGAGTCACTGTCAAGAGTGGGATTAGAGATCAGGTGTTTCTTGTTCCCAGTGGTGCGCTCAATCCAACAGGCTGGTACTGCATCTGATATGAATTGTAGTACACAATCACAGCACAACCCTAGTGGTTTCAAACAGAGCAGGGTTAGGCCCAACAGCACACATTTATTTATGCAAATAAGTCAAGCAGGATTTGGGCCAGGTAATGACCCACACTTCTAGACAAAATAAACCTAGCCACTTTCCCCTCCCCATAAAATAGCCCCAGGGACTCACATGCATTATAAACGACAGGACTCCACCACATCAGCTTAAATGACAAAATAATTTTTGAGTAATAGTGGTATAAAAGAAACATCTGAACTCAGCAACTCATTGCTTTTGCTCTCCTGTGACTTGAAAACAAAGACACGGTGTTTTTTTGTTCATGTCAGGTTTTAAATCTTGTCTATTTTTTATGGCCTAGCAACAAATGCTGAAATGTGAGGTTTCTATCACAGAAATGGTAACAAACCTTAACATACAGCAGTGCCAGTGGGCACTATTATAATAAAAGAAAGCTCCTGTTTGGATACACATGAAATGGAAAAACTGAGTCCACATTCATCCTGTTAATTAACTCCTCAAATGGGCCAGAGTATTAAAAAGATTAAATTAATTTGTCATAAGAAATCTGAAGTCTTCCAAATATATGGGTGTCAGTTTATACAACAACCACCTTGTCAAGCTTTAAGCAGAAGAATGTGCATAATAGATTTCAAGCATCAAGTACAAGAAATAAAGAGCATGACTGCACCTGCATTGCTTACAGCATTAACCACATTAGCACAGAGGACTGTTCTAGACAGAACCAGAGTTTGAGAACAATAGGCAGAAATATTTGTGAGTGTGCTCACTAAATCCAGAGCTCAGTTTGATCCAGTCATAATCAGACCATTTTTTGTCTGCTTTTCTGCGAACATTGTGCCGCTGTGTTGTGTTTGCATAAACACTGCGGAAGTGGTGGTGATGAGGTATTTGTGTGAATACAGGTAGCTGTTAATGATCAAGAGTATTTATTCTCTGTTTATTTGAGGTCAGAAGGTAGAAACCATATCATGTGACTCTGCAGGCCAGTCACCCAGCTCCAATAGTAAACTCTGAATACTCAGTATGAGAGTTAAAAAAATCCAACAGGCTGAAACATGGTTCCTAAACTCTATTAATCAAATAACAAACAAAACAATTCAAAAGGTCTAAATTTGCCAAATAAATTATTTCTAATGAACAGTTCATGCAGTTTTACTCAGAAGCTCAGAGCCAGAATTTTCAGATTGATGCATGTACCGATATGCACACAAAAGTAGGTATGGATTTACATGTCTAAATTGCAAGTACTAGCAATACTGCTAGTTGGTTATTTGTGTGTACAAGTTAGATATGCAAATAATTTGCATATTTGAGTGTAATACTGTCCTGGGATATTTTCTTAATATGTCTCATACAAGGAGCACAATATCAGCTCTTAGAACAGCACAATTAATTAAAACATAGTTCAGTTAAGTAACTATAAGACTTTCAAGAGCACATTGGACAGAGAAGATGTCAAATTATTCAGATGAACATCCCCTTTTTTATATATAGGGGTTAATAAATACGCATTACCAGGGCTAGATAGTTTCTTTTCCAAGTGTTGTGATGCTGACCTACAGAGATGGATTTAGCTGCAAAATTCTAACATAGTGGGTTTGGATTTGGGATGTTCAGTTAGCCCTGAAGTCAATATCATTGCACCTGTGCAAAACTGGTGCAATGTAGTGCAGGCTCAGGGAACCATTAAGTTTTGGAGTATGATCTGGAGTTTGATTTGAGCCCATCTCTGCTGGTAAGTCTCCCAATTTGGCAGCTGCCTTCCTCCCACACTGGGCTGTAGGTGAGTTTCTGCATCTTTAGGCATGGGGAAGGAGACAGTGCTAAGGCGCAAAAGAAAGGAAGGATAGTCTATAGCTGACAGGGTCTCTTACACTCTCTCACTAAGGTCACTAGAACCTTTCATAAGAACACAAAACTAGGTGACTGAGCAACAAAATAGCAAAACAAGCTAACAATATTAGAACCATTAGGAAAGGGATAGATCATAAGACAGTAAATATAATAATGTCACTATTTAAAGTCATGGTACCGCCCACATCTCGAATACTGTGTGCAGTTCTGGTTGCCCCATCTCAAAAAAGGATATGTTAGAATTGGAAAAAGTACACAGACGAGCAACAAAATAATTATGGGTATGGAACTAATACTATATGAGGAGAGATTTAAAAAAACTGGGACTGTTCTGCTTGGAAAATATATGACTAAGGGGAATATGATGGATGTCTATAAAATCATGAATGGTGGAGAGAAAGTGAATAAGTAAGTATTATTTATCCCTTCGTATGACACATGAACCAGGGCTCACCAATGAAATTAATAAACAAGTTTAAAACAAACAAAATAAAGTACTTCTTCACACAACACACAGTCATCCCGTTTAACTCATTGCCAGAGGATGTTTTAAAGGCCAAAAGTATAATTGTGTTAAAAAAAAAAAGATACGTTCATGGAGAATAGGTCTATCAGTGGCTATTAGCTAAGATGATCAGGGGATGCAACCCCATGCTCTGGGCATTCTAATCCTCTGACTGCCAGATGCTGGGACTGGATGACAGGGGATGGATCACTCAATGATTGCCTATGGGTGCTTCTGTTCGAAATGATTTTTACCTCATCTGGAGAACGACGGTTCAAAGACCAGAGTTACTTGGCTGCACTCATGTTTTGCTGACATACTGTGTAATATTTTTTGCATGGAAGTGTCACTGTGAGGGAAGTTAATTGCTTTTAATGTGGATGGTGATGAGAATGTTTTCAAAAGGCTATTTGCATACGTATTCTAGAACATAAAATGTGTAACTCCATCCAAGGCTGTGTGCTCAGGCAGACTCAGATTGTTCCAATGGATTAGTCAGCTTCACAGAAAAATTAACCACCAGAAATTTCCCAGCATGAAACATAACTAAAACCAGATCCATTCAGCTGGGATGTAGGGTTACATGTAACAAATAAAATAATAATACTTACTCAGACTATCAAGCCATAAACAATATATATGACATTATAACAAACCATTAGCTACTTAGGGCTTCGTAACCATCGCTATGCTGGTCAGTAAGGCCATTCTGAATTTTATAGCAATGGGAATAAAACTCAGGGCCTCTTATTTCAAAAGCATAGGCTTCACCCACTTGAGTTCAAGAAACTTTATTAGTTAGTATATCAATATACGGCCTGTGACACACAGCTAATCTGTTCTGATTCTTTCTAGAAGAGAGAGAGCGAAAGAATACATTCACACACTTCAGTTCATTGCAATACTTTGCAAACAATTTACTATATAGATCCCATTTTTCTTGATGTTTATTGTTGAATATACTCCCCATGTTTATTTCTATGCAGATTTTACTACAAGGAGATTTTAATTCTGTGTTGTGTCTGATCCATGCAGACAACTCCCTTTTCCTTTAATAGAACTTTTATATGTGGCCCAAGGCCAGTGTATCTCTCCAGTTGTCTTGGATATTTATACAGCACCAGCCACTGTATTCTGGCCTAATACTTTTTACTGAAACACTAAGAATCTCCCTGCCAAATTGCTAAATTTTACAAAAACAGAAAACCTAATGCTTAGAAGCACCAGGTACTGACAGAGATAGGAGTCTGGACCATATGAACCTACCGCGTGGTCTAATCTGGTATGATAATGATCTTTCATTTATATAACATCTTTCGGTGCCAGAAGCTCAAGGCACCTTAAAACTGATTTGTTACTGAAATGCAGCCAACTCTTCAGGAACTTACAAGATGCAAAGCACTTCCTGTGAGAGGTTACGTACCTTCAATTCCAAATGAAGTCAATAGGGGTTGTGGATGTTCAGCCTGTCTATCCACCTACCCATCTTATCCATTATGTTGCTCTTGTCACCACTGTATTTGACACTCTGTGCTCAGAAGAACACATAGCAATAGTACAAAAGATGGGATAGGATATGTGGAATATCATTTGGCAATAAAAACTCATTGGGAGTTTTAGGGAGGCAGAATGTGATCATCTATATTGGAATTCGGTCAAGACACCATAGCTAACACTCTGACAGTTATCACAAGTGCCATGTGATCTTGAATGGACACAAGGCATAGCAAGAACCAACAGCTGGAAGCTGAAGCCAGACACATTCAGATTAAATTTATGCACACATTGCTAACAGTGATGATGATTAACCATTGGCACAAACTACCAAGGGAAGTGATGGATTCTCCATTTCTTGATGTCTTCCAAAAAGCCTCCTGTCTTGATCTGAAGACATGCTTTAACCAATCACAAATTATATTTTAGTAAGATCCAAGCAGAGGTGAAAGTAAGCCAGTCCAGCATACTGGTAAGAGCTGGTGCACAGCCAACCGTACCGGCAGGGCCACTGATGAGGGGGGCCAAAAGGGGCAGCTTCCCTGGGGGCCAGAAATTTAAAAGGGCCCAGGGCTTCCGGCAGTGGCCAGAGCCCCAGGGCTCCCAGCTGCCACTGCCACTACCATGGAGTGGTGATTTAAAGGGCCTGGGGCTCCGGCCTTTTTTTTTTCTTTTTAATATGGAGATATACCTATCTCATAGAACTGGAAGGGACCTTGAAGGTCACTGAGTCAAGTCCCCTGCCTTCAATCACTGCTTGAGCCCCAGAGTAATGCTGGCAGCGGTGGCTGGAAGCCCCTAGCCCTTTAAATCTCCACCAGGCCACACGAATGCCTGGCAGGGGGAGTCTGGCCCCAGCCCCGCCCCTTCCACCCAAGCCCCCTCTTTCTGATTGAGCCCCTCACACCTTGCTTGCTCAGGACCCCATCCCCCTGTGAACTGGTAAGTCCCTTAAGTTACTTTCACCCCTGGATCGAAGGTATTGGGCTCAATAAAGAGATAACTGGATAAGAGTTAACATGACATACCAGAGGTTAGACTAGATGATATAATGTAGAGTTATCATACGTCTGGGTTTTCCCAGATATGATCTCTCTTTTTTTTTTTGTCCTCCTCCTCCTCTGTCTGAGCAGATATTTGAAATAAGAGGAAATGTCCCGGATTTTTCTGCTCCAGACATTGCACCTCAGAAAGAGCCATCGCCGTGCCCTGATTGGTCCCTCCCCTGCATCCACAGCTGCCGGATCCAGGGCCGCCCAGAGGATTTCGGGGGCCTGGGTCTTCGGCGGCGGGTCCCAGAACGGATGGACCCGCTGCCGCCGAAGTGCCCCGGAGACCCGCAGCGGGGACCCCCCTGCCGCCGAATTACTGCCGAAGCAGGACCCGAAGTGCAGCCGGGTCTTCGGTGGTAATTCGGTGGTGGGGAACCTCACTGCGGCTCTCTGGGGCACTTCAGCAGCGGGTCCCGGAATGGAAGGACCCCCTGCCGCCGAATTACCGCCGAAGACTCGGCGGCGGGTCCCACTTCAGTGGTAATTCCAGGAGCCTAGGAGCGGAAGGACCCCCTGCCGGCGAAGACCGGGAGCAGAAGCAGCTCTGGGGGACCGGGCCCTGCAAGAATTTTCCGGGGTCCCTGGAGCGAGTGAAGGACCTCGCTCCAGGGGCCCTGAAAATCTCTTGTGGGGGCCCCTGCGGGGCCCGGGGTCTGGGGCAAATTGCCCCTCTTGCCCCCCCCCCCCGCGGCCCTGGCCAGATCCCACCCGTGCTGACCCCACCCAGCCCACTAGGTAAGCGGAGCTGTCAGGTGCCTCTTGGCCGGGCTGTCTGCCCCACCACAGGGCCTCAGAGTTTGGCCTGGAGGGGTGACAGGGCCAGGGTGATAAGGCCAGGCCCCAGCTCCCTGCCCTGGGGAGGGGGAGAAACCCACAGGGAGGAATTAACTAATGGGCTGGAGCTGCATTCTCGGCCTGCACCAACCACCCTACTACTGTGACAGGGAGTGTGACACTGCCTCCACCTCAAGTGTGAGGCTACGGGTATCCCCTCCAGCACCCCCTAAATACCCCCTTCCAGTACACACATCCCTCCAGCACCCCCAAACACTCCTTCCCACTACACACACACTCCTCAAGCACTCCCAAACACTCCCTCCCAGTACACACACCCCTCCAGTACCCCCAAACACTCCTTCCCACTACACACACACCCCTCCAGCACTCCCAAACACTCCCTCCCAGTACACACATCCCTCCAGCACCCACAAACACTTCTTCCCACTACACACACACCCCTCCAGCACTCCCAAACACTCCCTCCCAGTACACACATCCCTCCAGCACCCACAAACACTCCTTCTCACTACACACACACCCCTCCAGCACTCCCAAACACTCCCTCCCAGTACACACACCCCTCCAGCACCCCCAAACACTCCTTCCCACTACACACACACCCCTCAAGCACTCCCAAACACTCCCTCCCAGTACACACACCCCTCCAGTACCCCCAAACACTCCTTCCCACTACACACACACCCCTCCAGCACTCCCAAACACTCCCTCCCAGTACACACACCCCTCCAGCACCCCCAAACACTCCTTCCCACTACATACACATCCCTCCAGCACTCCCAAACACTCCCTCCCAGTACACACATCCCTCCAGCACCCACAAACACTCCTTCCCACTACATACACATCCCTCCAGCACTCCCAAACACTCCCTACCAGTACACACACCCCTCCAGCACCCCCAGATATCCCCTCCAGCAGCCCCCAAATACTCTCCCAGTACTCATACCCCTCCAGCACCCCCAAAAACTCCTTCCCAGTACACACACCCTCTAGCACCCCCCAACTGTACCTCCTCTCCAGCTTCTCTTCCCTCCAGCAGTGTCCTCTACTGAAATATGGTAACTCTAATATAATGATCCCTTCTGGCCTTAACATCTATGAATCTATAAGTGATGAGCTCCTAAGGTCATGGTGAGCCATCGGTTCAGTAACAATCCAAAAGGAAGAGTGCTAGCACCACAACTTGCGTACCAAGGTGCATGGATTTTTATATTCTTAAGTATTGTTGCTTCGTTCTTCACAGCTGCTGAATGTTGCTAAAGGCTATAGTTCACTAAATACAGTGCCTTGTAACAATGCAAACTAGATTTTGCTTTTCAATGTGCAATTACAGGAATAAACTCTGAATGTTACATAATCTGTGCTTAAACTATCAAATTTAAAAGGACATTTTAAGCTGACCAAACACATTTAAGTCTATGTCTTGTGGACACTGCAGATTTCTTAGTTTTGCCTTAACTTAAAATCAATAGTGATCCTGTGAAGCAGAGGGGAATGAAACTTCTAACACCAGGCCAAATCCTGAGACTCTGATGCAGATTCTACTCAGTGCTTTCCTCTGGTAAACTCCCACTGAAGTCAATGCAAGGCTGCCTCAGTATAGACCCTGGGCCTGATTCTGCAGTCACTTACACTAGCCTCACATAGGCAGAATTCCATTGACTCCTAGCTAGTTACTTCAGAGATGAGGAGGTGAGATCAGAATCAAGCCCTGAGGCAGGACCTCAGCTTCTGGCATAGAGAAGGAGTGGTTGCTGGAAAATCCCTATTGAGGGCTCATTTTTTACACTACAGAGGTGAAGACAAATGAGGCTATAGTTGACATCACTCCTCCATCAGAAGAGAGGATTCCAAGGAGGATCCCCTCATCTGGCCAAGGAAATAGTCCTATTAACTGGATAACCTCAACCCTTCCTCTTTCTTAAAAGTTCCTCATGAATGTCTTTCCTCTGCACAACATCTCAGCTTTGGAATGCCTAGCTACATAGTTTCTATTCCATGTTAATTTGTCGTGTTTATTTGTTTCATTAAATCAACTCTGACCTATGATCAGGGCTGCACTAGCCATAGGCAAACTAGGCAGCTGCCTAAGATGGCAGATTCTGCATAGGGTGGCTGGGGCAGCTGGGCCAAACTTGAGTGGTGCTGCAACCCCACATGCCAGGTCAGAATGCCACCCACTCAAATTTTGCCTGGCTGTCCCCTGTCATGACAGAGGGGGAGCTGGGCCAACCCTAAGTGGTGCTACAACCTGCAACTTGACCTTCCCCCCTCACCACCTCCCTCCGCCTGCACCCCTACCACAAGCACTGGAACATCAGAAGGCTCACTGCATCCCTCCTCCCCTCTCTGTTCTAGAGAGCTGGAGTGGGTAGCATACTGAAGTTTTGCCTAGGATGGCAGATTGTCATGAGTGGCCTCTGCCTATTGCTAGTGCTAAGCTTTTATCACTCTGGATTTCTCATTGTATGTCCCTTAAATCTGCACGTCTCCCTCTATCTCAGCTCCAGAGACCAAGGACCCTATTCCAGTCCTTTATTTAGGGCAAAAAAGGCCACACAATGTTGAGAACTGATGTCTCTAAATGTAAAATAGAACCTGTGTGTAGCGTACGAGAAGTGATTTGTATGCTGTGTGTTCATGAGAGCTCTGCTTTAAGAAACATAGCCAATGTTATCCTGAGGAGGAATTACACAGATAGCCTAAGAAGCAGGACATTCTACTGATGAAAGCTTCAGAGATGTGCCCCTGAAAAAAATATTTCTCTAATAAAAAAGGAACAGGGAGAAAGCGTGTAGTTAGAGCAAGAGTCAACACATTGAGTTTCTTATTCCTAGCTCTGCCACTGACTTGCTGTGTCACCTTGGATAAGTGACCTGACCTCATTTTATCCATTAGGAACAATGCTCAACTAGCAGAGGCAGTGTGGTCCAGTGGATGGGGCATTGGCCTGGAAGGCAGAAAACCTGGGTTCTGTACATTGCCTGCAAAATGTTTGGCACAATGGAGCACTCATCGAGTGGGGCTCCTAGGTTCTACTGCATTATAAGTAAATATCTTATTATTTATTTATTATTGTTAATAGTTGATATTTACAATGGAGACAGAGGAAATGAGCCTGTGAAATCCCTGTGGGTCAATGAGACCTGCACACCAACTGAAGATGGGAAAAGGCTGGGGAAGACACGGATTATGCACATTCCATCAGCCAACTACCAATAAACTCTTCCCTATACTGTCCCCCTTTTAATTAACATGCCTCAACCCTGACCATGGTCAGAGGGGAGTTCATGGTTCATGGACCACTGTCCTTGGCCATTCTGCTGAGCCTGCCAACAAGGGTGTGATATGACAGCATCCCTGAATAATGTCCTCTCCCTGTGCCCTTTGGATTCCTGTTGGGCTGGATCTGTGTAAGTTTCATTCTTTATTATTTTATGACTGATAACAGTCATAAAGTGTTGATTCTGCTGGTAAATCATGCAAAGCACTGCCCACAACCCAGAAGGTGTGATTTATTTACATCTACAACTGTCCTGGATAAACTCAGGATTTATTACTTTAAAATATAGACATATTAAATGAAAAGCAAACAAACTACTGGACTCCAAAGTACCTAAAAATTTTCAAGTAACTAATACAAAGGGTGCAGGAGAGGTGCTATCTGCCGATGGCTCATGCTCAGATCTTCCAAATATATTTTATTAAGATTAAGATAAGACACATTAAATAGATATAAAAACACATCTATTATGTGAAGGGTTTGAAACAATTTTCAGTATTTAATCAGTCAGCCTGAGAGAATCCTCTCCATCTGCCCCAAAGCAATAAAGCAAGTACATTACATGGCTGTCTCTTCCTCTCCCTTCTTTCAGTGGCATGCTTAGCCTTCCTCTCTAAAATTAATACATATCCTGAGTTTGATAGCAAAGGTCATTCATCTTCAGTCCACTAAGTGTACAATGAGTTCTCTTTCCTCAACCCCATTCTGAAGTGTAGGGGTGGGGATGGGAAATAAAATAAGGAACTGCAAGCAGATGATCTTCTGACAAATAGGTAATTTCACAACAGTTCATTAGCATCCACTGTGTCTGGCATGGGTCTGACAGCATTTGAGGAGTTGCTGTGAGCCTGAGCCTGAGGAATGCTGAACACATCTTGGCGCACTGACCACCTCTGAGGTGAAGGTGTTATATCAACAGGATGGATGTTAGAGCACTGCTGGTATAATCAGGACTTTGGAGTGGAGCCCAGAGCTGGAGCGTGGAGCAGCTCCAGAGCCGTGGAGCTGCAGGTTTTTGCCTAGAGCTGGAGCAGAGCCGGAGCACAGCTCCAAAGCCCTGGGTATAATCCTTCTATAAACTCATAAACATGCAAGCAAGGGACATGGACCATCTTAGGCCCATTTAAGCTCTGATGTTACATACAATCGTCAGAACACACAACTGATTTTGCCTGCAAAGTGGGCCTGCATCCCATTTTCCACATGCAGCTCCAACAGCCAGCCATTGTCCTGCATGTGGAAAAGTGGGCACCCAAAATCAGAAGCTGACTTGAGGTCAGCTGAAAATTTGATCTCTGTCTTATGTTTACTCAAAGGAAGTAATTCCTTTTACTTACTTTTTCCCATTGCAGAGCCAAGATCGCATGGTAAAGAACATCTTATAAACAAATTCGATAAAAAGGCGCAACTTCAGCTATTAGTTTCACTGATGTAAGTATATCTCAGGTTCTCCTATAGCTCCCAATTACCACAATCTTTAATGTATTTATCTACACAACACCTTGTGAAATAGAGAAGTACTATTTTCTCCATTTTACAGATGGAGAATTGAGCCAGGGAAAGACCAAGTAACTTGGCCAAAGTCACATAGGAAGTTTGTGGCACAGCAGGAACTTGACCCCTGACTTTCTAAGTCCAAGGCCACTACCCTATCCACTGGATTATCCTTTCTTTCTTCAAGAGTAAATCTAAAGTAACTCTGCTGACTGACTATACACTGGTATAACTGAGAAGAGAATTTGCCCTAGATCTGAAGATTAACTATTTCTCCCAGGCTTCCAGTGCATGGGTTACATATAGTCAGGTACTCACGTGTGTCTGCTCTTAATTATAATCATAGTTATTTATTTAGGCTACTCTGTATTATTTAAGAAATAAGATTAAATACAATGATACCTACAGCCACATCATTTTGGATGAATTTTAAACAATTATGAAATTCCTGGGATCTTTTAAAAGAAGCATTTCAACACACACATTTGCCAGCAGATGCTCATTAGACACACATCAAAAAACCACAAATGAAAAGTCTGCAGAAAGTCCTGCAAAAAATGATCAGTTTGTGTTGTGCTGGTGTTCTCGGAGTATGAAGAGCCCATATGAGCAATTATGCCAGCCTAGTATTTTTATTTTTTGGTTCCTTCAGTGATGTTTCTAGGTCAGAATGTCAAGCACTGTGTTATGTTCCACCTCTGAATCAAGAACAGGAAATAAGGATTGTTCCCGTCATCGTCACAGAGTATTATATAGTTTGTAACCTTATATGGTCTGGGTCCTGGCTGTCTGAGAGAGGTACCAATGAGATCACCTGAGATAACTCTGCTAGCCACTATAGATTTGAAGGCTGAGACTTGATTTCAATGGAGCTATAATAATTTACACTCCTCAAGTTCTGCCCTGGAAACTATAAACTTTCTGTATTTCCCTATCTCCATCTATGTCTTCCCAGTTCCCATACACAAACACCTTATATGCCTCCCCTGGTTCTTTGTATCCCCTTCCAGGTCCATCTCCCTTGCCCACATTCCCTGCCCTCCTTTCCTATGCTCCTGGGGTCCCCTGCCCATATTGCAACCCTCTTTCCATTCCATGTCAGCACTCTGCCCTCCAATTCATCGCCTCCTTCAGCTTCCTTCAGAGCCCACCCATACTAAGGCTGGGAGCATGGCTCCGTGCCACCCTTCTATGTGTCTCCGATTCTCTATTCTCAGTCCAGGTCCCCCAACTCCCCTCCCCTTTATTCCCCTTCCCAAATTCTTGTCCCAATACATTTGCTCTGGTACCCTGCCCCCCCAATCCATTCCCCACTTCTGCCCCAGTTGAGTCAAGCAGCTGGAGTTAAACTGACCTCCCTCTATATTGTAAACAGTTCTATTACTGGCTCTGCACTTTAGACACATTACAATCCCTTTTTATTAAAGGCTCATCTCTTCAGCAAAGCCAACAAACAAATGTGGAGCTTCTAGAACAGTGGTTCTCAACCAGAGGTACACATATCTTCTGGGAGTGTGCAGAGGTCTTAGGAGGAGTGGGTGTCATCGACTCATCTAGTTACTTGCCTAGTTTTACAACAGGCTACCTAAAAAGCACTAGCGAAGTCAGTGCAAACTAACATTTCATACTGACAATGACTTGTTTATATTGCTCTATATACTATAGACTGAAATGTAAGTACTATATTTATATACCAATTGATTTATTTTATAATGATATGGTAAAAATGAGAAAGTCAACAATTAGTGGCTGTGACACGTTTGCATTTTTATGTCTGATATTGTAAGCAAGTAGTTTTTAAGTACGGTAAAACTTTGGGATATGCAAGACAAATCAGACTCGTGAAAGGGGCACAGTAGTCTGGAAAGGTTCAGAGCTACTGACTAGATCACACCAGTCAGGAAATATAATAACCCTAAAAAAAGCACCATAAAAAAGTAAACTCCAGCTAAATTTTCAGACTACCATGGCTAGGTCCAAGGGTCTGTCTTTTTGTGCCAGGCATAGCTCAGGTGACAAGGAAGGGGCACAAGTGGCTATAAGATGCCTTTGTTCCACACCAATCCTAGGACCATCGGATGACTGAAAGATGCTTTATGCTGGGCCAGCTGCCCATGGCTCCCTAGGACCATTCCAGCAGCTAAGGCACACAACAGCCCTAGCCATGTCCCCTTTTCTCTGGGTATGCTTACTGCACAAGGTTCTGGAGTGGGTGGCATATGAACCCTTACGGTGACTCTAACGCTTCCACTGATCATATCCATCAGCTTTAGAGAAGTATGTTACTACATAGCCACCCAAAGCTGATTATACAGGGAAAGTTGTGGGAGTATATCTGACCAGAAAAAGACAGGAAGCCTGAGTCATAAACACGACCCTTCTATAAATTGCAAGCATGGTCCTAAAATGGGGGCTGGAGGAATAGCAGCTCCTCCAGTTTGAACATTTTTTTTAAACACACCTACATTTTATTACATTTTGATGCATGTTAGAATAACATTCACAAACACATATACAAAGTGAGTATGTAAGTGTCTGCAAAAACCCTAACACGTTACTGGATTTTGTATGCATAATAAATAACAATCCAAATTATTAAACTTGGGTTACAACTTCAAAAGGGCCTCCAGAAATGCACCCAAAATGTGCAGGCACATATGCCTGTGTGCACAAATCCAGCCATTTTCTTGAGACACTCATATTGGAAAGTGAAGTGATAGATCCTTAGATTCCTTGAGGGGCTGAAAAAGAGTCTTACAATGGAATAACATGGCACAGCTATCTAGTTTAGTATTTACACTGTAGTATCTCACCTCCTTACAATCTTCAATGTATTTTTATCCTCACAACACTAAAGCACTATCATCTCTATTTTACAGATGTAGAACTGTGGCACAGAGAAGCTAAATGACACAGGTCACACAGGAAGTGTGTGGGAAAGCAGAGAATTGAAACTGCATTTCCCAAGTCTCAGGCTTATGCCTTTACCATTCAGTTGACCCTTTCTTCTGGCACAATTTGGTGACATTTTTATGAGTTACTGACATTTTCATCCAAGTATGTTTTGACACAGATTTTGAGACACAACATTCTGATTCAGCTTGAGGGTAGTTTGATACAATGCTATTTAGAGACAGTTGCATTTTGGTTTAGCATCAGGATGAAAGAACCATTCTGACACAACATGAAAATATTTTGAAATGATGGATTATCACACTTCAGTGATTGAATCATAGAAGATTAGGGTTGGAAGAGACCTCAGAAGGTCATCTAGACCAACCTCCTGCTCAAAGCAGGACCAACCCCAACTAAATCATCCCACCCAGGGCTTTGTCAAGCGGGGATAACATCTAATTTCAGTGGTGCTTCCCCCGAACCAATCACTGCATCAAAACATCACCATGATCAGACAAAAATGACACTTGGCCACGCTTCCAGGCACACAGCGTTTCGGTATCATTGAATCGGATCACGGCATAAGGCGATCTGCGAATGCAGAGATGTTTCTTTAGGCAGCACTACACGTAGACGCGGTGTGAGGACACAGCGCGCTGGCACAGCCGCACAATCACACCATCAGCTGACGCAGCGTTGCTGGCCAGCACTTGCAATTGTAGGGTGAGGCTGAAGCTACTGAGTGTTTTCTTACAGCCCCAGCTCCTGCAGCTATGTGATTACATCCCGGGCTCGACTTCCATCTAGAAAAGTTAAGCCCCCCCCCGCTCCCCAGTTGGCGGCTGTGAAGCATCGCTTGAAGCCGTGGCGTGGCTGCACCAACGTGTCACGCCCTGGATGGCGGTGACAGTAACCGCGGGGGCTGTTATGCAAGCTCGGGATTCCCGGAGGGGGGGCAATTTACGATTTGGGGGCTGGTGACACCAGCGACGCCATGACACAGCACGATGCCATGGCAACCGCGTGAGGACACAGCACACTGGCATGACGCTGCGGCTGCTCTCTACCTTCCTCCCCGCGAGCGCTCCCGAGGGGGTGGCTCCCATATTCCGGGACGGACAGTTCCCGCTCGTCACGTGACACCACCCCGGGTCACGTGAGCTGTCCCTGCACCTTTTCCGTCCCTGTTAAACTTCACCCTCCCCGCCTGCGCGTTCCCTCGCCCCGCCCTTTCTCTCACCATAGAGTTGCCTGGAGCGCCGCCGCCGGCAGAACCCGGAAGCAGGAGGCGCACTGCGCAGCCGCTCCCGACCCTGAGCCCTGTGGAGGACTCAGGACGAAGGGGCGGGGCCGGGGCGGAGCGAGCGGCACGATGGCGGAAGTGGAGTGAGTTGATTCTGTGCAGGGCGCTGCGGGATGAGGGGAGCGTTTGCAGGGCGTGGGGGGACCAGGGGGCGGGAATACGGGGGCGGGAGGCCGAGCCCCTCATTTCAGGCCCAGCCCCAGGACGGGGGCTCTCGCTGTGGGGGAGGGGCACTGGTAGCCACCCTCCAGCTCCATGTGCCTCCCCCCCGGGCCCTGACATCGCTACTGGCCCCTTGTGAAATGGGGCCACCTGGCCCTGCCACTGGTGCAGGAAGCGCAAGGCCCTCTCCCCTGTGAAGTGGGTCTGTCCGGCGCAGCCACTGCGAGCCCCCCTGTGCCCCCTGCTCCTGCTGCCACATTTGTACGGGCATAACGAGCCCCTGCCTAGCACACATGCGCTGATGCACAAATTAACCAAGGGGCAACTCTGCGAGGCTCATCTGAGCGGGATGGGGCCTGCCCCTTCCCTTGGTTTGTGAGTGAGCCAGCCTGCCCCCGCAGGTGTGTTTGTCTTACGGTAGAGGTTTGGCACGATGCAAGCCCCATGGCTAGGACATGTACAGTCAAATGATGGCCAGGCAGTACTGGTGCACTGGGGTGTAGCCGAGGGATTTATCTTTAAAGGTGGGAAGGCTTAAGTGCTATTAAAGGAATCATAGGCACATCCCAGTTTTAACATGGTAACAAGGCAAAGAATAGTCATCAAATGTCCTGATGCAGTATTTAGTGTATGAGGGAGGGTCCATCGAAATATTGCCACTGTGCAGGTTCAGTAGCATGCAAATGCAATACCATGGCATCTCCGTAGAGATGTTTTATTTGTATTACCATAGATGTGTTCCACTGGACAAACTATACAAAATAAGCCCCTGTCCATACTGCACACTTTCCATTCATCTGTGTGCTAAATCCTAGCTGCAATACAAAGTATTCTTGGCACATGTTAGTGAAAGAATTCAGCAATAAATTATTCCATGAGCCTGAAATCCTAGTACTTGCGCATGGTCCCATTATTAGGGACCACTTCTTTTAGGGCAGCTGCACATGATTATCGTTAATTCTGTTGCCAAGATAACTTATTGGTGATGAGTTTTGTTTTTAATCTTTCAGTAGTTTTGTGCTTCCCCCTGACCAACCTCCCCCACAATGTCCAGCTTTTGCTAAGTCTAATCATGTTCTGTATTGCCCTGACAGGTTCTCAAATGCTACCCATGAAGTCCTCAATTTCACCCTCCACACCACGCTGTCCGTTACTACTAAACTGGTGGTTCCTACACCTGCCAAACCTATCCTTCCAGTGCAGACTGGAGTCCAAGCTCAGCAAGAGGAGCAATCCAGTGGCATGACTATATTCTTTAGTCTCCTTGTATTAGGTGAATACTGAACTGGAAAAATCTCTTATTGTTCACTGTTGAGTTTGTGTTATGTCTGAAACATTTGTAAGATGCATGAGTCCTGGGGATACTTTTTTAGGTTGGTGCTGTATTTCTCCTGCAAACCCCTATCCATGAAAGTTTGTCATATAGACCCAGATTTTTAGAAAAGTTGGCTATGCAATTACATGACCAAAAAGATAAGCTTGTGGATCTGAGTGACTCTGGAATAAACTCCTAAAGGAACTAAGAACCCTCACAGACCTCGCCGCCTTCTGCTTCAAGTGCAAGGCATGTTTCTTTGACCTTATCTTTAATATAAACACATAGCAATGTGTGTCCCCTACCAAAAGAAAATACTGCACTATGCACAGTTTTTCCCTTGAGAAGAGGATGAGAGAACATATGAGAGACATTAGTCACGTCGCTTAAAGCACTGCTGGAATGCGCTTGGCTATGGTGAAGAGTGCAGTGTAAGAACCTGTATAGAAATTGCATGCACGGTTACCGTAATGATACACAAATTAGGTAACTATGGATAATTGTAGCAATTTTCACTATAGGCATGTACACTTAGCCAACTTGAACACTAATTTGTGATAATTGCACAGATATTTTGCACATACAGTTGCACACTCCATTTGTCTGAAAATCTGGGTCATCAGTAAGTCTGTTTACATTATACAACTTTTTGAAAAACAATGTTAATTGATATCTTTCTAGTGAAGGGGGTGGGCAAACTGCCCATGGGCCACATCTGGCCCGCGGGACAGTCTTATTCGGCCCCCAAGCACCTGGCCTGGAAGACTAGCCCCTGGCCCGTTCCCTGCTGTCCCCACTCGCCCACAGCCTCAGCTAGCTTGCTCTATCACCAGCGCAGTACTTTGGGCGGCGGAGCTGAGAGCTCCTGGGGCAGTGCAGCTACAAAGCCCGGACTGACCTGATACTCTGTGCTGCGTGGCGGTGGTGGCAACGTGACCCGGCTCTAACTGGGTGGCGCGGCTGTAGTGCTGCCAGCCACTGGTGCTCCAGGCAGTGTGGAAAGAGGGTAGGGAGCAGGGGGGGGTTGGATAGAGGGCAGGGGAGTTTGGGGTGGTGGTCAGGGGGCAGGGGTGTGTATGGTGGTCTGGGGGGAAACATGCTTGAATGGGGGCTGGAATCCCAGGAGGCAGTCAGGAAGGAGGGAGGAGTTGGATGGGGCATTCGGGCAAGGATTCTGGGTACAATCAGGGGACAGGGAGAAGAGGTGGTTGGATGGGGCAGGGGTCCTGGGGAGGGGACGGCATCAGGAATGAGAGGAGGGGTTGGATGGGGCGGCGAGGGTCCTGGGACAGGGAGTGGCACTATGTGGATGGGGTAGGGGTTCTAGAGGGGCTGTCAGGGAACGGGGATTGGATGGGGCAGGAGTCCCAGGGGGAGGGGGTGGCAGGTAGGAGGTGATGGCTGGGCCACAACCCCCTCCTCTAACTGGCCCTCCATACAATTTATGAAACCTGATGCATTTCTGAGGCCAAAAAGTTTGGCTGCCTGGATCTAGTGTAAACTATACGGTAGTCAAAGCTGTAACAACACAATTTCAGTAGCGTGTTTAAGGGGTTTGTCCTACCTCTGGCTGTATGAAATACAAGCAAAGTGGGGGACCTATAAACAAACCGCAATAAGAGATCCTTTCTGAAGAAGTATGTAATATTACTTGCTTGGTTCTTCAATATATTCTAGATGATCACTTTTTGCGGTGTTGATATGTGGCTTGTGTTACAATCTGGCAAACTGAGTAGGAAAGTGTGTGTGTGTCATAACAGCAGATTTTATAAGTCCTCTTGGATAAAATCCTATCTGTGTCACCCTCTTTGAAGTATTTTGTATTAAATGCAACAAAGAGAAAATCCAGTCCTTTAGATATATGCACATTTCCCTCTGATATTCTCTCTGACCAATGCCAGAATGATATTTGAGTAGGTATTAAAGAAAAATCAAAACAAAATGCAATAGATCAGACAAAACATGAAGTTTAAAAGAAAAATTCTGAGAGTATGTGTGTGTATGTGTGTCAAATGGAATTTAAAAGGCTTATTCATGGTAAAGTTTCTGCATCTTTTCCTAGGGCTAAAGAGTAGGGTCACAATTCTTGGCTGCATTCCAGCCCCGTTACACCACTCCAGCAGCATAATGGATTTTGGAAACAGATGAATTTCCCTTTTCTCCCTCTTTTTCCCCCTCCCCCCAGCAAAGGAGAGTTTCCAGAGCAGTGGATAGCCAATATAAGAGCTCTGTGCTGCCCCATTCATAGCATCTGACAAAGAGTGTGGTGGGGATGAAGGAGGGTGTGGCCAGAGTGCTCTGGGCTTTGACTGTTTTGGATTGTAAAGTGGCCCCTAGACAGCCATGAGAAGCTGCCCTAAATTAGAGTATCCCAAGGAACTGCTTTACTTCTGGGCTGGATAGGTCCCCATTTAAGCCCAAAATTCAGCGGGACAGAAGTGACACTGCTTAGTCTCTGGCCCCAGGTTTCTGCAGTCTGCTTATCTATTAAGACAAACCCCAGTTTAACTTCAGGACCTTGTTTGGCCAAAAGGGCCTATCTTCGTAACACTTCTTTCCATTTTATACAGCATCCAAGTTGATAAATGTGGCCCGCAAGCTCCCCTGGCCTGTGTTATGCGCCCTTAATCTTCCTTGCCTTCCTTGTGTGACACTTAAACCCTTCACAAAAACATTTGAAGCATTTTCTTGTCAATCTCTTGAGTGCTTCATGTCATGCCCATAGAAGAGGGTGCGGGCAGAGCAGATTAAATAGTATCAGTTACCAACTGGGCAAACTTGCCAGGAGAATAGGTACCAAATAGCTATGGAATTAGATGGACAACCAACCTGCCATCATTGTAATATCTGCTGGTAGGAGTCCATTATCTGAGCTTTCAGTTGCACCACGGTATTTCTTTTTTGTTTAAAGGAACAGAATAGAAGTAGATGCTGGCATTTGGCTCTACTAAATAGAAATTGTATTACTAATAAGGCAGTAGTAAAAGCTTTACATTTACAAAGCGCTATATAAACATTAATTAATTGCCCAGATTCCCTCGTGAGGTGGATATTATCTCCATTTTATAGATATGAAAACTGAGATGCAGAAGGTAAGTGATTTGCTCAGGGCCAACACTTGTAAGCAGTACAGCTAGTATTACTGTATATATCAGGAGTTTCTGCTCAGTCCTCTAGTCTACGGGGCCTGTCACTTGTAAATGTACTAAATGCAAAGCATGCTGTGTGTAAGGTGCCTACCAATATGAGTATAACAATGTGCAGAATTCTGAACACAGAGGCATGACTTCAGTTTCTGAACAGTATATAGGGAAAGTCCTTTTCAGTGGAACAAAGGACAATAAGTGACAAGTCCACTCATGCTGTAGGTACTTGAAAATCATTATTTTCAGTGAGGCCGTATTCCAAAGGAATAGCATTTAAAATAAACTATCTGTTTGAAAGCCACCATCAACTCTTGATCAGAAGCACATCAGATTGCCCCCTTGAACAAAGACAGTTCAGTGGTAGCTAGGGGGAGTTGCTAAAGCTTACCATTAGTAAGAGCAGTTCAGAGAAGCTTTTTAGTTCTTGAATCAGAAACAGGTTTTGTTGCAGTCTAGTTGCAGAAGCCTTGTGGAGGCTGGAAACTGAATTAGTAAAAGACCCCCAAATTCTTATTTGGCACAGTGAGGTAAGGGAATGAAAATAGCCTTAGTAATTACTTTTCTGCTTTGTCACAATTAGCTTTATCAAATATCAGAGTTTAAAGACACACTCTTGGGATTGACAGGTCCATAATTTGGTTTGTGTGTGTGTGTGTGTGTGTGTGTACATTCCCCTTCCCCCTGACTAATTCATCTCTTAATTATTTTAACCCATTTCTAGGAATCATTGAAATATTTGAACAACAGTCTATAATCTGATTACTTTCAGATTTATTTTAAATTACTAGGAAAGTTTCACAGTTTGTATTCATGGAACATTGTTTAGAAGAATGTCTTTTTCTGTCCTACCAGTTACATATTTTAATACTGTTTTACTTCTTCCCCACAGCCATCTGCATCATATTGGTGCATTTACTGATAAAGTACAGACTACATTTTTTGCCAGAGAGTGTGGCTGTTGTTTCTTTAGGTGAGTATTTCTGTGACCACACTTTAAATATTTTTGAAGTAAACTTGATTTATGTTACAATATTTTTAGATAAAAATAGGGTTTACATACTTTGGTGCCCTATTTAACTGGTGTGACAATGCCTGAACTACTGTGTTCGCTTCTGGGCTGACTATTACTAGAAAGATGTAGGCACACAGGACATAGTTCAGAGAAGAGCAACAGGAATTCTAGGGATGGAAGGACTAATTTATGAAAGAGTTAAAGAGCTAAGCATGTGTTATGACCCTGCAAAGTGATACATGTGGGCAGACCCTTATTACTGTGTGGAATCCTATTGAAATCAATCTAACTCCATGAGAGCACATTTACATGGACCACTTTGCCTGACTGGGGCTTGATGTGTTTCGTGGGGAACCAAGATAACGCTGTAAATATCTGAAAGGTGCAAGCACTACGTTGGGAGATGAAATATCTCACATGGTAAAGAGGGTATAACTGGCATTAAACTAATAAAAGGAAACTGGAATGGTAAATATCATGAGACTCTTTCCGACAGTGAGATCCATTACTCTGGAATAGTTTCCTGTAGGAGGAAGTGGAAGCCCTATCTTTGGAATGATTTGAAAACTAGATTGGACAAAGCGAAATGCGTTACTGCATCAGTTGGTGGATGGACAGGATGACCTACCAGTGCTTTGCAGTGTTGTAGCTGTGTTGGACCCAGAATATTAGAGATACAAGATGGGTGAGCTCATCCTGAAGAGGAGCTCTGTGTAGCTCGAAACTTGTCTCTTTCACCAACTGAAGTTGGTCCGATAAAAGATATTAGCTCACCCACCTTGTCATTTGTCATTTCTAACATCTAAGGGCCAGATTTTCAAAAGAACCCTGTTCCCATTTAGGCATCTAAATTGAAGTGACTAAATTTTCAAAAGTGCTCAGCACCCAACCGCTCCCATTGTTCTTCATCAGCTGATGAGTGTGATAAATCAGCCAGTAATCAAAAAGAAAAAGGAATCGTCACCCAGTGCTAGTGCTACCATTATAGAATCTTCAGGTCAGATTTTCAAAAGAGCGGAGCGCTGCCTTCAGAGCTCAAATGGAATTGCTGGACACTGAGCACTTCTGAAAATGTGGCTCTGGGTTTCTGTAATTTTAACACTACTGCTGGGTGATGGTTCCATTTTCCTTTTTTATTATTCCTACCTGACTTATCACAGTCAGTTGATTGGAAACGTGAAGATTGCTACTCTGCCTTTCAGAATTTAAAATTGGAAGAGAGGAGGAAATCTCAAGGCTCAGTGAACAAGCCAAGATTAAAAAGATAAACTGGCCAGTAAGGTCAAATGGCAGGATGTTGCTAGTATGCCATATTTCCTTACAGAGTGCTTTGTCTTTCTGTCTAGATTTTGAGACCCTGATTCAGGAGAGACTTAAGTATGTGCTTAAGTCTCATTGACTTCAAAGGTGGACCTGAGTGAGGTGTAATTCTCTGCAAAACTGGGATGCATCTAGGAGGAGGGGAATACTTTCCCAACTTCCTCTCACTCATGCATCCTCATTAGCCTGGGGTAAGATACAACGGTGGCACCTGCTACCATGAATCTTATCTCCATTTATGAGGTCAGTTTATTTTAATTGCAGAAGAACTTTGTGTGGTACATGTGATTTAACCTACTCCGAGAATAT
The DNA here is from genome assembly GCF_007399415.2 of Gopherus evgoodei. Classification (NCBI taxonomy): domain Eukaryota; kingdom Metazoa; phylum Chordata; order Testudines; family Testudinidae; genus Gopherus; species Gopherus evgoodei. Next base: position 17,166,342 of record NC_044335.1, on the reverse strand, counting down.
AAATTTTACTAATAGCCTGAAAACTTGCCTAGATTACTAGATACTGAACTGTCCCTATTGTACACATGGACTCTTTCTATGACTTGAGGCAAGAGAACACCACCCTTAATTCAGATCAAGCTCTTTGCCACTTCTCAGTAAGTCTGAAAAGTCCATGAGCCTGATTCTGCTCTCACAGTGGTTGTACATTGGTATAACTACTGATTTCTGTGCAGTTACTCCTGACTTACAAATCTGTAAATGAGAAGAGACTCAGGACTCAAGTAGATACTATATTGTCTAGAGGTCCCTATCACTGAAATAGATTATTTTACTGACGTAAGTAACCTCAGGCAGCAGCTTTTCAGCTGTCTGTGTAACTGCTTACCATAATCTTTGTGCAGTGGTGGTATTTTTACTTTAGTCACTAGTGGCACTGACACTGTCAGCCTAAAAATATACCACAAAGGAAAAGATGCTTAGCTATAATACTAAACTAAGTTATGTCTTTGCTACTAGCCGGATCAGCGGGCAGCGATCGATCCAGTGAGGATCGATTTATCACGTCTACCCCCAAGCACTCTCCTGTCGACTCCTGTGCTCCAGCTTGGCGAAAGGTGCCGGCAGAGTCAACGGGGGAGCGGCAACAGTCAACTCACTGTGGTGTCTTCACCACGGTAAGTCGATCTAAGTACATTGACTTCAGCTACGTTATTCACGTAGCTGAAGTTGTGTAACTTAGATCGATCTCCCCCCATACCCCCGTGTAGACCAGGTCTAGGAGTGTAGTAGTGTCATACCTACTGAGCAAGTAGTTCTCATCTTTCTCCTGGACTTCTGCCTGCTGCATTTTCTGGTTGGTTAACTGTGTTTTCATACAAATTCTCAAAGCTGTCCCCATCAGATTACTGTGCTGGAGGAAACAAAGCCCTTCGGTGCTTGCAGAATCTTAGGGCTTTCACAGAAATAAAAATGTTGCAACCTTCTGGGTGTTGTGCCACAAGAATCCTGAATTCAGAGTTGTTTCTAAGTGGAAAGGAAATCAGATTCTCTCCTCCCCAAGCATAAGACTTATTGCAGTTGCTTTTTAGTTCACAGTACTTGATTTATGGCACATTACATTGCCCACAGCAAGATCTATATTAGGAAATCCTTTAGCTTAAAGGGACACTCATCTGAAAAATCATATTTGGGCACAGATTAGTCTCAAATTGAGAAGCAAACAGTTCATAGATTCCAAGGCCAGAAGGGATCACTGTGATCACCAATTCTGACCTAGCTAGATTTCTGGAACAGTGATTCTCAAAGAGGGATCCGCGGCCCCTTGAGGTTGCGCAAGCAGGTTTCAGGGAGTCCACCAAAATAAACCCAAGAGCAGGGCTGGCATTAGACTCGCTGGGGCCCACGACAGAAAGCCAAAGCCCAAGTCCTGCCACTCAGGGCTAAAAGCTGAAGCCCGAGCAATTTAGCTTTGCAGGGCCCCCTGTGGTGCTGGGCTCTGGGGAATTGCCCTGCTTGCTAACCCTTAATGCTGGCCCTGGCTTTTAATTTACTGGGTATTCAGAAAAACAGTTTTTGTGGCACAGGTGGACCGTGAAATTTTTATAGCATGTTTGGTGGGGCTTCAGAAAGAAAAAGGTTGAGAACCTCTGCCCTAGGGCAGGGTTTCTCAATGGCTGGTGCTGGTTTCTGAGATCTCCCTGACACAGTTTAGGGAAGCAGCAAGCCGGTCTCTAGTATCAAAATGATCGAAAGACACTGTTCTAGAAGACCAAGCATTTCCTGCTGTATCTAGATTTATTCCAGCAAGAGGCAGCTTATCTGTGTTTATCTAATTAGACTGTAAGATCTTTAGGGTAGGGTAGTAGCTTTTCATGTTCTGTAAAACGCTTTACATATTTCAGAAAATGTTTCTTTTTCCATTACTTGGTGAGGTGGTTTAGAGCAATGATGTACACAAACATTAGTGTGAATGTGGTATTTTGCTTCAACTGCAGTAAAACCCAAAGAAAATACGATATGATGGGGTTAGAAAAGCAGCTGACAGGAAACAGGGATACATCAAACATTGACTATGACCCCTTCGGGCAATTTTGCTTTTTCATCAAGGATCAACATGAGGCTTAATAATGCTTCATTGTGAAATTATGGAATGAGATTAAATTGTGGCTATTCAGTGCTTGTTAATAAGTAAATTTGCCTAATAACTATTTCCTGAATGTTTTACAGTATCTGTGCTACTTGAAGAGGCACATACATTCTGGGCCAAATTCTGCTTTCAGTTACTTTACTCAAGTCAGTTGGAGTTACAGACCTTAGAATTTGGCCCAGCATGTGCAGCGTTCCCTCAGAAATTGAGTGACTTTATCATTAAGGCAAATATATTAATAGAAGTCATTGTTAGAAAGGGAGACTGCCAAAATATCTCCTTTGTGGTTTCCATATCAGGGCTTCAGTGTAGTGTAAGTCTGTTTGGAGGGACAGAAGAGGATATCACCATCCCTCTTTCCTGCACCGCATGCACAACTTCCATTTCTTTTGGCTCCTAATCCAGTTAACTATCACTGTGATTTAGGTAAACTCAGATACAATCTCCATGCTGAAATGTAGCTATTCACTGATTGCTCCTTCCGCTTTGGTTTTGGCCTCTTACTCTTGGCTCATTTGAAGATTCCACCCCAAGGGCTTTGCAAACAACAGAGTTTTACTGATATGAGAAACTAATCAGTGTTACTTTACTAGTCCTTCTGGGGAACACTGTGCAGGAACAGCAGAGGCTCTCTCTCTCCCTTCTGCAGAGCATTCACAGCAGCAGTGGAGGATTGTGGCTGGGCCACTGTGGCCTGTACTCCTGCTAATCACACAACCCCAATAGAGACTGCAGTGAAACTTTCTAAGATCTCTAACTAAGTAAGGCTGCTACTGCAGCTCAGGGTTTGTAATAGGTCACAGCAAAGGCATCTGAAGATGTTTCCAAATTGGATGGAGTATAAGATTGTGGGGGAGGGATAGCTTAGTGGTTTGACTATTGGCCTGCTAAATGCCAGGATTGCGAGCTCAATCCTTGAGGGGGCCATTGAGAGATCTGGTGCAAAAATCTATCTGGGGATGGGTCCTGCTTTGAGCCGGGGGTTAAACTAGATGACCTCCTGAGGTTCCTTCCAACCCTGATAGTCTCTGATTCTATGATTGTCATGGGCTCACAGGCCCCATGCTCTCTCAGCTCCCTGTGATCCCTGGGAGGAACCCCCATGAGTGCGACAGCCTTTCTTATGGGTTACACTCACTCTTGCGGTTAAGCTCTGCGCTCCACCGCCTTCCAGAACTGCACTACTCTGAGCCTTCAGCATCCCTGTCTCTCACTGTGGGCCTCCTCAGGAAGTCCACTCGCTCTCTGGACCCCTGGGGCCTCCACGCCCAGAGGGCACAATGCAACCCCGATCTCTAGACTGCAGTGACTCTCAGCCAGCGTAAAACAGAAGGGCTTATTGAATGTCTGAACCCAGCACTGGAAGTTCTCAGGGCCCTTGAGCCTCGCACGTCTCAGCATAGTCCAGCTGGCTCTGTCTCAGTTCCAATGGGCTCAGGCTGCTCTATGTCCCCAGTCCTTCAAGCTGATCATCCTATGTTGCCTTCCCCAACAGCCCCTTCTCCATCCTTTGTGGTTCCAGGCAAACAGGTTACCTGGGCCTCTTCCTTCCATCCTTTGTCCCCCCACTGACTGAAATCAGGTCACTGGGGTCTACTCTCCTCAGCCCTTTGTCCTCACACTGGCCAGAACTATCTGACTTCCAAGATGGGGTGAGTCTCTCAGTCACCAGTTGCTAGGGTGCCCAATCTCCAGGCCGTTGTCTGGGGTCCCAACTGCTAGGCAAGGTCACACGTGATCCTCTGCAACAAAAAACACCCTCTCCCATCACCTTGTTAAACATGCAGCACGTAGGGGAAACAGAGACGCATACAGTATTTATGCAAACCATTAAGAATAGTTCCCACTTTGTCACAAGGATAATACATTCAATGCTGTTTTGAATGTAAACTGTTACATAGCTACTGTCTTTCCAAATCTAGACCTGGTGTAAGCTGGTTCAGTTGCACTGAAGTAAATGGGGGCTGTGGCTACTTACATCAGGGCTGTGTTTGGTCTTGATCTTTTGAGTCTTACCTGTTTAGTTTACCAACAGAATCACATTTTTGCTCTTGTCAGCTCTGTAGAGGAAATACAGCTTCTGCTTCATTAACAAAATTGCCAGCTAATTGCCATAATAAAGAATCCTTAGTACTAGTGATGAGATATACAGCTGAAAGAGCACAGCTATGTTTTCAAGTATCCAGTTCTGCCTGTGTGCCAGAGGTTAGATATAAGCAAATGTGCTGTGGCAGTCACTGAGGGAGAATTAATAGCATGGCAGAACAGTTATTTTTATAATCGCTTTTCTGCCAATGATCATCTTCTTAATTGTTAGTTCCTTTTGCTCTTGGCAATTTCTAGCCACGCTTTTCTTATGGAGGGCAGGGGATGAGTGCATTCACTGGACCACATTCTGATCTCCCTTACTCAGATGTAAGTCCCAAGTAACTCCATTGAAGTTAATGAAATTACACTGGTGCAACAGCGATGGGAGATCAGAGTCAGGCCCTTTGTTATCATTGAACAGTAACTCATTTCTCGAGACAATAAGGATTATTTTCAACAAGGAGCTGGGTATTAAGTTATCAAAGGAACGACTTTTGGCCTTTGACACCATTAACTTTCCAGCTTGCACTTCGACGAAAGCGTTGAGCAATAACATGGTAAGAAATCTGCTCTGGTAAAAGTGCAGCCATTAAACTAACCTCTAAGGAAGAGCAGTTTTAGTGTCTGCTACAAAACAAGGTGTGTTTCCTCCATTATCCAAAACCAACACAGGAGTGTTTTTTCATTCTGCATCCCTCCAAACTAATATACTGATGAATTCTATGTGGACAGCTGGATTTCCTTTTTTATGGTAATCATAGTGGTGTTTTGCATGTTATATAGCTAGAACTAGGTTGTACCCATTAAAAAGTCATAAACTTGGTATAGCTTGTGCTTCCTTCCATGGACGGTGTGTGCACCCCCTGTTTGGGAAGGCTAGCCCTCTGCCCTGCTCCTTCCATTCCCCCCCCCCACTTGATTTCACCAGCTGGCCCACCGATGCTGCCCTGTACCCGGCCAGCCTGCCAGCCAGTGCCTGGAGCAGTCCAAAGGAGCCCTGAGCCTGGGCCACCCAGAGAAGCTCTGAGCCCTGCCATGACCCAGCCCTGGGTCTGCAGCGGGAGGCATTAGCTGAGATTTGAGGAGTCAGCCTCCCCCGGCCTCCATTACCCGCTGCCAGTGCTTCTTCCATTTACTCCTCTTTTCCACTCACACTCTGTTGCTGCCTTATGAACTTCTTATTGTTCAGTAGGCTTATGGCATTAGAGGAAACTCCCATCTACCTCTGAGGGATATTGGGACATTAGAGATTGTCACCCCTCCTGTTCGTCCTTCTTTCCTCATTGCCTTTTATTAATTTTTGTGTATAAGCAGGCTGTAAGTTCTGCATAAGCCCTGTGCTGCTCTTCTGCTTGAAGCAAGTTTCACCAGGATACAAGATACACTGCACACAGTTTGGCTATCTCCTGTAATAGCTGAGACAAACTGCTGATTCTCTCCTCTCTCACAGTTCAGGGCAATTGCACCCTGTGTCTGCCTGTCTGTGGTCCAGCAAGGGCACCCAGTCTAGGCTCCTCAGCCATTCCTTCCCTTTGTCAGAGACCTGCATCTCTCTCCCTCCTGACTGGGTTTTTACAGGCTGCACAGGTCCCTGCCTACACTGTTATTTGCACAAGCCAGATTGCCTAGATAGATCAGCATCTACAATTTGTTTTCTCCTCAGAGTCTATGAATAATTGTAGTTGCCCATACTTACAAGTTACCACACAGCTCCTTATAAGCAAACACATTTATTCTTAAGGTGAAAGCATTACCAAGAAAACATATAAGAACTAATAAAAATTCCTATTCACATGCTAAAAGCTTACCAGAGGTCACCCATCAGTCTTATGTGGCCTCAGTAAGCCAAAGTCATTCCAATCCTTCCTAAAAAGGATTGGGTCCCTCCTTGGGCAGACTGACCTGTATGTTTGCTTGGTCAGACAGCAGTCCCTGAGTCAGTTTAAACTCAGGCCATTTATCCAAAAGTCCTTTCTCTGCCTGTTGGTCTCTGGAGAATCCAGTTTGAGCTAGTATTTGTGAGCCTCTCCAGATGATGGTACATCTTTGGAGACATTACAGCCTGAGTGCATTTGCCTAATCATAGAATATCAGGATTGGAAGGGACCTCAGGAGGTTATGTAGTCCAACCCCCTGCTCAAAGCAGGACCAACACCAACTAAATCATCCCAGCCAGGGCTTTGTCAAGCCTGACCTTAAAAACCTCTAAGGAAGGCAATTCCACCACCTCCCTAGGGAACCCATCGCAGTGCCTCACCACCCTCCTAGTGAAAAAGTTTTTCCTAATATCCAACCTAAACCTCCCCCACTGCAACTTGAGACCATTGCTCCTTGTTCTGTCATCTGCCACCACTGAGAACAGTCTAGATCCATTCCCCATTCATGGCATCTTATTGGAGCAGCTAGTTCTGGATTCCAGAAGAGAAGAGGCAAGTCTGGATTTACCCCTCAACGGCGCACAGGATCTGGTGCAAGAGGTGAATACAGCTGAACCACTTCGTAATACAGACCATAATGTAATTGCCTGTGAGGGGTAAAATACCAAAGAAGCCCACCACAGAAGTATTTAAGAGCGTGTTCTTGTCACAAGGTTTGTCAGCAATCTGGTGGCATACATGCTAGTGGTCTCCAATGCTCAGGGAGGGTAAGTGAAGTCAATGACTCAGAAGGAATCCTCAGTGCAAGAGTAAAGAGGTGGTAACATTATAAAAGTCTGAGATAGATTGTGTGTAGTAGGCTCAGTGTCTAAGTGCAGGCCAGGTGTAGGTACCTTCTGTTCCCTACATGGGACCTAACCCCACGTTTTGCCTTAGCAAAGAGAAGGTGTTAGACTTCGTGCTATACAGCGCCTGTGCTCTGTTCCCAAACTGCTCCGTGGTCGGGAGGGTAGAGTGCTAGTGTATGTGTCATTTGTCTGTTGGGGTGTTGCTAAAACAGGGCAGAGTTGAGGTTGCACTGTGGGGTGTTGTGAAACTTAACTCTCACTTCCCCTTCTGATAACCAAGGGCATAGGAATCCTTACCCAGCAAGGTCACATTCTGATAGTTACCCTGCATGACATCTGTGTAGAGGGCTCTCTGAGCGGGGTCCAGCAGAGCCCACTCTTCCTTGGTGAAATACACAGCCACCTCCTCGAAGGTCACCGGCCCCTTAATTGGCTCCAGCACTGTTCTTAAATCTTGGAGGAGGTGTGGTCATGCTCCCCTATGGAATTATATATAGTGATACATAAACTTAATACAGTAAGATCTCGCAATGATATTGCAGGAAATTGCCATGTCTGTCACAATGTCCCCTTGAAATAATTACATCTTGAAATCCTGATGTCTATTGTAATTCAAGTCCATTTGATCATATCTGTTACTTGCAATATCTATTTTAAAAAAAAATGCAAACTTCAGTGTTAGATTTAGAGCAGAGTTGCAAACTTCTGCTTTCCCAGGGCAAAAGATTATTTTTTTCCAGGCAAGGTAAAATTATATATATATATATATATATCTCAAAATTTAGATTGTAGCTCTCCAAGTAGGGACTGTCTGCTACTCTGTTTGTGCAGTGCATGGCACAATGGGCCCTCAGTATCTTCATCTTTAGGCATTTCTATAGTAAACGTGATTAGTAATACATAATTTGTGCCTAAACTGGTACATTTTCATGACAGTTTTGCAAAACTGATTTAGAGGCACGCACTTCTGATCAAAATGCAGATAGTGCATTCTCCAGTCACTGTACACTTATGCAACTGTTTTTATCACATTGTCTTAACTACTTGATGAATTCCTAGAAGCAATTTGTAATAAATGAACTTTGCAAAGCTGCAGAAGACTAAAGATTATAGTTTATATTTATTATGTTGATAAAGAATCCACCATTTTAATGCAGTTGCATATAAAACAAATAAAAGGAAGTATTTCTTCACACAATGCACAGTCAACCTGTGGAACTGTTTGCCAGAGGATGTTGTGAAGGCCAAGACTATAACAGGGTTCAAAAAAGTGCTCAGTAAATTCATAGATGATAAGGTCCATTAATGGCAATTAGCCAGAATAGGCAGGAATGGTGTCCCTAGCCTCTATTTGCCAGAAGATGGGAATGGGCAATGGGAGATGGGTCATTTGACGATTACCTGTTCTGTTCATTCCTTCTGAAGCACCTGGCATTGGCCACTGTCAGAAGACAGGATACTGGGCTAGTTGGACCTTTGGTCTGACCCAGTATGACCATCCTTACGTTCTGAAGCTGGAAATTATATATCTATTCTTTGAGAATAAGTCACCAAAGAAATCTACGCAAGTATTATAAAAAGTTTATAATAAAAAGTTTGTTTATATCATGATTACTAGTGTGACTACAGCTTTGAGAGGTAGTTGAAGTGTTAGATTAGAATCTAACAGATTGCATTCTTTGACAAATCGCTACCCAGAGGTGTCAGGAGTAAGAAATAAACAGGGAATGAAGATAGTAATTAAAATAGATGCAGGAGAAATGTTGACTGCAAACATTTCAAGTAATAATCCAAGTTGCTACCATTTCTGAGTCAAACAAAGCTAAAGTGGAAAGTTCTCTGAATAAATTTCAGGAACCGGTACAACAGACAGTGATTTTTCTGGTGCCCTGATCAGAACATAATATTCTTTTAAGAGGGAACAAAAGGCTTGGTGAAAGGTCTTCTAATGCCCATGCAACTATTGTGTGGTGCAGCTTGTGATTTAGCTCTTCCACCTTCCCAGAAAAAGAAGTTCTCCCAGATGGGGCAAACCTATTCATGCATCCTGAACACACAACTAGATACCTGTGGAAATAGAAAGCGAAAATCGATAGAGGGCATCAATTCCTATTAGGTTCTGAACAACATCCCTTGGCTGCTGAGCACCCTCCGGCCCTCTTGACATCAGTAAGAGTAAAGGGTGCCCAGCAAGCACCTTGAAGGTTTGGACACATGCCAGGTTGCCTGTGCCCCTTCTTCAGTGCTCCTTTGCTCCGTTACTCATGCGTACCTAACTGTGTAGTGGTGGTCCGGTGGAGAGCAGATTGAATTGACCTAGAATGTTAGCCACACCTCAGTCAATGACAGATTAGTGTTTAAACCCAGGCTATAGCTCAACTCTCTTGACTTTCAAATTGCTCCAGACATATATTTGCCTTCAGGGTTTGATGATAAATGAAAGATAACATCTTTCATATCCACTTCTCAGTATTAATAATGTTACTACAAAATTATATGTTGCAATATCTAAAGCAGTGGTTCCCAAACTTGTTCTGCCGCTTGTGCAGGGAAAGCCCCTGGTGGGCTGGGCCAGTTTGTGTACCTGCTGCATTTGCAGGTTCAGCCAATCGCGGCTCCCAGTGGCCGCAGTTCGCTGCTCCGGGCCAATGGGAACTGCTGGAAGCAACACGGGCCGAGGGACATACTGGCTGCTGCTTCCAGCAGCTTCCATTGGCCTGTAGCAGCGAACTGCGGCCACTGGGAGCCGCGATTGGCTGAACCTGCAAATGCGGCAGGTACACAAACTGGCCCAGCCCACCAGGGGCTTTCCCTGCACAAGTGGCGGAACAAGTTTGGAAACTGCTGATCTAAAGTAATTACAGAGCAGCAGAGGGAGAAAGAATCCTTCCCCGGGCCATATCTATACAATAATTTCCTCTTCCTCTGCCAGTTTCCACTGCTTCTCCCTCCTGAATGTCCCATTTGTATCCACCTTTCACTTGTCTCTTCGTGCCTTTGTGATTGCTTCTCCTCCACACCTGTAATTCCCTCTCAATAATTGCAACAAAGAGTCCTGTGGCACCTTATAGACTAACAGACATATTGGAGCATGAGCTTTCGTGGGTGAATACCCACTTCGTTGAATGCATGTGATTGTTCACTAAGTCACGTCCTTCATGTCACTGAAGTACGTCAGTTAAAACACTTATTCCGGCGGGGAGCTTCTCAGTGAAAATCTATCAAACTCAGAAAGTACATTTGAAAAATATACTTCTTCAAGTCTCAGCTGCTGATTTTTGCTTCCTATATGTTTTTCTCATTTGGATTATAAATTCCCTAGAGTATATTCTGTCATCAGTACTGTTTCTACAGAGTCAAGCCTACTGTGGGTGCTCAGCAAATAATAATCAATTTCCCAGTCATTGGCTTCCAGTGTAGCTCCCATCCCAGAGTGGAAGGGCTACAAATTGGTGATGGGACTTAAGAATTACCATGACTGATTCCATCCTGCATCAAAGAACAGCAGATCTTTGATGTTTCTGTATTAACATTTTGTTCTTGGTCTCCTTTCAAACCATCTCACTGAGCAATTATTTGTATCCGCTTGGACAAGCCCCTTAAAATATTTTTGTATGAAAGAAGGCTTAGTCCTCGTGGAACATCATATGTATGATGCATCCATCAGGAGTGGTCCATGTGATGCTATTTTGAAATTATTTTGATAACTACAGTGTGACAGAGTAAAAATTACATCAGTTTCCTTGAAAACATACTTTAAAACTTCTTAGTTACTTAATCATCTTGTACTTTTCATGCAGTGTATTTCATGTTTCCCAAGTGCTACGATTTGATTATTATACCCACACTCTATAAACAAACAGAGAAACACAAAAATGGAGTCTGAGTAATGAGATGAAGCCTCATCCCTTTCTGTAGTCCGTTTAGGGCAGGCTGCAAATTATGCCCCTGATTCGCACTAAAAGTTGTCCTCCTAGTTTGAAGTCTTCATTCAGATCTCTCTGGAGATGCATTAGGTGGGAGAGCATCATGAGCTTTAGCAATTCAGCCTTTAACATATTTGGTTTGGTTAATAATTATTCTATAAAACGACTGTGTGTGAAATGGGCAATATATTTAATACCTGCTGGTGACTTTCACAGTATGTCCACCCATTTGAGGAGTGGTTCTGTCAGCTTCCCCACACTGATCAGAAGTGGGTTCCTAGTTTCCTGCTGCTTGCTCACATCAGGATAAAATTTATCTCTGTGTGGCGGGTCTGTGCACTCTCATTTTCCACTCCTGCCCTGTTCTGATGGTTTAAATGGCTTTAAGCATGGATTTGGAGCAATCAAATTTTTGAATTGCTCTGCTCCGGCTTCGCACAAAAACTTGTTTGTTTGCGCTCCAGCTCCGGGCTCCACTCCAAAGCCCTGGCCTTAAGTGTTGTGCAGACCTAGTGCTGACACAGGGTTGGATTTCACCCATCAGTCCCTATTTGAATAATTGACTCAATAGGAAGAGAAGTAGGGTTTCTCATTTGCATACAGGTGAAGAACCTTTTTAAGTAAGTAAACCTGCTGTTCACACTTAATGATGAAAGAAATGAAAAACAAACAAATTGCAAAGTTATAAAAGTGTTCTCTAAAATCTATTTTCCTTATTAGTTGTTAACAAAACCCCCTCAAAACCTGTGTACAGCATTTAAATATCCTATCTGGTCATCTTTGGTGCAGTATAAGCATGTTTTATTTTGAAATGTACTACAGAAACTTTAGTAAGATAGAAACAGTCCTCTAATATACTGTTCTAGGAATGGGAAAATGTTTTGTTTTATTTATATCTTGCCTTGTCTTTTGCTTTTAATAATGTTGTTTAGTATGCAGAAAATAGGTCAGTGGAGTTTCAAATAACAATTTAAGATCCTCTCGACAGAGAATCAGTGACAGTAACCTGAAGAGTTATGTGTTTCATGATTAGTGAATTAAGAACGTTGTGTCTGTCTGTCTGTCTGTCTGTCTCTCTCTCCCTCCAGGTATCCTCATGGGAGCATTTATAAAAATTATAGAGTCTCAAAAACTGGCCAACTGGAAGGTATATTTGAAGCAATTCATTTTTTAATGTAGTCATGTTCTCTGGGATTTTTTAAATGTTGATTATTGTTTGCAATATTAACTATTTTAGGCTTAGTTCCGAAGAGTGGGTGTTTTGGTTTGGTTTGGTTTTTTTTTTTCTGGGGGTAGGGGAGATTAGGGTTTTTTTTGCTGCATAGTATGTTTTTTTCTGAATAACCTCAACCAGGTACTTGTGTTTCCCTGTTAAGCGCCTGATTCTGCTGAATAGTAGGTACCTTCTCCAAGGTGTCTTGCCTCTTCTGTTCCCATTGAATTAAATGGCAATAGAGGGTGCTCAGTATCTTGCAGGATTGGAACAATTTAAGTAAGGAACAAAGTTCCATTATTTTTTCTTAATAACTCCCCTCCTGGTTGAATCAACATGCTTGGTACTGTCACTGTGGTCGGTCAGTAGTGTAGGGGCTCTTCTTATAAAATATTGTTCTTATACTCTTACAAATGCAAATTTTTTGCCTGTGACTGTCGAGCCAGTCTTGGCAGAGAAGAGCAGAAATCTTCATCAAAACTATTTTGCTAAAAATCAAAAGAAGCTGCATTTGCTGATTTTTATATTTTTAAAATGGGCTTTATGTTTTGAAAATTTAGCAGTTGACAGTGTTTAGCACCAGTGAGTAATAAATCAAACCCTTCCTTAAAACACTCGCATTTTGCACTGCATGTTTCTTGGGAACCCCTGGAATTGTTTGCTGATAAATGCTACAGAAGCCAGAGGTGCTTGGAGCAGCAGCATTTTCCATACTCTGGGAGCCATGTTGGAAAAGTCACAGAGCAGGGCATGCACATGCGTCTTGTTTCCAGGATTTAACAGAAGTGAAGTAGCTGTGCAGAGGGGCTGGCTATGTGCAGATGTCCCAGGCCCCACACTCTCCATAAGGTTTCTAGTCTGTGCCTCTGCATAATTGTAAAGCCCTGCCTATGAGGGGAGAATGCTACAGCAGTGGCTTCATGAGGTGAATCCTACAGTTATAGGAGGATTTTATCCCCTGCAGGCTAACCTGCATCAGGAAAGCATTTTGCTCTTGATTATTTGATGTTTTACTGCTGATTTATTTTAAGATAATTTAATCTTTAAGTGTTTGTCCTCCTCCACAGCCTCTGTGCTGTGGAGGAGGATGCAAGTGTTGGGAAGGAGAACATCAAACTGGAGCGGAGGGAAATTAATAGGCACCATGTTTAAAACAAAGGGAAGTACTTCTACGCACAAAGCACAGTCAACTTGTGGAACTTATTGCCAGGGGATGTGAAGGCCAAAAATATAATGGGCGCAAAAAAAAATTAGATAAGTTCGTGGAGGATAAGAAGGTTAATGGTTATTATCCAAGATGGTCAGGTCAAGATGACTCACTCGATGATTGCCCTCTGAAGCATCTGGCATTGGCCACAGTTGGAAGACAGGACACTGTGCTAGATGGACTTCAGACCCACTGTAGCCATTCTTATGATCTTAATTTGTTTCAAAGGGTGTAACAATCCATTAAAAGTAGTATTTCCGGTGTGGAACGGCAGCATGTTTAGGTGCAGGTCAAGATGACACTGGCTAGGAAGCAAACATGGTCTTGGATAGCAGTGAATCTGGCAACTTTTATTATTTATTTATTGAACTTGCACTGCGTTCAGTACAAACATAAGGAGACACATCCTTGCCCTAAGAATTTTACAACCTAGATTTCTTGCAGCCAAGTCTGAGTTTAGAGATCAGCAAAGCTTATACTTACTTTCATATGATTCTTGGTGGCTAAAACAGACACCATAATCACTTGCTTGTCCTGTGCTTAAATTCTTCCTCTTCTTTTCCTATGCTCTCACTTTTATCTAGATTTTAAAAATTGTAATACTAAAGAAAGAATGTGTTTAGTGGGTAGCCTGGTGTACAGTTATTGAATCAGAGTGAAAACCTGGTATTACTAGACATGTTACTAAACTGACTTTCACATAAAGGAAAAATCTAATAAATTATATTTCCATGAAATAAACTTCAGTGTAAGAGAAGAGTTTCATGTGCTGATGAGTCCACATAAATCCTGTGTTAAGAAGGTAAATTCATTACATGTGCAAATGTGAATGAGGTTTTAAATAGATAAGTGTTTCTGCTTTGCAGAGTGATACTAAGAACAAAGTTGCGGTTTCTCCTTTCATGGAGTTATAGTGTCAGGACTTAATATTGTTCTACCTGGATTTAAAGAATCCTTGTTGCTTTTTATAAAAGCAGCAGGCTTCTTAGTCAGTGCCCTTGGAATCTTGAGGGAACCCGGGGATGTAAAGAGAACCACGCTGGGCAAAAGACTGTGCGTGAGTGATTCAGCTTCTTTGCTCAGAGTGCCAGCAAAAAAAGAGAGCCATTTTTGAGGGTGGCTTTTTGTAAGGCAGTGCGGCCCAAGTGCTTAGAGTAGAGGACAAGGAGTCAGGAGACTTAAGAGCCTGATTCTCATTTACATTAAAGCTATGTCAACACAGCAAGCTAGGGATCTGATTGTCTTGCTCATGTACACACCCTCATGTTAGTTCTCATCAAGCTAGTGTGAGTATAAATACCTGTGGAGCTGCTGTAGCACTGGTAGCGGCAGTGGAGGCATTGATGAGCTGTGCTGAGTACTTATTTGTGATGAGTATGTATGTGGCGTGTCTCAGCCATGCCTGTGCTACTGTTACCAGTTCTACTGTGGATACGCTGCTATTTATAGCCATGCCTAGCGCAATGATACTTTGTGCACATGAGCAGGGGAATCACACCCCTAGCTTGCAGTATAGAAATAGCCTAAGGCTCATTTACATCACTGTGACAGTGTAAAAGGGCATTAACCTGGACATAAATTACATTTGCAAATGAGACTCAAGCACTTTAATTTTTTTTCATTGGCATCCTGTGAGCCTGATTTAAAGCTTATGGAAATAAATGAGTCTTTTCATTGACTGCAGTGGACTTCGGATCAGACCCTATATGACCTTGACCTCTTTCTTCGTTGTTTTCCCTATCCGTAAAGAAAGGGATAATAAAGTTTACTCACCTTTTGTAAAGCACTATGTGGGCTTCACTTTAGAAATGCAAAGTATTTAAATACACATCTGCCCACCAGGAACTGTACTGAGACTATGAACTGTTTTCACATGGTCCCCTGATCAGCTGTCTAATGGCAACAGTATTTGGCAATTACTGTCCTGGACTAGATTCAGATCAGGGACCTGAAGGTGAAAGGTGTGTTCTTTTAGAATTTTCCACCAATTTCCTTTCAGGCTTTGAAAGCCTGCAATAAAAATGGTAATGCTTCCGTAATATAGAAACATTTTTTCTTTTTTGCAAGCAGTCTGTTTTCCATACAGTACATTTAGGAACAGTGGTTCATGATAAATAACACGTCCTGTCTCAGTCATCAGGTGAAAAAGTTTATTTAAAAGGCAGTCCTAAAGTTGTTTACCATCCTGTAATCCTCTTTTATTTAGTGGTGGGAAATGAGACAGGTTAAATATAATTTGTATTTCCAAGTATGTTTCCATTTAGGTGGAAACTTGAAGGGACTAGATTTAGTATTATTTCAGTTATTGTGCAGTCTTTGAAATCCCTTTTGCATTTTTTGTTTTGCAGGAGGAAGAAATGTTTCGTCCAAATATGTTTTTTCTTCTCTTGCTTCCACCTATTATATTTGAATCTGGATATTCGTTACACAAGGTGAGATACTGCTAGATAATCATTTTACAACTTGATCTCGCCTTTGGACCAAATTCTGCCTCAGTTACTGTGATGCAACTCTGGAATAATTGCATTGAATTCCACCATACTTACACTCATGGAATTGAGAGTGGAACTTGGCCTCTTGGACCCAGAATGCAGGGCAAGTAGTTTCTGCTAATATTAACTGAGCATTGGCAATGTACTAAGTACTACAAAAGCATGAGTCATGTTCCATTCTCCAAGAAGTTTCTAATCTGATGCAGACAAATCAAGGAAGAAGGATCTAAAAAGAAACCTAGGCCATGGCTACACTTACAGTTCTGCAGCGCTGGTAGTTACAGCTGTGTTCGTACAGCTGTGTAGGGCCAGCGCTGAAGTGTGGCCACACTGACAGCTACCAGCGATGCAGTGTGGCCACATTTGCAGCACTTGCAGTGCTGTTGGGAGTGGTGCATTGTGGGCAGCTATCCCACAGAGCACCTCGTCCCATTTTGGCGCTGTGGCTTGTGGGAAGGGGAAGGAAGTGTGCGGGTCTTTCCACTTCCTGTTCCTACACATTCCTGTTGCTACACATTCCGAGCAGTTTGGCGGCATTGTGAGTCTGCAGCGCGATTTCTGAGATTTCTGTTACAAATGGAGCCTGAGCTGCTGAGGACCTTGCTGATGAATGTTGCCAGCACATCACACATGGCAGTGGAGCTATTCCTTCAGCTGCAAAGTGACAGTGAGGAGTCAGACGATGATATTGAAACGCCTGACGCTCAAGACACTCAATTGCTTGTGGCAGTAACAGACGTGCTCAGCACCGTGGAACGGCGCCTTTGGGCTCAGGAAACCAGCACTGAGTGGTGGGATCACATCGTCCTGCAAGCCTGGGATGACGAGCAGTGGCTGCAGAACTTTCGGATGAGAAAAGCCACTTTCATGGCACTGTGTGCTGAGCTCGCCCCTACCCTGCGGCGCAGGGACACGAGATTGAGAGGTGCCCTGCCAGTGGAGAAGCGGGTGGCTATTGCAATCTGGAAGCTGGCAACTCCAGACAGCTACCGATCGGTGGCAAACCAGTTTGGAGTGGGAAAGTCCACCATTGGAATGGTGCTGATGCAAGTTTGCACAGCCATTAATCGCACCCTGCTAAGAAGAACTGTGACTCTGGGGAACGTGCAGGACATTGTGGATGGCTTTGCACAGATGGGTTTCCCTAACTGTGGAGGGGCAATAGATGGGACACATATTCCTGTTCTGTCACCACCCCACCTGGCATCAGAGTACGTTAATCGCAAGGGGTATTTCTCCGTGGTTCTGCAAGCGCTTGTGGATCACCGTGGGCGTTTCACTGACATTTACTCAGGATGGCCTGGAAAGGTGCATGATGCACGCATCTTTCGGAACAGTGCCCTGTTCAGGAAGCTGAGGGCCGGGACTTTTTTCCCAGACCGCAAGATCACAGTAGGGGACGTCGAAATGCCCACTGTGATCCTTGGAGACCCCACTTACCCCTTAATGCCTTGGCTCATGAAACCATATACAGGGAAGCTTGACAGGAGCAAGGACCGGTTCAACTACAGGGTGAGCCGGTGCAGAATGACTGTGGAGTGTGCTTTTGGCCATTTGAAAGCCCGCTGGAGGTGTCTTTATGGGAAGCTAGATTTGGGGGAAAGCAGCATCTCCGCTGTTATATCCGCGTGCTGTACCCTCCATAATATTTGTGAAGGGAAGGGTGAAAGATTCAGTGAGGAATGGACCTCCGAGGTTCGACACCTAGAGGCTGAATTTGCACAGCCAGAGAGCAGGGCTACTATAGAGGCCCAGGAAAGGGCTTCAAGGATTAGGGATGCCTTAAGGGAGCACTTTGATGCTGAGAGCCAACAGTAATGTTTGGTGCCTTTGCTGTGCTCCTTTCTACCTTGGGGTACAGTATTTACCACTTTCTGCAATAATAAAAAGTATTGTAAAAGCCATAAAATCCTTTATTCAAAGTACAGTACATAAAAGGCCAGGGGAGTTAGGGTGGTGGACTGTACATTCAGAGGTTTGAATATGTCCTGTTTTGGATTGCTGTTCAATGTCTGCTGCACTTCAGGATTACTATGCTGCAGAGTAATGGGGGTGGAGTGCACAGGGTAAGGATTGTAGTTATCTGGGCTGGTAGGTGATCGTACAGGTGTTGGGGGCAGCTGGGGGTAATAAGAAACTGGCTGCTGGAGAAAGGTGTTTTTGTGCAAATACTGGGGAACAAGAAAGAGAGCTTTGGGAGGGTTGTGGGTTACCACGGTACAGATCTGCCTGCATGGCTACGAGAGACTCGAAAGAGTCAGTTTGGCGAGCCAGGAGGCTTATCATGTGCTTTGAGGTTTTTTTGGTAGCCAATTCCTTTCTCCTGCTTTGTGTTTGCCTCCACTCATACATTTTCTCTCTCCATTCCTGCGTCTTCCTACTTTCTCTGTTGTAGTGATTCATAACTGCTTTGATCAATTCTTCTTTTGATTTTCACGGATTTTTTCTCAAGTTCTGCAACCGACGTGAGGCCAGTGATCCGGCTGCATTAGTCAAGGTCAATAAAAAAAACATAGATAGAAACATGTAATACACAGAGGCTACATTGTTTATTATCACACAGTGAAGGAGTTTGTAGACTTTTTGTAGCATCATTCCCACATACCTAACATAATACAGAGAGGCCAGGGAAGCGAAGGCATGGCGAGCAATGGGGTGAGTGTTTCTGCCCCGACTTCACCTGAGAGGGGGAACTGACTGATGGCTCACTGGGGTTTATCTGCACTGGGTAGAGGAGGTAGCTGGTGGCCTGCACAGGGGACAGTAGGGAACATGAAGCTGGCGACCTGCTGGCAGGGGGGGGGGCGGTCCGCGGAACTGCCAGCCTGCTGGGGGGGGCGGAACGCACAGCGGTGCTGGCGACCTGCTGGCGGGGGGCGGAGACCGGAACGCACCGCGGTGCTGGCTACCTGCTGGTGGGGGGGGGGGAGACCGGAACGCACCGCGGTGCTGGCAACCTGCTGGCGGGGGGGAGACCTGCTGGTGGGGTCAGCTGAGCCCAGGGCAGTGGTGTGTGCAGGATTACCAGAGAGGCTTAAAAGGTATTCTGGGATACCTCCTTATACCCCGGAGGTCAATAAAAGCGCTGGTGGGGTCCACACTTGCCCAGCGCTGGAATCGCTATTCCCGAGGCTCGACCGGGTGTACAGCCAGCGCTGCAACCAGGGAGTTGCAGCGCTGGCCGTGCTTCGCAAGTGTTGCCACATCCTAAGTTGCAGCGCTGTAACCCCCTCACCAGCGCTGCAACTCTCTAGTGTAGCCATGGCCTTAGACTATGTCTACACTGGCAATTGAATGACAAAACTTTTGTCTTTCAGAGGTGTTAACCCCCTGCACTCTCCAAAAGACAGAAGTTTTGCTGTGACAAGAGCCAGTGTGAACAGCGCTTTCCTGTCGACAACACAAATGCCACTCGTTGGAGGTGGAAGTTTTTGTCAGCAGGAGAGCCGACAAACAGCAGCTACACTGTGCGACTTTTAGCCGCACAGCTGTAGCCACACAGCCATGTCGCTAAAGCTGTGTAGTGTAGACATAGCTCTAGAGAGTTTTCTCTTTATTAGAACTTGGCTGTAGTGTCCACGCTTTATGCCTTTGCTTTGGGCTTGGCTGAAGTCAAGAAGGCCCTGTTGTATTTTAGTGACAAGCTGGAAGACACATTCCTTGCCCTAAAGAGTTTAAAATCAAAGCTACTGGCCCTAAATAGGAAGTAAATGTATTACAATGTATTCTTCATGTTATTAAAAAAACAGATGGGTTTTCTTGTTACAACATATTGAGAGGTACTTTTAGCTGCTCAGCTCTTTAATAACAGCTTAAATCTGAGTGAACTTTTAATTCCATGATTAATATCAGCCAAGGCTTCTAGTATCACTGTGTGGAGAATCTTAATAACCATACTGAGCTAAATGAGAATTGGATCCTGCATAAAGAAGACTAGGAGAGAGATTAGTGTAATCTATTTTAATTACTGGGAGTAAAGTAAGTATTTGCAATGAAATAACATTTCACTTTAATCATACTTGTAAAGTACAAACATCAAAATGTATTCGTTTTTAAAAAAGTATTGCACATAAAGGTTTTCCAGATTTATAGTAGGAGAATATGTATTTAATTTGAAGGATGCAGAACAAAATAACAAAACAAGCAAGGAGATTCTGAGTTAAGGGTGAAACACTGTTTGTAAAGGTCAAGACTGATAGAAATAAAGACCTCCCAGCTATGCTTTGATACATGTGTGCACACTGTCAAAGCAAGTCTTTTGTAAATGTCTTTCCCCTGCCTGCTTCCTATAGATATGGGAATATGGGTACATTGAACCCAGTCCAACCAAATGCTAAGCACAGATAACCCAGCAATTGCAAGACAAATGTATAGAAATCTGCTTTTAACTTCTTAGATTGTTTTGAGGATTTTTAGTTTTACAGTTCATTTTCAGTACCTCACTCTGTCTTGCTTTTGTGTTTCAGGGTAACTTCTTTCAGAACATAGGTTCCATCACTCTGTTTTCTGTGTTTGGCACAGCAATTTCAGCTTTCATTGTAGGTGGCGGAATTTATTTTCTGGGTCAGGTAAGAAAAATGTCTTTGAAACTCCTGCATGTAGTAGGATGGTCCTTCAAAAGCCCATTTTTTCAAAGAAGGGTCAATAGTCAATGGTAAAGATTATATAAAACAGGAACTGATGATAAGCTTTACATTAGCATGTATCCCACACATTACGTTACAAAAAGCAGGGGAAGGTCTATCGGCTTGTGTAATTTCTTAGTTAGCTCCTGAAGTCATGCAACTGAGGTGCACAAAAGGTGGATCAAGATGGAAAAGTGCATTAAACAGGAGAATCAAAATTAATTGCTTTTTCAGAAATGCATCATGGGCTAAACTAAAGAAGTGATCATAGGACCGAGAGTAAGGCACCTCTGTGAGTTCTAATCTTAGTTCTGACGCTGACTCATGGTATAGCTTGGGCAAATTCATGTAATCTTTCTCCTATCTCTTATTTCCTTAACTCTACAGTGGGGCTAACAATAATTCCTTACCTCACTGATGTCCTGTGAGTTCTAGTTAGAATATACAGTCCATAAAGCACTTCTTAGGTATTAATAATTTCTGATGACATTTTTATCATAATTTTGCTGTATGATGCACACCTGTACATCAGGATTAAAGTGAAGTTTGAAACAGAGCTTCTTATGAAATTATGTATATGTTGTAAAAATAATAAAATGAAAAATCTTTACACAGCTAATTATCATTTTTTTTTGACCTGTCCTTTTAGGCTGAGGTAATTTATAAACTGAACATGACAGACAGGTAAGTTTTTGGTAAAATTGCCTAGTATCTTCCAAGAGGCATTCTCCAAAATACTGCAATAGATGTGATGAACAGTACTTGCCCAGGTGTTCTGATTGTGTTCTGGATCGCTTAGATTTAATATCACTTGTAAAATCATTAATCAGATTTAACATTTTAAATTCTTGTAATGCCTTTTTTCTAATGAAGTATATTAAGACTTACTAATCAATAGCATTATCTGATCAGAGTAAGTGGAGCAGTGGAAACGCAATAATGAACAGCTGGGCACAAAAATATTTTCACAGTATTTTTTCCTTGCAAATTCTTTTTCCCCAGACTTCAAAATTAAAATGTGTAAATTGTGATGTGCATTTGATAACCTGACATAATTAAAATATATTATTTTATTATATATTAAATATATTATATTATTTAATATAAAGCAGTCTGGCTTCCTTACTCAGAGCTTCTCCTTAAACAAGGAATGAACTTGTGAGAATTAATACCATAGGCTTTTCAGAGCACTTGGGTGGTAAAGGCTCAACATAGTTTTCTAGAAACCCCACCAAACTGCACAGAAGGTCAGATTTCTGCTCTTGGTTACACTAGTATAAATCCAATGTAACTGGATGGAGAACTTGCATTTACTCTTTTGGGTTTTTGTTTTGGTTTGTCTTTTACCATGTACACAAGCACAGAAGATTTATGTTGAAGTCCACAACTCTGTTGGCTTAGTCAGAACCAGGAAACATGACAAGAAAAAGTATGCATGAACTGCAAATGTCTTCCTTACTGGCTCTAGCATCTGGCTTTGCACAGCTGACAGCTCTTGATTTTGTGGTCTCTACCTTTTAGTATAAGATCTAAGGAAGCTTTAGCATCTTTTTTTAAATGTTTCCCTTTTGTGCTACATAGCAGGAGTATTGTCAGTAGCAACTGATAGCATGGCTAAACCAGCTCCTTGTTTTGGTCTCACTCAGTCTTTTCTATTAGTCCCCTAGTCTACGAGTAAGTATGTAAAAGACAGTTCCTATATCAGGGTTTTTTCTGACAAAATAATTAAGTTCCCCACTATGTTTGCACAACTAAAACCCAACAAACTGATATAAGGAAACCTACATTTAAAAAAATAAAATAAAAAGTCTGACAGTGTATGTAAAATCTGAAATGTAAAATATTCTAACTGTGAAAGAAAACTAGGTATCACCTAGTTGATAAAGCCTCTTTCAATGTCAGTAACTTCAATGGCATGACAGTAGATACAAGTGTGACCACAGTCAATTTTTCAAATAACTGTCTAGGGCAGGTTTTACATTGTTAATGGGATTCTGTACAGTCTGATCACTTTGTATCATTGTACATATCTGATTTGGTGGTTTGGATTGATACACATTGAAAATCTGTTTTCGCAAAGGTATACAGTTTCCCTTGCTTGCTTTTAGTGGGACATTTTTACTTATTTCTGAAAGTCTGGGGAGGCATATTGCTCCTACTTCTTCGCAACGTGGACCTCCATAAGTCAGCCTGAGTTATCAGGGTTGGTGGAAAACTCAGAGTACACAAGATCCCCATGAATTCATGGTCTATTAACAAGTTTTGCTTTATTCAACAGATGATCCTTTCTTCCAAAAAGAGACAAAAAATTCTCTTTCTTTTTGTTTTAAATATTGCTAGTCAAGTGCTCCTTAATGGGAAGATACAACTTTCTGCAAACTATACCTATACTGTTCCCTAGAAAATCCACTGGTATTTTCCATGCTTTTTCGCTGGTCAGTATTATCAGATATGCTGTACATTTATACTGGCATGTTTTCTTTTTTGGATTTTATTTATTCTTGCAGTTTTGCATTTGGCTCATTAATATCTGCTGTGGACCCAGTGGCTACTATTGCCATCTTCAATGCCCTTAACGTAGATCCTGTGCTTAACATGTTGGTTTTTGGAGAAAGTATTCTGAATGATGCAGTCTCTATTGTCCTGACAAAGTAAGTGCATTTGAATTTGTACTATACTGTAACACTCCCTTGTAGATGGACATAATTAATTTTGTTACAGATCCCCTTTTAGACTTACAAAACTCCTGATTCTTAACAAAAACTGTATTGGCAGAAAATACATGTTTTTCATCTCATATTGTTGTGTTGCTTGCCTATGTATCCAGATGTTATAACAGGGGAAGTAAGTATTGTCATTCTGCTTCTATTCTAATATTATAATAGTAATCACATTAGCTTGTCGATCTCATATCCTTAAAGTGCAGCTCTACTCTGAAAAATTACCCTATAAGGTGACTTGGTTGAGCTCTATTTCAGTTGTATTTCATTGATTCCAGATCAGATTTGCTCAGTTTACATGTTAATTTTTTTTCTTCTTCACTCCAGTCCTGGGATCTGAAAAGCAAGCGTTGTTCTTTCTGTCTTATTTAGAAAGATTTTGCTAGTCAAATTCTTCTTTCATTGCTTCTCTTTGACTCCTGGGCATTGGCTTATGGAATCCTGACTGCAAGCCAGTGGGGTTGCACTGATGGCCCTGCAAAGGGAATTAAGTTAAGAATTCTATTGACAGTACATGAGCCAGAAGAGAATCCAGTTCACTCTCTTAGCTATGTTGGTTCTGCAGGGCTGACAAGAGTAAAATGTTCCCCAATTTTATTGTTTTCATTGAAGTCAGTAGATATCACTAAGAATACATAGGGACAGCAGATCTCCTGAGTAAAAAGGTGTTATATTTACATAGCCATTTTCAGGGAAGAAATGTACTTTAACCACTATCTATCATAGGTACTTTTCAGTAAGATCATGGGGTCTGCGAGCTCTAACACAATTGGGCTCTTTCTTTCCATATTGTCTCATGCTGTAGCAGTTTCATATTCCATGGGATCCAAAGAGCTTTCCCCTTTCCTCCCAGCCTCTCCCCTAAATTACTTCTTTTGCCCTTCTTCAGTGAACCTGCAGCCTCTTTCATCCACATGGGGATGGGACTTTCTGTTTGTTTGTTTACTCTCCCACATAAGGATCATATGATTTTTGTCTTTTTATTCCTTCTCCAACCTTGAGTTTTTACCATTGAAAAATGCATTTTCTTTTCCCTACTAAAAGTATGGAACCTCTGTTGCTGTACTGGGCATCAGTGTAGCCTATTTATGCCATTGTGAGAAGATTTCGCAAGAGCAATGTTAGGTTTCCAGATTTTTAATGGAATTAGGTTTCCCTTTAGGGTTTATAACAACACTTGATTTAATATCTTCTGACATTGCTCTTGTTATATCACAGTAAAAGCCTTTTTAAAAGCAGTAGCGACAGAGAACTGTAGATTGCTTGAATTTTTTTCTAAAGACATTTGGCTTTTTCAGATCAAGTCTTCATAACTGTTGGTTGCTAATGTTTTTTTCTTTTTTTAAATCATTCCCAGCACAGCAGAAGGTTTGACAAGAGAAAATATGTCAGATGTAAGTGGATGGCAAACCTTTCTCCAGGCACTGGATTACTTTCTGAAGATGTTCTTTGGCTCTGCAGCACTTGGCACTCTTACTGGCCTTATTTCTTCATTAATATCCTTTTATTGGGGTAATGTGATGCACATGCATAAATTGGTGAAGTCTACTGTTCTAACAATGATTTTCATCCAGTCATTCTGTAACGTTCCTTAGAGGGATGATTTTTATATAAGGTCTTTTTGTGGGCATATTTTCTCTCGCTTATTTTGTTTATAATATTAGTGCTAATGTTCCTATTTTTAAACCTTACATAAAAGCTTTGTATGCTTAGATTAATATAATTAAGGTCTAAATTATTGCATACTATTTTAGATTATATGTAAATAGAGTGTTATAAATTTGCTAGTTGTTTTCTAAATTCATAATATTCTGTTTTCAACATTGATCCATTTTAATAGCATACGTCCTGGTTTTCACATGTAAAAATGGTAAATTAATTTTTAAAAAATAAGAAAAATATTTATCCCAAAGAAATTTTAAAGTCAGACCATGAAATCTTCCAGCCTTACATGTCATATTCAGCTAACTGAATACGGATACAGCTCAGTTTGGGTTTATATACTGAATTTTATCTGTGGCTTTCTACACCAGCTTGAATTGGTTGCTAAACAACCCGAGAGCTTCTCCCCTAAGATAAGGAAGGATGTTTGTTTAAACTAGACACCTTTGTTGCTTTTGAAAGCTTGCTTCAATGTTTAAAATAGAAACCTGTTTCATATTTTTTGTGCTAGCCTTATGCTACAGTTATTTGTTTAACCTGCCATATTGTCAAGTACTTTGTTTTGTAAATGAGAGGACCAGAGTGTTTGTTTAAACATGGGCACATTTGCTATCTTTGTTCATTAGAACTGTTCCATGCACTTTTGATTAATTCAAAACATCTCAGCAAAAGAGAGAGACTGACATTTTCCTGATGCAGCTGTTTTTCATTTAATATCTAACTGAAAAAGGCCAAACAGAAAAGCAGTTTAACTGCTCTGATATTTTATTGTTTGAGCCTGAAAATATTAGTTAGAGCAAAATATTTCTGTGAAGCAAAGAAAATTTATAATAGTTGCCGGCAGATAGATATGATTGAAACTTGCCTGTTCATTAGCCTGGAGGAACCTGAACTTCCATGTCACAGATGTCTTCTGAATTCGAACAAAGATGAATGTGGACTATTTTGAAAGTGAGACAAGAGCATGATTCATCAAGTGCATGAACATGTTGATGGAGATGTTATTGCTGATCAATCATGTCCATTTGGAACTAACTCAAAGTCTAGCTGAATATACAACTGATGACATATAGAGCATGTTTGCCCTACTAAACATATAAGGTGAAATCTTGCTCCCCTCCTCTGCAACCATGTTGCATTTCCACTGCATGAAATGGAGCAGGGAAGGACTCATACAGGTAGTAGAGGTCTGCTACAGTGAATCTGAACTCGTAGATTACACTGGTTCACAGGTAGTGTATGCTGAGCCACTGATTAAATCTCCTCCTGAGTTGGGAATTCACTTGCTTTGGGTGCTGCTGTAGCCCTGAGGCTACAACACCAGCTATGGAACAGCTCTGATTCTCCTCTGCTTTCTTCTTCCCGTGAGAAGCCCAGCTCACAGCTTGGACAGCTGAGATGTGGGGGTGAGAGTGGGGTCCAGGTTTGGTTCTAACTTAATTAAACTTCGCACTTTTCACAGTAAAGAATCATTTTGCCTTTAATTTTTTCCAATCTTTGATGCTAAGTGAGAAATAACTGCATTACAGCTGCTTGAAAAGCAATCTAGGCCTGGGTGGAATCCTGGCTTCATTGAAGTCAGTCCTCACACCTTCTCGTCAGCTGTCTAAAATGGGCCATCTTGATTATCACTACAAAAGTTTTTTTTCTCCTGCTGATAATAGCTCATCTTAATTAATTAGCCTCTTACAGTTAGTATGGCTACTTCCACCTTTTCATGTTCTCTGTATGTATATATATCTTCTTACTATATGTTCCATTCTATGCATCTGATGAAGTGGGCTGTAGTCCACGAAAGCTTATGCTCAAATAAATTTGTTAGTCTGTAAGGTGCCACAAGTACTCCTGTTCTTTTTGCAGATACAGACTAACACGGCTGCTACACTGAAACCAGTGGAAGCTGTGTCATTGATTTGAATGGAGCAAGGATTTCACTCCTAGTAAATCTTTCTAGAACAAATTCAGGTGCAATCAGAGGTCAGCTCACATTTTCATAAATGTCTAAGCAAGGACAAAGGAGGATTTTATTTCTGTCGAAAGTAGAAATGAGAGAAAATATGTGGGTCATTTTAGTTCTGAGTCCCAGCTTCTAACCCATCCCATATTGATAGAAAGACATTATTGTTTGAAGACTGTTCTGTGACTTCTCTGCAATAAATGTGGTGGTCTCAGTTCAGTTCTAAAGGAACAGGAATACACATCAGGATTGGAAATTTCTGCCAGTCTAAGTGGAGGGGTCAACAAGTTAATGTGCATACAAAAGTGTTGCTTCCAGATCCAGGTTTAAACATGTTGGCATGGTACTGTCCATATTTTATGTACTCTTTCAAAAAACAGTGGCCTTCAGTCTCTAGGGCTTTCTGTCTAACAGCTTTCACCAACTTTAATTTCACTTCAAACCCTCGCATCCCAGAAATGATTAATCAATCCACAGGACTTTTTACAGGCTTAATATTAGCTATTCATGAAACAAATTTATGAAATGTGGTGAATGGTGAACCTGTATGGAATAGATTAGAATTTTTCTGTGGATTTCTTTTCTTTCTTTTTCCTTAATGGTTTGATATGTACGTACTAAAGCACATTGATTTAAGGAAAACACCATCCCTGGAGTTTGGGATGATGATTATCTTTGCTTATCTTCCTTATGGACTTGCAGAAGGCATCTCACTCTCAGGTAAGCAGCAAAATGAATATGTGAAAAATTAGTTATTGAATTGTAAAAAGTTAGCAATCTGGTTGTACAGGTTTTTCAGTTTCTTGTATTCTGTTCTCTTCCCCCAGTATTCCAATGTGTGAGAGAGACCCACTGATACTAATATTAATACTGTAGTTTCAAATGACTCATTCTGCATATTTGCATGCACAATTACTCTGTGCATACAGTCATGTTACTAAGGCATACAAATGGAAATGTAAACTGTTTTGAAACCTGACCTAGTGGTTTAATGTGTTAAAGTGTTTGGTGTTGCTGTGAAAATAGGCTTTGCCCTGTAAACAAGCTGTGCTAAAATACTGAGCATGTTACATAAACATTTCAAAACATGAACCTTTTTATTTCTGGTATGTATTGCATAGTAATATAAAAATCATAGTAAAATACTGTAAATTAGTCATTAATTATTGTATATGGCAGAGAATGTTTACAAATATGACTTCTTAATTGCTGACATTAGAAAGTTCTTCACTTCTTTTTTAAGTACGTAACACATTGTAACAACAAACTCCCTTATTTGTTCAGACTACTTCCAGAAATGATTTATCAGAAGAGTAGAAACTCTGAATAGCCTTGGTCATGTTCTATAACTACAAAAGTCATCTCTGCATTCCAAACAGAGGATTCTTTTGAGTACACTTCAGATACTTGTTCTTTTCCTTTCATTCCGGTTCATCAGGGCCACTCCTGTTTGGGCATGTAGCTGTAGTCAAATACTGTTAGCTTTTCAAACTTTCTTTGTTTTTCACTAAACAGGGCATTGTGTTATAACCCTCAGGTAAGTTTATCATTATTCCCAAATGCCATTTAGTCCTTTCCGTAATCTTCACTGCAGTTGATTTCCTCTTGAGGAACATGCTGTGCCTTGTGCTTACTTAATCCACAGATTCCTTACAGGTGACAGCATAGTAACTTCACAAGTGAGTAATGTAATGTGTTTCCACAGAACTGCAAAAATCACAGCCACCATCTTGGATTCACTCTTTCTCCGGAACAAAACCCTCGGGTTGCTTTTGAAACTTTTAAAGCCTTTTTTAAAATGTTCAGCTCTTCATGAACAACTGAACCCTGCACATAATGCTTTCTTATTGCTTCTTGAGTGCTCAGAGAAAGTAAAACATATAGCCCAGGGACTGGATGGGAAATGGAGTAAAGTAATCTTCCCCCAACTTAAAGCTAGGGTGCAGGACTGCACCATACTACCCCACTTTCTAAGCTGCTGATCCAGCCCATGGGGTGGAATATCAATGGCTGGCTCACCCTGCCACTTGCATATGGTGTTAGGGCCACTGGATCTTTATAACTGTAAACCCAATGTCCTCTCCCTTAGCTCTCTGCCACTGCTACCTTCCGTGCTAAAATGTCTGGGTTAGAGGCCCCCTCTGCATTGTTCTGGGAGTGCCTGGGCCCACCTTGCACAGCAGCTTTGCCCTGGCTCCATCATGGGCCTTAAGGATTGTGCCATCTCTCTCTACCAATGATAAAATTCCCCCCAGTCTCAGATTGAGAGTGAGCAGTGTGTAGAGCGGGGAGACAAACTTTTCTTGGATAATTAAATGATACAATTTCTTTGCCCCATAGATTTGAATTTTTCCCTTTTGGTCTTGCCTATCTTTGCTGTTTGCCAGGGAAATTAAAAGCAGAAAAACATGGTTTGGGTTCAGCGTATTACACACCTCACGGACATCCTGATAAGAAAACCTGAAAGAACAAGTGTTTATTCTTTAAACTAGACATGGAGTTCCAGATCCTGCCCTTGAATACACCTGTGCAAGCTTATTTTGGTGAATTACATTTCAACAGCAGCCAGCAGTCCATCTACATTGGAGCTCCCAATGTTCCCATGACTATGGAGCTGAACCAGTGTTAGCAATGATGGGAAAATTTCCCCTAGAATAGACACCCCCTTCCTCAGCTTTCCCAACTTTAAAATGGGATAATCCTACCTTGTGATGGTGTTGTGAGGATTAATTGTTTGTAAAGTTCCATATAAATGCTAAATATTATTCTGCTGTTTGACAGTTGCACTGTATCCACAGGTATCATGGCAATCCTGTTCTCTGGCATTGTGATGTCTCACTACACACACCATAACCTTTCCCCAGTTACACAGATCCTGATGCAACAGACACTGAGAGCCGTTGCTTTCATGTGTGGTAGGTACTGCCTTTAGCTTAAGCCTAATATCCATTAGATTAGTATTTGTTTTGTATGAAAGGAAGATTCTGTTAGGGTCAGGAGGGAAGGTTGAGTGATCCTCAAGCCAGTCGTATATCAGTACTACATGTCTCTACCAACACACTTACTACTATGAAGGCTGCCACATAGTCTAAAGTTACCTTTACTGACATTTTGGGTAAGCTATACAGTAAATCTTCTCCCTCCCACATCCTTCATTCCAAGCTCTAGCTAAGACTTGACACAGAATTGAGAACCAAATAGATTTTCTTGCATCCTTTCCCCCTCTGGCCTAGTTTCAGTTGACGGAGACTTGAACAGGTCCCTATTTTTAAAATGGTTTTGGATATAAAGAAGCTAATTGAAAAAATAATAGTGTTTCAGACATTGGCAAAGATTAATAGGTATCTCCATTCAAACTGTCCGGAGCAACGCAATTGGTAGCCTTTCCTTTTCTTCCTGTTGGCTAAACTTGTAAGGAAGAAAGGGAGAAGATTGTGCATCACAATATAAACTTATGTTTCAGGGCACCTGCATGATACCATACCTTGTGCAAGAGGAATAGCACTTAGTGTCTCTGTCTTTCTTCCTAAAAAAGAGCCCACTTTGCTAGGACTAGATCAGCTGAAAATGCAGTAATCATATAATCCAAAATCTAATAATTTTAAAACACATTGAATGTTCTAAATAGCATATTGGCTTTGTGCTTCAGAAATTAAAGTAACATTATGAAAATGCCTTAGTAATTGTTAATGCCACTATTGGAGACATTTGTAAAAATAACTTTCAGGTGTTGTTAGGACAATATATTTGCTTGTACAATGCAGTATTTTAATTTATCATACAAAGCATTAAGAAGTGCTGTAATTTAGTAAGATTTAAATATTTATGCATGTAACTTTATAATAAAATGTTTGACTCAGAATGTTTGAAAGTTCCATGAGATACTCATTTTTATATAGGGCCTGATCTAAAAAAGTTCACTAGGGTAATGGGCATCTTCTCATTAACTTTGATGGGCTTTGAAACAGGCCCAAAATCTTCAAGCAGGCAAGCATACCAGTGAAGACATTTTTCAGTAATTTAGGGTAAAATTCTGCTAGCCTTCTTCACGCTGATTAGTATTTACTCCTGAAATCAGACTACTCATGGAGTAAGGTGCTGCTCAGTGAGAATAAGGGTGGCAGAATCTGGCCCTTACATTATGGTAGATATGTCTATTTTAAATCTGGCCTGAGTCAAAGCAGCAGGGAGTGTGTGTGCGCATATATATAATGTATGTAATAGCCTATTAAAGGAGTAGGAAAGGTTTTAGATACCAGCTTTTATTGACCAGCATAGTTTTATTTGAATAACTAAGTTTGATCTCTCTTTTTCAGAAACCTGTGTTTTTGCATTTCTTGGTCTGTCCATTTTTAGTTTTCCTCACAAGTTTGAAATGTCCTTTGTCATCTGGTGCATAGTAAGTATTTACTTTCATCTGAGAGTTTTTAAAACCTTTTACAATATTTGTTTAAAAAAATACATTACAGTATTTTTCATGGTCTATAGGGCTCAAGAGTTGTTTTTACAAAACCTCCTATATTTATCTTTTCATAAAATATTCTCAGGCTATTTATGTATTTTACATCATGCATGCGAAATCCCCAGCAGTGAATTGAAATGAACTATTTCTTCTGATTGTCCACATGACTTTGGCGTGGATATCTCAGAGCATATTTTAAGGAATTCTAGTGTAGCTAGTGCAGCTTGTGTGTATGAGATTATTTGAAAAGACCTGAAGAATCCCTGCTTGAGTCTTTCAGTCAGATTTATGAAAATAGCGTCTTTTCAGAAGTCCCAAAGGATGTAAAGACTGTGAGGGAAGCACTTCTTCTCTATGTAACATTTTAAGTTCCTGAATTTTTTACAGATTTTAATTACAAAGTAAAAGAAGAGTTTGGTATAAATGATACTTTAGATTATGCCTCACACTGTTGTCATGTTATCAGTGCCTGTTACTATTATCATAATACCAGATCACAAATCCATAACATGCTCCCCTTTCACAGAGGGAAAAGAACAAAATATTAATTCACAGTGGGGCTGGCGCAGAGGGTAGCACCAGATCCTGCCACATTTGAGTGTATACTTCAGAAGTGCCCTTATTCTGCCATGAGAGACGTTTAGGTGTTGGTCTCATCTGTGGGAGCTGAGAGGCTGCTCTCAGTGTATTACATTTAACTACCTCTTCTCACAAGCAGAGTGGCATTTCATTCTTGTTGAAGACTGCCTTCACAGCCCAAAGGCAAAGGCAGTAGTTATGGCTGGTTGCCATGCAGAAAAACGGCACAGCTCTAGGAACTCCCACACGTTCTAGCTCAAGGATATTTATCTTGTCAAGGCCTGTTTGTTGTGGTGGTCTTTCATGAGCAGCATTACCAAGAACTCCACCTTACTAAGTGGAATTTTCCTTTATATTTGTTGACATTCATTCTGTAGAAGAAAATAAGCCTCAGTTCTCATAATTCTATTGCATATATTGGGTATGTTCTTTTACAATGATACCTGGGAAGTGCTGAGGGACTGAATTATAACCAGCTGTTTGGCTTTCCACTTATTTCTCTGAGGTACTGGCCTATGGGGAGGCAGGAGAAATTTCTGCTTGTCTTTCAGCTGCTCCACAGATGATTAAAGGAGCTGGACTGCTTTTGGGGGGCTATCAGAGGCGCTCAGCCTGCACTCAGATGAATCCCTGGGTTTTTTGGAATGCACTCTTGGCTTTCAATTCACTTGTCACCTTGTCATTTGTAAAACAGCATCTGGTAACTTTTTCAATTATTCCTATAGTCTCTCTGTAATGAGATTTAGTTCCAGTGACTTGGTGTTTGAAAATGTAAACTCCACATTGACCTATGCAGAGCAATTGCTTCAAGTTGGATTACCAGTATAACTAGTTATGAGGAGAGTAATACATTCCCTTGACTATTCACAAACTGGTTACAATTTATACTGCTCTATAGGGAATGGATGTAATGCATTAAATAGCCTTTAACTCATTATCTAATTTGTTGCTGTTAACAGGTGCTTGTTCTGTTTGGCAGAGCAGTGAATATTTTTCCTCTCTCTTACCTGCTCAACTTCTTTCGCGATCATAAAATCACCCCCAAAATGATGTTCATCATGTGGTTTAGTGGTAAGTCTAAGCTTGGAGTTTACAAAGTAGTGTATCATAGTAGGTGCTGCTCTGCATGATATTGTGCCTCTGTCTATGGAGCAAACGCTAAATGGGCATTTGTGTCCTCAAATCCACATGCAGCCGCAATGCTGTGTTTTCCCTATGCAGGTGAGCTAGGCAGTAAAGAGTCCAGTGTACAAAGACTGCCTTTAAAATAGCCTGATCTTAGGGAGCTAATAGCTTGACAGATTTGCATTCAAAAGCTGTAGAGATCTGATTTGTTTAGAAATTCAGATAGGCAATCAAATGCGAGGGGATGGGCACAGCATAAGAACCTAGAAGCCTTAAAACATGAAATAGGTTTAGAAGAAGAGACTTCCAGTAGGTTGAACACCATGTTCATTTATAAGTATGCAGAGGGCAAATCTTGCTGTTGATGTAGTTTTTATTCTTGGTTTATAATCCTCTCTGATCAGGTTTACGTGGGGCAATTCCATATGCCCTGAGCCTCCATTTGGGCTTGGAGCCAATAGAAAAGCGGCAGCTCATTGGGACCACAACTATCATTATTGTGTTGTTCACAATTTTATTGTTGGGTGGAGGAACCATGCCCCTTATCAGACTGATTGATATTGAGGATTCTAAAGCGCGAAGAAGGAACAAGAAGGATATTAACCTCAGCAAGACTGAAAAGATGGTTTGTGCCTTTTATTCTGATTTTTTTAAGAGTGATCATTGATACTTTTCTTTAATTTTCAAAAAAGATCAATGTATAATAAATATACAATGGTCCTTTCTGTTGGAAAAAGAGATGAAAGCAAAGAAAGGAGTTTTTAAATTAAGGGCTAAGACAGTGTGGAGGGGCACACAGTTCAGACAGAGACATCCTTTAAGGGAGGATTTGTTTAGGGCAGGGGTTCCCAAACTTAGTTCGTGGCTTGTTCAGGTTAAGCCCCTGGTGGGCCGCAAGATGCTTTGTGTACCTGAGCATCTGCAGGTATGGCCGTTTGCAGCTCCCAGTGGCCGCGGTTTGCCATTCCTGACCAATGGGAGCTATGGGAAGTGGTGGCCCAGCCCACGCCACTTCCCGCAGCTCCCATTGCTCGGGAACAGCGAACTACAGCCGCTGAGAGCTGCGAGCAGCCATACCTGCAGACGCTCAGGTAAACAAAGCGTCTTGTGGCCCGCCGGGGGCTACCCTGAACAAGTCACGAACCAAATTTGGGAACCCCCTGGTTTTGGGGATTCTCTTTTATCATTGGTTTTCAACTTGTGGTCAAGATAGTTAAGTCCAAAGCTGACTGCGAAAAGTGACAAAGGGTTCTAGTAATTCTAGCCATGTCAGTCCCAAAATATTAGAGAGAAGGTGGGTAAGGTAATATCTTTTATTGGACCAACTTCTGTGGGTGAGAGAGAGAAGCTTTCGAGCCACACACAGCTCTTTTAGGTCACTGTTATAGGAATAGATAAGAGAGAAAATATCATAATGTCACTATGTAAGTCCATGATATGTCCACACCTTGAATACTATATGCAGTTCTGGTCAGCCATCTCAAAAAAGATGTATTAGAACTGGAA
This sequence comes from Gopherus evgoodei, assembly GCF_007399415.2. NCBI lineage: Eukaryota > Metazoa > Chordata > Testudines > Testudinidae > Gopherus > Gopherus evgoodei. Next base: position 17,131,927 of record NC_044335.1, on the reverse strand, counting down.
AAGGTACGCAGACGGGCAGCAAAAATGCTTAGGGATATGAAACTGCTTCTATCTGAAGAGAGATTAAAAAGTCTGGGACTGTTTAACTTGGAAAAGAGATGACTAAAGGGAAATACAATAAAGGTCTGTAAGATCATGAGTGGTGTGAAGAAAGTGAATATTTACCCCTTCACATAACACAGGAGTCAGGGATCACCCAATTACATTAATAGGCAGCTGTTTTAAAAACAAAAAAACTTAAGGATGAACTTCAAACAATGCACAGTCAACCTGTGGAACTTGTTACCAAGTTATGTTGTGAAGGCCAAAATATAATATAAAAAAGAATTAGATAAGTTCATGGAGGATTGGTTCATCAATGGCTATTAGCCAAGATGGCAAGAGTTGCAGCCCCATACTCTGTGTCCTTAAACCTCTGACTGCCAGAAGCTGAAACTGGACAACAGGGGGATGAATCACTCTACAGTTGCCCTTTTCTGGTCATTCCCTGTGAAGTATCTAGCACTTGCCACTGTCAGAAGACAGAATACTGAGTTAGATGGACCATTGGTCTGACCCAGTGTGGCCATTCTTATGAAAATACACTAAAGGATAAAACCTTGTCATTTTAAAATATTGTAAAAGCATTACTAGACCAACATTTACGTGAGTAACTCTATTCAAAATTTAGGGATCTAAAATAATGACTATAACCCAATCTAATTACAAATAGATCAGCACAAAATAAAGTAACCCCCATGGAAACACAGGCAAGGTTCAGGATGGACGAAGTCCTATACATATTGACAATAGCTAGTACATGGTGAGTCCCATGTTGCTGAGGGAGGCCACTGGCACCTCTATCAGGTGAAAGTTGTTTAAAATAACAAGTTCAAAACAAAAGCAAAAGGTGCAGTGATCAGATTTATACGGTTGTTCCAATATGTCTGATCTTTGTAGGGTAATACCATTGAATCTGAACATTTATCAGAACTCACAGAAGAAGAGTATGAAGCCCACTACATAAAGCGCCAGGATCTCAAAGGCTTTATGTGGCTTGATGCCAGGTATTTGAATCCATTCTTCACAAGACGGCTCACACAGGAGGTGGGTTTTGCTTGTTTTGTTATTCTGTGGTGAGTGTTGGCATAGCATTTTGTGGAATTCCATTCAAAGGCAACTAAGGGTTTGTGATATAGGCTTGCAACTTTCGAGCTGGGCATAGTGAGGTAACCCGTCTTACTTGTTTATAGAGAGTTGACTGGCTTGTAAAATGCTAATTTGATTTCAGTTAACACTTTTCATGGCTTCCAAAGTTTGTAATAAATGTACAGAAGTGTGAGCTTTTATTAAATTTCTCTTTAATGTTACAGACTAAGATCCCTATATCAACAGTTTGGTTACTAAACCTAGGCTTAGTAGACGTTTGTGCCTAAAAATGGAAGCATCAGACCTGGCAAAGCTAAAATGTTAGTGTAAAATGGTGCCCCCACGCATGCATGCTTTTTAAAAACCCTATGGCACGAGCAGGTGCAGTACTGGTTATACCCAGGGCCCTGTATATATTGCAGCTGTGGAATTTGCTGTAGAATTCACCCCTTGTCACAGAGTTGTGCACTGGAATTGCAACTCTCACTTAAAAAGTTTCTCCTCCTTCTTGTAAAGAGAAACTGTGACTTGAAAGCAATCTGATGCCTCTGCTTCAGGCTCTCTACAAATTATGACTGAGAGGTGTGAACTGCTCTACTCTTCTCATTCAGAGCCCCGTAGACTCTGGGATTCTGCAGCCACAGATTGGGCATTTTCCCAACATGCTGTGAAATTTAGCATTTTTTGTTGTGGAATTCACCGTTTTGCTGCACTAGGCATGTTTTGTTTTATCTCTGGGCCCAGGTAAAACCTGCTTTCAAGCTACTTCTTGCTCTGGTGCCTTTTCCTGCAAGAGAAAATTAATTAGATTCCAGTGCATGCTCCCTGCACTGTTCCATAGAACCAGGCAGGTGGATTGGGAAACCAGAGCTAGAGTCCACATGTGCCAGGGAGCCAGAATATGGGCTGCTTGGAGAACAGAGCAGCATCCAAGGCCTCAGAAGATAGGATGAGCCACTGAAACTGACTACAAGCATTCTGCTTCAACTTGACGCACATACAAAGAAAGGCGATTTGGAGCCAGGCCACCCAGAAAACATTACTGCTGACAGCTCAGCTCTGTGGGCCTCTGGAGAACACAGGGGAAAAAAAAATCTGTCATCAGAAATAATCGTTGCTGAAAATAACCACTGACAGATTGTACGTTGATGTTTATTTTCCACTGTGAGCATAATTGTGTCTCTGCTTAGGGACAGAAGCGATGGAAATGAAGGGTATATAATGAAGATACAGTAAATCGTCACTCTCACTCACACAGTGCTGTATCTAAACAGCAATTTTGATTTCCTTTTGCCTTAGGACCTACATCATGGACGCATACAGATGAAAAGCCTCACCAACAAATGGTATGAAGAGGTGCGACAAGGACCCTCAGGGTCTGAAGATGATGAACAAGAGCTGCTATAGCAGCCTAGAGGAGGAGGACTGTAACGGGTTTATCATAGAGCACCAAAAACTAGATTTAAGTAACAAAAGATTCTGACTGTACAAAAGCCCCGGGTATTAAGAATGAAGACTTCCCACTGCAGGTCCCACCATGTGCTGCTGTACTTAAGTTTCACAGAACCAGATACACTGTACTTGATAAGACCAGTCGCTGCAGGACCCCCTTACAATAACACAAAAGCAGTATGTGGGCTGAGGATAGAGCCGTACTTTTAATTCTGAATATCTCAGCACTTGTAAGTTTCACTCAGCCCATGCAAAACTGCATTGAAATAACCTTGAAGAAGAGTGTCTTCCACTCTGATGTAAGCTGTAAATTCATGTTACAGTTCAGGTTCCGTAATACGGCTCCACAAAACAGAATGAGTTGCACTTTATTGTATACTTTAATACTCATTCATGTCTTGGGGAGTCATGATGGTTTATACTGTGAATTTTTGCCAATAAGAATAATTGAATCTTTGTCTGGAACAAAACTGTAATTTGCATATTATGGATCCAGAATGCATAGTGAGCCCCCAGACAGGAAGCAGATATTGTGCATGGACATAAAGCACCAGATCCTTTTAAATACTCAGTGTGTCTGCCATTGCTTTTGTTATTTTAATGTTGAAATGACTTAATCCACGGTACTTGCCACTGTTTAAAGTGTGTTTTAAGGAAAAAACATAGAACTGGATTTGAAATCCATAGATTTTTTATTACTTATCCCCCCACCACACTCACTCCTGAAACTTATAAATGGTTACACTTTTTTAACAAAAATTATAATAAAAAGGGTGCTCCTAGCTGGCACTACAAGTTTTGAATCTCAGGAAGCAGATATTTTTGCTTTGCCTAAATTCATGAAATGTCCCTAACACCCATTAGGAGTGTAGGGAGGTTTTTAAATTCTAGAGGCACTAATAGCAAGCTTTTCCACATAGGTTTTCATGGTGCACACTTACTGAGTTTCAGCTATAGTAAATACAAATTTTTTTTGCCTAGTTGGTCATTTGCACATGCTTTAAAAAAACAAAACAAAACACTTTACTGAGCATTTTCAATCATGGATCTGTTGTGTTTTTTTGGACAAATAAAGGACACTTCAGGAATGTATTCCAAAAGCACAACTGCTCAAAATCGTAAATATGGATTGACTTACTAGTTTTTCGTGTGTGTGTGTGTGTGTGTGTGTGTGTGTGTGTGTTTGGAAGCTAGTCCTGATGTTTAAGAAAAAAAAAAGCGCAGCAGTTTCTAGCTAATCTCTCTGGTGAGCATCTGTACTTTCGAGCCACCGTTAGTGGTTACTGCATCCCCTAAATCAATACAGATTAAGGTGAATAGGGAAGTGGATTAGAGTTTTTTGGTTCCCTTTTCTACATACCCACTTTGAAACAAGTCTAGTGGCAGCACTTGATGCTGGCAGCTTTCCAACAGCTGTAAATTTGACATGCTAAAGTTAGACATTGATATCTGATTAATTTAGCTTTGAAGCAGAGCATTACTGAATATGTGGGCCTCCTCACACTATGCCCCATGCAGAAGCAGAACTATTAGAGAATGTCTCCCTCATTCATGAGAGCACAATGTGTGATTTGCGTGATGCTGCCATTAAAAGGTTGATCGTATAGTCCAGCCCTCCTCACTTTAATTTCAGACTCGCTTCTGCATTTTCACTTGAAAACTAATTAATCTCACTACGAAAGAACACTTTTTGCAGGGTAACAAATCAAGTAACCTCTCTGTGCTAATCAGCCATGATAAATGCACTTTATTTCTTACCCTTGTACGTGAACAGAATTTGGCTTCATGCTTTATAGAACTTGAATGTGCTATGTGATGTGAGCATGAAGGGGAATGAACTCAGATTGTTTCCAGTGTTGAGTACTGAAGAATCGCATCTTGCTTGTTGTTTGGGAGGAGAACAGATCTGTAACTAATCATGGTAACCAGACTGAAGGAAACTTTAACATTAGATCTTTCTAACTAGTCCAGAGTTAGGGGTATATGCTTGAAAACATTTTTTTAGGATGTGAAAACCCTAGCTGCAGTACTATAAGAGGTGTGCGTGAGAGAGAGTGAGAAAAATGTAAATTCCACTTTATAATACAGCTATTTCCTCAGGTGCCCGTCCAGAGTTAAGCGCCCATTTGTATGGTTTTTTATGGGATGTCACACTTGCTCACAAAGAATAGTTTAAGCCGTAGGGGCTAGGAACCTTTTGAGGTTGCTGAGTATATGAGGATCTGTTTGCCAGATTCATATGCTCTTGGCTTACAGGAGAATGGTAGAAATTGTGTTTTAAAATAAAAAAAAGACTGGTGAGACCCAGCTTTCCCCGTTCAAACAATGGGTTGAGTGTTAGGCAGCTGTTCCTGTTGTTTTGGTGCACTATGGTAACTAAATAATTGAGGTTAATTGTCAGTTCTTGGAGATATTTTTGTATCATTGAAATGTCAGTGATTTCAGCTTTCTGGTAACAAATAGCAGCTGTTGTCCTGATTTACCTATTCCTAAGAATTGTTTCGTGTAGAACACAATGGTACCAATTCTTGGCTATGGCTGTGTAGTGCACCGTGCACCTCCAGATGGAGCAGGAGAGCTGCAAAGGTAGTTTTAAGTCACTCTGTGCTCCCTTTGTGCCAGACATAACTTAGAGCACCCGGAAGGCAGCTTTAAGATACGCTGGCTGCCAAGAGCCCCAAGGGACTGCCAAGGTGCAGGGAAGTCTTGGCCATACCTCTTGTTCTGTAGACATTCCACAGGTTAGCTATGGAGAGAAGGGGTGGCACATGAGGTGCTGTGTTGCCTCTTGCACCACTGGAGAGTCCCCTGATTGCCCTATGGCTCTTAGGTTGGGTTTAGAGCCACTTTTGTAATGATGCTGCAACATAAAACAGCCAAAGATCAGAGCCACTGTTCTCAGTTAGCTAGTTACTTCACTGAAAGATGAGGCAATCTATCAAATGAATGAAATTCTATGCCAAGGTATCAGTCTTCTGCGGAAGTTAGATTTCATCATGATAAATTGGTCATTTCCTGCCCTCTGCTGGTAATTTTTGAAAATACAGTTAAATCTAAGTGAGGAAACATTTGCTGCAAATAATTTAAGACACATTAAATGGATGCAATGAAGTGATAGTTTCTAAATTAACGAAAGCACCTGAAACTCCTAATTTCAAGGCATATTTACTTTATTTAAATGTAAAAAGCATCTGTGCAAAAGCTTTAACAAAGAGATCCTATTTAATGGATCTATCAAAGACTTACATATGAGAGGAAAGGATGGGTTTGTGGTTAAGGCAAATCACTGGGGAGTCAGGACTCCTGGGTTCTAGTCTAGCTTTGCTGCAGAATCACTGTGTAACTCTCAGGCAAGCCAGTTAGCCTTTGTGTGCCTCAGTTTCATTAGCTTATTCTGTTTTTACTTAATTTGTGCCTTTAGGATTGTAATAGTTTCTGAGACCTGTTTGTGAGCCATGACCTACCACTGCCCAGCTCTTTGTACATTTGCAGGACTATGGAACTGAGGTGCCACTTCAGGTAATATTTGAGAGCTTCAGAGACACTGAGGCAGGCTTTGTGTGAACCATTCTGAACATCACATTTTAGTCTTGCTACTTGCAGCAACTGAGTTTTTCCCTGAATACAAGACAAGGCAGGGAAGAACCATTCAGTTCTGACACTTTATGGTGATGACTGATTTGTAGGTTCATTTATAAATGTGTTGGCTTTTCTGTGGCATTGATCACTCTACTGTGGGCAGCTCAAACAAGAATGGATTTAACTTTACAACACTTGTGTGAGGAAGGCCTATATTATTACTCCCTTTTCACGGAGTTGAACTGAATTATAGAGCAATCAGTGGCTTGCACAGGGTGCCACGCAGTGGCTGTGGCAGAGTAGTGAATTGAATCCAATTCCCAGTCTGATACCACAACTGCAACCCCATCCTTCGGCTGGAATCTCAACTTTGAGTAGCTTTCATTTGAAAAGGGAGCAGAAATCATGTTTAAATGGAGACTGTCAAGGTACAATGATTAAGAGAACGTCCTCTCACCTTTTGAGAGCACTATTAAGATCTGCCTCAAATCCAGTGTTTGCTCGCTTTCTCCAAGCATCCACGTGTGAGTTTGTCCAGTCAGTTCTTGTGCCACTTGCTGACTTTACTCCTGACTGCTTCTAGTGCTCAATCCAATTTAGTCTGAGTCCTCCTATCACAATAGGTCTTGGAATAATGTCAGTGTTATAAACGTGTTTGCTAAAAGGGTGGTACATGAGGGCAGGTGTCTGAACGTAGGGAGTATCATTCTTGCCAAGTTGACACAAGCAGGCTGACAATTCTCAGCTAACAGCTCTTCTTTACAATTGGGCGTGTCTCTCTGAACAGCCTGTTTCGTGGCCCATAGATAAAGGATTCTGTAGCACCAGCAGAAGAGTTTGAGCCAAAAGCTAGGATTTGCTTCTCCTCCATGTACCTCCAGAAATTTTTTTCTAGCAACATGAAGACATTGAGACTGCCACTGCTGTAAAAAGCCCCCTCTTCACCATACCAAAGACACAAAAACATACAGCTTTTACGAAAAATCCTAAACTGTTGACAGTGATATCCCCTGTCCAGCCCCTTGCAAAATCCCATGTCAACCTATGGCCAGATTTTCCTGTCAGTTACAGTGGCATAACTCCATTGAATGTGATCACTATAGAAAGCAGATTCCAGAGCAAAACAGCTGTCCACTAACAGCACCCTGCCACCAGGCGCTAGACATTCTGATCCAGGCAGCATTAGCAAGAGACCAGCAGAAAGTATCAACTTTTATAATCTCTCCCAGCAGTTCTACAGCTCTTGTCATCATAGTAGGTCATTGTCGGGCTGGGAAGATCAATAGCAACATCTTGAATTATAGTTGGAAGGGACTAGGTGGCTGTGCAGTATTGGGAAATATCAGTGCAAAAGCCTGTAAAATAATATAAAATTTCTGGGTAGATTTGGTGTCTCCATTACCTTGGAGATGAAGGGATTGTCAGAGTTCCAACTCGAATGAACAACAATTTACTTTGTATCACTGCCATGCATTTTATTTAAAAAGGCAGGATGAACATTTTGGCTTGGCTGTATTTCAGTGTCAAACATTTCCCATTGCTCAGAGCTTCCACTCGAACTGCTAAAGGAAATGGCTAGCATGAGTTGCACTATTTTAGCTGTAGAATTTCTTTGAAGATGAGCAAAGCACACTGTTAGTAAGCTTTCTTGGAGGTGAGGCTGTCCTTGTTGCTTCTTTTTAACAGTTTTTAGTAGAAGTTAAGCTCACAGAGATCAGTAATGGACAGGGTGGACAACTGAGGAAAGTGAGGAAACGGTTAGTCTTGAAACTCAAATGGGAGTAGGGAGGAAGATGGCAAAGGAAGGTTATTTGCACTAATCTGAGATTTTGTAGTTGGAGCTTTTCTGTAAAGCATAAACACAGAAGGAAACCTGGGCATACAAATACTTTCGCAATCCCTGCCAACCCTAGCCTCTGTAGTGCTTGGTAAAGCAATATACTAGTTTGAGCTGAATGAAACCTACAGATAAATAACTTTTACTGGATTGGAATCACAGGCTGCCTGTTTTATCTGTGCTGAGCAGCTAGTGTTTATGAAAAATGTACAGTTATATGCTCACCAAGAGATGCTCAAAACTGAAGCATGATCCTACACTCTCTTCACCCATTGTGTAATATATTACCAATAAATGCAAGGTGGCATTTGGTTCCGTTCTGTTATGTATCTATTTCTAGAGAATCTTGTACAAATTTTAGGGGTTCCACTATACCGTCTTTCCATGCACTTGTGCACACCTGGGTATTAAATAGCCCACAAAATGTATCTGGACTGTGTTTTTTTTTAAAATAGATCTTGAAAGGCTGCAATGATTTAAGGTAGTAGATGTGGAATAGCACTGCTGTATCAGGGTTCGTGCTGCACCGTGTAGCCACATAAATGAGGCTATAACTGTACAGCCCTGGCTTTGAAATGAGTAGCTTATCACATTTAAGAATTTACTTTCTAGTTTAATGGAAATTGAGATATTCTTCTATTGGAGTACGCATAGAATCATAGGACTAGAAGAGACCTCAAGAGGTCTTCTAATCCAGTCCCCTGTACTCAAGGCAGGACCAATTATCCCTGACAAGTGTTTGTCTAAACTGCTCTTACAAATCTCGTGTGACGGAGATTCCACAACCTCCCTAGGTAATTTATTCCAGTGTTTAACTACCCTGACAGGAAGTTCTGAAGCCCTTTAGAATAAATGGAAACTCGTATCTAAAGCCATGTTCACCTGGTTGAGGATCTACACAAATTAAATACACAGTTTTTAATTATTTGGCTCTATAATGCTCCTGAGAGATCCAGAGGAGTTGGGATGGGGCAAGGTTCACACCATATTATTGTATTTAAACTCTGACACTAATGGAACAGGGGAAATATCTACCGCTTCCCTTCATATAATTTTATTGCATGACCCAGAAGTTTTGCTTTTGATCGTATTTTTGCAACAATAGCCACTTGTGCTGTGTGACAGGTAAAAATTGATCTTTCAGCTGTTGAGCAACACTGTAAAATTTCACAGGCTTTTCTGTCAACGTTCCTTCCCCCCTTCTCCCTCCCGCCAGCTTTGCAGTGTAATATGAACACCTCCAGTGTTGTATATACTCAGAAGGACAAATGGAATCTGGGCAGTGCAAACAAGTTTCTTCAGCACTTTTTAGTACAGCTTTAAGTAACTGGTGTTGCATCCAAACAAAAGTTATATTGATGGTCATTTTCTCCAAATCCTGAATGTCAATGAATGTCACAGTAAATATGTTTCATATCTAAAACACACTTTAAAATCCAGTTGTGACAATTGTATTCCCAGCTTTTTACTCAAATGTGTGCTCAAGTTGATAGTGAAGAAATGCAGGAATGGTGAAGAAAGCTTATAAGCACTTGTTAACACTGTATAGATGTTTTAAATTACTTTATTTGCATGCAGAATCATGGACTACTTATGTGCAAATAAAACCCACAATTCTGAGAATCTGGGGACCAATATCTTTTGAACATTGCCTTATGATTGTAACTGGGGTCTCTGTTTCAGTCTTTATCAGATTCCTGCCTTTGAGAAATGGTTCTTATTGCAATGAATTTTTTAGTAAATGTGTGGTATTTATAAGGGGTGTACAGAATCCAAACAGACATATTTGCCTGAGCAATATAAACTTCATGGAGTTGTAAATTGAATAGGACATTTATTTATTTTGAAATAAAAGTTATAACCAGAAAACTGCAGTAATTTGTCTTCTTCCAGTGCTGCAGCATATGTGATGTAATTCTGCTTCATACTATTCATGATTTATTTTGATTTACTGCTGTTTTTGTGGGATTCACTCTGCTAGTGTTTGAGTGTTAAATACAACTGAAGTAGTGCGGCATAGCTGCAGTTTGTGCCATGCTGGTAGAAATCACAGATAGAAAAGACCAAATAGTCCACCTCTGTGCCAGGCCTGATTGTTCTGTCAATACATTCCAGATGTACATGGTGGCCCTCACCTCACGTGCTGTCCATCTCCCCCATGCAGATGTGAAATATGTGGTGTATTGGATTAGGGCTGCTATGGTGTATGACCCTGCTAGTTCTGAGCTCAAATGTTAGGTCTAGTTTTACCTAGGGTTGACAGGGATGGGCGGTCAATATCAGGTATTGTGCAATTCTCCCTTTCTTCCTTGTTTACTTTAAAATGTCTTGAAATCCAGTCTTGTTGTATTAGTTAAGTCCTGGAAGTGTACATCAAGTTTAGAATAAGTGTTGTTGGGAAAAACTATAGAAAATGAGGTGGGTCAGGTGAGGGCTTAGTTCAGGGGTCGACAATCTTTCAGAAGTGGTGTGCCGAGTCTTCATTTATACACTCTAATTTAAGACTTTGCAGGCCGGTAATTCACTTTAATGTTTTTTAGAAGGTCCCTCCATAAGTCTATGTAACCAAACTACTGTTATATGTAAAGTAAACAAAGTTTTCAAAATGTTTCAGAAGCTTTATTTAAAATTAAATTAAAATGCAGATCTTATCAGTTTAGTATGATCCTTGCCCTTGCTTTTCCTTGCTGAGTTTTCCAGTGTCTGGCACTTATTTGGATACTTTAAGCTTAGGGTGACCAGATGTCCTAATTTTATAGGGACAGTGCCTATTTTTAGGTCTTTTTCTTATATAGGCTCCTATTACTCCCCACCCCTTGTCTCAATTTTTCACACTTACTGTCTGATCACCCTATTTAAGCTGCACACAGGCTTCTGAGTGATCAGTTGTTAACTGGCTGCCAGGAGGTCAGCGGCTGGAACCCCAGATCAGCAGCTGAGGTGAGTGGAGCTGGTGGCTGGTAGGGCTGAGCAGGGCCGGAAGCCTGGACCCTGTCTGGCAGGGGGCCTGTGCTGGAACTCCAACCAGAAGCAAGGTGAGTCGGGCTGAGGTGGGGACCCCGGCTGGCAAGGGGTCAGCGGCCGGAACCCCAGAGCAGCAACTGAGTGGCTCAGCCGGCTGCCGGCTCCTGCCAGCCGGGGTCTCAGCCCACTGCCAGCCTGGGTTTCCTTCACCCAGGCCAGCAGCAGGGACTGAGTGGGGCCGGTGGCAGGACCCCGGCTAGCAAGGGGCCAGCAGTGGGGACCCCAGAGTGGCGGCGGGCTGAGCGTTCAGCCCACCACTGTGTGCCATCAAAAATTGGCTCACGTGCCATCTTTGCCACTCCCTGGCTGTGTGCCAACCTACGGCATTAGTTAGAAATAAAGCCTTTTGTCTTGAAGTCACAGGTTCAAATCCTTTTAGACTCCTCATCTCACAGAGATTTGATTTTGAATGTGACATGAGCTGGTGAGCTCCAGACAATTCTTAGTAGGCTGATACACACCCTTTCCAGCAGTAGACCATGACTGAATTAGCACTGTGCCTACCCCTGCTCTAGAGGGTAGATTATCATTTTTTGTCAAGGTCCAAATTTCTTGGTCAAGGTATAGTCAAGGTCCAGACTCAAGAGAAAATAATTAAAAATAAATAAAAATAATTCGTTTAATAAAATAATAATTTAATACAAATAAAAAGATGTTGGGGTCCATTCAAAGCATCTGGCAGTCCAGATTTGGCCCATCGTCTGTCTATTGGCAGCCCCTGCTCTGGAGCCTGGAGGTCACGGGGTGAGGAAACTTGCATTGCTACTCTCTGTTCCAAAGCTAAATAGGACTTATTGTTCCAGAATTTGCATTTGGCCCTCTTAGTGACCCAGCCGCTAAGGCCTATCGACACACAAGTTGCATCAATCTAACTCAAAACTGGTTTAGTTTAAAACAAAAACCACACACACACAATGCAGCCCCATTGGGTGGACACAAACTGATTTAAGAGTCCCTTATATGAATTTAACTTAAGTTGGTAAGGAACTGGCTTAAGTGCCATTGATACAAGGCACACTGACTGATCTAAACTCCAACAAAGGCCCAAGTCATTTCTGAAAAGAACTTAAGCATCCAGGAGAAAAGTCATCTGCAGCTTTTCCTATAACAAGGAAGGGGCTCTCCTTTTTCTGTACTGGTTTGTGGCCATGTTCCTTTTTACCGAGCCCATTCACAGGAGAAGGTAGCAGGCAACATGGCCTTTTAAGCCTGCCAGGATATCGTGGCACCTAGGAGCCTCAGGCATGGCATGGCCCAGGGACCCCACTGCACCAGGTGCTGCATAAACAAAACAAAAAGACAGTCCCTGCCCAGAGCAACAATACTAATGCATGTTGCACCTCAACTGAACCATTCTGCTGCTTTGATGTGATCACTACGGGCCATAGCACCCATTGCAAAGCATGCTGAGTTAGTGAGTGCAGGGCCTGTTGACCTGCTGCTACTTCAGTAAAACGTTAAGAAAAACACTGAGGAAAGCAGGGGTTTTCCACGGATCAGTTTGGTAACATTTAGAAAAAGCCAGCTTTTGAAATGCAGTTCGTATGCCAAGGCAAGATCATAGCCCCATTAACCTTCTTCTGAGTTGGCTTGACCTAAAATTCAGCCGTCTAGGTGTTCTGCCTCCCTGTCTACCGAGCTGCTTTCAAAACCAAGGCAGCACCAGTGACAGGGCTTTGTATAGTTTAAACACGGGTTTAGACAACTCCTCACCACTAGAGGACAGCAGTTATTCATATTTACATTCCATTTGTGACCTATGGATACAGGTGCTGCTAGGCAAGGCATCAGGCAGTAACACAATGAGCCTACAAGTGTCTCTAATTGACTCATAAAGCCCAAGAAGCCTTAGCCTAAGCAGCTAACCAGGAGTAATCATAGAACACCAGCTATACTTGTCAGCAGTTTAGTCGGACAGCTCTAACCAACAGGGACATCATGCCAGCTTATAACATCTTTAGCTACTTAAAGTTGAGGGGAGAAATCAGGAGACATTCGATGACCAGATGCCAGGGTAACTGATGTATATGCATGGAGGTAAAAGGCCTCGTCACCTGCAGGAAAAGGGCACCAACATTGTGAGGAAAGGAAATACAAAATATGGGAAAGGGACAGAAGTCCCTACTGAATATGCATTAGGCATAGTGGGAGTCCGCATAACATTACAGAAGCTGTATTCCAGCCTGCGTGACGTGGGAGATGCCAGGACGATGACCAGACTGATGACGACGGTGATGAGGATGATCAGGATAATAACCAACACTTCAGGTTTTTCTGCAAGTGGTGGGCAAGTATACGGATGCTCAGATGCTGGATGTTTTGACCATTTTGTATTATCTCTGTCTACTGTGCTGGATGGGAGTGTTTGTGCTTTTGTTAACGGAGCTAACAAAAATATTACAAGGGTAGAACCCGTTTCGTAAGCATAATTGCCTCTCTCATGCCCAGGAGAGTCTGTGTAATAACTAAAACTTCAGGATCTGGTCACAAGGCAGACCCCTGCAAAACTAGAGTGTAAGGGGTATTTCTAATCAGTCAGTCAATCCATAATTATAAATAATCAAATGAAAGACAAGGTGGATGAGGTAATATCTTATTGGACCAACTTCTGTAGGTGAGAGACAAGCTTTTGAGCTTCCACAGACCTGTTCTTCAGGTGTAGGAAAGTGCTCAGTGTCCCAGCTAAAATTCCTTTCCTAGACCTGAAGAACAGGTCTGGGGCAGCTTGAAGCTTGTCTGTCTTACCAATAGAAGTTGGTCCAATAAAAGATATTACCTCACCCACCTTGTCTCACGAATATCCTGGGACCAACAGGGCTACACCACTGCTTACACAATTGATATATCAGTTAACACATTGTTTGTAAACAAAACACTGTTAGCCAAATTTCTAAAGACTCCAGTTCTGCTCCTCCCAGCAACAGAATGTAGATGCTTAATGACCTGCTTGTTCCTATAGTCAAGTAATACGATCCAGTCTAACAATGGCAATGTCAAGAAAAGAGGCCAAGGGCTAGATCCTTAGCTGCTGCAAGCTGGCCTCAGAGTTCTCTCAATGGATTCCTCTGTTATGATGGTGCTCTAACAAATTTACACCAGCTGAGGATCTTTTCCCAGGTCTCTGTCCATTTGATCACAGCTGTCTGTAATGGCATCTGACTCTTTTCAAGACAAAAAAATCTCCATCAATTGCCTTAATATTACTAATAAGCTGCTACAGTGGAGATCCTGTTACACTTCATTTTAATGTTCTCCTTGATTTGTTTTCAAACTGAAAGCTATTAAAGGTAGATGATGGAATAACGCCAACCTCTTTCAGATTTCTTCATCCCATACTGTCACAGGGTGCCTAGGCTCTTTAAAGGAGAAATGGGGCCAGCTCCACTTGTTCCCATAATTTGCTGCCTCCCAGCCTGAGAGGATGGGACGAATGGGGTCACACATGGGCCTCATAAAAGACCAGAGAGAACTCAGGAAGTCAGAAAATACAGGAAGCAGGGCAGGCTCCTCTGGGAGGCCATGAAGCAGGGTCTGCCAGAAGCTGCTGAGTCCCCTGGGAGGGGAGGCAGTGGGAGCCTGCTAGGAAGGAGATTCAGGGCAGAAAGCTGTAGGAGACAGTGCTCAGTTAAAGGGCAAAGAAGAGCGCTGTAGGGCCCAGAAATAGGGGCAAAAAGCATGGAACTTCAGTGAGAGATAGACTGCAAGAGGGACTCCAGGGAAGGCAGTCCAGGAGTTAGTAGTCTATAACAGAGAGGACTGAGAACAGAAGATGGGGCTTGTCTATGACAGATGCTATAGCGGCACAACTGTGACACTGCAGCTGCTGCTGTAGCACTGTAGACACTTGCTACAGCGATGGAAGGGGTTTATTTTTTTCCATTGCTCTAGTTAATCCACCCCTCCAAGAGGCAGGAGCTAGGTCAACGGAAAAATTCTTGACAATTCAATTCCTACCTGTGTTACAGTGGGATCTCTGTGCCTCTGTGCTCTATCTGGGCAGTGGAAATCATACTCCCTTTTGTTAGTTTGGTATATTTAGATTGTCAGCACATCAGGCAGGGCCAATCTCTTACTATGTGTTTGTACAGCTGCATTATATGTACAGTTTGTACATTCCCCAGGCCAGAGGCCACTACAGTAACAACATTGTTGCTGAATACCCAGATAGAAAATTCAGGCTCTGTAAAGTGTCTTAGCCAAAGCAAAGGTCTGCTGGTTTTCCTGGCAACTGTGAACTGTGCCACTGAGCATGTGGCTCAGATCACTGACAACACAGCAAGGGAATCCCACGTGCAAAATTCCCCCAATGGCGAAGCCCATTTGTATGAAGTTTTATCTTGGGTTTGCAGCAGGATTTAGCAAAACTGCCCAAGCAAAGGAAACAAGCGGTTCTTCAGCGGAGCTGAGAAAACAACCAGCAACATCTTTACATGCATCTCTGTTCTTGGCCCTCTTTGCAATTGTTTGCCACACTATTACAACAGATGAAGGGACACCTAATTTGAAGCACATGAAGTTGTTGTGTCACCCCTTCCATGAATTCTCCTGCAGCTGCACAGTGGTTGTCATCAGACTTTCTTCATGGTTCCAATTCTGTCAGGCTGTACTGGTGCATGGAACGAGAACAGATGTTAGAGCAGGGGGATGATCAAGGACCATGTGCAGATCTGTCGTAGCTCCACATCTGATCAGCACATTTAGACTCTCAGTGTGTGAGGGGCTTTGAGAAAGCAGAGCAATGCACCAGGAAATGCCATTTCATGGGAAGCTAGTCAGCTGCTTATTCCCTAAACGCTGATGGGCAATGTTGGAATCCAGGGGACCTAATGTCATTGAATTAGCAGATCTCCAGCTCTCTGAAAGGCTTAATACCTTTTTGGGTGGCTGTTACTTGTCACTCAGAGTGAGCCAGTCTGGCAAGAGCTGGCACACTAAGTTATCAGAAGGCAAGTCTGTGTACCATGATGATGGGCGCAGCACAAGAACCTGAAATAGCATAGAAATGAGAAAGTAGCTTAATCAATATTTGATGTTCAGTCTCAGCATGGACAGAAGTTCTCCAGGCGTACAAAGAAATTAACATTCCAGCAGCTCTGCTGAAGTGGCATATTTTCAAAAGGTGGCTTTTTAAACAATTTTAAACAAATTTAAAAGCTATGGATTGTGCTCCATGCAGTGCTAAACTTTTAAAGTGGGGTATTAATTGTGCCAACTTAATGGAAACAATATTACTGGCTTGTGTTCACAGAATTCCTTCCAGCAGCACAGAGCAGTTTTCACAGAATTCAAGAGGAATAAAACTGACATTCTAAGATGGGACTTTTATTATGAGCCTCTTGGTCCATGAGTAGCTGGAAAATGGCTTCTAGGCCAGGCTGTGACTGCCAAGAGATAACAGTTCCACTGCATGGGGAAACAGCTGGGTGTAAATGGGCTTTCCCAGTAAGCTTTGCTCAGTGAGTTTCTCCTTTCAGAATGCCTCGGTTCATAGTCTGCACAATTTAATAGACCCAGTCATTGGTCCAACAGAGTATCCCACAAGAAGGCAGTCGTTGCCACCTTTCCTCAAGCAAAAGTTGAGCTGAAGCTGTTTTAGTTTGAGGAATACAAAGCCCCCATTTCTATTTCCTTAAAAACAAGGCATAACCTGCATTGTATAGTAAACCCCCTAAAGAATGAGCAATCTGATCTTTACATGTTCTCCTACAAACTGTCTTCAGAGGAGGCACGTGAAGGCTAGAACATGAAAAAAAGATTTGTCTGTTTATTAGCTAACAGAACCAGGTAACGCTGAACTCAGCTAGTAAGTGGATTGAGCTAATTAACCTTTGAGCTCTAGGAAGTAGTGTGCAGAACACTGTGCTTTGAAGGTGGAAAGCATAGTGTACATGCTGAGCCCTGAACGGTCACTGGTACTACACAGTCAAGATGTGGCATGTAGGCACTGTGCTAATGCAACCAGGCTAATGGGCCAGCAGGGCACACCAAGGCTGGGGAGCATGTGCTGCTAACCCTGGGGAATGTTTAAAGCCTGCCTTGTTCACTTCTTTATTGTAGTAAAACCCAGAAGTGATGCAGAAGACAGGAGAAGCTTTGGGGCCTATCAATGCCCGGCCCTTGGTTATTGTGCGTGAAGCCTTGGTCAGCGGTTTGGCACAATATTTAGTGAGCACTTCAGCACAGAGAAGTAAAAATTAATAATGATCATTTTGCTGCACAACATAAGATTAAGGTTTAAATTAAGATTCAGGGTAGATCAAAGAATTGTGATAAGAAAATAATTAAACTAACCGCAGGGCAGTAATGACAGGGCCCTAATTGCTTCTGCTGGAAAATCAGAGGAAAGGATTGAAGGAGGATTGAGAAGATCCTATTGTTTCTCCTCTTTCAGACCCTGCAGGGCCTGAGGCTGTTCCTGCCTGACCCTTGGGGGTTGTTGGGTTGGGTTGGGTTGGGTTGGGCAGGTCACAGGCAAAATGAGGACCTCTCAGATTCAAAGCACCACCCACTGGCTATTTCACCTCGGGGAATTCTGCACCACTGTGCATGCGCAGAATTCATGTCCCCCACAGATTTCTTTGCTTCCCCGCAAAAAAATGACTCTCTCACAGGAAAGCAAAGGGAAGCCACAAAAGCGGTCATGCAACCACCCCCAGCAATATGTTTTGGGTGTCCAGGGCAGCTGAAGAGGGCGGGGCTGGGGACTCCTACCCTGCACTAGGCTCAGCAGCTAGTCCCAGCGGGGCTAGGGAAAAGGGGACTTCCTTGTTCCATGCACAGCAATTGGGCTGGGTCAGATCCAACCACAGATTTCTCCCCAGGTTGCAGGAAGCTCTGCAAAGTCTTTTCCCCAACCCTGCCGCTTCCTGCACTCATCACTACTCCACTGTAGGGGAAGGGATCACTGTACAGAAAGCTGTTCCCCCATCTGCCCAACCCCTGTGCATCCAGACCCCCTCATACCCAGACCCTCATGCTGAGCCTCACCCACTCATGTCCAAAAGCTCCCCTGCCAAGCCACACTCCCTCTGCACTGGGACCACCCTGATGAGCCACCTGCATCCAGAGTCTCATTACCGCTGCACCCATAACCCCCAAGAAGCACCTGGGCATCCATACCCTTCCCTGCACCCAGATGCCCCACCGAGCCACCTGTTCCCAGATTGCCCCACACAGAACTCTCAACTCACACCTGGATTCTCCCCCTCTCCAAATAAGCACCTCCATACTTGGATCCTTCCAGGATGAGTCTTCCTGCCCACACCTGGTGCACCTGGCATGGAGGGGAAGGGCCCTATGGTGTCTCTGGGGCAGGTCCAGTCCTTCCTCTGTGTCACGGTTGAGTACAGCCTCACCGTTGAGTCCATGTCCTGCAAGGGAGTTACAGAGTGATCTCCCACCTCTGTGCAGCCAGTGGCCTGTGTTCCCCAGTGCCATGCTGGAGCCTCCACATTTATTTAACAAATAACATATGCAGAATTTTGCAGTATTTTAAAATATTGTGCACAGATGGGTTTTTTGGGCACAGAATTTTTTTTTTTTTTGGTGCAGAATGCCCTCAGGAATATAGCTATATTTAAGAAGTGGGGAGAAGCAGCAGCACTGGGCTAGAGCAGCCTCTGTAGGAGTGAGACTCTCCATAGCTCACCCAGAGGAGGAGACAGAGGTGCCCTGCTCACTGCAAGAAGCTCTTCTCTGGTACCGCAGCCACCATCACCTTTTCTCCCCAGCAGGAAGTACAGCAGCAGCTTGTGAGCAGCATGGCCAAGCAGGATGCTGCCTCCATTGCTCCAGAACTACAAAGCCCATTCTATAGCTGGGTCAGGACAGCAGACCCCTGGTCCTCATTGGTGCTGCTGACAGAAAAGCTGGTGCTGCTGTCAAGGAGGTGAGGCCGGCTGTTCACTGGCCTTTGGGCAGGGGGGCTTGCCCCCACAGCTGCTACTTTTCCAGATGGGAGTTTTCAGTTAGAAGTGGAGAATTCACTCCACCCTCCCCCTGCTATCACTGTTTCTGGGTCCCAAGAGACAGGCACTGTTTCAATATTAGTTATTCTTCCAGAAGGAAGTGCTGCTCCTGGAGGAAGGTGGGCTCAGGTAGGGCGTTGCCTTTCAAAAGGAGAAACTGGAGGGAGCTTGGCAGAGAGCAGCCCAAAAGATGTATGAGCTGGAAAGTCAGAGCTCTGGATAAGAGCTAGGTATGGGACCTGTGGGGTAGACCTAGGGGAGGCCTGATAGCTGTCTACAGATATGCAAGGGCCAGTAGAAAGCTGAGAGGGATCAATGATTAGTCATGAATCTATGGGGATAGAACAGCCATGGGCTTCACTGCTCCAGGGCAACCCAGGCAGAGCCTCAGGCATGTGTTCACACTGGGACATGCTGCCAAGGGCACGGGTGGAATCACATGCCCTAGAGAGCCAAAGAGACACTGGACACCCATCTCTCCCCTGTTCTTCCTCGGGACTTGCAGCAAGGCACTATGGGAAAGGGTGGGGGAATGGTCTCAGAAGAGCTAATACCCAGGCGTGTCCATTCCTGATGCCCCAGGAAGTGGCATGCAGTATGTGAGCCAGGCACAGCAAGGATGTTGGCTCTGAAGCCAATGTCAAAGGGAGCCCACTGGGCTGTGATGCTCATCTCTGGCTGCCATTTTCCTGTCCCTCTGCTGTCTTGCACATGACTGCAGCCAGGCCTTGACATGAAGCTGCAGCATCTTCTGGTTGGCCGGATTGTCTCACTCGCCCTTGTCTGCGCTACAGGGTTAAAAAGTCTCAGGCTTTCACTCCCCCCAGCTCCTTCTGGAAACATCCCCCTTGACCTTCAGTGTCATTTATTTAAGGCTACAGTTCTTTAAAAATGTATTAATGTGGGAATCATGGCCCAACGCAAGGAGGGAGGTGGTTGTCAAGTTCCTTCCTGGCACAATTCCAGTGAAGTAAGTGGGTGAGACTCCACTGCCTGCAGCCCAGCTTTCCAAGGGCACAGCTTACCCTCCCCTCCCACAGGTCTCATGCATTAGCACTATTACTAGAATCCCGGTCAGGAGATACCACAGTTACTCACAGAGCATGTAATCCACACCCATGCCTGGCAGCAGGAGGCTTTTCTTTCTCCCTGAAGCATCTCCTGTGCTGGGGCTGTGGGTCAAGTCTCATCTCAGGTCTCTAAAGACACCCTAAACACCTTTCAAGTCAGATCAGGAATCATTAGCTGCAGCATTCACCATTCCCTCCCCGCCCCCCTTAAATCAGTGAGAGGGCTGAGCTGGACCCAGGGTGACAGTCTTCAAGGCAGATCAGAGGACTATTTAAATAGTGACCAAAGCTGGTGGCTGCAGCTCACTTGTACTGCAGATAGGAGGACAGACAGTCTGTCCCCCAAGAGGGATTTCTGTTCTTTTCAGTAGATATTTAATAAGCAGATAGAAGCTGTAAAATCAGGAACACGTGAACTGAGTCTCCATCAGACTTCTCCACTCTGCAGATTTTTGGGCAGATGTGCAGAAGCTGGTATTATGCAACACCACAGCGGTGCTGAGCACTAGGCAGGCAACACATGGACAGTTGTGTTAGTTTACAGTAACACTTAGAGACCCCAGCCAGGATAGAGACCCCATTGTGCTAGGTGCTGTACAAACACTGTGAGACAGTCCCACTCCCAAGTGCCTACAGTCTAAACAGACAAAGGGTGGGAGAAAGCAAACTTTATTTATTCTATATTGATGGGAAAGGAGTCCCAGAACTACCAAGTGTCTAGCCCAAGGTCACACAGGTTGTCTGTGACTGAGATGGGACTTTAGCTCAGATCTCTTAAGTCCCAGTTCAGTACCTTAAGAAAAGCTCTCATCTCTAGAGAGGAAAGAGGATTCTTATTTATCCTCTTTTGCTAAAAATAGGTAAATATTGGACATTAGCATGCTTATACTTGAAACCATTTAAACTTCATTATACTAGCTCTGTGTAGCTCAATGGCTTGTCTTTCTCACCAACGAAAGTTGGTCCAATAAAAATCTTTTTTACCTCGTCTTTATAATAGGTACTATAGAATTACAGGCTATCACCCTAAAGATTAGTACCACTCAGCCCTTCACGGTTGTGGCACTATCCCTCAGTTTCCGCTCTGGGATGATGCTCATCTGCCTTTGTAAAGTTCTTTGAGATGCTTGGAGGAGAAGTGCTACCTATGTGCAATGTAAGGGCCCAATCCTACAAACATATAGCCAGATGTGCAATTTTACTCTTGCTGGTGACCCCATTCAATGAGATGACTCCTGTAACTAAGGTTACCCATGTGCCCAAACATTACCACCAAAGACTTTAGAATGGTAAGTGAAATTGACACCCTCAGAATTAAAAAAAAAAGCACCAGGCTAGTAGCACACAAGTTTATAAATATTTGAAGGCTGGAAACAAGTAAGAGGAATTACACACAGCAGAGGAAGGGGCAATAACTTGGGGATAAAGGGATTAAAATAAGCAAAGGAAAACCTTCCTGACAGCAACATCTGCCAGCTAAATGAATGGCCTCTTCCAGCAGAAGTGCCATCACATGGGACTTTTTAAATTAATAGGACAGAACCCTACAAGACACTCCAGAGAACAGAGCTACACTGACATGTGGAGGCACTCGTCTCCAGTTTCTGTGACTCATCCCTGCACATGCATACGCGGTACCATGGCTTGATCAGCTGCTGACAGATCTAGCATATGCCAGTAAATGCATCACATTGAGTCTTTTCAACCAGACAAGGGAATGTAAATGTCACATGATAACTGACTCAATGAACACTGATATCGAGTCTAATCTCTCACCCAGGGATTAGATTAGAGGGGAATGGGAATTGCCAAAGCTCCGAATGCTCCAAGGCTGGATCTGTAGCCTTTCAGGTTACAACACTAACATAAAATCAGAAACAGCAGTAATGTTGGTGGATCCCTCTTAACAGGGTTCATTCACTGTTGGAGTGTTTCCTTGTAGCTGCACCTGGGGATTAGCACCATTCAGGTCTGATGCCCTCCTTCCAATGCCTGCTCACATGGTGTCTCTTCTCACTTTCCAGGGATTGCAATGCTCCCTTTTTGTGACTCAGACCTCCAGACAAGTCATTTCTCCTTCTTGGGTCTCAGAGTCCCACTGGATCAGCTGTCCACATGCCATTCCAGATGGCCATAGAGCAGAAGACTAAGTCCTGGACCACCTTCATAGTAGCTAGTAGGGGAACCCAGGCCTACCCACTACTCTAGATTCCAGACAGGTGCTCTACATCTAACAACTACAGGTTGATTGCTCCTAGACCCTAGATTCACTCTTCCTTTCCTTCTGCCCACCCCTTCTCTTTTAGGTTCCCAGCCCAAACTTCCTCCTCCCAGGCAATAACTATAGATTGGGGGGGGGATAGCTCAGTGGTTTGAGCATTAACCTACTAAACCTAGAGTTGTGAGTTCAATCCTTGAGGGGGCCATTTGGGGAACTAGAGTAAAAATCTGGGGATCAGTCCTGCTTTGAATAGGAAGTTGGACTAGATGATCTCCTGAGGTCCCTTCCAACCCTAATAGTCTATGATTTCTCCTCTTTCACATTTCACTAGGTTCCAGAGCCCTTGATAATTTCCTCATCTCCTAGAGAAGGACAACAGGCTGTTTCCCTAGCAGCCCCTGGTCTTTGCAGCTTCCTCTCTTTATACAGGCCCAGTCTGCTTCTTCCCAGCTGTACTTCATCTTCCATTAGGCTTTATTGAGTGCTGGCCTCCCACAGGTACAGCATATAAAGTTAATTTATCTAAATTAAACTGTCTGCCTTGTGGGGGTGGGAGGAACAGCCTGTCACCACCCTCAAATAGCCATGTGATGCTAGCCCCACCCCTTCTGGTGCTCTTCTGTAACTGTGTCCCTGCGCTCAATGAATGTTCTTGGAACATAAAGGTCACTCTTCTGCCTTTATGTGAATGTTGATATGAGACAGTAAAGATAAATATGGGCCCCTGTTGAAGGGATAGTTTTGTTTCAAGATGAGATTTCTCTCCTGTGCATGCTGGGATTCTAACCTTCTGAAGTCACAGTCTGTTTTTAGCACCGAGTGGCAGAAGATAAATGACAGAGTCCCTTGAGACAGCAGCAGATGGATTAAGATTGTCAGTATCACTGAGAAGCTGAACATAGCTGCATGTGCTAAGTGTCGTTCCTACACTGGGCATGAACAGCAGCTGGGTTAAATGCACTAAGCAAATAACCAAGAGATAATCTCACCTAGAGAAGGAAATGAGGCTCTCAGAGTGTCTGGCAGATTGGTTTGTCACTGTGTGTGCTTTGGGATCCTTCAGTATGGCAAGAGCATTTGTGCAGGGGTGTTAGAGGATACAGACCTCCCTCTGCAAAGATACTTTGCCTTGTTTTTTGCAACACTGTGTGGTAGTAGCCATGACAAGGAAACATAACAAGCTGCAGTGGGCCCCAAGCCCAACGAGCAATGAATGAGCACAGTTGTAATTCAGAAGGACACCTTCATGGTGCCTCTAATTCTAGATTGAGCAGGTTTCATGAGGCGTTTCACTGGGCTGAGAGGAAAAGTTTAACAATTTTAAATGAGAAACAACATGTGCTGGTACTCTAAGTCTCCAGGTTTTGGAGGGTTGCAGCCTGCTGGATCTGACAGCGAGCAAGTGTATGTGTTGATCTGTTCGTTCAATTAGTTCAACAGCCTTGTTCTTTGGGGTTATTACAACCACCCTGTTGGTCTGCCCTGGACACACTAAGCTCTGAGAGACATCCCTGCAGCTCAGCGATGGGCAACTAAAAATATCTGGCGGGACAAAATCCTATTCACACAACCAGGATTAGCAGGTCTTCAGAAGTACCTCAAGGCCACATCTCTTTTCAAAGGAAAGCTAAACCTAGAACAATCAATCTGAGATGAGATGCTAATGGTCCCTCATGTGCTTCTTACCTGAAGGATGAAGGTGCTGCTGCACTGCTTAGGAGTTCTGATTACCTTGTCTGCCACCAAATGAATCTTTTTAGCGTGTTCAAGCTGCTTATTCCCTTTCTGTCCCCAGGCCGGAAAATAGGACTTCCCATCTTCTAGTCTGCATTGGTCTGAGACAGCTGGGATCAATTATTTCCATTGGAGTGCAAAGCTGGCCCTGTAGATGAATACAATCCAAATGGACAGGGCCGCTGAGGGCTGTGCGCTGTCTGGCCAGAGGATCTTGCACAGGGTGGGAATCGGGCAGCAGGGGGAAAGCAGCAGGAGAGAAAGAACACCCTGGACCTGTGCAGCAATCTTTTAAGGGAATTCCACCACTGTGATGAGCTGGGAGCACACTCTGAGCATGCAGACCCCAGCACATGGGGGAACATAGCCCATATCAACGCAGACTGTACACTCCTTGGCATGTCACAGAAAGAGAAATATTCTTCATCTTGCCACACACTAATAATGTTAAAGGGGAGGGCTAAGCATGTGAGCTGATGCTTTGCACCCAGCAAGGGGGTGGGCCATGATCGCATGCATGCCTCATTTCAGAGCCTTCTCCTTGAGGTGCTTCATTCAGAGCCTTCTGCAGTCATTAGCCTGTCCCAGGGCCTATGCTGAAGCCAGCTCTCACTCCCTGGGCTGCGGGTGCTGCAGAAACCTGTAGTGTCTGAAATAGCATTGCTGATGGCTCCAAGACGGCTTGAGAAGGCTGGTGGAATGAGTTAGTGGCCAGTGCTGCAGGATAGAATTCAGAGAGAGGCAACAACGTCTGTTCCTCAACAAATAATGTGAAATAAGGGAGCAGAAACAAATAGAGAAGCCCAAGAGCAATTCTGGCTGGAATTTCAGCCCAGTCCTACAAAGCTGGACAAAATGCCCACCCACCTCCAAGGACAGCCTGCCTGGGCAACCATATGGACAATGTTTCTGCACTAAGACAGGGGAAGCTCAGCTGAGGTTAACAGTGAACCAGGGCTTATAAAACCTAAGTCCACCAGAACAAAAGGCCTCTCCCCCACAGATGAGGGAGGGACTACAGAGCTCTGGGTTCAGCTAGCATTGGGAAGAATGACTGAGGAAATAGGGGCAAGGGCACTCTTAATTTGTGCCAGCACTTGCCCGTTCATAGCCCCAGCACTGCTGGGCTTGCCACATCAGTTAAGAAAGTAAAAAAAGCTGCTTGGCCCCTAGCACCTAATTGGTTGAGCCCTGGCATCTCTTTCATTACAAATTAAGCAAGGATGAAGTTTTGTGAGTAAGGCTGGCAGGGTTGGGCCCATAGCACAGAGGTGCAGGAGCTGTGGCTGATTCGTGCTCCTCTCTCTCAGAAGTTTGGGAACCAGACCATTCCCTGATTCAGGGCAGCCCATGGGAGTATTCACAAGCCACAGCTGAGCAGACATGGCAGCGGTCCTGGGGTTGGCAGGAGCAGCTGATCCCCTATTCTGGTCTGTCAGGCCAGATGGCCTGTTCTGCTCTTTGGTTCTGGAGACAGCAGGATATGCTTGTGCCTTGCTCAAAAGCAAATACAAGTTGTCAGCTCAGGAGTTTGTTCCCCTGTCTGAAATCCAACTGGATGTGCTCAACTGACCACGCATCACGGAGCAAGGGAATTGCACTGACAGCTGCAGAAGGTCCTGCAGAGCCAGAGTTGTAGCTTCTAGGAGAGCTGATTAAAACAGAGCCAGCCTGGAAAAAGGAGCTCTGTACCTGGCAGGAAAATGTAACCACGCTAAAGCACAGGCTGCCACATAGGATACTGGACTGGGAAGGCAGGATTCTGTTCCCAGCTCTGCACTAACTGTCTCGGTAACCTTGGACTTCATCATTTTGTGATTCTGTTTCTCCTCCTACCTCTTGTGTGTTTTGCCATTTAGACTGCAAACTCTGGAGGGCAGGGACTGCCTCTCGCTATGTGTATACACAGCACCTAGCACAAGTGGCCCTGAACTCATAAAAATGATAAACAATAATGTGTGCTGCCCATCTATAGGCCCTTTCCCTCAGATTTTAGAGGCCTCCTCTTGCTGATAGTGCTGCAGCCTAAGTGAGGCCGTTTAGCTCAGGCAAGCTAGTCCCTCACGTCCAGCCAGAAAGGAGCCCAGACTTGCTCTCCATGTTGCTATTTTAGGCTGAATCTGAGGAAATATTTCCTTATGTGGAGATCAAGTGGACTGTGGACTGGTCTCCCAAGGGAAGTGGTAGCCTCCCAGCTTGTTTGAGGAATTATATATACTGCATTAGACAAAGCTCAGAAGAATAAATTGTAAGGAACAATCCTGAACTGATCTGACATAATTGTTCCAATCCCTTGTCTGGAGTGTATGAGCCTTTGATACTCAATAGTATGTTAATTGGCTTGATTCTCTTCTGGTGTCACCCCACTGACTCACTGAAGTTACTCCTCATTTACACGGATGTGAATGAGTCAGAACTGGGCTCGGTGTCTATGGGGAGTAGTGGGGGGTGAATGGCTAATCAGCTGGCTGAGGATATGTCCCTTTGATAAGGGCTGAAATTTTGGAGAAGAATTTCTCTCCCAGCTATGCTAGAACTACTGACAAATGAGCCATTCCTACCATTTTCTTGATATAGTGCTCTTAATCCAGGAGATTTCCATATTCTCATGCCCAGGGGGATCTGCATTAGTAGTGATATTAGTTCAGCAGAAGGTGGAGAGCTATCTTTTATACAGGAGAGTGAATACCAGGCTAACGGAACTGACTTCAATACAAGTTTTGCAGGAGTGAATTTATTTTCAAACCATACAATTTTTGCAAGACAATGAATATTAAACAGAGAAAGCGAGTTTTAAGGATTTCCTCGTGGGCAGGGGTGTCACTGTGGTGGGGGCATTCCCAGCAGTAGCCCTACAGATTTCTGTGGCAACTACTGAATGAGCTTGGCCTGGCTCAGGTGGGATTTGCTGTCTTGACTGGCCAAGGCAGCTGTGACACACAGATAGCTGCAAACATTTGAAACTTGGTTTCCCTTTGGCTGTTGTCTTCGTTTGCTGCCCTGTTTTTTGTTTTTCCAGATTTTGCAAATATTGTAAGTTTTTGCAGAGCATGAATAGAAACCAAAGCCCAGATTTTCAGAGCTTGACCTGTTCCATTGGTACAAATGGCTGTCTAACTGGTCACTTGCACATGTACATGAAATCACAGTACCGGGGGAGGGGTAAATGTGCGCTCAGTTCTGAAAAGCTGAGCCCCATTCTTGTTCACAAACCCACTCACTTCATAGGGAATTGCCGGTTAGAAGAGGCTAAGCAGAGACCACTGAAGCACAAAGGTATTTGCCACCATTCACATGACTGTCATGCTGTCACATGCTAGTTATAGTTATGCAGCAGAAGCTGATAATGATCATACACATAGAAAGCACCTTTCATCTAGCAGGATCCCAGGGTCCTGTTACAACCCTGGCGCTCTGATTTACTGTCAATGTACAGCAATCACTTTCTCCACCATTGGGGTGCAGCCACTTCTGGGTTAAAGTGCAGCAACCATTCAACGCTCCATAGCAACACAACACAACAGCCTAAGGACAGGACATGGAGGATACTAAGTGCAGTAGAAACTGCTAGAAAAATGTAGGTAGGAAGAATATAATGATCGACCTTGGAATTCGATCAGGACATTGGGGGCTAACACCCTGTTTCTTGTTTTTAAAAACTGCCTGCATCTCTGTCATCCTCTTTAAACCCAAATGAGATAAAGCCCCTAGAAAATACACAGTAGGGAGTGAAGCACTGGAGTGAAATCCAACCCCCACTGAAGTAATGGGAGTTTTGCCATTGGTTTCACTGGGGCCTAGGATTTTGCCCTAGGTGGCCAGTGGAGGGTGCCTTCTATCTCTAACCCCTATGATCCCATTTCCCCACCCTTCATCTGTTTCTGCCTTGCTCCAGCCCTCAGTCCCTTCTGGGAGTCTTTACGATTTCCACAGCACCTGGGTGGCACAAGTGATGGCCCTGGATAACTCTGCATAAGTCACTTGTCCATTTTTGCACACTGCTTGATTCTATATTATTTGAAAAGTGAGTGGGAAGGTATGTCAGTGCAGCCAGGAACTAAAAACAGTATGGAATTCACAGAATTCTAGTTTGGGCCTTGGAGGGTGTCCTTTGAAATGTGGAGAATGAAGATTTGCTGGGATGTAATGATGAGCAGCAAACTACTTTCAGCTCAGTCAGCGGCTGGATATAACTGGAACCCTTACCATCTCCTTGCTGGGCAAGGAGCAGCTGCTCCCACTGCAGTCATTTAGTTCACAGGTGTCTCTTCGGGACACCTGCAAAGCAAAGCTTATTTCTGATGTCATTTTTATTTCTCTGGACAGTATTGGCCCAGTGGAGAGAGACATTTTTTTGAGGCAGATGAGCTTCCTCAGTGAAATGAGACACCACAAATTTATCTCACATGAAATCCCAATCCACAGCCAGTATCAAATTACAGGAGAAACTTTTGGACCATATGTCATCTTATCAGCTGATGAATGATTTGCCTCCTTCCTGTTTCCTGCATGGAGTGTAACTCCCTCTCCCCGGCAACGTGAGATTTGCTTTCCTCTTTGACCCTGTGGCCATTCTTAGCCCTAGATGTTTTAGGCACTATTGGATAAACTCTGTGAACTGGGGCAGGAGAAATATGCACCAGAATTATAGTCATGGTGAAGGCACAGTATTTGGACCACAGGCCTAAATTGTATTCCCTGCTCTGCCACTGATTGATGGGGTGGCCTCGGACAAGTCTCTTAACCTCCCTGTGCCTCAATTTCCCTATATGTAAAATGGGGATAACACTTTTCTCTTTTGTAAGATGCTCAAATTAATTAATATTTTGTAAAGTGGTTTGTGCTGTCTGAATAACAGATGCTGCTACATATGTGTAAAGTATTAGCATTACTGAAAAGTCCACATGGTGCTAAGAAAAGATAGCAATATTCCACTGCTCAGAGAGTGCGTTCTAAGAATAGCAATATCTGTATCTGCAGAGAATAATCCATGAGAAAGAGATAAGAGTCAGATTACAGAATAGAGAAGACAAGTAATTTGTTGTGTGCTGTGGAAAGAATACAGAGCAACATGTTATCACAGTAGCACTGTATATGTGAGATGGTATTTGCCAATAGCTCACTAGAGAGAAAATAATTTACCATTCCAGGTAAGTGTCTTAATGGTCTAATGCCACTTCCCTGCAGTGTTGCTGAATGGATTGTGGAGGAGGGTAGTTTTGTTAATTAACTAATAATACTGAAAAATTGATGTAGAAAATCATTGTTAGGAGTAGCTAATTAAATGTGACCAAGAAGGCAGCTTGCTCTGATCACTACATGAGGGAGCTTGGGTTTGTTCCCACCTCTGCTACTGACTCTTTGAGACCTTAACTGTGTCTCTTGACATCTCGGCTTCTTGGCGGACCCTTTTGCAGATAGGTATAACAATTCTTACCTACCTCACAGAACCGTGGGAAGGCTACATTACTTGCTGGCTGCAAAGTAATGTGAGCTCCTGTGATGGAAGGAGCTATGTGATGAGCATCATGATTTCAGTGGTAAACAAAACGATGGGAGAGCATAGAGGGCTGGATTCTGAACAGCGCAGCTCCATGACCTTAGGCTGATTCCGTGCTGGCCTCTAAGTATTTCAAAGCAGCTCAAAACTATTCTGGGTTCCAAGAGCTGGCGGTATCTGCTCTGTGCCAGCTGGAGAGCAGGCCCCACCTAAGGAGACCTGGTTGCTTTCTTGCCCCATTTGCACTACCAGAGAGCTGTGACAAGGCCTTAATGCAGCTTAGACCCAGAGAGATCATGCCCTTCACTTGAGGGTTTCAAAGCAGCTAGTGAAAACAACCGCTTTCTGTTTTGGCTTCTGCTCTGTCTATGGGCCAATTGTCATGATGTGGTCTAATGGGTGTTCAGGGTTTTCAAAATGTTTTCCTTCTTCTGCCAGGTGACTCTTTACAGTGTTGTCAACAATTTCACAATATTTAGTGTTTTCTTAAAGTGCCAGCTCCCAAATTCATGTGATTAGGTGAGAATTTTACTTTTCATTTTATTTATTTATTTCATACTTATGGTTACAGAGAAAAGCTTAAAAACCTCATGGAGGCTCAGCAGCCAGAGGGAAGTATAAATTACCCCAAATTGTATTTAAATCTCAGGATGTTTAAGCCAATCTCCTGGATTTCTGGGACCTGACTCAGGATTTTTTAACAGTTGGCACTGGCAATTCTGTTCCTGCGTTTCTTATTGGTAGTTAGTGTCCCATCTACCTCCATGTGACACTGACTGGAGCAGCTGTTACCCAGTCACTGGCTCTGAGAGTTACTCTGGTTTATGACAGACCTACATTTCTTAGTATAAAACAGAAGTAAATACTTAGAGATCCTGGAAAATAAGAATCCTATCAATGATGCTTTCGCATTTCAATAGCCCCTTTCATCTCAGGATCTAAAATCACTTTAGAAATCTTAGCCATAATCAGGCTTTCACAGAGGCTAAACTCTCTTACAAATGAGGAAACTGAGGCACTGAAAGGTGATGTGAGTTACCTAATGTAATGCAAGAACTGAGTGACAAAGCTAGGAATAGGTGCTGTGACTGATGCCTCCCAGTCCTGAGTGCTACATTAAAGTAATAAGAGTCAAACCAGGGGGGAGAATTTTGAAATCTTGTTTTAATTATGTTTATCGAATTTCGTTAGTCTGGAAGCAGTTTCTGTATTGCGGGGATGGGGAGGCTTAGGCATCTGGCCAGCTGAATATTAGTGCAGATACTGTGAGCCATTTAGTGTCTGAGCTGCTCTGTCTTCCAGTGGATGAGAGCATCTGTTTATTTAGGGCCAAATATTGCCACCCATACGCACACTCAGTGGATCCTTATTCTGCACGTAGCCCCATTGAAATCAATATAGCCAATTGTGTTAGTACAGTACAATTCAACGTGAGTGTGGGTTGCGGGGCATCAAAATCTGGCCCTTCGCTGTTAGGAAACATGTATTATCTTTCTCCTCTCCCACCTTCCCTGGTGATGGAGTATAAATCCCACACTGGTCCTGAGAGGGTTAACAGGAGCCCAAGAACTCAATTAGCTTGCCTGTTGGCACCTGTAGGGGTGGTAAGTAGGTCAATTAGCAGATCCACCTGAAGAAGAGTTGTTCCTTAAAAAGACTTAGAAAGCTCAGTTAGAGAGGATGCTATGAGCTCCTGCTCTCTGAGATTCCCTTCTTAATAAGGGAGTGGGGAATAGGAGGGAGTTAGCACCTATGGTGGATTTCAAAAGAGGGCTATGACTCTGGGGAGCTGGTGTTTAGCTGAGGAGCAGAGTATAAGGGAGGATTTCTGAAGGACTGAAGTCCAAGTCTAGTGATTTGGGATCCTTTAGAGAACCCCAAGGAGAATCCTGCAAACCACAACCCTGAAGGACAGGTGAAGCCTGAGTCCTTGGGGTAGGTGTGAGGAAGGTTGCTACATGCTGAGCCCAAGAAAGCTGAGGTAGGAAGAAGCAGAGGGCCTGGGTAGACAGACCTTGCCTGCTTAATACAAAGTCCCTGCCTTGGAACCTAGAAGAGAGGGGAAGCCTGGGTTCCCCTACCAGCCACTGGAAAAGGTGGCTGAAGACCCCAGAGATAGGGGGTGGTAGTAATACTAACAAGTCCAGACTTGAGCCAAAGACTCAGCTTGAGGCCATGAGACTATTGTTTGTTGGACTTTGTTACCCTCGAAGGGGCGAGATGAAAAGTGGTCTGGCTGGAGGGCTGTGTCACAAGATGAGCCACACCACTGCAAGGCTGGAGAAATTGTGGGCAGCGGTTGCTGGACAAGGAGGGCCTGCTAGGCCATCCTCAGTCACAAAGGGGTGCTCTAGCGATGAGCTTACTCTTCTACACCTCCATTCTTCTTTTATTATATTTTTGTATTTCCTAATCTGAGCATATTGTTGTTCTCCCCATCTCCACCACTGTATTTCAAGGTGGAAATTTTTCTTAGCCATTAACTTATTTCAAAATGCACTGGTTTCAGTGTGTCCAGAATGTGTATGAGTTACCTGGCTGTCTGCTCCATTTCCAGTGTGTATTGTTTTCTCTGACTCCTCATTTATTAGTGGTCCTGGTAACCGACAGAATTTCTACAGGATCTTAGAAATGTTTTGTATATTATACAACATGGTAGCTAGTGTTCCATGTGCTGAGGATGTTTTTCCTGAGGGTGTTGTATTCATTTCCCCAGTTCGTTTTATGGTTTGGGATATCTAATTCCAATAGACAACTCTATAGTAAAGAGACTGGGCACCCCTTTTTGTCTTCCATGTAGCCACTCTTTCTCCAGTCTGAGTTCTCCTGAACGTGGCATTTCTGGAGTTAAATCTTTTTTTATATATCCAGGACATAGTCGCCTTTTTTCTGTCACAGAAGGATATTCTTGTTTTGGGATTCCCTTATTTACTCAAATGTTCTAGTAAACTGCATTCCTTGCAGTGCTTATGCAGGAGCTGTTGTGCAGATATAAATTTGTAGTATTTGTGCCCACTCTGTCAGTTTTGCCATTAGAAGGTGGAGTTCTGAGAACAAGAAACAATGCGAGCTGACCAGATTGTGTATTGGTGCACGGGCTTCTCACTCCATTTCTTTCTGCCTTGTAAATTGTCCTGTGACAGGTTCAGCGCCTAATCAGGAATTTTTCCATCAACGTCAATGGACTTTGGATCATGCCATTCGATAATTACTCTGCTGTCCTCTACTCCAGTTCCCTTCCCTAGGAATGTTTTGCCTACACATTGTTTAAATTACACCTAAAAGCTAAATGGACAATAAAGCCCAGTCTTGCATCACTGCAAATCTACCTAAATGGATGTCATGGAGTTGCAGTCTTGCTGTTCACACTGTGGGGAGAAGTACATGGAATCTGTATTAATTGAACTGGATCATCTTAGACCCAAATCCCTATTTGTAGGATAGGGCTTTGTTTTATATTAATGGTGGTGGTTTGTATTAATGAGAGAATTGGGTAATATGGCATAAGCACAGAGTGATGTCTCAAGATTTAATACAATACTTAGTGCTTATATAAGGCTCTTTGGAGTCAAAGCACTTTGCAAACATTAGCTACTTAATCTTCACAGTCCTCTTGTGAGGTAGATGAGTGGGAAAACTGACATGATTAAGTGACTTGGTTGCAAAAGGCCTACAGGAGTCTGTATCAGAGCTGGGATCAGAACTTCCTAGCTCCCAGCCTTGAATGCTAGACAATGCTTCTAAAGAGAATAAAGTTCATGCGTGGCCATCAAAGCACCAGAATGTGGAAAAACAAAGATAAAGGGCCCTGAGGAGTGTATTTCAGTGGAAACATCCATAACTGTAATACGTAGTCAGATTTTCAGGCACCAGTGTCCATTTTTACAGGGGCAAATTGTGGGTCCAAAATTGCAACAGCAAAAATGGAAGGCTGGTATACAGTTTTCTGTATCACATAAAGGATGTTTTGCAGGTTAGGACCCATCAGGCATATACACAGATATTTTTTTTTAATATGAAGCTAAAATATTCCCTGTTATCTAGGATGAGGAAGTCTAGCCCTGCTCAGGAGCTCCTGGCCTCTCGGGATGCTCAGATAAGATCTTTCACAAGGTCTGAAGGCAGAACATTTCCTGCCACGCTTGTAGTCCCCATTCCCGTCTTCTTCCTGGTAACAAGCACCATGACCTGCACGGTCCTTTTCAGAACCGGCTGGCAAGAAGGCCTGTCTGCCAAGAGATTAGGCCTGTCTGTAGGGTCGGGCTGCTGGGTGAGCTTATAGCACCTGGGATAGTTACTGAAACATTCAAAAGTGTCGTTGCAGTTCCTGCAAGCCCCAGGGGACTCAGGGAAGGCTGTGGAGAGCCTGGCAGAGGTTCTGCCCTCTCTGGTCTGGAAAGACTGGAGTGTGATGACACTTTGGTGGCTGCAGCAGATGACGGCACAGATGGCCTGCAGCAGGGACAGGTCTTTGGAGAGGAACTTCTGGAAGTTGGGTTTGAAGAGCAGATAGACCAGAGGGTTGTAGGTCGTTGAGGACTTGGCAAAAACAGCAGAGAGTGCAAAGGCCAGAACTGGAACTTGGCTGGCATCTCCAAAGGCTGCCCACATGGCAACAATTGCGTATGGGGTCCAAGCAGCCAGAAATCCAATGCACACAGCAATGCTTAGCTGGAAGAGAAAAGGAAATGGCTATGGTATGAAGCATAGTGTTCCCCCAACACTCATGAAGTGCACACAGATCTATGCCAACATCCCAAGCCCAAGCATCCCTAAGGTTTGAAAGGACGGGAGGTTACACTTTGAACCTAACCCCAAACCATTCAGCCATGGCCCTGAAGGGCCAGAGCCAGCCCCCCGGTTCAAACGTTCCAGATCAAACTTTTCCTTAATAGCCCCTCTGTAGCATACACGTGTACAAAGAATAGTAATAAAGACAGCTCCTAGCTTTGCAGTGAGCATTTTGGCTGCCATCCCATTTGCAGCAATGTATCTAAGGGGAGAAATGATGCCACAGACCCCTGGCAAAATAGTTAGCTGGGTCTCTGTTTTTCAATATTCCCTCCCAGTCACCAACAGACCATCCACATTAGATATGTTTGTGGGGTCAGGAGGCCTCACTGCAGGAAATAGCTCCCGAGAGAGACTGTGGTGCTGAAAAGAAACCAGGTGATGTGTGTGAGATCCCCTTTCTGCCTTCTCCTGCTGTGAGGTCTTAACCCTATCTGTATGTTGGGATGGATGTCCATTGGAGTGGTATTTTGAACACAATTTGAGAGCCCTGCTCCTCTGTTTATTTAAATAGCTGTGATCTGAAAAGCTGGGTGATGCTTGGGCGTGCAGGAAGGTTCAGTATGTAAATGGTTAAATTGACAGCTGGCAATGTAACATAGGCAAAGCAAGTCAGCATGTTACAGCTCAGATACGTTAGTTGCTTCAACCATATCATTCTGTTCTATGTCACATAGGACGCTTGCTGGGGAAAGGTTAAAAATCCTTAGGCTTTCCTTATCGTGATGGGATGTGAAGGCAAAAAGCACAAGTAGGCTGAACATAATAAGCTCTTTGGGATAGAGAAGAATGATTGTATTACAGTCACGCCAAAAAGCCCTAACTGGACCATGGCCCTGTTGTGCACAATGAGAGACAGTCTCTGTCCCAAAGAATGTATCATCTAGAGAGAGACAGCAAACAAATGGGCAGGGGCATTTTTCCTCCCATTTTACAGATGAGGAACAAAGGCACAAACAAAAGAAGTTAGTTGCAGAGCTGAGTGCTGATCTCCTGAGTGCTGGTCCAGTGATCTCACCACAAGTCCATCCTTCCTCCAATACCGCACACACATTTGAGTCTATGTTAGAAAATCGAATTTTCTTCCTTTAAAAAAGGCATAAATTCTTTAGACAGACTGCTTCTGCACCCCTTGCTAAATTATAGTATTAGCGGTAGACTGGGGAACAATGAGTCATGAAGGCAGCATTTTTTTATTATTTCCAATGTAATTTAATATGAAAACAAATCCATCAGATGGCTTTAAATAAGGAGGAGGAGAAGGGATGTATTACTAGCAGCACAAATACAAACACCTGGAGAATTAATCTGGCTTGGTAAATACTTCTACTTTTCAGAAGCCTTCAATGAGTCTCATTATTTTAGGTGTAAAGAAATATGGACTTGTGTGGATTCATTCAAATGCTTGACTCAGAATTCCAAACAAACCAGTGTTTGATTGAATGAGCAAGACTCTAGCATGTTTGGATATTGCCTCCAGGAAGTTGCCTCCATCTGTCACTGGTGAAGGTGGCTTTGCCACCCTGGCTTCAAACTCCTCCATAATAAAAGGAGAATGTATTTGCCAACAAATCAAGGCAGCTCTGGGAACAGTCAGTTATGCTGCTGTCACTAGATGTTCAGATTTTGAGATATGGGGGGTGGAGGTGGTCATATTTTCAGCCTGCACCTGCCTTTGTTTTAATGGTTTGTGCCTGGGGAATGTGGGGGAGGGATGGAATAACTGCAGACAAGATTATTTGTTGCTGATCTGATAAGATTTTTTTCTTCTTTCATGATCCTGTGTGTTTCTTTCATGTGTCACTATGCAGGGAAATGGTAACAGCCATATTTTCCCTTCCTATTTTTATGTTCTCAATTATTTATTAGCTACGCTTTCCCATCTCTCCATTGTGTGTCTTGACTGCAAGATTGCTTAGGTGGTATTTGGATAGTAGTGTACGTATTGCTCCTTTTGGAGAGGAATAGAAATAGGATAGAGCTCCAAAATTTGGAGCCAGGGTTCAGATCCAGATTTCACCCAAAATTTGTGGGCATAGCATCTGACTTTTGGTTTGGGCTTATTTCTAGGGAGGAGCAAGTAGCTTCAGAATTCTTAGTCTTCTGCTGAGTTTGTCTAGATACGCTTGGGCCAGATCTTCCAGTGACTCAGCAACTACAAGCCTAAAATGTGCATGCATTTACTGCAGCTGTGCAATCAAACAGGATAATTGTGGACCTAATGTAACTCATTAGCCACGTGCATGCATATTAGGCATGTATTTGTATGCCTAGCTTGTTTGAGAATCTGGCCCTCAAATCCTGGGCAGTGTTCAGGGTGTCTCAGCTGACAGAGCAATTAATTGCTCAGGAAAGGGTAATGAACCCTCATACTTCTGGCATCAGCTGATCCCTGCTGGTGTTAGGAAGGAAAGGCACATGGGATCAATTAGCCAGCAGCATGGAGAAGAGGAGGGTACTTTGCTCTCAAGCAGTGATGCTCAACCTATTTACCATTATGAGCTGCATACAAAGCTCTTTCTGTGTCATGTGGGCTGCATCCACCCAATATGTATACTACCTGTATGGCCCTGAGAATGTCACATGGATTGCAGCTGTGTGCTGATTGGGCCACAAGTGGGTTGAGAACCACTGCTCTAAAGCATGAGGTATTGGCCACTGCAGGAGGCAGAATGCTGGACTTAAAGTACTAGTGACCTGATGCAGTAAAGCAAATCCTGTGTAATGCTATACTGTCCTCTTCAACTGATGAGCTGCAAGATCATCTAGCCCCCACAAGCCATGTATCAGGCCCTACTCTGGTAAGTGATGAACAGAGAATGGAGAAGAGATACAGGCAAAGTGCATGTTTTACCTTGTCTTAGAAGCTATGCTCAAGCTGCAGAATTCTGCTGCAAACTGGCTCAGAGCCTGAACTTTCCCAATAGCTCAGCAGGCTCAAATCAGATTCTTTTTTCCAGTTATTTTTTGTTTTAAAGAATTGATCATACGTAGCACTTTGCATGCAAGGATCTCAAGGAGCTCCACAAAACTGGATAAGTATCATTGTCCCCATTTTACAGTCAGGGAAACTGAGGCACAGAGAGATGTTGGCCTGCCTGAGGTCACAGAGGAAATCTCTGGCTGAGCTGGGAGCAGAGCCCAGGGGTCCTACATTCCAGCCCATGCTGTATCCCATTAGTAACACTTTCCCCATGTGTGGTAAGAGATCTCCCAGCAAAGCCCCTTTGCTTTCATTGCTGCACACAAGCCTCATTGCCCTACCTTTACAATCAAGCTGTGCACGCTCTTGGCTTTGCTCTGCAGTGATATGTGCTGCTTCACGGCTCTTCGGGACACTTTCACAGTCCAAAGGATGAGCGAGTAGGAGATGAGGATCAGAAGGCAAGGGAAGAGGTAACAGAAGATGAAGAGGGCCACGATATAGATCACTGCCTCCCTGGTTGAAGCTTTCCACTTAAGGCAGCAGGCTGTCCCATAGGGCTCTGGTCCATAACTGCCCCAGTTGGCTAGAGGAGCTATGGCAAAGACAAGGGCATATACCCAGACACACAGTAACAGGACACCAGCGTGTGTGGGAGAGAACTTATTGCCTGCAAAGAGAGAAATGACAGCAGTTGGCAGGTTTCCAAAGACAAAGGCTGAGCTCCCTCAGTTCTGAGGGGATGACTTCCAGAAAAGGGCCATAATCTAGAGCCGTTTCTCTGAGCCAACCCCAAATGTAGGGCACTGAGATAAAATAGGACCCACATATGACCCCCCTGCTCCCTAGTTCTGGTTTTGCAGAGCAAACTTAGAAAGGCAGTGTCATAAACAGATAGTTAAGAGTTAATAGAACAGGAGTACTTCATGTCTCTTTTGACTGTAAAGGGTTAAGAAGTTCAGTAAGCCTGGCTGTCACCTGACCAGAGGACCAATCAGGGGACAGGATACTTTCAAATCTTGAGGGAGGGAAGTTTGTGTATGTGCTGTTAGTGTTTGGTGGTTGTTCACTCTGGGGGCTCAGAGGGACCAGACGTGCAACCAGGTTTCTCTCCAATCTCTCCAATACAGGCTCTTATAAGTTCAGAACAGTAAGTACTAGGTAGATAAGGCGAGTTAGGCTTATGGTTGTTTTCTTTATTTGCAAATGTGTATTTGGTTCGAAGGAGTTCAAATTTGTGTTTTGCTGAAAGGATTTTAATTTGTACTTGTATACTTAGGCTGGGAGGGTATTCCCAGTGTCTATAGGTGAAAGACCCTGTACCTAATTCCATCTTAAATTTACAAAGATAATTTTTACTGTTTTTTTCTTTCTTCAATTAAAAGCTTTTCTTGTTTAAGAACCTGATTGTTTGTTTTTTTATTCTGGTGAGACCCCAGGGGACTGGGTCTGGATCCACCAGGGAATTGGTGGAGAGAAAGGAGGGAAGGGGGAGAGAGGTTAATTTCTCTCTGTGTCAGGATTACTTTCTCTCTCAGGGAGAGTCTGGGAGGGGGAGAGAGAAGGAGGGGGGAAGGTGAATTTTCCTCTCTGTTTTAAGATTCAAGGAGTTTGAATCACAGTGATCTTCTAGGGTAACCCAGGGAGGGGAAGCCTAGGAAAAGCAACGGTGAGGGAAAGGGTTTACTTTCCTTGTGTTAAGATCCAGAGGGACTGGGTCTTGGGGGTCCCCAGGCAAGGTTTTGGGGGGACAAGAGTGTACCAAGCACTGGAATTCCTGGTTGGCGGCAGCACTACAAGTACTAAGCTGGTAATTGAGCTTAGAGGAATTCATGCTGGTACCCCATCTTTTGGACGCTAAGGTTCAGAGTGGGGGTTTATACCATGACAGGCAGGTCAGCATTATCATCCTCTATTTTAAAGACAGTGAAACTGAGGCACCACAGACAGGCTAAGTGACTTGCCCAAGGTCACAGACAAGAGGCAGAGCTAAGAACAGAATATGTCTCCTGCTGCCCAGCTCTGGGCTTGTCTCCTGATGCATGCTGCTTTTGGATTGATGAGATCTTTTTACAAACCCAACCACCCTTAGCAGAGATCCCCTCTCCCCCTCCTGAGCTTCAATCAGTAGCATTACTTGAATAACTCTTGTTCTCAGTTTTTACTTTCAGAGGAATTGTGAGAGAAAATGTTGGCAGCTCCTCCAAGGTTTTCAACAAAGCTTTACATTACATGGGCTCAGGACTGCGTTTTCAAAGGGCTTCTGGAATTTGATGCACAGTAAATAGTCTGCACCTCTCCGCATATTTACACATGTGCACAGCAGCACCTACAATACTTTCAGAAGCCATTTGAACATGTGTCCCTTAATGTCAGGGCTGATGGACAGCTCCAGTCCCCAGGGGTATATCCTCCTCTTGGTATGAATCATAGAATATCAGTGTTGAAAGGGAACCTCAGGAGGTCATCTAGTCCAACCCCCTGCTTAAAGCAGCACCAATTCCCAGACAGATTTTTGCCCCTAAATGGCCCTCTCAAGGATTGAACTCACAACCCTGGATTTAGCAGGCTAATGCTCAAACCACTGAGCCAGTCACTTCCATTTGTTTTAGTAGCAGTTACTGTATAGATGCATCAGCAGCAGATTATGGCCCCTACCTTCCAAAGTAATACTCTAGCAATGTTAAATGTAACCCAAAAGGCAGCATTTCCTCGTAACTGCCATGAGCAATGATCAGAATGGGAATCCAATACACATGTGCACTGAAATCTGATTTTGCCTGTGTGTGTGTCTATATACCTGGAACAGGCTGGATTGGGTATTTTCGTACATTACCATATGCAGGACAGCACTTAGTATTTGACTTTAATTTGGGTCTGAGTCTCAGGTGACTGGTGTCCTAGCTATCAGAGTAAGTTAAAGACAAACACCAAATATAGAGCTTTGGGGTTAGTGTTGCTTAGGCCTGCATTTTCAGTAAGATGCATGTGTAATTGCACGCCTCAACCAGCACAAAGTTACCATGAACATGTGCACAGTTTTGGTCACTGCATGCACAAATGCACCAATCTCTCTCTCTCTGGGTTCTGAGTATGAGATCTACGGTCGCTCTGGTCTTCCCTAGGAAGGTGTGCCAGAGCCTTGGCCCTGTTGCCGAGAAAGCCCTGCTTCCACAGGCTCCACTGGAGGCTGCCAGATTCTTTGTTCCTGAGAAAAGCAGCTGTGAGGGAGGTGTTACTTCAGAGGCCGCCTTTCCCTGTGACATCTTAGGACAATCCCCTGTAAGGCCTTGAAGTTTAGCTCTGAAACCTTGAACTTGATGCAGTGTTTCACAGGGACCCTGGGTAGTAAGCAGAGCATCAGGAGGCCTGGTGACTGGTGTTGCTGAGGAGAAGACTGCTGTCTTCTGGAGTTACTGAAGCTTTCCTGATGTTGGAGTGTTCATATCTAGATCCAGTGAGCGGCAGGAGCCCAGCCTGGAGTGTCGGAGGGCCTTGATCTCTGCGGCCAAGCTTCTTGGCTAAGCTGAGGTGCAGTTTTCTGGCTAGTCACAAATGAAAGAGAACAATGTGTGTGGTCACAGTGTGGCATATGCTCATCAGCAGTGAGGAGTCCAGGAGGGCTGATGTCACCATCTTCAGCAGAGACCTTTGATGCAGGGCAAGGTGATGATAATTGGTAGGTCTCCAAACTGTTTCCATCTTCTCCCAGCATCACCTGTGTTGTAGTTGGTTTCTTCTTCAGCCAGGCAGAGGGAGATGAGGCTATTTGCAATGATATATAGATGATGTCCTCTGTGGTGTTGGCATTTGAGACCATGGTGTTTCATAGTTCCCCATAGGTCTTAAAAGAGTTGGAAAAGGAGGACTGAGATTTCTGGGACTCCACAGATCCTTGGTCTGAATGGGGAGGAGGATTTGCCTATCGCCATTCTCTCTGAGCATCCTATAAGGTAGGACAAGAGCTATCCCAGAGCAGTCCTGTCAATTTCTGGTACAAATCAGGTGGCTTTCTGGAAATGTAGGCTTGAAGTCCTCACAGTTTGCAGGCACATTGTCCTATATCCAGTGGGTTAAAGTCCTCCCTGGTGTAACTCCATATAGGTTAGAAGAAAAAGCTGTCAAGCATTTGGTTGCTGGGAAATGAACCTTTTCCACTTCACTGTAGTTACTTTCAGTGAGACGAGATGATGATTGTTACAGGGAGCTCTGCCAGTGTAGCAAACTCTGGGCATGCTGCCTGCCATTCACCACTTTGACCTGTGTCCAGCCAGGAGGATGACTCCATGAACACTGTGCATAGCATGGCACTCCTGAGCTGAAGCAATCAGCCTTGGCTTAGCAGAGAAACACTGGAATGGATAACAACAATCTGCATGGAGCTGAGCAGCTTGGAGAACTTAATGAACACTAACTAATGAAGCCTCACCAAGCCGCTGTGCTGGGCAGTACACCAGGGCTTAATTTGTAATGAAAGAGGTGCTGGGCTCAAGCAACTTGTTTTACTTTCATAACTGATGCACCAAGCCCCAGAGGTGCCGGGGCTCAGCCCTGGCACAAATTAAGCACTGCAGTGTACATGTACTCTTATCCCCATCAGACAGACAGGGAAACCAAAGCCCAGAAGGAGGTGGAATGACTTGCCCCAGTTAGTGGTAAAACCCTGACTGACTGTAATAGCTAGAAATCCTGGCCTTCCTCTTCCATGTGGGGGCCCATGGAATTCATGGTGAGATGATCCATGTAACCAGGGGAAATTGAGGTAAAGCCTGTTTCACCTGAATAATCTGAGAAATACCCAAGGGTGAGATCTACTTCAATGGCAATAATCTTACAGGCAAGACATGGGGAGCATCAGCATTTGGGTAGTTAAAACTGGACCAGGCACTTCTACTTTGTAATATTGCCTTTCCCCCACTCCTTGCCTTCTAGGGTTTGTCTGCACTGGGGAAGGAGGTGGGGTTTACTATGCACTAATTTGGGGCTGAGTTCATTGAAATGACCTGCATATACACAACACAAACCCTTCAAGCATAGTAGCTCTGCAGTTAAAGCATACTCAGTGCTACACTTTAAAAGTGTAGCAAGTTCACTGCATATTGAGTGTGTACATTAATCATCTGTATAGTGCCCATTATATATATTTATGTATGACAAGCCACCTACTGTATAAAGGCTAGTAATCAGGGCCAAAGTGCTGAAGAATATGTTGGGGGCAGTCCTGCAAGTTCTGTCCTGTACTGGTTCCTGGGAAGATGGCTTTGATGGACCTTTTTCAGCCCCAGTTTCTGAGAGTCCCTAAAATTCTGGAGGTGAAATGCTAAGTAAGATGCAGATTTGCTAAACCTTAGTGAAAATAAGGGTTTGGGAGAGGCGCCTGGGGGGATTTGCATCTGGAAATGGAGAAAGATCAGAGCTTTTATTTTAAGTTTTAAATCGACAGTGTTATCAGAGTTTACTTCAGAAAAGCCAGCTGATGAAACGAGTTGGGTTTTTCTCTGAGTTCCCTCCCCCGTCCCTTAAATCTTAAACTCTCTGATCTTCTAAGGGCTTAATTTAAAGAGCTAAATCTTCAGACATATGTGGGAATAACTTTTTTCTTTGAAACTAAGCAATTAAAAATATGCTGAGATTAGTCATTTCCTAGTGGAAAATGCACAAGTGCATTACAGGAAGATAAGCTTGAGAAGCCACACAATCAAGTGCAGTAATCATCTAGAGAGCAGAAACAGAAATTGTAGAGGGAAAAGATGCTGGTACCTGACTGTCTTTTAATGGCCAAATTTAATCTTTCTTTTTTTCCCACCTTTTGTGATAATTTCTGCAGTTATACAAAGTGATCCCATAAGCTTTCTGTTGGCTACTTAACTGAGGTGACTTCCTTCCAATGCCAACCTGAAACATATTCTCACTAGTAACTGCACACCGCACCATAGTAACTCTAGCTCAGGAACCAATCCATGCAACAAACCTCGATGCCAACTCTGCCCACATATTTACACCAGCGACACCATCACAGGACCTAACCAGATCAGCCACACCATCACCGGTTCATTCACCTGCACGTCCACCAATGTAATATACGCCATCATATGCCAGCAATGCCCCTCTGCTATGTACTCGGCCAAACTGGACAGTCGCTATGGAAAAGGATAAACGGACACAAATCAGATATTAGAATGGCAATATACAAAAACCTGTAGGAGAACACTTCAACCTCCCTGGCCACACTATAGCAGACCTTAAGGTGGCCATCCTGCAGCAAAAAAACTTCAGGACCAGACTTCAAAGAGAAACTGCTGAGCTTCAGTTCATCTGCAAATTTGACACCATCAGCTCAGGATTAAACAGACTGTGAATGGCTTGCCAATTACAGAACCAGTTTCTCCTCCCTTGGTTTTCACACCTCAACTGCTAGAACAGGGCCTCATCCTCCCTGATTGAACTACCTCATTATCTCTAGCTTGCCTGCATATATATACCTGCCCCTGGAAATTTCCACTACATGCATCTGACGAAGTGGGTATTCACCCACGAAAGCTCATGCTCCAAAATGTCTGTTAGTCTATAAGGTGCCACAGGACTCTTTGTTCCTTCCAATGCTCTGTCTATGAATTGGACCGTTTGTCCCTAGAGGCTATCTGCTTTGTGGCTGCCAGTCATGCATCTGCAAAAGTTTGCAAGCAAATCAGTGTGTCCCTGCAGCTTGGCAGTTGAGTTCAGCTGTGGCAAAGCAGGGGTTTGCATTGTGCAGAATGGAGGCACCACAAGTTTGACAGAAATATTAATGCGAAATCAGCTGAAAGTTTTGGCTCTGACTTTCATCTAGTAATAAGCTAAGTAACAGTGGCATTTCTCTTGTGTCCTTCATTTCTTTCAAAGTACTTTACATACAAGCAATTAATTATTGCAAATCCCATATTATTTATTATCTCCATTATACAGCTGGCAGAAGCACAAACAATCAAATTACTTCTGCTAATGTAACACAGGGAGTCATTGGCAGAAATGGGACTAGAACCCAGACATCCTTGCTCTAGCTACGGGGAGTCTTTCCCTACCACTAAGGCCTAGGTTCTCCAAAGAGAACACAGAAGGTGAGACTTCAGAAATGTGAAATGTACCTTCCTGCACATGGAAATTGGGTACCTCCTCCTGTCAGTATTTGTGTGTGTGTGCGATCACACCACTGGAGTATGCAAAAGTGAGAATTTGTAGGTGCCTTGTGCCACTCCAGTCAGAGAATGTGGCCACTAGTGGCATTTGCCAAGCAAAGTTCTACAGGAGGTTTTGTGTTTTGTTTGTTGTCCTACAGAATTTAAAATTTGCTTCTCTCCTTTTGGTGCTGCTTTCTCCCACTGTGTGACTGGGCTGGGAGAGTGTAGAAAAGAAAAAGATTGAGAGGGGAAATGCCAGCCATGCCTGCTAGAACAGAAGGCACATTTCCACGTACCTGGCTGGAGGTACATGCTCCCAAGTAGGGCACAGGCAGCTGCCACTGGTGGTTTAAGGCTCAGGGGCTGCAGAAGCTCACTGCCGCAGTATGTTCTTCTGGTACTTATTCATTACCAAGAGGGACACCAATTTAGTCACTTAGCTGTGTCTGGATTCCTACAAGGTACATGGCATGTTCTGCTAAGCATGCAGCTCCTCAAAGGGCTCTATTGGCGTCAATGGCAGAACTCCCATTGACTTCAATGGTGCAAGATCAGGCAC
This sequence comes from Gopherus evgoodei, assembly GCF_007399415.2. NCBI lineage: Eukaryota > Metazoa > Chordata > Testudines > Testudinidae > Gopherus > Gopherus evgoodei. Next base: position 17,086,985 of record NC_044335.1, on the reverse strand, counting down.
TAATTACCCAGCATCGTGGTCTCCTTTGAGATGCTGCTTTGTAGGCTGGCCTGGGCTTCCCTTCTCAGGCATGCCATTTCAGAAATACATTGCTGTGTGTTAGTGTGTATAAATCACCAATCTACCAAACTCAGCCACAAGATGGATGCCAATGCAAGGAGTGACTGAAATTCAGCTACTCAAGTCCTTCCCACTCAGTGTCCATCCTGGGTTGCTGCGGAGGGAATTTATTGGAGAATATATCTTGGAGAATTTGTCTGCAAGTCAAGTTAATAATATTGTTGGTTTCTATTATATTTTTATTTGTCTGTAATCCAAAATCTGTTAAGATATATGTTGATTGGCAGGTTCAGCTGTCTAAATGAGAAAATGCAAGTAATTTCTGCAGGACAATATAAAAACATACAGGGTACATTTACAGATAGGTGTCTGGACCTCAGCTGCTCTTTTGTGGGTGCAATTTGTACCCCAATTTTTGTACCCAGACAATGAACTGCAGGTGCAAATCTAGGTACATGTCTCTTTAACTACGTGATTCACATCCACATTTGGTGTGTTGCAAGCCCTCAGATTAGCATCTACAACTAAAGTCCAGGCAAAAATAATGCAGGTGAAAATTGTGCTGCAAAACGGAGTTGCCCCATTGTGAATTTGGCCACACAATGTTAATTATTTCCCAGTGTTATACATGTCTTGCCAATAGTGGATCAAAATAAAAGGTCAGCACTGACCATGTCACAGTCAAGCCTGCCCTCCATGTCCTCCTTGTAAAGCCATCGGGAAATACTGTGTTTTCTTGCAATATCATGGTTAGATCAATAGCAACAGTTTAGAGCCAGATTTTTGCATCACACCTCATTTCTCATGCATGAGTCTGGCATAGGCTCACTACTGTGTGCCTGTGTATAAAGATCTAGGCTCTAGTTTGCACCACTCCGATTATGCTTCATGATGTAATGTGCTTAAAATACAACCCTCTGGGAGTGATGGTCCCACTGGGATGAAGCCTAGGCAGGCTATTGTCCTACAGTGTGAAACTCACCCTTCCCTTCCCAAAGGCTGAATGGAATCCAGACCAACCTGCAGCCCCTGTGCAGCCACTAACTCGCCTTGGCTTTTCCAGACCCCCTGTCTCAAACCTTCCTGTTAAGGGGTGGGATGTTCTTGGCTCCTGTGTTTTGTGCAGTTGTGGATCCACTGGCTCGTCATCCAGCCTTCCTCAACTGCCCACTGCACTGGCCTGTCTGGAGCAGGCAGGGAGTCCCTCTCCATAGCACACAGAGGATTCAAAGATTCCCAGAAGCAGCTGGTCTTCCTGAGGCCCCCATACATGACCCTACTGTGGGGTTTAAGTAGTGTGGAGGGTGGATGTTACCTGCAATGACTACATCTGCCATCCAGCTCTAATTTGGGGGTGGGAATTCTCCCAGGCTTCCCACTCATGTGGTTATGAAAACAGCTCTGACTCTCTGGTGTTTCCTGGCCCTGCTATGGAAGCTACTTCCTTGGCATTCGCTAAAGCACAGCACTTTGCCAGAAAAGATTCAAGTCATTTTTGCAGCATTTGGCTCTCTTTTTATTGGTGCCCCAGGGCTCTTGCCCTGGCTGTATGCAGGGGCAGTGCTGGTTCTGGGGCAGGTGCTGTAGCATGAGCCTTTCCCTCAGTGGAAAAGAGCCTTTCTAACAATCAGCTGCAAATGAACAACTAGCAATCCTAGCAGCCCTCCAACTCAGTCTTCCCCCAAGCTTCCCACTCCCTCACCAATCTCCGCCCCTAATAAGCCCCAATCTCCTAAGGTGTTTTGGGGCCTGATTCTGCCACCCTTACTCACAGGGGCTAGTATCTGACACTGCAAGTGCTTCCACTGATTTCTGAGAGACCACTTGGAGTCAGGTACTACTCCATGTGAGTAAGGCATTGGAACTGGGCTCTTGATAAATGCATGTGCCCTATATTGTGCCCTGAAGGTCCAGTGACCTGAGCCGTTTCAGATTGAGGGTCCCTCATGGAGAATGTTCTGTTGCCACCTCCCTCTCTTTTAAGTGGAGACACTCTCCAAAGTAGGAAAGCCCCAAGAAAGCTATCTGCTATGTTTCACATCAAAATGCATGAGATGAGGTCTATGAATTCGCTCTATCAGGGGCGGGGGTGAGGTGGGGTGGGGGGAGAGGATGAAGGCCCAGATGTTCAGAATTACAAGTGCTCATCTGTGCATACTGTCTGTGCACCTAATTTGGGTCCACAGCTGCTAATCATCCTCCAAAATGGCAATAAGCATTTACCTGTCCAATCACAATAATTATGTGCACAGATTAGGTGTGCAAATACATGCAAACCTATGCATGTACAGTCCTAAAAATCTGCACCTAGAATACTTTTTTGTTTTGCTATCTCTGCAGTATAATCTGTCAGAAATAGGGCCCTACCAAATTCATGGGCCATTTTGGTCAATTTCACAGCTGTAGGATTTTTAAAATCCTAAATTTCATTATTTCAGATATTTAAATCTGAAATTTCATTGTGTTATAATTGTAGGGGTCCTGACCCAAAAGGAGCTGTGGGGGGGGCATCACAAGGTTATTCTGGGGGGGGTTGCAGTACTGCAACCCTTACTTCTGCACGGCTGCTGGCGGGGCACTGCCTTCAAAGCTGGGTGCCTAGCCAACAGCCTCTGCTCTCTGGCCACCCAGCTCTGAAGGCAGCGCAGAAGTAAGGGTGGTATTACTGTGACACCCCCGCAAAAAAAATAACCTTGCAACCTCCCTGCAATTCCCTTTTGGGTCAGGACCCCCAATTTGAGAAACACTGGTCTCCCCGTGAAATCTGTATAATATAGGGTAAACGCACATAAAAGACCAGATTTCACAGGGAGAGATCAGATTTCATGGTCCACAATGCATTTTTCATGGCTGTGAATTTGGAGGGCCCCAGTCATTAGGATCAGTTTGGATAAACCCTGCCTTGATTGTGAACAACTGGGGGGCCGGGCTATGATTTTCTTTGTATTTCTTTCTTGCACAACACCAGCCATATGGCTAACATTCAACTACAAGATGGTGATTAGATCTGAATAACCCTTAGAGTGAGAGCCACAAAACAGGGAACTTCCTAAATCAGATGTGCACCATTTCCACTGTGCAAGGACAGAGTCAGTCACGCAAAATGTATTTAACACTAAGGTAGGAGCTCACACATGCAGCATAACTGCTTTTATCTGCAGCCCAGCACTCAGACTGGTGTGAAATTGCCTGCCCCGAGACAATCCATGAAATCCTTAAAACCAAAAGCTACAGAGCAGTAGGGCAAAGGGGCAACAACCAAACTGGCACCCCTAGGAAGTGACTTTGGAAAGGAACTGCTAATCCATAGATCCCAATGATCTCTGGAAGCAGCGATCACTCAACTGATGCCCCCTTGTGTACAATTAGCACCTGGCAAGGATACTGGAACTCTAAACACAACACCCTGTTTAATTAGGGGCTGTGAAATAATAAATTTAACTTGCTCCTACCCACACTTCTAAGACCTGCTGCATTGATTGTATGGCACCAAACAGTAAATGGGATGGTGATGAATTTAGATATGCAAATTAAAAGAGGAAAACAAGTAGCTATGGTATTGTTGTTTGTGTTAATTAGAGTAATTTAAAATGTTTATGAATATGTTCCCTAATGGAGAGCTTTTCAGGGGGCTGCTGCCAAGAGATTTGTGACTAACCTAAGTTGTTAAAGAATGGGGAAGATGGAGTGAGGTTACTGGCAGTAATAGCCGGGAGGGCAGACGTGGAGAGAGTAAGGTGGGTTACACATCCCAGCACCTACCACATGCTGGATAACAGACCTTCAGGCAGCAAACCGTGCTTAACACTGTCAGGCTGGTAAGACTGCAGAGGCCAAAGAACATGGCGGAGAATGCATAGAATGTGCACATCGCATGGTTAAACAGCCATCTGGAAGAGAGAAATCATCAGGTAAAATCGAAATCTTCACAATTACTCCACATGCTTAGCTCACAAGGCTTGTGATTCTGTTGAGAGGGTGGGAACTTGTCTGAGTTGCTTCGTGCAGTTCATGAAGCCACATGGGTATTTCCCACCCGGCATTTCAAACCAGACACTTGATTACAGGAAGGTTGGCATCATTCCAGCTCATGCTTTGACACAGAAAGCAAAACTACTTAAGTGGTAGAGCTGGGCTCTAGGAGGCTGTTCTGGTGGATGCTACGAAATGGGGAAATAAATACCTAGGGCCTGATTGTTTAAGGAGATGTACATGTGGTTGTGTCCCTACGGTACACACAGTTATCATAGCTGTGAGCACAAATTGAGTCGTGAATGCAAATGACCATGATTAGCTAGTCACACATGCAGTTGTACACACAAGCTGCATGTATTGCTTTTTTAAAAAAAAAAGCCTTCTGTATATTTAACTGAAACAGCTTCACTGTTTGCACATTACTGTTGGAGTGTCAGTTTCAAGGAAGTAGTAATAATGTTTAGCACTTTTCATCCACAGACCTCAAAGATCTTTACAGAGGATGACTAATATCATTAGCCCCATTTTACAGATGGGGAAACTGAGGCACAGAGAGACGAAGTGACTTGCCCCAGGTTGCACAGCAGGTCAGTGGCAGAGCTGGGAATAATCTCTGGTCTCTTGACTCCCAGTCCTGTGTCCTAACCACTAGTCCATGCTACCTCCCTCAAAACAGAAAGGTGATAAGTCAGTTTCAGAAGGATGCTGCACGTGGCTGAAAGGTTTTGTCCTAGCAATGCTCAGTTTAAATATGCTGCAGCACCTGATGGTACATACTGTACAAGTCCCGCCAGCCCCCTCCCATTGGGTGGAGCCACAGTAGAGGTCTGCCTTGGCCTCATTTTAAAGCCCAACCTGGACCCTAACCTGACCTGAGCACAGCCGACCCCAACCCAACTGAAGTGTCAGGTCAGTTCTGAAGATGATTCCACCCGAATCCAATGTTTTGCTCTGAACCTGTGTCGGCATTGCCACCTAGTCCTTGAAGCGTGGCCTGGGCCTGGTGGGAGCTTCCTGCACTCTACGTCCCATGGCCATGATCTGTCTCTGGCTGCTTCCCTGTGGGGCCGGGCTGTCGGCTGCTGATGCCACACTGTGCTGTGTGTGCCGCAAAGGGGCGTGCTGTGACTCGTTGTCATGCTCACACTGCAACACACACACAGCAGCGAGGTGGTGACAGCCAGCAGGAGTGGGGCATGCAGCTGCCACGCCTACCCCCTAGCCAGCAGAAGGTGAGTAGAGATGACCCAACCTGAAGTTGGGAGGGTCAGGTTGTTTTCATACCCAAACCAAACCTGACACTTGTAGTCAGGTCCTGCAGGGTTGCAAGGTTCTAGAGCAGGGAACCTACAGCTCATGAGCCACATGTGGTTTCTTCGGACCACGTTTGTGACTCTTCCCTACTGCCCCATGTGGATACATCCCCACAATGCCACATGGATTCAAATAGACTCCAACCTGCAACACTAGGCATTGGTCAGATTGATGACTGGGCTCGTACCTCTTGCTGAGCTGTGGGGAGAGGAGGTGCACCCCATAAAAGCCCTGTATGGCAAACCTGAGGAGGATGAACAAGGGAGCAGCATAAGCCAGTGCAGGGGACTAATTGGAGCCACTGCCTCTGAGAGGCGCTTATGGGGTGGCCACGGAAGGGCCAGCAGCACTATGTCTTTGGGGGGGCAGTTGCTGAGGGGAGGCAGGGGGATGGCTCTTCCTGCTGAGGTGGCTCATATCTGATTATATTTGGCTCAGTCCCTTGGGAATGATCCCTGTTCCCAGTGCAGGATATGATTTCCTATTAGGAGAGATCTGGGGCCAAACTCTGCTCCCACTTACACTGGTATAAGTCCCTGGCCTTCAATGGGATTTTTTCAAATTTACATCGCTGTGATTGAGCTCAGACTTTGACCCCTAGTCTTCATTCCTTCTCCAGATCAAGGCAGGATTTGCAAACTGACACCCACAGAAATGCCCGTTAAATGCAATGCCATGCAAATGAGCTACCTGTGTGCAAAGAAGGATGGCGTGGCCAAAGGGAAGAGGGTCACCGTCATGCCCAGGTCACTGATAGCCAGGTTCACAATGAAGAATTCAGCAGGCTTCAACATAGATCTCTTCCGATAGGCCACCAGCAAGAGCAGGGAATTTCCAAAGAGAGAAACTATGCCTGAGAAAAGGCAGAGAGAGACAGACCCAGAATAGGATACCCAAGCTCGATAGCAGCAGTGCAGTGCATGACATAGGGACAGAGAGGGCATGTGTGCAGGTCTGTCTTGCTGGTCACCTACTATCCTCACACACTGATGAGTTGTGTTTATTTGGCAGCCGTGTACGTGCAGAGATGCCGCTCACTGCATGTATGAATGTGTAAAGGGAAGAACAGATCCCACACATGCAGATTTCCCACTTTAGGATCTGTTGGCCCTATAACACCCTGGGTCACATCCCTTCTTAATTGCTAACCAGGACTTTGGAACATGCAAGGAGAAAACTGCTTCTCAGCTTTTGCCCAGCGTCCACTGTGTGCTGGTGCAGGAATTTGGTGTAGAGAGTACATGGGGAATGCTCAGTAAGGACAGACGTGATCAATAAAGCACCTGGTTTTGTATCTCTGCTGCATCAGCACCGTGTGCAATGGTTAGTGAGCATTTGGCAGGCAGGCTGGCTGGAGACAAGAAGAAGGGTTTTGTATGGACTGCTCAAGCACTCTGTCCAATCTGGCTCTTGGAATGATCTAGTTCACACTGGGCATTACCTTCCTTCCACACTAACATTACCTCATCTCTTCTGCACAGTCATGGCCATTCTAAGAACTTGGTAACTGCCCTTTCAGTTTGCATTAGGGAGCTCCAGGTCACCAGATATAGGGCAAGAGCCAGGCAACTCTCCAAGCTCTCCTGGAAGCATCATTTTCAGGCTATACAAAGGCAGAAGTGTCTTCAGGCTTTTCAAGGCTGGTCACGCCCTGGTAGATGATCTGCTTCCAGGACTTGCTGCACTTGGCAAAAAGAGTGTCTTCAGCTGGCACAGTGAATAACAACCATTAGACACCTAAGGGCATGAGGCTGCCTGAGCACTTCTAGAGCAATTTTAAATGGGAATGTCATTGTTAGATGCTTTGGGGGTGGGGCAGCAGGCAGAATGTCAGTGAAACGGACTCTGGGAGCAGAGTCCAAGGCAGAGCTGAATTCCTCTGACTGAAGACAGGGAGCCTCCAACCCTTTCCAGCTGGATAAATAGTGGGAGCTTTGTGACAGTGTTGTTAGGGTGGTGAAGCCAAGAAGCTGAGCATGTTCCACTTTTAATTTCTTCCTGGCAATTTCTCTAGTGAGAGTCTGTGCTGTGCAATATTGTGTTTACAACATAAACAAGAAGGACATGATGAAGATTAGGGTAAATCCAGCCTAACCAACAGGAAAAAGTCATTTGTTTCTTGGAAAGTATTTAAAACAACAGTGGTAAATAAATGTTCATACCAGGGTTTTCTTCATCTGTTAAGTAACTCTGAAATAATTTTCCTCTGTAAGCACAAAGGAGAACCTAGCTACTCAAGGGGCAGGTTATGTGGGACTGGAATTAATTCCCAGTGGATTAGCTTGTAAATGAAATATTATAGTTACAATTACATGCCAAAGCTGTATAATGGCTAATAGAAACATGTTAGCCTCAATAAGTAGAATCCTGTAGGGGAGACTTGCTCCCAGATACATAGTTTTTGAACGCTTTTTATGAGTCACTTAAGGGGAACTAGTTTGCAAATGCATATCCTTGTTTCCAGCACTGCTAGAGGACTCCTCCACAAAGCTATTTTGACTCCTTCCTTCACCTCTTCAATAGCTGTATTTTACTAGCTTTATTATCTTCTAGGATCTTTCTTAGCTGCATACAGGAGCTGCTGACTTTCTCAGTCTTACCATCTCCACCTAGCTCAGAACGGCATGAAGCAGGCTGGTTTTTTCCATGTATGTCACTTCATTATGTGAGTGGGTGCACTCCCGTGTGCGCATGTTTGTTTGTTCCTATGTTTGTTTCCATATGCATGTGTGTGTGTTTGAGTGCTCTGGTGTGCATATGTGTGTGTGTGTGGTCATTTCTGTAGGCATGTGTTTGTGTTTCAATGTACTCCTGGTGTGGTTGCATGTGTATCTGTGTGTTGTACGTGCACTCTTGTGTGTGCATTTCTGTGCATTGCTTGCACACTTCTCATCTTACAGAGCTCGACACATGGGACACAGAGTGAGTGTATGAGCTCAGGCTGTTTAAAATGACATGGGATCCATTTCTTCAGCATAAGTTCAGATAAGATTTCCTGCAACCTTGCTTTGCGATCAGTTCCTGGTTTTTGAACTGAGTTTTCTCTGATAGTAAAAGTGGAAGATGACCACATTTGGGTGGGATGGAGGAAAATTAGGATATGAAATGCAGCATCCCAGGCAGGAGTGTGGGCGGACTGGTCCTTCCCTTCCCTCCCTGGCTTTGACTGGGAATCAGCTACTGCAGTGTTGCTAACCTCAAACATTCAAAAGTTGAGTTGGGCCCCTAAAAATCAGGAGGTTTAAACAACCCAAACAACCCAGGTTGTTTTTCTTTTACTTTACAGCTCTTGAGCCTTCAGGGGGCACTTGGGTCACATTTTCAAGCTTTTCCTCCACCACAGGAGCCAGAAACTTTGTTGAAAGGGGAGATGTACATGTAATCACATGACTGCATGTGTCTGGACTCTGTGAGAAACCCCAGATGTCACAAGACTCATGATTAACTTTTGCGACCTGGCAACACTACTGTTGGGAATCTTTCCTTTTTAGAATAAGCTGCCACCTCTACACACAGCTCACAAGAATGAAAATACACAGACTTGACCAGTCTGGGTCTAAGCTGTGGGGGGATGTAGAGGAATGGCACAAGGTAGGCTCGTTGGCCAGGAGACAGAACTCTGACCTAGGAAGTCGTCTTTGAGATGTAGGGCCTGGATGAGCTGTGTCTAGGTCTGGTGCCCATGCCTGATCAGATGCCCTGGCTGATCACTTTGTTACAAACTTTTTTCCCAGAGGCATCCAAGCCATTAATTCCTTTTCTCTCTGACAGAAGAGATTCTTTGTTCAGAGCATCATTAAGCATCTCCTAGCCGTAGACAGAATAGACGCTGATTAATTTACCTTGCTATCTATTGAAACCTGAAATGAACAAGTGATTGAGAAAGCAGCTGTGTGGGACAGTGTGTCAAATCCTGTTTTCAGTTAAACTGGTAACTCTTCTGGGTGCAATGGAGTTGTTCCACTTTTACACTAGTGTAACTGAGACCAGGATCTGGCTCTATGAATGTTTGCAGATTATTCTTTATTTTCTTTCAGGATTTATTCACCTCTCCCCACACCACAGTGTGTGTCACAGGGCTTCACTCACAGCTCACACTCATTCCTAGAGCTGGGCGAAGAGAGCTAGATCCTTTTCCAGAGGATTTCAGTATTTTGACATTTGGTTTTGTTTCAGTGAGGAACTAAATAAAAAAATTCCAACATTCTCTTCAAAAGTGAATGGAACCCCAGCCTCAGGGTGGTTTGCTTGGTGAGCTGCCCTGGAGGCATATACCCTGCAATCCCTGGGGTTCCCATCCCCAAGGCAGTCTGCAGGGGTGCCTGCCCCACAGCCATGCACCCTGGAAATCCAGGCTCACCAGTGGTGTACCAGGTAGCTGCCCAACAGCCAGGACAAGCTGGCACTTTGGCCAAATCGAACCATCTCCACAGAACATTTTGATTTTGCGGAATTGACAAATTGTGCCAAAACATTTTTTTGACTGGTTTTTCTCCTTACTTTCCTCATTGTTATTTTTACAGACAAAACACTGCTTGTCTTACTCATGTGAGCAGGAGTAGCCCCATGGGAATCTATGGCATTGCTCACTTTAGCCAGGATTAGGCCTTGTCAAAACATGTCTTTACACCTCAGCTTCGCTTTTTGGCTTTCAGATGTCACCAGTGTCCCCTGCTGATAGAGAAGGGCAGTTCAGAGGTGTACACACTCCTTGAGGTTAATGCATTTTGCATGCTTGAAGCTATTAATAATGCTAAGTATCTGAGGCCTGATTCTTCTCTCTTCTCCTACGGTAGGAGTTGTATCAGGGCTTTATATATCACTTTTCAACTTTAAAGCATGAATAAATCCTCACAGCCCTTTGTGAGGGAGATATGCACTACTAGCCCCATTTTGCATGTGGAGAAAATGAGGCACGGAGCATTGATGTGGCTTGCCCAAGGACCCAGAGGAAATTGGTGTCAAGAGTAGAACCCAGAAAGTCCTGTGTTCATGCCCTACTTGTCTGTGATGGAGGAGAGTGTGGGTGGGGTGAGCTCAGATGAACCCAAAGGACATGGAACACTTTTCTGGAAGTAATAAACTATTAGTGGAAGTGAATGCGAGGTGCCTGAATCTCCCTGTGACAGACATGTCAATAGCTTGTACCATGCCATCCTTGATGGAGATGGGTGTGAGATCACCTGCGTAAGAAGAAGTCTTTCCTTACCAAAGAGCAAATAGAGTGTGCCAAAAATCAGGTCTTCTCTCTCTGATAAGGTGGATGTGAACGCTGAAGAATCAGAGGCATTTCCCATCTGCAAAACAGAATACAAATGTAAGGGGAGGTGAATTTTTGTTAATGAAGGAATGTCCCTCTTCCTGGGGGAGCATGGCTGTTGGAAAGACACATTTTTGGCATGAGGCCTTCCTCAGGCTGTGGATAAACAAAAGTTAGCGGCTGGAATTGCATGTACATTGCATGGGTGCTGTGAATAAAGGGAGCGACACCATTAATAAAGGGTGTGGCACTCAGCTAGCTGGTTGTGCAATGGGCTGATGATAGGATCAGACTGTACTGCATAGCTGCTGGTCATCTCACTCACAGCATGGTATAATTAATTACAAATTACACTGACTAGCTGCAAGTTAATACTTTTTAAAACCATCTGACGTAGATATGTGACATGACAAAAAGGCCACTCGCTGATTCAGTTGCCGTGTTCCTCTCTATGGGTGATACTTGGCCCCATTCAAGTCAATGGGAGTTTTGCCCTATTTTAGCAAAGTGGTTTTATATCAAGCATCTTTCTCATCTGTCAGCGGGATTCCTTAGGGTCTGACCTCCATTTGTCACATGTGTTAAACTCATGCAGATTGAAATGAGCTATATACACTCACAAAAGATGACCAGTAGAAACTAAAATTGAAGGGCTAGGTTTTCAGCCAAGCCCAAGGCAGCCTCCAAATATGAATCACCACTTCTTGGCATATGCAAAACCCTCATTTCCACCTATATGCCTGTTCTCTGCACACTGATAGCCATTTGCACACACAACACACCCCCAGAATCATTTTTGTTAGGCTAATCAGTTGCTCACAAAAAAGTGGGGATGCTGAAAACATGGCCTTGAGTGGCTGGTTATGACTTTCTGCTCACTCAGGCAAGAGGTTGGTTATGGTATACATAAAATACAAATCAATGTCTTTCTGATGGATAGATTTATCTGCCACAGTTGGAGCAATATACCACTTAAACCCCAGGAAAGAGAAAAGTGCTATGTTTCCTTTGGCACCTCCTTCTTCTCACTCTCCCTTCCCTGTTTATTTCCTGAAATTCCACAAACAGATTACTGGGGGCCTGGTGTGTATCTTTAAGTATCACTTTTCAGCAGTTCCTCCTTCTGAGAGAAACTGAGAAGCCAGACCTGAAAAGGAGCTCTGTGTAAGCTCAAAAGCTTGTCTTTTGTACCAGCAGAAGTTGGTCCAATAAAAGATATTACCTCACCCACCTTATCTCCATAAACTGAGAAGCCAATAATTTATTATACACAACTCTTGCAGGAAGAATATCAAACCCAAGGTTCTATCTATTGTGCATGGTCACTAAAGGGCTAAGATTCAGCTGGGCTCAGGCCTACCTGCCTTATTTGTGAATACAACCACCACCTGCAAAAGAGTGGGTGCAGAATTCCAGGAAGCATATTTGTGCCCACACAAACATAATTGGCATCTACAGTTAGTGCAAGTAGAGTGACCAGATGTCCCGATTTTATAGGGACAGTCCCAATTTTTGGGTCTTTTTCTTATTTAGGCTCCTATTACCTCCCACCCCCATCCCGATTTTCCACACTTGCTGTCTGGTCACCCTAGGTGCAAGTGCACATATTAGCTCTTGTGGGCCTGGAGCAGGTAATTAGTTTCCCACACACAAATACTTATGAACTCAAACATTGTGGGAGCAAATTTTGAACTCATACTTTTTGCTGGCACAAATCGTCTCTGCAAAAGAGAAGCCAGCCAGCTGGAACTGTACTCCCCGGATTCTACTGCACTGACCAACAAAGGTTTGCTCTTATATCCTTGTCCAAATTTTTCCTGCTCTCGCTGTTGTGCACTGTGATAACCTGGCCTATAAGTGGCTGCATTTCACTGCAGCTGTTTCTATAAAATGTGCTGTCTTTTGGTATGAAGGCCCCTATGGAAACATATAGGATTGTATGACCTCCTGGTCACAGTCACCCTATCCTATCTTACTCCACTTCATACCAGATTGCTGCCTCCCAGGTGCCTTAGGGGATACCAGGGTAATCAGTGCCAGCTGCAGTGTTGTGGTATTTGTAGTGTGGATAACACTAGAGACTGGACTGCAACCACACATGCCACAGAGTAACATTCGGTTAGTTGTCTGAAAACATAGGCTCACTGTGCAGTGGCAATCAAAACAGCCAACAGAATGTTAGAACCATTAGGAAAGGGATAGATAATAAGACAGAAAATATAATGCAACTATATAAATCCATGGTACGGCCACACCTTGAATACTGTGTGCAGTTCTGGTTGGCCCATCTCAAAAAAGATATACACCTGTACCCTGATATAACGCTGTCCTCGGGAGCCAAAAAATCTTACAGCATTATAGATGAAACCATGTTATATCGAATTTGCTTTGATCTGTTGGAGTGCGCAGCTCCCCCCTCCCTCTCCCGCTCCCCTGAGCACTGCTTTACCGTGTTATATCCGAATTTGTGTTATATCAGGTTGTGTTATATCGAGGTAGAGGTGTATTGGAATTGGAAAAAGTATACAGAAGGGCAACAAAATGATTAGGGGTATGGAACAGCTTCCATATGAGAAGAGCTTAATAAGACTGGGCCTTTTCAGCTTAGAAAAGAGATGACTAAGGGGGGGATATGTTAGAGGTCTATAAAACTATGAATGGTGGCGCAGAAGTGAATAAGGAAGTGTTATTTACCCCTTCACATAACACAAGAACAAGGGGTCACACAATGAAATTAATAGGCTGCAGGTTTAAAACAAACAAAAGCAAGTACTTCTTCACACAACACACAGTCAACCTGTGGATCTTGTTGCCAGGAGATGTTGTGAAGGCCAAGACTATAACAGGGTTCAAAAAAAAGAATTAGGTAAGTTCATGGAGGATAGATCCATCAATGGCTATTAGCCAAGATGGTCAGGGACACAACCCCATGCTCTGAGTGTCCCTGAGTCTCTAATTGCCGGAAGTAGGGAGTGGATGACAGGGAATGGATCACATGATAATTGCCCAGTTCTGTTCATTCTCTCTGAAGTCCCTGGCATTGGCAATTGTTGGAAGACAGGATGCTGGGCTAGGTGGATCATTGGTCTGACCTAATATGGCCGTTCTTACATTCTAATCAGGTAATAACCACTTTCTCTCACTATTAACCTGAGCTGGATTCAAACTGACTCCTCTGTTTTGAAAAGCTCCCCAACCCGTTTCCTAGGTCCAGAATCATCCAGTTCCCCTCTTTTAAACTTTCCTGTTCCTGAGCCTCCTGGTTTCATCCAGGAACTTAGCAGAAATTCAGTTTTCATGGTATACAGCCCAGACAAACCCAGGTGAACTGTGAAACATTCAAAAAAGCCTGTTCCTGGGAGATTTCCACTGCAAAGACATTCAGGACTATTGGATGCTCCTCCACCAACCCGTTTTCAGATTCACTTGCAGGTAGTATGTACTAGCCAGTTCTGTCAAAGATGGCAGGCCACCCTTGGAGTTAGCATGAGGGAGGACCTTGTTGAAGGCCAGCTGCTGATCTGAGCTCTCCTGGGTAAATGTTATTTGCTAAGGACTGATAATGTACTCAGCCCTGTGCAGGGCAAAACCAAAGACAGGCCCTGCCTTAAGCTGTTTACACCCTAAGCATAAAAGAAGGGGTAAATCCTGCTCCATTTAAGTCAAAGGAGTCAAGATTTCAGTCAAGATTTCACCCAACATGCTCAGGAAGACCCAGAGGAAGAGGTAGGTTTAAGGCTTGATCCAAACTTCACTGAAATATGTAGGAGTCATTCCATTGACTGCACTGGACTTTGGATCAGGCCCTTACCTGTTAGCAGTTGTCTTACTGTGGGGCTTGGGGTTTGTTTTTATTAAGTTGACGACACGTTAAAGTTTGTTAGCCTCATGGACTACAAGGATTACACAATTTTTATCCTCAGGTTTCACCCACGTCCTCCCTCCAACAAAACAATCAACTTTGTATTCAGTTAAAGAGTGTGTCCTGGATTGAAAGGCAAACAGCTAAAGCGCTGAAGGCAATTTAATAATGTGGTCTGTGGTTAAGTCTCCATGAGCATTGTATAAAACTTCTTTTGTTGATGTTGCTTGATTACTTCCTTCAAGCACTCTCGTGATGGGTGTAGTACAAGGACCTGTACAAAGTAGAACAGAACGTTCTCCCCCATCAAAGCTGCTGTTTGTTCATTAACTCAGTTTACCTAAATATCCAAGGCCAGATCCCCATGTGACATGCATCTGATGAATTGGGTATTCACCCACGAAAGCTCATGCTCCAAAACGTCTGTTAGTCTATAAGGTGCCACAGGATTCGTTGCTGCTTTTACAGACCCAGACTAACACGGCTACCCCTCTGATATGTGACATGAAATCAGTCTAGCTCTACAGCTATCCACAGAGCTAAGCCAGTTTACCCAGATGAGAGTGTGGCCTCAAGTTTTAGAAAAGCAAGACTTTTCCCACAGGAAACAAATTATGATCATTCTTCTCTTGCAACAAATGGGCCTTAATTTTTATTTTTCATTTAGGACAATGGGATGCCAATAAATAACACAATATCTCCACACCTTTATTCTCTTCCTGCCTGTGTCTTCAGCATTTTCCATGACTCCATATAGCCTGCAACCTTGCTGCCTCCTTCAAGTCCCTCTTAAAGGTTCACTTGGTGAAGGTACCCTGCAGCACTGATCGCCTGTCTTGCTTTCACTCATCTCTATCCCCAGATTACATGCTGCAGTAACAAACAGACAATGCCATTTTATTTTGAAATGATTCACTCCTCTCTTTACCTTCAGAAAAAAGAGACCTACTTGACTGAAGCCACGCAGAGAGGAAACGACAGAGCTGGGAAAAGAGCATCAGGGCCTGATTTTCACAAGCGTTTTGCACCAACAGTTCCAGCAGATTTCAATAGGAGCAGAGATTGCTTATCATCTCTGAAACCCAGACACCAAGAAGCTCTAATCACCGTGGGACAGATTTTCAGGCATACAATATGTGGAAACTATACTTGCACGCCCCTGATTTACACCTGCAAACGTCAGCACACATGTATGCATCAGTGTAGAAAATATGAGGCTATATGTCTACTATATACAGGGCTAAATTGTGCCTGTCTCTTCACACAGATGCACAGTGGTGCAGGAGAAGGATACACGAAGTCTGTCCCACCTTACGGCATGCATCTAAGAACTAGGCAGAATTGAAGTTCTATTGCTTGAGGAGCTCAGGGACTGCTCCTTCCCTGCTCCCATGGAGAGCACCCTGTGGTGCCTCAAAGGGGCCATGGTGCCATCTTCCTCCATCATACCAGCCCATAAAGTATGACCGGTATGTGTGTGTGTCAGGGGGGCAGTAATTGAGCATGCCACAAAGAGATGTAGCTTGCAGGTGCATTCCTAATGCTCACCAAGTAGTTTTATGGGATGTTGTGCCTTCTAATGCCCACCCTCTGCTGGTGCGACTCCACCTCACCCCCACTACAGGGATATGTCTTCAAATCCCGAGATCCTGTAATGATTTGTGAAGAAGTAGTCAGTGAGCATTCAGTAAAAAATGTCCATGTCAGGATAATCGCACACACAGCCATGCTGTTTGATTCCAGCTGCTAAAGGCACTTTCCATATGGCCTCCTATCTTACAGTCCATCCAGGGTAGGTTCACAGTCTGTGAACACTCTGCCATGTGCTACCCCTTCCATGAGTTGCAGCATCTCAAGTGCAAAGAGGCTGGATTCCAATACATGCTTTTTGGAAAGAGATGATGCTTCATAGCATTAAAAAGCCTTCTGCAGCCAAGGATGTATGGCTACATCTTGAAGATGCACCAGTGCCAATACTGGTACATCAGCCTTAGGGTGTTTTTCAGTGGTTATCCTTTCCTATACAATTCAACTAACTGCTATCCTGTGGGCAACAGCAAATTCCTAGGCCATGGAAGGCCACAGGATTTGCTCCTGGCAACCCAAATTCTAGTTACGGGGTTTGTTTTAAACCATTTCTGTACTCAAATGATTGCACAAACTGCTTCACAGAGATTCTTGCTCCATAACAGGATTTTACAGTCAAAAGGAGTTAACTTAAAGGAACTGTCTATTTTATATCCTTGGAGCCCACACTTTAAAAAAAAAAAAAAAGTCTTGTTGTTTCTTGCACTATACACCAGGGGCCTGATCCTCAGCAGGTGTAAATCAGCATTGCGCCACTGAAGTCAGTAGAGTGACACCAATTTTACACCAATTGAGGACCTGGCTGCAGTTCTTCATTTGGTGATGTGCTGTGAAACTTCCGAAACCATTCACGTACCAGCGGGACCTTTTCTAATTTCCATTGCCATGTGATATCTGAAATGGCGCTAGAAAGATGAGGCAGACACATCTGTTTGTGAGGAGCTGTTGAATCACCTTCTGTCCCCACGTTTCATGGCTGTTTCTAGTTGGTAATTTGTGTGTTTGTTTGTTTACTCCAAGTACTTCCTCATTTAAAATCCTGGCAGGATAGACAGTAACCTTGCTGATATGGGTGTATTTTTAAAAAAAAGTTTTTAAAAGTTATGTTCATTTTCTTAGGATGCCTAAGTCATCATGTTTTATTGGTCTAATTAGTTTTCCTGTTATTTCATGCAACTGAACCAAAGGTTCCAAGGTGCTTAGAAAGTTAATAGGGGGTAGTAAAATGGAACGTTTGACACTTTTCAGAATATTCACTCCCTCTGCTGATAACAAATAAATTGAAAAATATTTTACTCTTTTAAAAAAACCAGGGGAGGAAATAATGAGATAATTACATTTTAATGGCTGCTAGCCTGCATCTGGGATGTTTAATACCTGCATCATTTCTGTTCTTTTCTCTCTGCCCCACACTTGTGTACCGTAGGAGCCCCTTATAAATAGGAACCATGCCAATGAGTGATAGAATGGCAAGTGTTGTAAAAGGAATTCAGCTGAAGACAATATGAGGAGAGGGGTCCCCATGTGCCAGGCAGGACAACTGACACCTGCACTACCTGTTGGTGGAATGAGGAGCTCCCACCCTGGGATGAAGTGTGAAGCCAGAGGTGATATGTGCTGAGGGTATGTTGGGTAAGGTGACTAGACGTCCCGATATTTAGGCATTTGTCCCACATTGGTCGGGATACAATTTGTCCCGATATTTTGCAGTACTCCTTTTCTTTTTTTCTTTTTTTTTCTCCACCGGCGACCTCCCTCCCCCCATGTGTCCCAATATT
This sequence comes from Gopherus evgoodei, assembly GCF_007399415.2. Taxonomy (NCBI): domain Eukaryota; kingdom Metazoa; phylum Chordata; order Testudines; family Testudinidae; genus Gopherus; species Gopherus evgoodei. The sequence continues at coordinate 17,069,149 of NC_044335.1, read as the reverse complement.
TTCTTCCTCTCATCTGGTCACCCTAGTATTGGGTGAGTTCTGCTATAAGAGCCATCCTAGAACTAGTGCATGCTGGAGGTAACTAGACATCCATCCAGCAGTGCACACACACATCCCTGCCCCAGGCAGGGCAGCTTGGAAGAGTGGGTCCTAAGCAGTGTGCTGGGGAAGCAGTTATGAGATCCACTCGACAGATAGTGCTATCCTATATGCATAGCTAGTTCATCCCCCAGTGATGTGAGAGACTATTGAATATACACAGTAATAACTATCTCCAAAGAGAGAGAAGGTGAGAGTGTGCTGAGGTGAGATCCTTCATCCCTGCAGCTCCTTCAACCAGGCAACAGCTTTTCTGTGTCTCTTCATCGCATTGATTAGCTGGGCCCTATTTTCAGAGATGTGGGATGCAATAGAATATCCAAACACTGGGTTTGAATGTTCTGGTTGAAAGGACATTTAAATGCTGAACTGAGCTTCCATGGGCAGGCTTTAAATGTCTCAGTAAGGTGCCAGCAGGTGTGAAAATATAAAATTTGGCTCCCTGTCTCTTTTTGGATCTTGAATTATTTAGGAGACCCCATGGGGGTATAACCTGGACTAATAGGCTGGAACTGAGAAAGGAGAAATGTGAACTGAATATCAGGAAAAACTTCCTGACAATGAGTTGTGTCAAGCATGGGATTGTCTCGAAGGGGAAGGAGTGGAAACCCCAGTGCTTAGAATTTTAAAGCTGGACTGGACAAAGAAATAGTAAACATACTGTAGGGAACATTCATGCATTGCTCTCAGGGATATGGGCTGGATCTCTTCCACCTTCAACGTTTGTGATTCTGCAAGCAAGATAAGTAGTATTACCTCCATTTTACAGATGGGGAAACTGAAGCACAAAGCGGTGAAGTGACTTGCCCAAGACTACGGAAGGAGTCAATATCAGACTGGAATTCAAGCTTACAAGTTCCTGGCTGCCAGTCCTGTGCTTAGTCCACTAGACTACACTGCTAACTGTGGGATGCCATGGAATTGCTAACAAGCTTTTATCTGCAGCATTTCATTTAAGACACAAGACTACCTAGAGGATAACTACTGGGCTAATAGCTCTGGGGGGTACAGTATTTCTTTTCATGGATTACTGATGACATTGGAACTCACAAATGGAGCAACCACAAAGTGTTATTTATACCTGGGTAAAAAAGCCGGACTCCCATCCAAAACTGCACTCAGACAGATGAACCTAATTACTTCAAGTAGCAACTAAATTGGCTTTGAGTGTAAATCTATTTTAAGGCACTAATTGGTGTTAAACTGCCAATAGATCTTCATTCTCTGAGTTACTGGTCCCTGTACACCACTTCACTGTGGACTTAAATTAGTTTGGCCTGGTTCATGACTTTCTCAAGACATTGGGCTGGTTCTGCACACAAGTCACAGGGTTTTTATAATGTGGGTAGCTTTCCCCACCAGTAATCAGAAAGGGGAGTCAACAGGAAACATTTCAAAGGCTTTTTAGGTTGGACTGGTGATCAGGGTGGAGGCTATGCCTTAGCCAGCCAATAAAAATGCTTTCATGATCAAATTATTCCCATTGGATTAATGTTCAAGTACTATGAAAATGGTGGAGCTGACTGGAGAAATTAGATAGAATGGCCAAGTTTGTTATATTGCGACAAATGGGCCTACGAATTTACCCAAACTGTGAGCTCAACTGTCAAAATTATGTAAAAGTTCATAGCGTTACAATAACCTAGAACAGTAATAAGCAGACCTCAGTGATTCAGGGGCCAAATTAGTGATCAACATTATTCAAAAGAGCCACATTCACTGTTTCATTTACTATAGTACTATATAGTCATATTTAATCAGTATGACAGGAAATATTTAGTATGTGTGTGTGTGTATATATACACATTATTCTCACAGCAAAATGACTGACCAAGTATTATTTTATCAGCTACAATTGGGTAACATAGTAAAAGCATCCGGATTGGTTAAAACTTAGATGGTTAATAATTAAATCACATAGAGTGTTTTAATATCCTGTGCTGCAAAGAGCCGTAGGAGACACATTAAAGAGCCACTTGTGGCTCACGAGTCTCAGTTTGAGATGAACAAATGGTGATGGGAAAAGGTATGAAAAGGAGATAGAATAGCTGAATTAGTCTAAACAAAAAGACCAAGCTGATATGTATGATTCAAGGACTATATTGACATTATGCTTGTTTTTAAAACAGGAGCTGTGGAGCCAGAAGTTAATAAGCCAAAATGAGTGTGTCAGATATTAGGCCTAATTGGTGGACAAAATAATGAAGGGATGGCCTATTTCATCCATCACTCCCTTTTTGGTTCCATAAAAGAAAGAGGTTTTGTGGGGGAAAGGACAAAAAGAAGAACAGATGGAAAGAAGAGATGGAGGCAACTGGAGCAGGCTTCACCAACCATGGCTGCCACTTGCACCTTTTCCTGGCACCCTGGGTCATCTTCATCCTGATCCTTAGGGGTGTTCTGACCAGAACTGGCCAGAGAGAGCAGGACCCAGATTACATCATCCCTACCAGCTCCCGCTGAATCCTAAACACCATGTGGGATGATAGCAATAACTATCTCTGATACCATCTAACAGACTGTCACACAAGGGGGCTTTTCCTTCTAAGACTGGGCTTCAGCGACAACAGCAGCAACATCTCAACTAACTTCTTCTCTTTTCCGCAGAAGGACAGTTATTACCATCTTGGATACTATCTAAGAGACTATTAAACACAGCGGGTTTTCCCTTCTAAAGACTCTCTCCTGCTGAAGGAAAGGGAACAAGGAACGTTGTTAGAATGAAAGCTTTATATAATATTTTACATTTAAAATGCTTTGACTGTTTTTCCTTCTTTTCTGTATCTTTAATAAAAGGTTAAAAAGATTTTAATGGTGTGTTTGCCATAGTGCTAAGCGGGCTGAGTTCTCTGTATACCAAACCCCAGACCTTGTTTAACATTGTTTAATGTTGGACAGCGACTGGGTTATGATAATACCTTTAGCCCATTTATCCCATGTAAATTAATATAACAGGTCCATTCTGCACTGGTTGTTTAGGAATCTAACCCCCCCATCTACAGAAATCTAGACTCCCTGGGAAAATGGGTTCATATGCTGGAGCCCTTCATTACTCCATGGTAGATTAATTGAGCGTAATGCATGTTTCTGTATGTGGGCCTTCAACAAGCAGTACTAGTCCTATGGGACTAACTGGGACAACTCATCTGGGATTAATCTATTCCATACTGATCCTTTCAAAGGAACCTGATTAATTCTATTACATACCAGATACATACCAGAGAGCCTGTATCTAGGATGTTTGTGTTTCCTTTGGAAAGCAAGGTGAAATTATTGGGAAATATTAGTAATAAAACAATGGATATAGGACCACATGGTATTTGAAATGCATTAAGAAGTCATTGGACCAAGGAGGAAGTGCCTGGCTCTGGATTAGTCTGAGACTAAGATTTTGATTTTGCACTGAGAAAGAACCATACAAATATAGGACGGGAAAGGACCTCTCCTCCTTCCCCTACTCTCAGGCAGAATTAAATGTAGCCAATCCAGATGAAGATTTGGATTTGGACACAGATTAAATTTCAGCTCAGGTCACCAGCAAATCTGGGTAAAGGGATGTTTCACCTCCTTTTCTTTGTTTCTTTTCACTAAATATTCATCAGATTGGTCAGAATGCTGCTACGGAAGGCCACAGGAGACTGGAATCTCACTGTCTGGCAAGACACACACAGACACCTAAGGAATCAGGCCCCAGTTCAGTCAGAAGTGGAGAAAGGTGCCTCTGTCCATTATTGGGAAATGCAAATAAACCTGCTTAGCCCGAGTCTGCACGAGAGCTCTCAGCACCCTGGGGAGCCGTTTCTACCACTTGGGTGATGCAGATGTTTAATACCTGGCTTCAAGCTTAGGCAGACAACAATTGAGAGAAGAACAGCTAGGTGCAGGGGAGCTCTTGGGAAGGCTCTTTGACTCCCAAAGGATGGCTAGGATTTGGCAAAAGGAGATGTGGAAGGGGGAGTGTGCCCATTGGGATGTATTTGGGGAAAGGATGGTTGCTTGCCTAATATCCCATAACACAGGGAGGTCTGCCCAATGCCCACTGAAAGCAGGGCTCACATGGCCAGGACAGGGAGAGGCATCTTTCTTTCCACCTGAAAAGTGTTCCATTGCAGTGGGTGTTTATCTACTCCATACTTCAGATCAAACCCATTTCTGGTGCCAAGGAAGCAATCATTGACCCCATGCTGCAAGGTAGCAGCTCCTGAGCCCCTGTGGAAGATCGCAGCACACGGAGCTGACAAATCCTCTAGCCTTCCTCCAGCCTACCCTGCCACATGCCCCAAAAACTCCCTGCATAATTGGACTCCACAGTGCGTAGCCCTATGTGGGCACTCCAAGTTCCATCCTCCTCCTTTTTGTGCAGCAAACCCACACCAGCTCCACCATGTTTGGGAGAACCTTTGCAGCCATGGAGAGGAAGGGGCAGGATTTGTCCTGTGGAAACACCTTCAACAGTGCCAAGGGGACAAAGAGCACCCCTAGCTGGGAAGATGAGGGATGCAGCAGGAACCCTGGGGTGGCATTAATAAAACTAGTGTAGCTGTCCGTATGCCAGTTGTTTCCCCACCCCAAGTTCAGAGGATCTGTGTGACCCAGAGGCACAACAAGAACACAACTTTAGATTGCTTTAAGTTAGGCTGCAGCTGGTCCCCTCCCCCATCCCCATCAGGCTGGAACAGAGGACCTGCCTTTCTACCCCACACCATGTCAGGTGCTGAGCACAGCTCTACTGTATACAGGTATTTGGGTCTCAAATGTAAAGCTCAATAAAAGAAACAAAAAAAAATGTTAACACATATTTCAGCAAAAGCATTTCCAACTGAAATCCCCTACTGAGCTACTGCATCTGCACAGAATACCGTTTTAAGTTCTAATGACTGTTAATGAACAAAGCGGGGGAGAGAGACCAATACAGCCGTTGAGCTATGCAAACTTGGCCACTGCACTTGTGTTTGTCCTGTGGAACAAGGTGTTATATATAAAACAGCGTCGGCATCACAGGGAACAACAAGCCAGTTATTGATTCCTTCAGCAACAGTCACAGCCAAACTGTTGTGCCGCTGGCAAACACTCAAATCCTCAGGACCTCTTTAGTCCTGGTTAGTGGTTAGGCAGCACAAGTGTGAATATGATCTTAAATTAAGCACAGCCCCCTGCTAGTCATCCTATTGAGTCTGAAGAGCCTCTTAAAACCTATCACATTCATTCCTCCCCCTTCTCTTTATTTGATAATGAGAAATAAGAACTGAACATCCTATTTAGAAACGTCCCAGTCTCATGAACGAGATTGCACAGTATAATGTGTCCAATTAGGGGACATATGTGAACACCAGGATGATGACCTGAGCATATTTGTTCAGGTTTTGCACAAAAGAGCTAGCCAATCAAATTGTTCTACTATTCCAGCCAAACTCCAGCTACAGCTGATCATCTCAGATAATGATGTCAAACTTCTGTGAAACAAGGTTTTCATTGTGAAAGAAAAAGAAATATTTACAGGAGAGTAGGGCTGTTTTTATGCAGTAATGGAAAGAAAAGGCTAGACTCAAATATAGACACAGGTCTTCTGCTTCCCAGCTCTGTGCTGTATCTGCTGGACTGAGCCAACTCCCTACAGAATAGCAAATCTATTAAGTACAATGATGATGGCTAAATTCAGAGTCAAAGAAACACTGTGGCTAGTGAACATATTCTGGTCACGCACTGAAACAAATTTTTGTCCAGCCTCAAGCTGGGTTCTGATTTCATGCACCCAAACCCTACATCGTTTTGTTCTGTGTTTATCCAGCACCTAGCACAATATGGTTCTGGTCCATGACTGGGGCTCCTAATACTACTACTAATAAAAATAATAATTTGTGAATCAGGCCAAACTCTTAGCTGGTTGGCCAGTTTGATGGCACACATGGCTTCTTGTGTCCACAGAAGAAGCGCATGCTCACTTTTGCAGGTGAAATCAACTGTGTGTACAGAAGAAAGTGTGTAAAATTAAGAGGCCATGACAGATAATCTGAATTATAGTAAGTTCTTCTGCATTTCACACGGAAAATTTAAGCCCCTGCTACAATCTTCCAATTCAACTTCTACACTATAGCTGTTGATTTTCAAAACTGCACTGTCACAGGCAGACTGATTCTTTAAGGGGAGTCAGGTTCAGCCTTACCTGTGAAGATCAACTATTCTCCCAGCTGATCAGGAGGCTTTGGGTAATGATTGGACCCTGCTAAGAAGGTGAGAGGATTTGCACAAAAGACTGAGAAAGCTAAGCTGCTGGGAGGATTGTTGCATTCTGGGGTTGGTCCTGATGGGAAGGAATTGTAGGAGACTCCTGAAGTAAGACAGAGAGAAGGCCAACCTACAAGCAAATGCTTGGGAGTGCAGACTGGAGTTGATCCAGATTAGGGGAAGAGTCTCCAGGGAACAAGCTCTTATGGCCAGCAGCTCAGGAAGTGGCAGGCCTCCAGGGAGATAGCCTAGGAAGGCAACATTCTGAAGAAGTGGGGGAACTGTAGAGCCGGATGATGGTGAAGAGTTTGTCAAGGATAGGGTGCAGAAAGAGTGGAAGAATTTTTTTGTTCCTTTGAGTTGGGACAGTGTTACCCCAGAATGGAGGGGATTATAAGTGACCTTCCTGGAGGGCTGAGTTAGGGGAAAAGTTAGATCACTGCAGGGAAGTGGCTATCAGAGGGGTGTGCCAAAGGAGAACATGTTATGCCATGCCCAGCAATAAGGTGATGTGCTGGCTGATGAGTGGCTCTTCTACTTGTGCATGCACAGTTATGGATAGAAAAAGACGTGCATGTACACTCTTGTTAATTTGCTCAGTCATGCACATAACTGCCTATCTGCACATAAAATTTGTGAGGACAATTGGATGTACAAATTAGGTATGCAACCAAACAGTTTTTGATGTGCACTTTTGACATTCAGGCTTAAATTTTAATTGTGTGTTAATAAACTGGCAGTAAAAATATGAAAGAAGAAAATCAGTTAAAATTTGCATCCTGGAGGTCTTCCACTGTGAAGAAGATAGAGCTCGTGTCAAGGAGGCAACAACAAATACCATAAATTCTACTTAAAGAAAAATACTCCCTCATTAGAATGTGCTTTACCGTTACATGGACTAATAGCCAATATCATCCTGTTTTTCTTGCATTATCTTGTTTAATGAGTGTTGTTTGTTCTGCAATGATTATTTTGGGAATATAATAGTCCCTACTGATAATCCAGTCCATCTTTGTTTGAATATGCTTATTTGCATGACTGGTGGGTTTTAAAACATTTGTAATTCACAAGTGTTAGATTTATTCCGTTCCCCCTCCCTGTTCTTCTGGAGCTTTCCTAACTGCTTGTAATGCAGTGGAAAATGTAACTGTCGCAGGTGTCTCCTCAATAGCAGAATACATCCATGAGAGGGTTATTGTAAGTCTATGAGACCTTCACCCGCCCACTTAGGTTTCATAGCTGTTCTGGGCTGAGTGAAAACTCCCTGACTCTCCTTAAGTAATTGTTCACAAAGCATAATTACTTGTATACCCAGACTACATCCTTAGGAACAGGATGCAAAAAGTCACCAGAGTTAAAGTAGATTGAGATCTCCACAGGAAATCAATGCAACTAATGTTAACTCCATGAAACTGCCTACTTGTTCTTAGCATGAGCTAAATAACCAAGGGAATCAATCCACTCCCCACTCCTTCCACATTTATATCATGCTCAGTGCCCCTTACCTTTCTCACAGGCTTTTCTGCATTGATTTATAGTGAGAATGACAGTCCCCTCTCTATGTCCTCTGTAAGATTGATGGAAAATAGAAATCCAGCAAGCTTCCTCTTGCTAATTTCCAGGTCAGATGGGTGTGATCTACAGATTAACAGTCTGAGACACTTTTTTTCCTCCTGTAAATTGTGAGGGACAGTGAGATTTGAATAGATGGAGCTATTTAATCCATGTCCACAGCATGAGTTCCAGCCAAGGAGCACCCAGCATAGATCAAGAAATTGAGTGCAAAGGTGGCTTTAAATCACATTTATACTCCCACAATCCTGGGTTGTTCTGTGCTGTGCCAGACTTCCAGGATAACTAAAAGCAGCCTGAAAACTGCTATACAGTTTTTTTTCTGTCTGCCAATTGCCCCAAGGGTCCCACATAAACCTCAGCCACACCCCCTTTCCTGGCCACAACCCCTTCTGTGTAGTTGCTGCTCTCCTGGCCAGTTACATCCCGGGATCTGGCTTGCTGTGTCCCTCTTTTTGTTTGTTTGTTTGTTTTTGTTTCAGGAGAGTAAAGAAAAAACCTTCACAGCTTTCTCCCCACCCCTTTTGCTGGAGCAGCTGTGTTAGTAAATGAAGCTTGTTGGATGACAGAGACAAATAATCTGAGTTACACCAATGAAACCCCCAATGAAGTGATTGGGGCTGCACCAGCATAACTGGAGAGAATCCGGCTCGTTGTATTTAACCAGGGTTTCTGGGTCTTTTTTAAAAATGAAATTTCATTTTTGACATAGACAAAGTATTGACTTTGAGATGTGAGCTACCTGCAAATGCAGCAATTGTTTTCGCACCCAGTTGTCTTCACTCAGAGATTCAACTCCACCTGAATTTTATCCTTTTATTGAGTGTGTGCTGTTGGCTCATCTGTCTGAGTTTCCACTGAAAAAAACAGACTAGTTGCAATGGAATCGTGATGATGAACATACTAGAACCGCTCCAATGAGGAAGGGAAATGTTTCCCAAGCCTCTTCCAGCCGCCCCATGCAGCCCTCATGTGCTCCCCTCAAATCCCTTCCCTCCTGTGCCATGGCTGCAAAGAACTGAAAAACAAATTGGGTTTGTGTTTCTTTCATTTCTTTATGATGGAGAAAGAGAGGTTTTTAAAATACTATTTGTTTTCTTACCTTAGAAAAATTAGCAGGTCTGGTCTTCCATGGTTTTGCTGGAGAACCACTGGGAGGTCTCAGTGGTTTATTGCTCTAGTACCTTAATTGAAGGGGTGAGGATTCTGGATCTTTAACAAAAGCTTCCTTTAGCCAAAAATGTTAATTAGCCATTAATGATAAGTAGTATTAAAAATATAATTAAAAAATGCTTTAAGCAGCCTATCCACTTCCCTTCTTAATAGTACAGCTAGTACTCTCTTGGCTCTTGTGGTGTCACCAGTTCACTAGTGCTTGAGTCATTATCGTCTGTTAGCCTAGACAGGTGCTTTTTAATGTAAAAAGCAAGCAGAATAAAAAAATCGAAAAACCTCTGGGATTAACCTCTATCACAAAGAAGCAGAGAAGGACACAAGGCCAAGTCCACACACACACACAAACACACACACACACACTTCATGACACTTGTAATGAATTTCTGAATTGCAGGAGCTCTCTTACAGCACATGGCACCCAGCTGGGCTCTCCTTCTGACTTGAATGCACAGAAAGGAGCATGAGAACTGGGATGAAAACACTGCTTTCTTAAGGTGTTTTCATAATTGTCAGAATGAAAAAGCTGCTTCACGGTATTTAATTTCACAGCTAATGACAGTCCAATCTCACTGTACTTTGTATGATGAATGTCCTTAGGAGCTCACCCCTCACTTCCTTTTGTGTCTAGCCTTAGCATCAATTAAAATGCTTAAACTTATTAGAGCCCCAAATTATAAGATCCACAGTATGACTGTGCTAATGCTGGAAAGGTATGGTAATGGTTTCTTTTTTCCCCCACTATATATTATTAATCAACCTTTAAATTCCTCTTTGGAATTTCATGAGAAAGTGACTCATCTATTTTCTCAAAAGCATAACAGATAGAAAATGCAAGGATCCTCCCCCAAAGTCATATATTTAGATTATGTATTTGTATACGTGATTTACTTGTGTATGCACTAAAGTAAATGCACACATAATGGGAAAGTTAGATGTCTAATTGGCTGCTCATTAAGTTACAGCCCTTGTGTATGCAAATGTACTTTCAGTTTTGTCTGTGCAATTAAGCATATACATTTCTGAACATTTGGGCCTATCTGTGGCCTTCAACTGTCACAGCTCAATCTAGTTACCTCCTGCCAAAAGCAGCCTTTGAGGACCTAGCAACTTTATGAACCTTACAGAGCTAGCAGAGAGGCCAAGCTGTTTGAAGACCTTCTGGTGGTGAATCCCATGGAAATAATAAGATCTGAGCTGTATATTGTTATAGGAAAGTAAATTGCACTGGTATTGTGCTATAAAGAGACTAACTGTGAAGTTCCATGAGAAGACCTGGGGTGCTGTTAATGTATTTCCAAGGCACTGCCTTCAGAAACTGCAGAATGGTGTAGCCATGGGTCATGCTGTGGGAACATGGGTCAGATTCACCCACAGTGAAATTTGATGCATGTGAAAGAGAATCCAGTAGGGGAGGAGGTTGCAGAAGTGCCAGATGCCTGCAGTCTCCCTTTTTCTATGATGAGGATGAAGGTGTGCATTGGTGTGGAAAGGGAAGTGGGTAGGATATTCAGAAACTGCACTGAATCAAGGGGTCAACAGGCAGCACTCCTATGCAGCTCTCAGTGGAATGTAAAGCTCCTTCCCCTAGTGGGAAACATCACATGCCTTAGAGTAAGATCAAGAAGCTTCACTGGAATAGGGAGTTGTATTTATACTTCCCTGTGCCAGCTCCAGTTAATCTGGCTCCCAGAATGCAGCTGTTCTGTAGCTTCGTTAACATAACTGGAAACACCTTTTATTTAGTGGCATGCAAGTCATTTCATAGAATCATAGGATTGGAAGGGACCTAGAGAGGTCTTCTAGTCCAGTCCCCTGCATTAAAGCCAGGCTGCAGGACTTAGTATTATCTAGACCATCTCTGACAGGTGTTTGTCTAACCTGCTCTTAAAAATCTCCAATGATGGAGATTCCACAACCTCCCTAGGCAATTTATTCCAGTGTTTAACTATTCTGGCAGTTACGAATTTTTCCCTAATGTCCAACGTAAACCACCCTTGCTGCAATTTGAGCCCATTGCTTCTTGTCCTATCCTCAGATGTTAGAGAACAAATTTTCTCCCTCCTCCTTGGAACAACCCTTAATGTACTTGAAAACTGTCATCATGTGTCCCCCCCAGTCTTCTTTTCTCTAGACTAAACAAACCCAGTTTTTTCCAATCTTCCCTCACAGGTCATGTTTTCTAGACCTTTACTCATTTTGTTGCTCTTCTCTGGATTTTCTCCAATTTTTCCACATCTTTCCTGAAATATGGTGCCCAGAAGTGGACACACTACTCCAGCTGAGGCCTAATAGGTGTGAAGTAGAGCAGAATAATTACTTCTTGAGTTTTGATTACAACCCTCCTGCTAACACATCCCAGAATGATGTTTGGTTTTTTTGTAACAGTGTTACACTGTTGACTCATATTTAGCTTGTGATCCACTAGGACTCCCCCAAATCTTTTTCCGCATTACTCCTTCCTAGGCAGTCATTTCCTGTTTTGTAAGTGTGCAAGTGATTGTTCCTTCCTAAGTGGAGTACTTTGCATTTGTCCTTTTTGAATTTCATCCTATTTACTTCAAACCATTTCTCCAGTTTGTCCAGATCATTTTAAATTTAATCCTATCCTCCAAAGCACCTGCAACCCCCTATCAGCTTGGTATCATCTGCAAACTTTATAAGTGTACTCTCTATGCCATTATCCAAATCATTAAAGAAGATATTGAACAGAACCGGACCCAGAAGGGATCTGTTAAAGACCCCACTTGATATGCCCTGCCAGCTTGATTGTGGGAATGGTTTTCCAACCAGTTATGCATCCACCTTATAGTAGCTCCATCTAGGTTTTATTTCTGAGACTCTGATTATGCATGGTTCTCTTTTAGGGCCATATTTCATTCTTCTTTGGGAGCACTTGACTAATGCTGTACAGTATACATCACATAACTGCATGACTGAGATTCTCCTGCTAGGCATACACAAATTAAGAACATTCCAATAAAGAGATTCTGTAAGTAAGTAACATGGAGCATATTGAAGTGGGAGGGGAAAAAGAGAACTCTGTCATAGGTCTGAACTGGAGATAAATGTATAGGGTACAGTATACAGGTGTTCTTCCATGAAATTAAGACAGCAAAAAAACAAAAACAAAAAAATCTAGGATATGAACTTTATTTATATAGGTCCTATTTTTATGGTTGGTCTAGAGCCGTTTGTAAAACATACTTTTATTAGTGCTGCTTACTGAGAGACGTATCTATGACAGTGATATTATTGACCATGCTGACTACAAATTAGTTGTGGAGAAATAAGGAAGTTGTCAACTGTGTGCTCCAAAGTAGACAACAAACTAGACCCGCGACACTTACTTTGCTACATATTCTGGTGATCTTGAGCAAGTTAAACTAGAATCAATCAGTGGAGAAAATGTCAGTCTGTCATTAGCTGCTTTAGTTCTGAGATCCTCAAGTCTTTCCTTCCTCCTAGTGAATACTTGAGAGAGCGATTCATTTGTTTTATGTGAGTGATTAGATGGGAGGGAATGGGTCTAGGGAGATTGGTCCTGGGTTCCAGGGACTTCCATTTCTGATATAGTGTTCCAGACCTGGCTTTGGGATGTAGTCACCAAAAGCTATTACCCTCGGATGGCGGTTTGGTGACCAGTGGGAAATGAATTGGTAGGTCTCAGTCCAGTCCCTACTTCATGTCCCAGTAACATCACAGAAACTTCCCTTCCCCGTGCTAGAAATCTATGCAAAGGACTAATCTAGCATCTCTCTCTCTTCCCCCAGCCTCGAGGTGCTCCCTTAGGTAAGGGCTTGAAGCACCCAGGAAGGGAGAAGCTAACACCCCTTTGCTCAGCGCTGTACCTATTGTGCAGGCAGTTCTGGAGCCTGAACTCCTCTGTCAACCACAAAAACTGAAGTCACTGTTTTGACAGTGGTGGCTGCCTGGGTTTTATCTCATCTCAGAGGGAACAAATGAAACTATACTTGAGTAACCCTAAATAGTCTTTGGGGGGAGAAGGGACGGAGAGTAGACTCCTTTATCCCTTCCTACCCGGCCACAGAACTGCTCCTTTTAGAATAAAACTGCTTAGCCAGCTACTCTTTGGACTTGCAAGGCGGCTGTTGAATTTGATTTACGCTCCATTGCTCAGCCCAGTTCCGGGAAGAGAAGGTCTGTGAAAGCTCCTTTCCCTCGAGTTAATCGGATTTCAGAAGGAGATGGAGTTTTCCAAGCAGCAGATGCCGCAGGTGCATTAGCAGGAAGCCCAGGCGTTCCGCGCTCCAGACCCTTTTCTATCGCTCACAGGAGGAGCAAAACGTTGGGCCACCGTCACAGCTCGGGCAGCATCCTGTGCCCAGATCTAGCGTCAGGGGGCCGGTAGGAAACGGACCGGGGGTTGGAATTCACACCCCTTTGTCTGTTTCGAAAGATCCTGCGTTCCCTTGTGTATTGTAGGGTCTGATCTCTTCCTCACTAGGCTCAGCCTTTCACAGCTGCTTTTCTCCCCTGCCAATCTGCCACCAGGTCCAAGTCATCTCTGCAGGAGCAAGGGAACCTGCTGCAGGTGAGATCTTACTGGGCTCCAGTCTATCTTTCAGTAGTAAATAAGAGGGATTGATTTGCGAGGGTCCTAGTAAACGGGGTAAGCCAAGCCACAGCATGGGGCTGTCCAGGTAGGAAGTCCGTCCACATGCTTAACAGACCACAGAACTGGGGACACACATCCCCCCGGCTGGAAGGTTATTGGCCATTTAGAGCAGGGAAGTGGGGTGGTGGAGAGACGGGATTTTTCCCTAGCTACCCCCCCCCCCGCAAAATCAATTGTTACATAGCTTAACATCTCCTAAAACAGGGTTCCCCCTCTTCCCACCCCGCTAGAGATAAGTCAAGTCTTGTCTCCATCTGGTGCAGTCAGAGCTCTAAGACCCCTGCAGCCCCTGCCCTGGAGGGGGGGACACAGCCACACATGTCCCTGCCTGGGCACTTGCTCGCGCTCAGTCACACAACAAAAGATGCTCTGGGGGGCTTGGGGCCACATGGGAAGGCCAAGGTTTGGGGGGGGGGGGCGGGTGATGGCTCTCTTTCTCTCACACATGCAGACCTAGCTTTGGGGGGGGGGGTCTCTGCACACCTAAACACACACAGCCCCAGCTAGGGGAAAGGGGTCTCATGCACAGTCCTAGATGGGGGTCTATGACACACACACAGAGCCTCTACTTGGTGGGGGTCTATGACTGACACACACACACAGCCCCAGCTGGGGGAAAGGGGGTCTCATGCACAGTCCTGGACAGGGGTCTATGACACACACACAGAATCTCTAGCTGTGGGAGTGGGGGGGAGTCTATGACTGACACACACACACACACACACCACACAGCCCCAGCTGGGGGGAGGGGGTCTCATGCACAGTCCCAGACAGGGGGGTCTATGACACATACACAAAGGCTCTACTGAGGGGGGGTCTCTGACACACACACCACACACAGCCCCAGCTGATGGGGTCTCTCTCACATACAGCCCCAGTTGGGGGAAAGGGGGTCTCACGCACAGTCCCAGACGGGGGGGGTCTCTCTCTCTCTATAACACACGCACACACCATACACAGCCCCAGCTGGGGGGGGGTCTCTCTCTCTCTCACACACACACACACAGCCCCAGCTGGGGGAAAGGGGGTCTCACGCACAGTCCCAGACAGGGGGGGAGTGTCTCTCTCTCTCTATGACACACACACACACACACACACACACACACAGCCCCAGCTGATGGGGTCTCTCTCACACACAGCCCCAGCTGGGGGGTCTCTCTCTCTCTCTCACACACACACACACAGCCCCAGCTGGCGGGGGGGTCTCTCTCACACACAGCCCCAGCTGGGGGAAAGGGGGTCTCACGCACAGTCCCAGACGGGGGGGGGGGTGTCTCTCTCTCTCTCTATGACACACACACACACACACCACACACAGCCCCAGCTGGGGGGGTCTCTCTCTCACACACACAGCCCCAGCTGGGGGAAAGGGGGTCTCACGCACAGTCCCAGACGGGGGGGGTGTTTCTCTCTCTATGACAGACACACACACACACACACATACACACACACACACACAGACACACACACACACACACAGCCCCAGCTGGGGGGGTCTCTCTCTCTCACACACACACACACAGCACCAGCTGGCGGGGGGGGGGTCTCTCTCACACACAGCCCCAGCTGGGGGGAGGGGGTCTCATGCACAGTCCCAGACAGGGGGGTCTATGACACATACACAAAGGCTCTACTGAGGGGGGGTCTCTGACACACACACCACACACAGCCCCAGCTGATGGGGTCTCTCTCACATACAGCCCCAGCTGGGGGAAAGGGGGTCTCACGCACAGTCCCAGACGGGGGGGGGTGTTTCTCTCTCTATGACACACACCACACACAGCCCCAGCTGGGGGAAAGGGGGTCTCACGCACAGTCCCAGACGGGGGGGGGTGTTTCTCTCTCTATGACACACACACACACACACACACCACACACAGCCCCAGCTGGGGGAAAGGGGGTCTCACGCACAGTCCAAGACGGGGGGGGGGGTTTCTCTCTCTATGACACACACACACACACACCACACACAGCCCCAGCTGGGGGAAAGGGGGTCTCACGCACAGTCCCAGACGGGGGGGGGGTTTCTCTCTCTATGACACACACACACCACACACAGCCCCACTGGGGGAGGGGATCTCATGCGCAGACTTGGGGGTGTCTCAGACGCCCCCCCCCGCAGCCCCGCTGGGGTGGGGGTACCCCACAGCCTCCGCGCCAGCCCTGGGGCTCCCCTTACCTTTCCCGCGTGGGCTACTCCGCGCCTCGCGCTGCCCCTCCGCCGGGCAGCCTAGTCCTCCGCAGCGCCAAACTTTCGCTCGCTCCGGCGGCGCCCATGGCAGCGGCTGAATTGGGGCGCAGGGTCCGCGCGGGCTCACGGAGCCCCGCTGAGCCCCTTCCTCGCGGGCAGGGCCATCAGCACCCGCAGCCCGCGGACAGCGCCCGCAGCCGCCGCCGGCTCCCGCGCGGTGTGCGAGCCAAGCCGCCGCCGCCCGCCGGGGCAGGGGAAGGGGCCCCGGGGCTGGGCAGCCCGGCGCGGAGGGGCTGGACTCTGTCCCTCCGCAGGCAGCGGGGCTTTCTGGGGTGGCCACTCCTCTCGCCAGGAAAGGCAGCTCGCTGCCTGAGCACCCCAGGCACGGAGCATGGGAGAAGGGGTGGTGCCTCGGGTAGCACCTTCCAGCCCAGGCTCCCGCAGCACTTCCCCCCACCCCGAAAGTGCTATTGGAGAGGGGGAAACTGAGGCACGGAGACCTGACGCAAGCCTTGGCAGGGCTGGCAATAGATCCCTGGAGTCTAACCATTCCAGCCCCCTGCCTCTCCAGGTTATTTGGGATTCTGCATTAGTAAAGCATGCAAACTGGGGATCAGATTCCCCCTCCCTCGGGCTCTCCAACCCACCACCATTTAGGGGGACCAGATGTCCCAATTTTATAGGGACAGTCTCTATATTTATGGCTTTATCTTATATAGGCACTTATTACCCCCAGCCCCCACCCCTTCCCGATTTTTCACACTTGCTATCTGGTCACCCTACCACCATTCTGCCTCACACGGGACTCTCAAAAAATCCTAAGGGGGAAACTCTTCACCAGGGTGAATGAAGTGTCCCTTGCTGATGTGGGCTGAGATTAGGGCCGATTTCTGTTTTTCCTTCAAAGTGGTTGGCCCATCATCCCTGCTTGGCACATCCCTAGTCACGACCATCACTTACCCCTACACTACTGTTCCTCCTCTCCACATGAAGATCTTTTCTTTGCTTGCCAAATAGATATGGGAGCCACTTCAAAAATCCTGCTGTTCATTTTCAAAGCTCCAAACAATGTAAGCGTTGCCAGCTAAGTGAGGTTTGGATTCCTAAACTGTGCTTCCAAAGGTACTCAAAATCCAGTTAACTGCACAGCATGCTAGACACAGCTTAGAAACAGTCCTCTTATGAGAAGATATTTTTATGCACTAAACAACATGATAAATAGAAACACAGGCCTTTATAATCTGATAGATTTTATTAGTTTTACTCCAGAAACACATTGCAGTAAAACATCTGCAGCTGGCCAGGGTCAGCAGACTTTGGCTTGTGGGACTGAGGCTATAAAATAGCAGTGTATATGTCCAGCCAGGCTGGAGCCCAGGCTCTGAGACCCCACCAATGTGGGAGGGTCCTGGAACCCAAATGTCTATGCTGCAATTTTATAGCCCTGTAGCCCAGCCTAAGTCAGTTGACCCAGGCCATCACGGAGATACCCTTAGAGGCCCCGGCCAAGTTTGAGAGCCTGTTGTGCTAGGCATTTCTTCATGCCCATTGTATACCCAAAGAGCCGAAGATCTAATGTGACAAAAGGTGTGAGAAGGGAAATATCCCTATTTTACAGATGGGGAACCGAGGCACAGAGTGATAAAGTGACTTGCCCGAGATCACTCAGGAAATCTGTGGCAGAGCTGGAAACTGAATACAGATCACCTGAGTCCAAGTCCAGTGCCTGACCCACAAGACTATCCTAAAAAACAGATTTTGAATTACAGAACTTACCTGTTAACAATCTGCTAAGGTGTCATTGTGTCTGTGTGTGCACATGGGCAGTTGCATGTATATTCTTTTTCTGAAGATTTAGGTCAACAGTTATAGGCAACTTTATCTCAGTATTTCCTAGCTTTTTGTGTTTAAATTGTAGACCATTTTATTCATTTTACAGTCTCTTTCCCACCATATAAAAGCAAATAACTGAACCTTTAATTAGGACTTTTTAAAAAAGAATTCAGTTAACTGTGTAGTTCCTAAGTAGGCAAACCCTCCCAAATAGACTTGAGCCATCCTTGTTACTACAATACTGTGTATAGCAGAGACACAGCTATAGCCTTTGTTGGCTTGTGTACCAAAGGCTTTTTTAAGCGGCTAAGTAAACAAAAGATGAGCTGAGCACTTAACCACAAACCCCAAGAGGAACAATCCTCCATTGATGGAAAAGTATCCTGGGATGTTGGAAATGTTACAGAGCTAACAGTATGAGGCCACATTTATTCTAAGATGCAGCAGCACATCACACATCCACAGTGCAAACTGTCCTAGTATGAGCATCTTTGTATGCCAACTGGGATAGTGTAAACAAGATAACATTCACCAAGCAGGTTGCAGTTTGAGATTGGGAATGTACAATTTGGAGAACTCCACTCCCATATCAAATATAGACATTAATCTTATTGTTACGCCACTTTGCGACAAAGTTGTAAAACTGCTCCCATTTAGGTCAATGGCAAAACTTACATGAACTTCAGCGAGGTGGGATCAGATTTCAGATCTTTTAGAAAAGGTTAGGCTTGTTTCCTCACTGTCTTTCTGTACTGAAGTTTTATATCTCCTCGTATGCTGCCAACACTAGCGGTCAAAACCAATGGTTACATACCCTGCTTTGGCCAGATGCTCAACTTTACTATGGGCTAAGTGGCTTTGCACATCCATTTTGTGCATCTATCTTGTTTTAAAATCAGGCTCTAAATTAGTTGTCCAGCAGCTACCTATGGGTGGGTATTTTTGCCCTTGACTAGTTACATGTTTTTTAAAAGTACTTAAAAGGTTAGAGCAGAATCTGGAAGTGAGGATTTCTGGAATCCATTCTTGATTCTTCTGCTAAATTTCTCTGTGACATGGACTAGTCTGTGCCACAGTTTGAAAAAAATAATATGGGGGCAATTTTGAACTGGATCCTGAAATGAATGGTGAGCCAACAGAACGGTTTCATGAGGGGGATGCTGTGGTCACGTGTATGAGAAGTAGGCAGGTGCATGTGCTGGAATCTGCAGAGCTGGAACTTGGGCAAGCCACAGAGAAAGAAGCTGCACAGGTATCAGCCTTGTCAACATTAATAGCTGTGCATGCCTGTAAAGGGTTGATACTGTGGGTGGCAAATTTTATAATTATCATGTCACACTCATAGAGGCAGCAAGTGGCAACAGTAGAGAATACTGGGCCTACCTATCTGTTTTCCAAGTCTCCTGTGTTTGAAGTGTACTAAACTGATTTAGCTTGAATTGAGTCCAAAAAATGATTGCAAAAAAGGCACTTTCTGTGAAATAACAAGCTTTCGCTACAGCTGATTGTCTTTGTCCAGCAAAATCCAGGGTAAGGTGGTGGAGGTTACTGAATGAAAAAGAAGAAGCAGACAGGAATTAATCAGCCTCTTGGCACTTATGTAGATGTTGAGAGACATTCCTGGGCAGGACTTTCCATTTCTTTCAATACAGCTACCAAGCCCGGGAGCTAACGCCAACACTCATTTGGAAACAAGTTTAACCAGAAAGAGCAAGTCCTGTGGAGCCAGAGCTTATGCATGGGTATGTAGGAAAGATGGTCAGTGGACAGAGCACTGGCCTCAGACTTGGGAGATCAATTCCTAGCTCTCATTGCTTCCCTGTGACAGCTTGGTTTGCCACACATCTGTGCCTCACTTCCTCATGGGGCTAATACTTCCCTACCTCATGGGTGCTGTGAAGTCATCACATGGTAAAGAGGGTCATGTCAGCATCCCTAGATAAAGCAAAGGGTTATGCTGGAAGAGACTTTTACAGGGCTTTAGAGCTGTGCTCCGGCTCCAGGCAAAAACCTGCAGCTCCACTGCTCCAGAGCTGCTCTGTGCTCCAGCTCCAGGCTCCGCTCTAAAGCCCTGGTTTTACAAGGTTCATTGGCGAGCCTCAGTGGGTCAGAGCAACTTTAGGTTGTTTACTCAAATTGAGCCCATACACGAAATCTTTGCAGACTCACCCATCGTTACTGCAGAGTCCGAATTCCTACTGCTTTGGACTCAAATTTCTGTGTATTTGATCCAGAAAAAGTAGTTGTCCCCAGAAACCATCTTGTCCACGATAGCAAAGAAAACAGTTTTCCCAGCACAAAGATGTCATTGATGAAGATGACTTCTCCCTGTCACCCTCCTCTCACTTCTGAGAGCCAATGCCACATGGGATAATAATATCTCAGTGCCCCATCTTGGCATTATGGCAAGGGGACACATGGCTGTAGGTCTATATAACACTGACAAAGAGAAGTGTTATGGAGAGAGATTGTCTCACCTTGTCCTTATCTTTACATCTACCTGACATTTCTTTCTTTCAAGTGTTCAGTTGGAAAAAGGAGAATTCTGAATGCTGTCACCTTTCACAGCCCCAGAACAACTGTGTATTGGTTTTAATTTTCTTCTCATCTTGTAAATCTTATATCCAATAATAAAGGTCAATAAAGGTAATAGTGTTGATGTAGCATACTTACACTTCTGAAAAGCATTTCACTTGTACTTCATGATGTTTTGATTAAAAAAACTAGAACAATATAAAATTAACATGGCACACATTAAGTGGATTACAAACTTGCTAACTGATAGGTCTCAAAATGTAACTGTAACAGGGAATCATCATCTAGCTGGTCTGCTTCAGTGGGGTCCCACACGGATCAGATCTTGGCACTATACATTTTAACATTTTATCAATGAACTAGAAGAAAACATAAAATCATCACTGATAAAGTTTTCAGAGGACACACAAATTGCAGGAGTAGCAAATAATGAAGAGGACAGATTCAGAGTGATATAGAGTGCGTGGTAAACTGGGCACAAGCAAACAATAGCTGGTTTAAATATGGCAAAAAGTAAATATATACATCTGGGAACAAAGTATGTCAGCCATGCTTATAAATTAGGGGACTCTATCATGGGGAAAGATTTTGGAATCAGGGTGGGTAATCAGCTAAACATGAGTTCCCAGTGGGATGCTTTGGCCAAAAAAGCTAATGCAATCCTGGCATACATAAACAAGGGAAGCTCCGTTAGGTTTAGAAAGGTTATTTTACATCTGTATTTGGCACTGGTGTGACCACTGCTGGAATACTGTGCCCAGTTATGGTGCCCACATTTCAAGAAGGAAGTTGATAAATTGGAGGACTCATTGAAAAGCTATGAGACTGATTAAAGGATTAGAAAACATGGTATGATCACTAAGGGGAGGATATGAACAGTTGTCTTCCTTGCCCCTATAGGTCAGATTCTGATCTTATTTCACAAATTCTCTCCTTGAAGGCAGTGGAATTACTGGAGTAGTGTGTGACCCAGCATGAATAGGGGAATCAGAATATGACTCTGTGTCGCTTTCTTTAGGACACAGCTGTAGAACTGGTTTTTGCAGTCAAATTGCCACAGGTGTGAACATCTGATCTGCTTCTAGATCAACTGTAACTAGAGCTAAGGACCATTTCCACGGGACAGAATGAGAAACAAGAAATTTGCAGGGTCATGCACTGCACTGCACACTATATGTGTTGGGGAGAGATGCCCTGCTGGATACTTCAGCGAAGCAGTGAGTGAAAGTTCCTATGTGGGGAGCTTGTGTCCAGCATCAAACAAAGGTTCAAATGCTTTACCCTCAGCATCCAGCAATAACAATGGCGAAGTGGGAGAATGATTCTTACCAGTCACACTCCTCTCTTGTCAGAACATGGACACCCTGGGTCAGATCCTCAGCTGGTGTAAATTGGAACCACTCCACTGAATACAATGGAGCTACACTGATTTACACCTGTTGAGGATCTGGCCTCTCTGTGTTCTGGTTGACATTGGACACTTGATTAATTCATTTCCATAAATCATTCTCTACAGTCTTGCAATAAATTCCTAGGGCCAAATTCAGACCTGGGATAAGTGGGTGTATCTTTGATTACAGTGAAGTTGCACATTAAGCCTGGTCTGACTTTGGCCCCGGGAATTTAATACTGGGGAAAGGTGCTGGAGATCAAAATCAGACACCTTTGAAAGAAGCTGGTACTGAAGGGTTAACAGGTGCCTCATAATCCCCAGCTGAGGGCATCAGGAGTGGTGGTAAGTAGGTCAATTAGCTGATCCACCTGGCAAAGTGTCAGGTTTTCCTTAAAGGCATGAGAAAGTTCAGTTAGTGAAAAGATACAAGAGAAAGGAGGTGGGGGAGTAGCTGTTGCTGCTCCTCTGTCTAGTAGAAATCAGGAAAGAGGAGTGTTTAGAAAAGCAGGGGGATGGGATGGGATGGAAAGGAGTTAGTTCCTGTGGTGGGGTTTTGAAAGAGGAGCATAATTCTAGGGAGGCAGCCCTGAGGAGCTGGTGCTCAGTTGAGGAGAAGGGTGTCAGGAAGGATTAAAGCTCAAATCCATTGAGGGGAGGGGTGGTTTAAGTCTATATTTTTGGGTTTGGATTCTTTGGAGAACTTTGGGGGAATCCTGCAAACCACAGCCCTGAAGGAAGGATGAAGCTTGAGCCCTTGGGGTGAGGGATGTTGCTATGGGGTGAGCCCAGAAAGGAGCTGTTGGAGAGACCCATAGATGGCTGAGGTAGGAAAAAGCTGCAGAAGGATGCAGGGGCACTGAGTAGACGCACCTTGCCAGCATAATACTGGCTCCCTGGGCTGCAACCTACAAGAGAGGGAGAAGGGGTTTCCCCCTCACCAGTCACTGGAAAAGGTGGTGTGAGGACCCCAGGGAGCAGGTGTAAAAGGACTACTGAGTCCAGACTTGTCTTGAATACTGTTTGCTGGACTTTTACTTTTAATCCTAGCTTTTGAGGGTAATCTGGCTGGAGAGCTGAGTGATGAGAAGGTGCAGATGACTGCAGGGCCAGAACAGCTGTTGGGGGAGCTCAGGCTACATTATGCTCTGCTTTGCTGCAAGAAGGGCCTGGTGCGGGTGGGTGTTGACAGTGAGTACAGTGTACTGTGCATCCCTGGAGATCAAAGGCCTTTAGTCATTCCCAGAATGGGTACAGCAGAAGTGTGAGGTTCCCCAGGGGGAGCTCTCCTAGGGACAAAGTATTTAACTGTCCTTAGACTGTAACTTCAGTTTTCAGCCTGTCTGCTGCAACTGGAAACTGCCACCTACCATCACTATGATGGTCTTTGGTGGTGTGGATACAGGTTACCAAACAGTTGGTAACACTGTTGGTGCCATACTGACCTATGCTGCATGTGTATTGGTGGCCTTAAGGTCAGATACTCCACTGGCCATTACCAATTCCTTGGACCCATCCAGTCCCCTAGATGAAAAAAATCTTAATGGGCAGATTTCAGTTCTGGATCTGATCCTTTCTCTCAAACTTTGTTTCATTATAAAATAATCACGTTGGCAGCCTTCTGGCAGAGGGTTTTATAATAAACTGCAGTCCTAACTCATACCTTTATGGGTTTTGTCATTCAGAGAGTGAATTAATCAGTCATTTCAATCCACCTGGGCTGCTTAAATGAGCAAGGCAGAGTTCCCTGCTTCTGTCTCTTGAACTGAGAGACCTGTGCATGGATTGCACACATTTGCAAGCCATTTTAGCTGTATAAAAATGCTATTAGGCTTCCATGTGTTACCAACCCCTCTCTGAGGCATCTAGTGCTCATTTTATTACATGTACCATGTACCTCCTACCTCCCCAGTTTATTATTGGATTTGTTCTTTTTATTTTATTTTTAGTGTAAGAAGGGAGGAGGTGAGGATCCCAGAATTGCATTAAGGGGTTTTATAGTGTTATGGCTGGGAGGTAATTTGTGAAATTATTGGATTTCAGTGGTTTGGTTGTACACATGTTTTATTTTTAAATTACATGAGGTTATCTGGCACTCCTTTGCAAGCACTTTAGTCATTGTTAAAAGCATTGATTCACTACATGTCAGAAAAGGTTGTACATTGCAGCTGATCAGGTTGGCTGAGATTAGCTTGATATCTATAGATTTCCCATGTCTGTGGGGAATTTACTTACTGTTACTCATCATTAACAAATCATTATTTGATTAATCACTAATGATCTCTTTGGCCCTCTTTGACTGCTACAGGCTTGTTTATCCTAGCTGGCTTTAATGTTGAGTCTAACTGGACTTTCCCAGCATAACACAAATAGCCTGCACCCAGCCTACTAGGAGGGATACACATTGCAGTCACGTCTCTGTAGTTTTATGTACTTGTGGCTGGTGGGAATGCATTTGGTTGCAGTGGGAAAATGCGGAGTGCATCTTTGTTCATGAAAAGTCTTGAGTCTTCAGTCTCAGAGAACAAGTTTTCTCCTAAATTTTACCAGTTTTAAGTTTTATGGTAGCTCCTTTTTTGTTAACTTTAGGGAAACAATGTGGAAAAATTTCAGCCTCCTATTACTTTATTCTGTAAATAGGCCTGTGCATTTATTTATTTGAATGGTCTTTTTCATGCAGTGTTTGGACATGTGTGTGCAGGACATAAGGTCTCTTGTTGCCTTAAGGTATAACTGTCTGTGACATTCTCCCCAGGCAAAGGGTCATGTGGCATAGTGGCCTTATCACAAGACTCCTGAATTCTGAATCTGTAACCTTGAGCAAGTTAATCTCCATTTCCCTGTCTACATCCTGAGGATACTACGTATGAAAGTGGCTGAAGTATGTTATAGCGGTGCTTGACCTACTTATACCACTAATAACATTTAGAGATGAGTAGCACTTACCCAAAGTTGTACAAGCAACTAACTAATTTTCAACTCTCAGTAAGTTAATATTCCCATTCTACAGATGGAGAAATTAATTAACAAAAGGTCAAAGAAGAATAGGGAACAGGGTCTTGAATCCCAATTTCCTGCCCTAAACATTAGACAATAGCTTTCCTTGCCCTGGGTATGGAATCATAGACATACTTTGCACAGGGGTGTACATACCTTGTGATCTTTGAATGTCAATTGAAACTCTCAATACCCAAAACAAAAATTAGCCCCAGAATATCAAACTCTGCATCGTTCCAACAGATTTGCACAGCACTCTACAGATGAATGACAGGCATGTTCCAGGCCCCAAAAACTTGCAACTTAAGTAAAACCATGTGTCTCTGATATGATTTCCTTGTAACAAAATGATTCTTTAAAAAACTCCTCAGTCTTACATTCTGCAAGTACAGCTGGATTTTTCAGAGATCCAGGGATACTTGTACAACCCTCCACATGAAGAATGAATTTGAGTCTAAACAGCTCAGAACTTCACGTGACTAGAGACTGAGCAGATGTTTGACTTTAAAAAAGGAAACTCATTTATTTCCATTAGAAAACTGTCAAGAAACCAGCGCATTTTTGTGTGTGGGAGGTCTTGAAATTAACTCTTGCCCTTGCTGGTGCCTTCTAGACTACTGGACAAGTGAAAGATTAGGACACAGTCTTCAAAGGTTTAATCAGTAAAATGTTCAAAATGAAACATTAAGGAACACTAGTTCTCCAAGGAAAGCCATGGGGTTTAGCACGTTAAATATTGAGCTGGGAGCTAGGTATGGCTGAGTTCTAATCCTGGCTATACCACTGACTCATGGCCATTGGTAAGACACTCAACCTTTCTGGCTCATTTTACTCTTCTGTATAATGAGTATAACACCTATCTACTTCATTGAGGATGGGGGAGGTTAATTAGTTGTTATGCAGTGCTTTGAAAATGTAAAGTTCATATCAGAATAAAACTCAGGGCTGAAAGTTCTACCCTTAACCTCTAAATGAAGGCTTCATCTTCTAAATACCCTGAATACAAAATCTGGACTTCAGCAACTGCACATGTGCATCATTTGTACCCATAATGACTGTGATTGCACCAACTAGTACTTTAACAACTCTTATGGAAATTTTTTCATATGAGTCTTTAAAACAAATGTGCATCTCCAGAGTCACATGTGTTTTTGCTGAAGGTCTGTGCACATTTTGTAGCTGCAACTTAAATTTCCCACTTTTGAAAATATGGCTACCCCTTAAAATCATTGAGCTTAAATAAAATGTGCTGAGGTTTTTTTCACATCTCACTTCTCAGATGCCAGAGAGTGGGAAGTGGAAAAGGGGAAAATTTTGCCTACGAAGATAGTGATGAAAGGAAGGTATAGTTTACTATGAAACCTGAGTAGAGAAAAAAGACTACACAATAATTCATTTCAAATACCAGCCCCATACAGCATAGAATACTTCTAGACCAGGAATGCTGATCAAGAATCTTAGCTCCAGTGAAAACAATAGAAAAAAAAATTCCCAGTTTGACATCTTACAAAGACAAGATACATTTTTGGTCTCATTATGAACTTATTCACAAATAAAAGTCTCTTCTGTAGCTACAAGAACCTGGCTTTGCTCCAAAGATTGTGAGAATGATCTCTCATATAAAATTTATAATTGGGATAAACTTGTAATTTACAAAATACCCTGTTTCAAATACTGAAGGATCAGTACCAAAGTGTTTTTTTTAAATCACTTGTCCTTTTATGTACATACAAACAAGCATGCTGGTAATTTTATGTTTAGAGGAAGTGATATGTAATGGTTAATCTGGGAGCCTGAACTCCTGGGTTCTAGTCCTGTCTTTGCTTCTGATTCTAGCATGACATCCAGCAAGTTAAGCTGAAAATGCTTATGGGCCTGGAGGAACTAAGTTATGAAGAAAGATTAAAGGGACTAATTTTGCTGATGCTGGGTCCTGCTCTAATGGCTTATGAGGGATAACAAATGAGGCACAAGACGTGGGTGAAGAACTAACTTCCCAGGTGGAGGAGCAGCATAGGGCCAATAATGTCTCTTTACACTGCTCCCTCTTGCAAGCCCCACTGTAAGGAGCATTCCTGAGGCGGATGAAGAGCCAGGGATGGGAAAGGGAATATTCATAATGTTTGATGTCTGGGCCGCAGCAGGGTCTATTCAGAACCCAGACAGGTTGCAGTAACTTAGAGCAGTCCCCGGCATGGGACAAAAGGAAATAACTAGGAATGTAAAGAGTTGGCATAGCCACTCAAAACTCTACTGGCCAAAGCACAGCTAAATGTCCTGCAGAAAATAACCCTCAGCAACAGGGGACTGGCTAGGATTTGCCATCTCTGGTTATGATTCTCTCAGAGCCTCGGTTTCCTCATCAGTGAAATGGGTTGATGACAACCTGCATCACAGTGGTGTTGAAGGTGTAATGTATTGCTTGTAATGTGTTTTAAGACCCCTGGATAGAAAGCTATTATCATCATCTGTTTATTTATCAGAGCACACAACTCATCCAGCGATAGAGGTTTAAAACAGGTCATTAGGGGACCCTGCAGGAAAAACAAGGTTTAGCTTACACAAAATGTAATTGACAGCCATGGTGTGGGAACATGTTCCATGACATGAGCATGAAAGCACATTGCAAGCCGAGGAGGTAGTGAAGCCTGAAAGAACCAAATTTGTTCATATGCAAATGAGAGAATTGTCTGCAGAACCATGAATCAGTGCCAGGCTGTGTGGACGAAGGGGGACGTGCATACTGCCCAATGCCATGCAAAGGGGACAGGGACACTCACTCTCTGCTCAAGCTGTCATGTAAACCTAGCTTATTCCTGCCGAATAAAGCATCATGTACTACAAACTGTTCTCATCAATAATCAAGATGACAGCAGCAAAACAATGTGACAAAGCGCAGGGAGCTGGGACTCCCCTAGTGAAAGAACTCTGGGGATTTTGTATTCAAAAGAACATGAAGGCAAAGCTATTCACTCTAAAGATGGGTCTGAATCATCGATCTGTGTCAGTGGGAGAAGATGGAGACTCTGGGCCAGGGGGTTAGGTCTTGCCGTTCACAATATGTGAGATGCGATTTCCCTCCTGCAGCTTCCCAACAATTGTGGAGGAGGCGGGAGAGGAGGAATTAGAGCTCCCAGTAGTGTAGACAAGACCTCAGTCCCCACAGTCACTCACTTGTGATGCTAGAGGCTCTGGGAAGTGGGGTGAGGCAGAACAAATGCAAGTGGGAACACAAGATCCAGAGGGGCCAGCGGCAGGAGATGGAAACTCAACTCCTGTTACACAAATGGGTAGGTTGTGTCATGAATGTGCAAGTGACTAGAAATAGCACTGCATCCCGACAGGCTCAGACAGCCAGGCGTGCAAGGGGGTTGGGAGGGAGTCATGAGCAATACAAGGCAGCAGCGCTGTGCGCCCAGAACTACATGACTGAGTCTGTATTGTCTGAGCTGAAAGGAGGGTTGTCCTGCAGGCAAATGAAAAATTAGCCAGTGGTGTATTCTGCATACAAGGAAGCACGGAGACGATCAGGAGGGAGCTATTTCCAGGGTAACCAGGATTAATGACTTGGAGTGTGGGCCAAACAGCTGTCTCTGATACTGACGATATCTCAAGGCAGCAAAAGGCTGGGTACCACATGCAGCCAACTATCTCCTCCCTGCAGTTGGATGCTGGGGTACTGGAGAAGGCCTATATTTAGACTACCTGTTGGGATAATATAATGTTGGGGGAGCGTTCAGGCCCAGTAGTGATAAAAGATAATCACACCTACTTGCAGGGCCAGTAGTAATGACTCTTAGCACATATATAACATGTCACCACACCACAAAAGCATTAATGAATGGAATCTCACAACCCCACTGTGACGTAGGTAGCTAAGGGCTATTTTCACCATTATAAGAACTTTCAGTATTGCCTGTGTGAGTCATCAGCACAGCTTGAATTGCAGCATAAATCTCTATTACGTGAGTTAACGGAGTAAAGCCTTTGGGTTGTAATAGTAGTAGTAGCAGTAACCTGTTAACTTATAGTGGACTAGTCATTAGAAAGAGATGCGCACACACACTTTGCCAATGTTTTATATATGCAAAGATGTCCATACATTTTCATGCATAACTATTGCAACTGCACATACAATAGTCACTTACATATCCAACTGGTTATTTAATGGGATAGTGTGTACAAAAAATGCCTGTACACATTAAACATGCAGTTGCTTGCACATGTACTGAAAATCTGTCTGGCCGATGGGTTAATGATTTTCCCAAAGTCATACTGTGAAACAGTGGCAGAGGCGGGTTTAGTTCACAAGAATTCCTGGCTCTGTCACCTTCTCTAACCTCCAGACAACACTGCTTCATTAAAACAAGCTGCCTCCAAGAACAGCAAACAGCTTCTTACTTTTCCAAGCACAGAAGTCTGCACAGGATCGTCCAGGTGGGCAACACTACCCATCAAAGAAAGCAAAAATCGAGGTTTCATTTCAGAAGCTATATAAATATAAAAAGCATTACCTTGAAATTGGTTTCTCTCTTTCATAATTTTTCACTTAAAAGTTCTGCTCCATTAGGCTCTCCCTAATGTTTATCATCTCTGTAGAACTATTTGATAAATCTTTTTTCCTTGTGAACCTCCGCCTGTGCTGTTAATTCATTTTCATTTGACACAGTCATTTCTTCCTGCCCTTCGAAAGAGACCTGTATTGTGCTGCGTATTGTGCAGCACGCTCAGGAAGTGTTTGCACACGTGGTGGTAAGAACAGGGGGGCTGTGAACTGGGACACCTTACTTCTAGCTCAAGCTCTGCTTCTAAACTTCTGTGTGACTTCTGGCAAGTGACAACCTCTCTCTCTCTCAATTTCTCCAACCATTAAACACGGCTCATGCAATTTCTTTACCTCAAAGGGGTATGCTGAGGCTTAATTAATGTTTGGGAAGCCTTCAAGCCCCTCAGAGGCAGATTTATTTCAGTGAAAAATCTCACTATCCCTCTTAGTGCTAGAACACACATAATGCTAATATATAGCACTCTTCAACCAGAGAACAGCTACCCCTTTACAAAGGAGATGTGTCCTTATACCCACTTTACAGATAAGGAAACTATGAACTAAAGGACAGTGAAATGACTTGCTCAAGGTTGGGGACAGAGCTGGGAACAGACTAGCCGTTACCCGATTCCCTAGTTTGTTAGTGTGAGTCTTTCTGTTACTATTCTGGAGATTATCCTGGGTATGTCACTCCTGCATATCAGGACTGGAGAAGTTACTGTAGAACTAGCCGTTAGAACCCTAATCATTCCTTAGAGCAAACCTCCATTAGGTTACATGTTTGGATCAGCTCAGATAAGGATTCCTGTCCTTTCCCTGACTCTGAGCATGCCTACCGCTCTCTCTTTACCAGCCCTGTGACTTTTCAATAGGATCTGCCACAGGCAAGTGGGAAATATTAAAGAAATACTTGGCAGGCATCCAGCTGAGATTCATTCAAGTTAATCAGTGAAAATAGTTCCAGTACCCAGCACAGTTCCACAGGGATTAACAGATCAGAGCAAGCAATAGGCTGATAGCTTTTTTAAAAAGTTATGGGCAAAGATCTATATAAAAAAATAAGCAGTGGGGTGTTAAAAGGATAATTAGTGAAGGAGAAAGAGCCTGTGGATGCCAACCTGGGGAATACTTCACTAAAAATGAAAAAGATCTGCAAATACATTATCAGTAAATACAATGGAAAATAGAGAATTGATCCATTCAATAAAAAATAGTGTGGAATTGACAGCAATGGGTAGGGAAGAGTCAGCTTGTTGACTGTTATATTTTTACAGATGGGAGATAGGTTAGCAAGCTGGCTAAGTCAGTTGGTAGATCCTTTCTAAAGCACTTTCCATTATCAACACACTTCATGAACACAGTCTGGTAGATAGGCACAGATCGGTTCAGAAGTCAGTAAGTACGTCAATGGCCAATCCAGGATTGGTACATGGACACATCTGGCACCCACTAGACCATTACATTTAGAAAATAAAGCAGAAAAAATACTAGACCCAGAAGAAGACAGGCCCATAACATTATGAAGGGGGTAAAAGATATTTTCCCAAGGGCTTGCACCTGTCACATTGACTCCAATGGGAGAAGGACTGAGCCCCAAGTCCTCTGAGAAGTCAGATTCTTAGGAACTAGGAAAACTGCTAAACTTTCCCACAGATGGGCCCAACTCAAAATCCTGAATTTAAACCACCTCTGAGTTTGGGTGTTTGAAATTTACATTTGGATTTGGAGTTGGATTCCCATTTTGAAGCTTGAACCTCTTCCTAAAGAAGGGAATTGCAGAGCAGTCACAGTATCTTAACAATACTGGTGAAAGCAAGTCAGCAGCAATCAAGCTTTTAATGTACCCAACTTTTAGGGTATGTCTACACTGAAAAAACAGAGAGAGATTTCTTAATTTGGGTTAATAAACCCAGAGTAAAGATTGCTTTGGATCTGTCCCCAGTGCTCTATGCCTAGCTCTGAAACAGTGTGGTCTAGTTTTTAAATCAGGGGTCTGTGAGCCACGACTGTATCCTGCATGTTATTCCTGGCTCTATTGATCTCTTTATGTCCCAGTTTCCCCAGCTGTAAAATTATAGTATTGTAGCCTCACTGTCAAGCAGTAGAAGATGTTCAGGATCTTGCAGGCTGACTTCTCAGTGGAGGAGAAATCAGTGATGAGGAGTGTGGGTATCTTAAATATAACTTCTTTTATTTACACATATTTTCCAGTCCTCAAACAGAGGTGGTCAAAAACAGCATGCAGGCAAACCAATGCCAGGTTCCCAAGAAGCAAACTCCCATCAGTTGCCAAGGCAGAGAGCAAACTCTCCTGCTACTCTCACATCTCCCTTTACCTAGATTCTTGCATGACCAAAAATTAATACACAAGATGTCTTCCCAAGTCTGAACACATGCTATGAAAGACACCATGGAAGACTAGAAATAAAAGTGACACCTACCATAACAAACTAGATAATTTTTACTATGTGTTGTGAGATCTTTGGATGGAAGGATCTAGGCAGTTTTATTCACAGCACCATTCTGTTGCCTTGGGCAAGTCGCATAAGCGCTCTAGGCCTCAGTTTCCCCATCTGTAAACAGAAATAATATTTAATTACCACAGAGAGTGATGAGATTACATTAATTGCTTGGGCAATGTTCTGAAATCTTCTCATGATCAGTTCTATAGGACAGCAAAGTAATATTTTTCTCTCCATCTCCCAGGCACATTCTGTACCTACTAATCTTATCTATTAGTCTACTGTGCCTCCCTGTGTCAAATGTCTTACTGAAATCTGTGTCCATCGCTTCCCGCTTGCCTGTCTGCTCAGTGCATTATCGCCTTAAAAAAAATAATCCCCACCACATTTGTTTGACAAGATTTATCTGTGATGAAGCCCAGCTGGCTGGTTTTTAATCAACTCATATTTCTCTTGATGTTTTGTGATCTCATCCCTTATTAATGTCGCTAGGATCCTACCTACGACTGAGGTCAAACTCGCTGATCTATAATTTCCTGAGTATACATGTACTGAAGCAGCATCTTTGTGGAGTTAAAGAAGCAGCTCCACTCTGATGAGAGAGAACCAAAATCAGAACTCCTTCCAATTTTCACAGGGAGGGAATTCTGATTAACTTATTTGGATCCAACCCCCAACCTTTTGAATTTTGTTATGGTTATGGGTTAGAGTCAAAACTGGAGAGAGGCCTATTTCTGAGTTCCAGTTCAGATGCAGTCAAAAACTTTGGCCAATTTTACCAGTCCCAAGCATTAAAAATCATGAGTTTGGCTTAAGGCTCATACATTTTTTTCAATTGACTTCTGGCTTCTAAGCCTTTAGTATTCACTTGGGTCCCTTTTTCAAGCTTTTCTCCTCAACTATGAAAGCTAGAAACTTATTTTTTTTTAATGAAAACTGAGATCTTCCACAACTCCATGAATCCAGGAGATGGGGCTTTAAGAAAATCACCAAATATGCTAAGATTTGGAATAAAATTGAGAGTCCTGGAAACACTGGAAGCTCCCTATCTGTATGTCAGCTGAACCTTCAGTTTTAAAAAAAAGCAATCAGTGTAATTGCTTATTAAGGGCTCTATTCTTCCCTCAACAGGCACACAGAATTCCCATTAACATTAGTGGAGGGGAAACACGTACTGGAACTTCCTTTCAAACATGGAGGAGGATGTTGTGTTGCAATCCAATACACCATTACAGTATAAAGAGAGCTGGTCAAAATTCAAAATCTCCATTCCGTGGGAAATTTTTACATCTCCAGATTTTTTTGTTTCAAATCAGAGCAAACCCCTAGAAATATCCCAGAACATGACATTTAAAAAAAAAAAACATTTTGGGTAA
Organism: Gopherus evgoodei; assembly: GCF_007399415.2. Taxonomy (NCBI): domain Eukaryota; kingdom Metazoa; phylum Chordata; order Testudines; family Testudinidae; genus Gopherus; species Gopherus evgoodei. Next base: position 17,036,111 of record NC_044335.1, on the reverse strand, counting down.
ATTAAAAACATTCTGACTGATTTTTTTAAAATTAATATAGTTTAACTTAAAATAAACATAAAACTGTCATTTCCTATGAAAAATCAAAGCCTTCCATTATAGAAAGGTCAAAATGGAATGTTTCAACATTATTGAAACACTTGGTTTCTTTTCTAAATGAATTTTTTTTATGAAAAATCAACATGTTTGCACAGAAAGTTTTGATTTCAACAAATCAGCATTTTTATTTTCTTGTGGGAAAAAGATTGTAGGAATTTTTTTCCCCAGCTGTACTTATAAATACACAGATACATGGGTGGAAGGATCTGGGACTAGAACCCCAGACCTTCAACTACAAGTAGAACGCCTAGAGCTAGAAGCATTAGCAGACCCCTTGGCCAGGCTCTGAGCTAGAGGATAATATCCATAACAGTTCCTTGCACAGCCAGTATATTACAACTTGACACTGAGCAGGTTGCCATTCAAACCAAAGGGTGGTGACAACACAGGCTATAGGCATTCATGTTGCTTGGTGAGCTGAGGGTATGTCTACACTATGAAATTAGGTCGATTTTATAGAAGTCGATTTTTAGAAATTGATTTTATACAGTCGATTGCGTATGTCCACACTGAACGCATTAAGTTGGCGGAGTGCGTCTTCACTACCATGGCTAGCATCGACTTACGGAGTGATGCACTGTGGGTAGCTATCCCACATTTCCCGCGGTCTCTGCCGCCCATTGGAATTCTGGTTTAAGCTCCCAATGCCTGATGGGGCAAAAATATTGTCACAAGTGGTTTTGGGTACATGTCATCAGTGCCCCTCCCTCCATGAAAGCAATGGCAGACAATCATATTGTGCCTTCTTTCCTGGGTTACCCGTGCAGATGCCTTACCACAGCAAGCGTGGAGCCTGCTCAGCTCACCGTCACCGCTGCTGTCGTGGGCAAGTCTACTGTGGGGGCTGCTGTGATCCAAGTAGCCAATGCAATCATTGATGTTCTGTTATCAAGGGTAGTGACTCTGGGAAACGTGCTGGCCTTTTCAGATTTTAGGTGCATCATATTCCTGTTCTTTGTCACTGGTGAAGAAGTCTTGCAGCCGTACATTCCAGTCCGGTCGGCACTGTAACACCCTATAGCACTTCTGTGGTTGACATATGTAACAGCTCCAGGGCTCTTGCTCTTTTGCCTTGGCCGAGGTACCTTGCCCTACCCGGGCCTCCAAGCATTCGACACAGAAACACCTTCAGCAGCTGGCATTGCTACACAGCAGCAGCTCCTTGCCTTCTCAGCAGATGGTGCAGTAGAACTGCTAACAGTCTTCATCCACTGCTTCCGCTGCAACTCTGCTCTCCTGCTCCCCAGTGACAAACTTGGGGGATCCGTACTGGTCCTCCTGGGTGCTGCTGGCAGCAGATGTTGCAGTAAGACTGGTAACTGTCCTTGTCGGACATGTAGCTTAGCTGTGGGTTCTGGGAACGTCTTCCCTGCCCGGCTCCTAGCAACGTCCAAGCATGGTGTACAGCTCCATCACTTCCCTTGCAACTCTGCACTCCTGCTCCCCAGTGACAAACTTGGGGGATCCGTACTGGTTCTCCTGGGTGCTCCTGGCAGCAGATGTTGCAGTAAGACTGGTAACTGTCCTTGTCGGACATGTAGCTTAGCTGTGGGTTCTGGGAACGTCTTCCCTGCCCGGCTCCTAGCAACGTCCAAGCATGGTGTACAGCTCCATCACTTCCCTTGCAACTCTGCACTCCTGCTCCCCAGTGACGAGCTCTGGGGATCCATTCATGAAGCCTGGACAGTTGTAAGGAGCAATTCAACTATAGGTTGAGCAAGTGCAGAATGGTGGTAGAATGTGCCTCTGGACATATAAAAGCACGCTGTTGCTGTTGGTCAGACCTCAGCACAACCAACATTCCCATTGTTATTGCTGCTTGCTGTGTGCTCCATAATATCGGTGAGAGTAAGGAGGAGACGTTTATGGTGGGATGAGAGGTTGAGGCAAATCGCCTGGCGTCTGATTTTGAGCAGCCAGACACCAGGATGATTAGAAGAGCACAGCAAGGCAAGCTGCGCATCAGAGAGGCTTTGAAAACCAGTTTCATGACTGGCCAGACTTTGGTGTGACAGCTGTGTGTGTTTCTCCTTGATGCAAACCCACTCCTTTGTTGATTTTAATTCCCTGTAAACCAACCACTCTCCCCCCTTCAAAATAAAGTAACTATTATTTTGAAACCATGCATTCTTTCTTTATTAATTTAAAAAGAGAGAGAGATAATGGACAAGGCAGCCCAGGTGGGATGAGGGAGGAGGGAAAGACAAGGCCACATTGCTTATTGTAGCCATACTAAAAATCAAACTGTTTGAATGACAGCCTTCTGTTGCTTGGGCCATCCTCTGGAGTGGAGTGGCTGGCTCCCCCTACCCACGTTCTTGGGCATCTGGGCGAGGAAGCTATGGAACACGGGGAGGAGGGTAGGTGGTTATACAGTGGATGCAGTGGGAGGTCTGTGCTCTTGTTGGCTTTCCTGCAGCTCCAACTGATGCTTCATCATGTCCGTTTGCTCCCCTATTAGTCTCAGCATCGTGTCCTGCCTCTGCTCTTTGCACTCACTTAATTTTTTCCTGGCCTTTGCCACTGAATGCCTCCATGCATTAAACTGTGCCCTGTCAGTGTGGGAGGACTGCATGAGCTCGGAAAACATGTTTTTTTTGTCTTCTAATCTGCGATAACCTCAAGGACGGAGATGATAGGGAGAGCGAAGAAATATTCTATGCTCTATGATTCTGGGGGGATTGCATGGTCACCTGCGCTGCTGAGTTCATCAGGCTGACCAAACAAGAAATGAAATTCAAAAGTTCCCGGGGCTTTTCCTGTGTACCTGGCCTGCGCATTGGAGTTCAAAGTGCTGTCCAGAGCAGTCACAATGGAGCACTCTGGGATAGCTCCTGGAGGCCAATACCATCGATTTGCGTCCACACTAACTCAAATTAGACCCAGCAAGGTCGATTTTAGCGCTACTCTCCTCGTCGAGGATGAGTACAGAAGTCAATTTTAAGAGTCCTTTAGATCGACGGAATGGAGCTGGTTGTGTGGACGCAGTCATTTTTAAATCGACCTAACGCAGCTAAATTCGACCTAACCCCATAGTGTAGACCAGGGCTGAGAGTTGCAAAGGGGAATGTTTAAGAACGGCTATACTGGGTCAGACAAAAGGTTGATCTAGCCCAGTATCCTGTCTTCTGACAATGGCCAGTGCCAGGTGCCCCAGAGGGAATGAACAGGACAGGTAATCATCAAGTGATCCATCCCCTGTCGCTCATTCCCAGCTTCTGGCAAACAGAGGCTAGGGACACCGTCCCTGTCCATCCTGGCTAATAGCCATTGAAGGACCTATCCTCCATGAATTTATCTAGTTCTCTTTTCAATCCTGTTATAGTCTTGGTCTTCACAACATCCTCTGACAAAGAGTTCCACAGGTTGACTGTGCATTGTGTAAAGAAATACTTCCTTGGATTTGTTTTAAACCAGCTGCCTATTAATTTCAGTTGGTGACCCTAATTCTTGGATTATGAGAAGGAATAAATAACACTTTTTTATTTACTTTCTCCACACCAGTCATAATTTTATAGACCTCTATCATATCTATCAAGTCCCAGTCTTTTTAATCTCTTCTCACACGCAAGTTGTTCTATATCCCTAATCATTTTTGTTGTCCTTTCTGAACCTTTTTCAATTCCAATATATCTTTTTTGAGATGGGGTGACCACATCTGCACACAGTATTCAAGATGGGGGCATACCATGGAATTATATAGAGGCAATATGATATTTATCTATTCCTTTCTTAAAGATTCCCAACATTCTGTTCGCTTTTTTGACTGCAATTGCGCATTGAGTGGATGTTTTCAGAGAACAGTCCACAATGACTCCAAGATCTCTCTCTTGAGTGGTAAAAGCTAATTTAGACCCCATCATTTTATATGTATAGTTGGGATTGTTTTCCAATGTGCATTACTTTGCATTTATCAAAATTGAAATTCATCTGCCATTTTGTTGCCCAGTCACCCAGTTTTGTGAGACTTTGTAACTCTTCACAGTCTGCTTTGGATTTAACTATCTTGAGTAATTTTGCTTCGTCTGTAAACTTTGACACCTCAGTTTACCCCTTTTTTCCAGATCTTTTCTGAATATATTGAATAGGACTGGTCTCAGTACACACCCCTGGGAGACACCACTACTTACCTCTCTCCATTCTGAAAACTGACCACTTTTTCCTACCCTTTGTTTCCTATCTTTTAACCAGTTACCAATCCATGAGAGAACCTTTCCTCTTATCCCATGACAGCTTATGCTGCTTAAAAGACTTTGGTTAGGACCTTGGCACTATATCCAGTGAATCTCCCTTGTCCACATGCTTGTTGACCCCCTTAAATAATTCTAGTAGGGTGATGAGGCCTGATTTCCCTTTGCAAAAACCATTTGGTGATCATGTACATGTTATTACTTACAATACTCTTCTAGTTCACAGCTATTTCATAAAAGGGTGGTGTCTGAACTGTGGGGATAGAACGAAAAGTCTGGGTGTTGTTTTCATAGCTTGCTACATGGTGTTATCTTAAAGGGAACAGATGTGCTGTGATCAAATAGCATTCCCTAGCTCCAATTTCTTATGTCCTTTGTGCATTGTGGTGTCTCCTTGGTAGCCACACCTGCCTGCTTTTCCAGACAGAACTGTGGAAGGGTTTTTCCAGTTTTAGGTTCCAGTCCTTTATTGAAGAAATTAGGAAGTTAAAGGCCTAATTATCAACAGAATATCTGCAAATGTGCTTACTCCTGCACATCCATTTATGTCAACTAAGCCTTGCATTTGTGTACGCATGCAGAATCTGTGCCTCAGACTGTGTATGTAGGGGGATGTCTGCTTTCCTAAACTATATGCACAAAAGCTTATTTGCTCATCAAATGGAGAATTCGATAGGCACTGATGTGCCAGTGGCAGGTATATTTTGTTTTGGCCACATGAAGGGAAGAATTTAGGATTTCATAATGTTTCAACTCTGATACTTTATAAAGTCATTCTACAAGTGTCCATAGCCCTTTACCAAACCCCCGAGCTAGCCAACCTTCCTGCACAATGGTTTTCTCAACACCTATAACTTTCCCAATGTTCCTATGCTTAGGGTGACCATATTTTCCCAAAGAGAAAATGAGACACCCCAGAGGCCAGCTCAAGGCCCCCTCACCGCCCCCCACATGGGGCTGGCCTGAGCCTTCCCTGCCTCCCATCTGCACAGGGCCAGCCTGAGGTCCCCTCCCCCTTCAATGCACAGGGCCGGCCCAAGCCCCCCTGCCAGCATAGCGCCAGCCTGAGGCCTCCCTCTACCCCCCATACACAGGGCAGTTCAAGCCCCCCTGCTATCCACCCAGGGCCAGCCTGAGTCCTCCCTCTCCTCCCTGTGCACAGATAGGCCTGAGCCACCCTGCTGCCAACCCCTGTGCGGCCAGCCCAGTTTTGAAAAAAAAAGAAAAATTGGGATGACTGGGACAGAGCTTACAAAAGGGACTGTCCTGGCTAAAATGGGACCTATGGTCATCCTTGCTCTCAGGCATTCTCCATTTTTTAAAAGCAAATAATTGGACTCCTCTTCCCCCTCAGCACTGGTGTGAGAGGAGGGGCAACCTGAGCTGATGTTAGCTCTTCCTTCACCAAGAACAAACAGGTTCCCTCCACCCCTGGCACACAGCTCTTGCTACTTCATGTTAACTAATGATAATAAACAGTCAAAGTCTAGATGCTGGAAGCACCCAGGAAACAACTGACCCCTTCCTGCCAAACCTAGCAGTCCGTTCCTGTAACTCAGACAGCAGCCTTGCTGCAAGGTAGCTGTAAGCACAAAGCATTCTGGCTACTGGCCTGCAAATCAGCCCTGCCAGCATCTCTGCAGTTAACTAGAGTAGGGTTAGCCATTTCAGACACAAGTGGAGTGAACGCCTTTGAAAAAATATTTTTTTTTACCTTGAAAGCAGCCAGTTTGGGTATCTTATCAAGTTCTTAGCAAATGTGACTGCAGTGAATTCCCTTTGGAAATATCTTGGTTTAAATACATCTTTGCATGTATAGTCAATTTGTTTCTAATTAATATTCCCTTTGAAATCTGTCAACTCCCTTCAAACCCACTGTGCTTCTCTGACTTGGAACACAGAATGAGAGTATTTCAGGAAAGAGTCGCTTAGGCATGTGGAGGCATTAGATACCACTTTGTTATCTTGCTCAGTTTTTAAAATCAATTTCTCCTCCTTCCCTTTGAAGAATTTCCAGGCCAATGACTTCCTCACCGTATCTCCCTATTTATACTACTATTTGGTCTAGGTGTTACTTAATAAGTATTCTGCCCTGAAGGTGCAAATTGAATGATATTTCTGGCCCACATTTCCTTCACTCTATACTTTGTTTTTAAAATAACCTAAACAGTTGAATTCTTTTATCTTGTGTTAATATTTTGGGCCTGATGCTTCTCTCTCACACTAGTGAGAATCAGGGGGCAACTGCTCTGGAGTGAGTAGTTACATCAGTGTGAAACCAAAATGACTTCTTTGAGAACTGAGGGTGCTCTTTTGAGGGGTCACGCTCTTTTGAAGAAACACTGTTCAATTCCTGTCATCTTTAAGGCTCCAAACTGGTTTCTTCTACTACATTTTTTTGGTGAATATAGTGCCTGTGAAAGAGGTCAGATTGCAGCTGTGCAGCCTGAAGTCTTACTATCCCCTGACTGGGCAGTGGCAGTGCAAGCTTCCCCCAACAGCCAGCCTTGGCAGTGTGTGCCAACAATGCCTGAATGAGGGGAATTCAGTCCTCAGCTTCTCCTCAGGTTGCCAGTTGGTGATGGGTTCTGTGATGGTGAATATTTATCCCCAGGAATTGGACTGAGAACTACCACAATAATTACACACCAGTCACCAAACTAAAAGACAGACCCAGTCAGGGGGTAGATAAGACTTCAGGCTGCATAGCTGCAATCTGACATCTTTCACAGGCCCTATAGTCACCAAAAAAGGTAAGAGAAGAAACCAGAGTGTGGCCTTAAAGATGACAGGAATTTAACAATGTTTCTTCAAAAGAGCCTTTTGATGAGGAGGAGCTTTACTTGGACTTTTAGCCACCTTGGAAAAATAAAGAGAAGGGCAAGGGTTATGAAAGAAAAATTAGACTTGCACTTCACTCATCCTGTCACTTTAAGCAGATATTGCACTTGTGTTTTAAGACTGGTTTTTATGTGGTCATATGATTGCTTGACTGAAAAATATACAGTGCCAACACTGACAGGAAAATCTCTGGCTTCAGCCATTTTCTGGTCATGAAAATTTATTCTGACTGAGGAAATAATAAAGTTCTTCACTGGAAAATTTATGAGAGTGATATGCCTCAGGCTGAAAAGCAAAATCAAATTGCTATCAAGCCAACATTTATTCATAATACACGTTGCCTGTCCCAGTCAGAAAAGAATGAAAGGCTGGTCACAAGGCTTTGGGCTTGCAGTGATGTGACAAAAGGGGGTTTAAATGTAGGCAGTGGAGAGTGCTGATGAACACCCAGATCATGACACTTTATTTCTTCTGAGGTCCCAGACTGGTCAGTCCTACCTTTCAGTCTGAAATCACGAGGCAGATGCAGCAGACACACACATTTTGGCAATAGTTAGACTTTATAACACAGTACACTTGCCACGGCAACTGCCCTCAAAGCTGACAGATGGCAGGTTTCAGCTCTGCTGAGACTGGAGCAAGGCATTCTCAGTGACGAGAGAGCGGGAATGGAACTCTCTCCTGGAGATGAGTGAGAGCCTGGCTAAAGCCTGACTATTTTTACAGTACAGTGCGAACACCCCTCTTGGCAAAAGTCATCCTTTGATCATGAAAACAGATAGCGAAGACATGAAGTACTGTGTGAGTATTCTGAATCACAGAGCCTGAGTTTAGGAGTGGTGAAGAGCAAGGACACTTTATGATCAAGCTGAAGGCAAGGTTTAACTTCTGTGTTTGGAGTCTGGACACTACAGCTATGGGGGCATTAGAAATATGATGGGTCATTCACAGTAATGATTTGTGTGTTACTTCCACCAATAAACAGATGCCAAATCCTATTCCTTTTTCCAAAGAGCTGGAAAGACCTGCCTGCAGTGGAACCACATGCAGGGGGCAGGATCTCTACAGCAACTTCCTGCAGAGAACCATTGCATGTGCTAATGCATAGACCCATGCTAATACATACAAAGAAAGTGTAAGTTATTCCAGGCCTGAGGATGGAGAAGTTTTTTCCTCTGCAGAGAGCCACAGTGCCAGGCCATCCTGGATAAACAAAATAATAAATACACTGCAGCAGGAAATGTACTTTGTTCACTTACTGTGATGAATGTCACTTAGTTTTGATTGTCCAGGATAGTTCAGAGTACAGTAGAACTTTAGAGTTACAATCACGTCTGGCATGGAGGTTCTTCATAATTCTGAACAAAACCTTATGGTTGTTCTTTCAAAAGTTTAGAACTGAACATTGACTTCATACAGCTTTGAAACTTTACTATGCAGAAGAAAAATACCTTTTAACAATCTTAATTAAAACAAACAAGCGCAGAAAGTGTTGCCTTATCTTGTCAACTGTTTTTTAAATTTCCTCCTGTTTTTTAGTAGTTTATGTTTAACACTGTACTGTATTTGCTTTTTGGGGTGGTGGTGGGGCAATCTCTGTTCTTGCCTGACTGTGTACTTCCAGTTCCAAATGAGGTGTGTGGTTGACCGGTCAGTTCGTAACTCTGAGGTTCTACTGTATCCTAGGGCCTTAGCCTGCAATTCTATGGCTGCAAAACTGTCCTCCTGCATCTCTCTTCATTTTTCTTTATTGATTATGGTTCTAGCCCTCAGCTGTCCAGAAAGCCTTAAATTAATGTAAATTTTAAATTAGTCTTTGAGTTTGCAGACAACCTGAAACATCTGTAAAATATGTGAACTGTCCTGTTCAGCGGTGATAACTCTGAAGCCTAAAGATGACTGTTTAAATGTCACCACTGTTATGTATTTCACTAACAATGATTTTTTCAGAAACATCCAGGTAACATGACAACCCACAATCCTAAACTGCCTTCCATGCTTCCTTAAGTACCAAAAGCCCCAAATGTGACATGCCTCCCCTTTTCCCCTTGACAACTTGAGGCCATTACACATTGTTAATATAAAATCAGCAGCACATTGAAAAGATGGAAACGGCTTCAAATAAACTGTATTGAATATCAGTAAGTAACCCAGGGATTACTGTATGCATTATTTGTCACATCTAATGAAATGAGAACCTCCATTTTCATATTTAAATAAACACAGTAGCTGCACCAGAATGCCACACCATCCAGGGAGCCTAGCTGCAGAATTAAGGTCCAACTTCTTACTAAGCACACAGGGCCTTGGTCTAAGTACTAGCAGACCTCATCACGTAATCACCTGTTAACCTCTGCTCCTCCAGTAGGGAGAGCCTGCCTGGTTGTGGATGCAAATTAAAGTCTGAGAACAGTGTCACAGTTCAGAGCAAATGCACCTCAATTCCCCCTCCATGGTCACTTGAGGGCACCCACTCTGGGATTCCAGTTCTTCAGCCGTCACCTCTCTTGGATGGAGACCTATGCCACTCTCCCTCCTGACTTGAGTTTTTCCATACTGAACAGTTCCTTGTTTACATTGCAGGTTTCCCACCAAGCCATACGACCTAAACAGGCCTGTGTCTAAGTTTCTGCTTTCTCCTCAGAGGCTATGAGCAGCTGTAATTGCCCAGAGTTAAAAGTTACCACACAGCCCTTTCTAGGCAAGTACATTTATTCTTAAGGTGAAGGCATTATAGTGAAAAAATATTAAAAACAATAAAGGATGTACATGCAGGCTAATAAGCTTACCCAGATGTCACCCCTCTGTCTTACAGTGCATCAATAGGCCAAATCCTTCCAACCCTCCCCAGGTAGGACTGGGGACCTCCTTGAGCAAAAGGGCCTGGGTGTTTGCTGGATCAGAAAGAAGCCTCTGAGTCAAATTAAACTCAGGCTGTTTATCCAGAAGTTCTTTCTCTGCCTGTTGGGCTCTGGAAAGTCCATTTTGAACCAGTTTACATGAGTCTCTTCAGATGGTGGGACTTCTCTGGAGTCCTTACAAGCTGAGTGAATTTGCCTAATCACCTCCCCCTCCCTCAAGTCCTGGAGGGCTGTGTTCCCCCTCCCCCATGGAATTACATATAAACCCTGACCCATAATGATACATAACTTAATACAGTAAGATGTCCCAAAGCTACTGCAGGAAACTGCCATGTCTGTCACAGACAGGTGTGCCAATTATATTTACTTCCTCAGACTATGTCATTTATATAGCACCTTTCATTCAAGGAGTTCTGATTGCTTTATAGACATGAAATTAAAGCTCAGACCTGCTCTGGGGTCATTCATTCTCTCTCATTTTACCTATGGGGAAACTGAAGCACAGAAATAAAAATGACATACCCAAGACTGTGCTGACATTCAATGGCAGAGCTGAGACTCGAACCCAAGCCTACTGACTGACAGCCTAGTGTCCTACTTACAGAACTACATGGCCTAAAAAAGGAACCGGGAGAGGGGGAGGAAGTGTCACAGGGTCTGATCTATGCCCCAGCCAGTCCTCTGGGAATCACCTCTTTAGTGTACCAGGCCCCAAGGACCCACAAAGTTCCACAGGAGTAGACCCATACCCTCCAACACTCTGAGGCTATGTCTACACTACCACTTATGTCAGCATAAACTTGTGTCACTCTGTGTGTGAATAAGCCACCTCCTTGAGCAATATAAATTACACCAACCTAATCGCTGGTGGTGGGCAACGCTATGTCAACAGGAGAGTTTCTCCCAATGATCGTAGCTACCGCCGCTCATTGGGGGTGGATTAATTAAGTCGAGGGGAGAGCTCTCTCCTGTCAGCTTAGAGCAGCTATGCTAGAGAGCTTACAGATTGGACCATTGGCATAAGCATTCCCTTTCTCTCTCTCTCTCTCCCTACAGTGAATCCAGCCAAGCTAAATTCCTGCATGAGGCTTGTACTTTGCCCCATTCAGAGTGCAATGCTCTCAGTGAGTATTCACAGTGACAAAGGAAGCCTTTTCCAAAACAAGATAACTAATTATTAGTCCCCTGGCATACAGAATCTCAGAGGCCAGAGTTTAACACAGAGAGGCAGAAGGTAAGCCATGATCCACCCTGGTCAAACCAATGCCCTGATGGGCCAGACAAGCTGTAATGGGCTCTACCTGTTTCTCTCTGTTCTACCCTTTGCTTGCCCTCAAAAAAAAAAAAACAAAAAAGCCAAAACGTTTTTTCCACTTACCTGCCCACCTTGTTTTTCAGCTTCATTCACAAGTCCCACTTGCTGGGCTTTCCTGCTGTTGGGTGTTGATTTGTGCAGTTGTTGGGGCATCTCTTTCTCTTGCTGGACCCCATGTAGATTTGGGCAGCTCTTTAATGATCCTATTCATTTCCCCCAAATAGCAAGGTGATACACACACCTCCTGTCTGCTGTGCCATTCCAGGAGCAATGTTTACCCTTTCGCAACCACTAGTTAGGAATGCCACATGCAGAGAGAAACTGAGGCATGCCTGGGATTCATAAAAATGTTACAGCAAATTCCCACTTCATCACAGGCAGTTTATGGATATAGTTGTCTATCCTCTGCACAGAATATGGTGTGACTATTTCTGAATGAAACAAAGGTGCTGAATGTGTCCATCACCACATCCTGCTCACACTTTCACTTGGTGGATTCAACACAAGGGGATAGTAACAGTCAGACCCTAGACTGCAGGAATAGGTAGGATACTGTGATACTTAATATACTTATACTTTACACCAGTGGTCTCCAAAGTGGGGTGCGTAAGAGGATCCTTCAGGGTACACAGCAGGAGGAGTGCCACCTTCCCCCCCTCTTCCCACTGGCCAGTTCAACCAGGAGTCCGAGTGGCTTTTTTTTTTTTCCTGTTGCTTCGACAGTTTGGCTGCAGCAGGGGGTGCATACTCAAAATTGTTTTTACTGATGGGTGCACAATCAAAAAAGTTTGGAGACCACTGCTTTACACAGCAGGCATTGAACAAGAAGAGAAAATTTAATTCCTGGTTGCAACTAGTGAAATTATACCAAGACTAAATTTGGTCCAAAGGCTTTTGGGCTTAGCTACCAGGATCTGGGTACCTACAATCTCCCTTCCCTTATGAAGTAGTGTTTGTGTTTTAAAAATACGACACCACCGCATTTATTAGCGACTCTCAGTGCTCACTGTAGTACATACAGCAATGCATTTGTCATGCTCTATTTTGCACCATTAATATTAACTAGGCTCCAAACTGGTAAAATCTTCACAAACACACTAAAACACCATGGGCTTGGGGACTGCAGATGATTTTTGTGTGTGTATGCATATCTCTGAAGCATGCTTGTGATTTTTATGTCAAGCAAAAGAGAGTAAGATCAGAGATTTCAGTGTGTTTCAGATATTGGGGGTCAAACATAGAGGAATAAGAGTGAAAATGGAACATTTTAAAACCTTGAAAAGTGTCTGCATTTTTGCACTGCCTGGCAATGATCTCTGCTAACCTTGTGGAAGGAGAAAGAGATGGATTTCAACAAATTCTTGATGCTGGGACCTGTGGAGTTTAAACCGCCAGGGCTAAGGAAGAAGAAAGATGATAGTCTCCAGGATCCCTATCTGTGCACAGAGGCAAAACAGAGGTGACGGTGACATTTATCCAAGCCTGCACAAGGTCATCCACACTACTTGAGACCCTCTTCTCTTTGTGAGAAGAGATATGGACAGAATAGCTGCACCTGCTTGTGTGTTAACTTCTCACTAATTCTAATGTTTCTTTGGCTTAGTATCTGAAATACACTACTCTGTTCTGCACACGCAAGCTCAAAATCAGTGGGGGAAGGGAACAGAGACAGTGACAGCCCCAACTTAGTACCAGGTAGTTGGTCAATGCCATAAGCCAACCTTGCTCAGGAGTTCCACAGGAATTGCTCTGTACTCTTTGGGCTACAGCAAGAGAGGACTTCTGGCAACATCTTGTGGCCCTAAATCATTAATGCAGGTGTCTCAGGCATCACAGAAGAGAGCCTGGGGAGATTAGCATCTGATAATTATAACACACACAAGTATCTAATGTGAGCAGGGAGAGCTTTCTGGAAAATCACATCTCTTTGATTGCAAAGTATTTTTCCAACAGCTTTTCCCCTAAAGTCTCTATTTTTCACACTGGAAACAGTATTTCCTACATTGTAAAGCTTCCACTGTGTTGTCATTAACTGTTATCCTGTTCTCATTCCTTAAACTGAATTTATCTCCTTCCCACCATTAATTATGGTCCACATTATGCTATTAATTCACTGCAGAAACCTAATAAATGTACCTTTTAGAAAGTGACCAGAACTGATATTACTCCCCTAAATCAGACAGTCACAGTGTTGTATACCTTCAACATGGAAACTGCTGTGCACAACTAGTAACTGATACCAGAGTGCCATCTATAGTTACTTTACAGCAAAGCAGAGGACATGCATACCAGAGATGCCTTGATGGGGTTTGATTTAAAAAAAAAAAAAAAAAGAAGGTGAATTTAGTACCGGTGAAAGGTGCCACACTAGCACCCCTGGAAAAGGGCTCTCAGTTGAGCACAGTGTAGGTACACAGCTAAGCTGCCCCAACCCCGAACTGCAGCTGCCATCTCTAGAAGGGAGAGGATAGGTCAGTCTCCATGGCTCATTCAGTCCCTGGCTTTTCCACAGAGACATCTCAAAAAAGAGCTGATTACAGATGCCCATTAAGGCCAGAGGATTCCATCTTGTCCTGCCAGATGACATGAAAAAGATGCCCCCACACTGTCCTTGATTTTAGATGCTGGAATCAAACCCAGGTGCCCCCAGCATAAGGAGCAATAGAAGTGGCAGTCTCTGCATCACGTAAAATCTCAATGAGGAGAAGATAACTGAGACACACACACACAAACATGGGCACATGCCCTGATTGCTAACATGACAGTTTACCAAGGGGAAGTGGTGGAACTGAGTATTTGGTGAAATTTTACTGTGTTTACAGCAGTGTTAAGCAGATCTCTTAGGACCATAAAGGGTTAATCCTGCTCCCATGAATACAGTCTGACTAAATAGGCTTTGGACAGGATGTATAAGGTAGGTCGAATCATTGTCCCTCTCACCTCCTGGCACAGAGTAAAATAGCATTAGTTGTGGCCAGTGAATCCACACAGCCACAGACCCTTTCCCCAGGCTGCCATGGACAGAGGCATCAAGCTGTGCTCCACACACCCCTAGCACAGTCTCTTTGGGGCTGACACACCCACCACCACAAGAAATCCACAATTTATCTTCTACTACAGGCTTTCTATAGCCCTAAGCATTTAGGCCATAAACTGTAACACTACACTATGTGCCTGGCTCTACCTGATAATACATCAATATCTTTAAAAAATTCACTGCCCAGATCCTCAGGGGACACAGACACACCTGGTGTGGGCAAGCGAGCTTTACTGGGGAGGGAGAGGGAATGTGTCTGTCTTTCTCCTCTCAGTCACAGATTGCCACTGAAGTTCTACCAGAATATACACTGGGAGTATAATCAGAGTCACACGGTTATTCAGTGTTCATGCCCGCTCACTTTTTGCATCCTTGCTAAAAAAGAAAATCCATTGTGATGAGAAATTAGGCTGAGACTCAAATTCACTTCACAAAGGCATCAGAGGGTAACTTTTCATCACTATTGCCTTCATGCAGATTTGGACCAATGACCTAGAGGTGCAAGGTTCTCTAAGTTTCTTACTCATTCTCCATTTGCCATCTCCTCTTCTTGGAGAATCTTAGAGGCACCCTGTCTTCCAACAGAACAATTTACATGCTAAAGAGTAAAGAGACTGAGATTGTTTGAACACGGAATAAGTCACAAAACACTGAATAGTTTTCAGGCCATAACACCTGAGCGAAGGAGTGGTTTTAATGAGATCATCAATGCCGCACTTCAAATCACATACACAGCGATTTATGATAGACCGAGCCTGCATTTCCTTTGGGCATTTCCTTTCCCTTCTCCAGCAGCTGTATGTTGTATTTATCAACATTAGAGAGTTGAAAACTATGTTTTAGCAACTGGAGAGCCTTCAATATTTGTCTCTCTAAGGCTGGGTGTTGACTGTTTCCTACAAGGCTGTCAGAAAGGGTGTAGGTGCTGGTGTCTAATAGCGTTCCTAGCATATGCTAAGGACTGATGTGTTATCCAGATCCTCCTTGTGATTAGTAGTAGATTAGCAGATACCAGACTACACAAGTTACAAATACAGAGTGCTTTCTTTCAACAGTGCACAAGGGATGGGTTGAGATGTGTCAATCACAGACCATGTGGGAGTAGGCAAGGCAGCTTGTGGAGATTCTCTCTCTCCCTCCTCTCCTACAAGGAGATTCAGCTTGAATATAACTAGAGTCCTGCAAACAGGCTGTTACTTTCAGATGTGCTACTTGGTAGCAGCTGTTTTGATTATCCAAGTTTATAGCTTACATATGCCTCTGGCAACAAACCTCAACTAGGTCACTCCTGGAGTTCATAGTCTAGCCCAGGGGTAGGCAATCTATGGCATGCGTACCAGAGGCGGCACACGAGCTGATTTTCAGTGGCACTCACACTGCCTGGGTCCTGGCCTCCGGTCTGGGGGCTCTGCATTTTAATTCAATTTTAAATGAAGCTTCTTAAACATTTTAAAAACCTTATTTACTTTACATACAACAATAGTTTAGTTCTATATTATAGACTTATAGAAAGAGACCTTCTAAAAACGTTAAAATGTATTACTGGCACCCGAAACCTTAAGCTAGAGTGAATAAATGAAGACTCGGCACACCACTTCTGAAAGGTTGCCAACCCCTGGTCTAGCCTAATTCGAAAGTAAATAAGAGGGTAGAATTTGTGCATGTGCAATGATGAGATGTGCAATATTGCCTCTAGTCAGAAAGATAACAGCTCAATACTGAAAACAGCAATTTGATTTACAATAGTGTAGTGTGAAACTCTTAGATAGGATAGTTAAAACAGAGCTATTTGCATACAAAGGAATGCAAATAAAATGGGCCCTATTTAAGGGAGACAAGTTTCCTTTCCACCAAAAGGAGTATTATTTTTAAGTTGAGCCGTGAGCCTTCCCTTTCCTTCCTCCCAGCATGCTTGGCTCCTGACCCCAGCAGCTGGCTTCATCCTACTCCCTGCCCTGCGTGGTTGCCAGATAGAGTGGCGAAACGTGCCGGGGAGTGTGGGGAGTCAGCACAGTGGGAAAAGGACAAAGCCACCCCTCACACACACAGATAACATGTAGGGAAGGGAGAGTGCACTCCTGCTGTAGTGTGTGTTTTTTAAATATTACAAAGTTGGCAACCCCAGTTGAAGATGAAAGTCTCCTCTGGGAAGTGAGTTGAACTTGTAAGCCATTTCCAAAGCAGGGAATAGCATTAGGCCCCAATTGGCAACAAGTAGCTGGAACACTCATTATACTAAACATCTCAGGCCTGCTCCTGCACCACTGAAGCTAAGGGGAGTTTTGATGTTGTCTTTGATGAGAATGGGATCAACTGAAAGCTCACTGCAAGAAAAGTTGCTAAATTTCTAGAAACATAGTTCAGAAAACAATCTGCATTCTCACCATAAAGCAGGAATTGCTTTGATAGAAACTAGCCACAGAAAATATGCACCTTAAACTGAAAGTTACAGGAACAGTAGTAGTCTGACCTTGGGCCTCCAGCAGCCAAGAAAGGAGCCTATTAGTAACTAATAGACACTGTTAAGATAATTAACATTTGACCTACCTTGAGCTAACTGTAATATAGGCTTCAGTGGCTTCCAGATTCCTAATGTGTGAAGAAATAAATCCTTTTTTATTCCAAGCAATTAACAAAAACAAAAATAAATAAAAGTAAGCCTTGAAGCAAGTTATTTTTTTCTAAATTGGGCCCCCATCTTCCCCACCCACATTGCTATCATATACACCCTGAAATAGCCAGGGCCCGTACCGACAACTCCACAAGAGTTTATTTTACTCTCATAGCCTCACATGGGCAGCCCAACCTTCCATGCTGCTTCCCTGACTTTGGGTTTGTCTTTACTGCAGAAAGTTGTGTGTTCTTAGCTCGGGATAGCAGCTCGATTCAACCCCAAGGCTCCCCCTACAGGCTTTAACTTGAGCACTAACCCCAGTTGCCTTGTCCTCACTGATATTTTAACCAGTTAGCTAACTGGGGTTAATAACCTGGGGTTAAGTACATGCTTCCTCCCTCCCCTGGTGAAACACACCCTTTGCCATACAAGCCTACTAGCAGCTGTTAGCTGCTCCACAGCACAGGTACCTGTAAAGCCATACTAGAGAGTTTGTTGTGTTATTACCCAAAGGTCCCAACAATCTGAACTGGGTTGCTAGGCACAGTATAAAACATGGACTTTATTCCTATCCCAAAGTTCTTAAGATGCTGTAAGGAGCAATATTATCTTCCACACATTACCACGTGCTTGGAAATGTATTATGTAAGCCTATCAGAGAAAGGAGCTGCACCTTGGCTCTACCACTTGTCTCCCCACAAACCTGTGAAACCTTAACCATATAGTGTACATACAGGTTTTCATGGTTTCAGAACAAAACCACCACCGAAGGATCCTCAGCATCACCCCTACACAGAGCAAAGGGTCAGACCGATTACCGGATCCAGTAATTTGTGACTTTGTACTCTGGAGCACAATGAGGTAATTGCCATGAGGCTAGTGCATACAAGCAGAAATTTATTTGAATTGAAAATGGACAGGGAAGAGAAATAGCAAATGGAAGAGGCCATTGCCAAAAAATGTTTTCAAGATGGGTACAAGTGTAAAAAACGAGTGTAATTATAAAGAACAGATAAACAATGCATTCAAGTTAAAAGCTCTCTCACAAGAATAAGCACAGATGCCTTAATAAAGCTGACCTTAAAGAAATAACACAATTATATAAATGTTCAGAATTAGGTGTAGAACATCCTCCCCACCTCCCAAAAAAAAAAAAATGTAAGAATGTTCTTAGCCTGGCTCTCTTGCTAGCTACATACAACAACTGACACATTAAAAATATGGTTCAATGCTCAAAACTTTAAAGAAAGCTGGATCATAGCCTAAATAAATACATTTGATACGTTACCTTACTTTGTCTAACTCCCACCTTTGTCTCTCACTCAGAGGCTCAGCATGCGGACAAAATCATAATCACTACAGAAATCAGATCAGTAAGATCTAAAAATCTCTTCAATATTCTTTAAAAAAAGGCAACTATATTATAGCCTTTAACAGGTACTGTTGGATATTTTTCAATAATGCACACTAGGTGCTTAGAACCCAGAGGGATATCCTCCATAGAATACCTTTAGAGTGCAAATTATACAAGCTGTCAAGCTAAACTACTTGACAATGTGTCTAAACTTTTATCAAAGCAATAGAGGAAGCAAAAACAAATTGAACCATAACCAGAAGTGTCGGGCAGTAAGAAAGTAATTTTTTTGTATATGCACTAGAAATACATTAGCTCTACATGCACATTAGCTCTACATGCACAGATGTCCAGGATGTAAGCCACTGCAAAAATGTTTTAGTTAAACTTCTTTTGCCTGATCCTCCCAGACATGCATCTGGAACTCTGATTTCTCAAATTATATGGAAATAAAGAGCTTGCAGGACTGGGCCTCTACTGGTTTATGACATTCACGTAATAGTTTTAAAACGTATTCAAACCCAAAGTCAGTCTAGTTTGGAATCTGGAAGATAGTTTTACTCCAAAACCAGTAGGATGCAGCCAACAAGCTCAACTCAACTGCCAAAAAATGCATGTGAACAGTTCCACTTATTTTACACAAAAGCTATAGCATATGTATGTACATCAGGAAGCTGATTTTAAAAGAAACACATATTATGTCCTCATAATGGTGCAGTCAATCAAGTCTGACAAGTAAACTAAAGGAGGATCTCACACTGTACATATCTGCTCTGTGTATCCTATATAGTCTTAGAAAGCAGTATGATAACCTTCACATTATGGACCAAGCAAATTCATGCTGCTAGGTTTCTAAAATAACTTTTTTAAAAGTCTACATTTAATGAGAAATGTTCTGAATTTCCATGAACTTGAGGCTCCTGGTTGACATGCACTTACACACGGGTCAGTGCCCAAATGAGAAACTTTTGTGCAAAGTATGTAAGAGACATCTAAATGCACTCAACTTCCCCTCTCACCCTCCATAAAGATACAGGCCTTTAAGAGAGAGCTTCAAAACATGTTCAGACATTTTAACAGAAATCAGATGCAAAACACCTGCATTTTAAGTTAGCATATATTTTACTGTCTCAATCACAGCAACCCATACAGTAAGATACACAAAAAATAGAGCATGGTATCACTTGCAATTCAACACAGTTTTGTACTACAGTATTCAATGACAGATATAAACACAGGACTTTTCCTTTTTAAAGCAAATATAGTAGTCCCTGCTATGTTCACTGTATAAGTTACGTGGCATCACAGTTTTAGTTAATTACTGTAGTGAAAGTAACAATATGGAAGTTGAACTAGTGAACTAGAAGGTACATTGAATAGCAGCCAAAACAGGCGTGACACTTCAGAAAGATGAACAGAAAAAAGTAACTACCAAAATGAGAGCCACCCTCACAGACTGTATTTTAGTAGTAAAATTGTTTTAAATTCTTCATTATATACATACTGTATCTACATGTGTTCTATTTTATACATATATATATGTATGTATTTATAAAAAGCCATTAAGATTTTGAAAACCTTAACATCATTCACCTAAGCAATACTGAGCCTAGCCCAATGGTTCCCAAACTGTGGGTCACAATGCACCATCAGTACATGGGGTCACAGAGGACAGACACCATTTTGCTCCTACAGCATGACCTTGCACATACAGTGCAGGCCAGGTCACAGTGCATGGATGATGCCATGCTGTTCTACAAAACAGCATCTTCCATGCTATCTGGAGTCCTGGCAGGAAAGAATTCATTAAAATGGGGTCATGCCAACAAAAAGTTTGGGAACCCCTGCCGTAGCCTTCAGTCAGCAAGATAATACCTGCTTATAACATTTTCAGTTGCAGTCACTTGATTTGTCTTCTGATAACTAACCACATGCCATTTACTTTATTTCTTAATGCAAGTCAGAGTATCCTCTCTCAGCCTTCTATAAAATCAAGTTTTGTCTTTTCTTTTGTATACCTGACACTCTTATGGCTAAAATATTTAAGTTTACAATATTAACCTATTTAATTCCCCGCAACCCAAAACAGTACGAAAACATTGGTGACCAATCATTCATGCATGTTTTTTCCACACAATGGACATTCGGGAAGAAAACAAAACAAAACCTAGAATCAAACTGTTCAAAAATTTATTATTTTAGTGCAAAGTGGATTAATTTAAAAAAAATATAAATAAACACTTTAGATAATTTTAGATATTTTAAATGTTTGATTCCAATACTCAGATTGAGTTCCCTAATATTTTGTCTTAACTAGCTTGTCTGAATGTAAAAGACAAAAAGTAAGAGGAGGCTCTTGCAGATTTTCTTTTCCCATAAGACTAAAGTCTGTTCATAGAAGATGTAGTTTAATTTATTACGTGGTTTGACGGCCAAACTGTACAGCACCCTGCACAATGGAATCCTGGTCTAGGACTAGGGCTCCTAGGCACGATAGTCATACAAATAAATAAGTTTTGTTGCCTGATTCTCGTCTACAACTGATGGACTTACTCCAATGAGAGTCATACAAGCTCTGTGAATTTTAATCAGATCACTGCCTTGCCAGCTGAGCTATGCTATAGACTTTGCAGTGGCTTTAGATGCAGGGTTTTCATCTATGCATACAAAGTTCCCATAAGCATAAGGGAAGAAAATGTGCACTTAGGTCCAAAATCCTGCAGTCCTTATTCAGGAAAGACTCCAATTAATTTAGAAGAGGTGTCTCCTGAGTGAGCGCTTTGGGTGCTTTAAAGAAGGAAGCAAAGAAAACAAAATTTTTTCTGAGCCAATAATATCAGTCTGCCACAGTGACTGTGTAAACCATGAAATACAGTACAAGTAAAAAAAAAAAAAAGCCATCTGAACAAATAACCCAGAGAGGCTTCATAGTTACATGATTTTACCACTTTTAGAATTCAACATATTGAATCTATTTATTAAAAAATAAACTGTTTCCAAATCACCTATTTACAGTACAAGGAATGGGATTTAATACATGTGCAACAGAAGATGAATAAAATCAGTACTGAACTGGAAAGAGAACACTCAAGGCATAATTTAAGTGACATGTATACATATTCACCTTTTAAAAATACCACACAGTAAAAACCAGTAGGATGGTATTGGCAACACTAGAAAATAAAGCAAGAACTCTCTTCAAATTCAGATTGTATAAGCTTGAGATAAACACCTTGGGGGATGGAAGGGAGAAGGAGGAAACATGAGGAGGCGATGTCCTGGTGTTTACATTTTAGAGCTCAGGAAATGCAGCCAAACTTGTCAAAAATTAGTCCTTTTTGGCAACCAAGTAATTTGAAAATACTTCCTGCAAGTATTTTAAAGTTACTCTATCAAAACAGACAGTGATTTCACTATACACTGAAAATGCTGCTCTTAATTTCATACTCTTATGTAGTTTTATTTGGGTGAGGCAATCACTGCAATGTAATAACAAAGATGTGGTGTCACTTAAAGTGCAACAGCTGCCAACTCTGAAAGGAAAATGTGCTCTTCTCCCCATCTAAATTGAAACGCAGTTATCAGATAAGAACCACCTAAATGGTAGCAGCATGAACTCTAATGTATACACAGCATTTGTGAAGCCACTAAAAATGAAACTGGCACCTAGTCGTTGAAATGTATTTCCAAAAACTGGACACATCTGGTTTTTTTTTTTTAATATTTATACATAAAGAGGTCAGTATCATATTTGTTACCAATGAGATCAGAAAATTCCGTGTGTTTTTAGCCCTTGTTTCTCCCCATAAACACAGAATTTCAAGTCTATCTATAAACAAGGTGGGGCAGCTGGGTTGATTTATAGTTTAATTGATTGTTAGGCATGAATCTGTGTAGCTCACTCTTTCTACAGCAGGGATCATAATAGTAAGCATTGAGGCAAGCATCACATGAGACTTTGGAACAGAACGTGCATGTGTTTGAAGCTCCAGATCGGTTACAGAAGCCACAGCGCAGGGTGCCTGAAGGCTTGGATTTTGAACTCAGCTGAGCAGCTCTTTCTTGACTCTGAGTCTGTAATGCATACTGAGATTTCTCTCTTAAAGCAGAGCCAGGAGACGAGCCATCATTTGGAATTGTTTTGATTGAATAACTGCTCTGTTTCACTGCTGGATATTCCTGCCTATAGATGAGCAGATTGTCACACTTTTGGCAAATAGAAGTGCCGCAAGTTATGCCACAATTCTGGCACTTCAGGGAAGTTGTCTCTTTGGCTAGATGCGTACGTTTGTGGTAAATGGGATTGGCATCATTTCTTATTAGCCATACATCAGGTTTACTAACTTCTTGTCTTTTAAAATTTAACATACTTCTAGAATCAGGATCAGTATATAAGTCTAAGTCTTCTTGAGCAGAAATATAGGAGTTGTAGGGGACATTTGTTCTTAACATGCCATTGGGATGGGATGAAATTGGCAGAAATTCATCTGAACACCCATGTGGAGAGCTTGACATAGCAAGAAGAGATGGTGATGGACGTATTATTTCATCTTTAATGTCATCTGCCGTATCAACCAAAATTGGTTCTTTTCTTAGACTCAACGAAGTCATCAATGGTGGTTTCTTGATTTCCCAATAGCTGTCATATGTATCCACGGATTTAGAAGGCTTGCTTACTTTTGGCTTGAAGTACTCTTTAGGGGCTCTTTCACTAGCAGATTTCTGAAGAACCATGCGTGCCATAGAAGTGTTCAAGTTTTCTTTGCATTCTGTGCGCCGTTTCATAGCTTCTGAGCAGCCTCTAACATCTTCATTGCTATTTTTTCGCTCATTTACAACATCAAGCTCCAAATAACCTTTATCCTTCACTTGCAAGTGAATTTCAAGCAGTTGTTCACATTCTATTTTTGCCAAAAAGAGTTCAAATGAAACCATTTTCACTTGGAAGATATCAACCAGCTCTTTGAGTTTATACATGGTTCCCAGTTCTTGGACATACCCCATGTAGTTCAGAATCTGTCTTACATCCTCCTCAGATAGTGTGGACTTTACATAATAAACAAAAGGTCCCGTGTAGGTCTGGAAGGGGGAAAATAAAGGGAAGTTAAGTTATAACCTCAGTGGCAGACTAGATGCTCGGACACTACAGTGCTGGGCACAATATAGGAGCCTTGTTAGTCCTATCTAATCAACCTCTGACAATCAAAGACTACATGTACTCCAAGAAAGCTGAACCCAAATTCTTTAGCTCTCCTGTTTGACAGACTGAAAATTCTGCATCAGCTTCAGATAATTCCAAAAAAGGAAGGTTTTGCTTAAATTTGAAGACCATATGATCAGCATGTAATCCTCTTGTTATTAAATTGTTTATTTTAAGCTTCCCTTAAATATTCCAGTTTTAACGGACCAGAAATTGAATTTACAACACAACTGCACTGTACAAGCTTTGGTGGGGGAAAGATGGAGGTTTCCGAAGTGGGTAGTGGACAGCTAAATATTTAAGAATCTTGTGGCCATATTGGGAACATGGGATCACAAAATTAACTGGATGTTTCTGCTAAAGCAGTCAGTGAAATTGTTAATGTTGACATTAAAATCTTATCCAATTTCAAACTTAAATGTACTGAAATGAACAGTGTTAGTTTGAATCTCAGCAAATAGTTCAGGATGTTTGCAGACTGAAGAAGAGTGCTGCATTGGTTTATGCCATTCACATTTCAAAGGTTTTCATACTATAATGCTTGAAACATTTTTAAATGACAGTTCATATTTGGAGGAAGGATGGATTTTATAGCAAATTCTGCAGCCATGAAACATTGACAATAATCTGCTTCAGATGTCCTATCTGTAATAGACATAATATTTATTATGTGCATTTACAAAGTGCCTCAGATGAAAGGTGCTTCACATGCTAATAATTATTAAGGACAGAAAATCCCTCAAGAGGAGGAACAAGTCTCCTGGGAAAGAAGTTAAAAATACAAGCCCAAGATGCAACACACATGTACATAACAAGTATGTTCTAGGCCGGTTTTTACCAAGGCCTATTAGGTACACTCTCTCTTTTCTAAAAATCCAAGGCCATGGAAGATTCCCCGCCTTGAGAAACTCAATGAGCACTTGCTTTCTGATTCAGACAGAAAAACACAGCAGACAAATGAATCATTTGAAACACTGTCCCAAACTTATCTTTTATGTTTGGGAAACAACTGACCTTTCTTCTGAGCTGCTTAGCTTAATGCAAATATCTGGCCAGGGTTAAACATAACATTTTAAAGCAGAGAGTTCACTCAAATCAATTTGTACAACATGCTTACAGTTTTTCTTTCAGATGACTATGTGTCAAAAAGCTAATGAAGACATAAGTGTCTCACTTCAAAACTTATTAGTATTATTTTTTTAAACAAAATCTCAAACATTGAGCTGATGTGTAGCAGTGGGTTAAATATTTCAGTCTGAGCAGAGCTGACAGCCATCAATATTGTTAACAAAATTGACTCCAATGAGGATGACGGTTTACAGTGTTTGATTTGGAAGGTACATTCTACATTTTCTTGAGTCTTAGTCACGTTTTACATGTCAAGAGCCTACAGGAAAAAAAAAAAAAAAGAAGCTCGTGGGGGATGAGGAAACATATGGATCCATAAGAAATATCCCTTGTGATGCAACATAGCTGAGATGTTTGCTCCGACGGGAGTTCAAATCCTATACTGGGTCACAAGTGGAAACGATCTGGCTCTATCAACCTTGTACACGGTAGTAAAAAGAACGACAATATATGACCAACATCTACATTGTTAGCATCCCAAGAGGTGCCCTAGACTGGAATAGACAAGAGCTTACCTGTCAGGGCTTCAGTGCAATGAGGAACTAGACCAATGGAGAGTTCTACTACTCTGGAATAGTCCCATCCATCTCTCCCCCGCCAAAAAAAATAAAGCAGAAACTAGATTGCACAGTGCTTTTTTTTTTTTTAAAAAAAAGGACACCGTCAAATAGTTTAGTGTATAGAAAAAGGCTTTGTAAGGCTGTATTAGAAGTGTTTATATGCAACTTTCAAAAACAATTTTCTCCTGGATTTAAAATGTCACCTGTAGTGTTCACAACTCAAACACTGCAGCTTTGATCCAGTATAAATGAGAACCAAAAAGACAAGACAGACTCAAAACTGACAGTGGAAGAGAAGCTAATTAGGTTGCTTCCATGATCTAAGCTGAGTTATATGCAATTATTAAACAAATAGCACAGATGATGAGAAGTATATTAGGCTTTTGAAATACTATCAGTCTCAAACAAAGACCCTGACACAGGTAAAGAATTTGAAAAGGACATTAAAAAGAAAAAAAATCAAGGCTCCACGTGATCAGGAATGAAGAAAGATGTTCTTAAAGCAAACTAAAGAAGTTTGCCTGCCAGTGTGAAATGAGTTGAGGTTTCCAATCCAATTCCTGGTAAACAAGTGTCCACTTCACAAAACACTGCACACTGCAATTAGTGCTAAATTAATAGCAGTTCTGGCAGACAGGGCAAATATAGAGTGAACTTAGAAGTCAACTATTCATTCACCCTAGTGGTATTCCCTCGCTGTCAAAGTCAGGATACAACAGCAGGCCAGTGGGAGGGGAGCCGGAGGGGGATGCTTGCACTGATTCTGCCTGTTTTATGGATAGAGAGAGGATTTCAGACTCCAGGACTGCCTATCTGTCATGCAGCAACGCAAAAAACACTCAGAAATAAAGTTAGATGAAACTACAAATCATTGTTCTAAGTATTACCTCCACATGTGAAACGTCTTACCTTTATAGTTTTGAATTCCTTCTTCCAAGGATAAAGAAAGAGATTAATTCCTATCATCTCCAGCATAGTGAATGCACTATGGAGAGAACGTAAATTTGAGGATTTCAGGGATCTTAGTGAATTTTCAATCATCTCATAAAATTTAATCAACCGGAATCTATAAAAGGGATCAATCCTGGGAAGGCAGAGTAAGGCTGAGGCTGCCACTCGCAGATATTCATCATTAACAGGGCGCTGTTTGTTGTCAGAAGCATTCAATTTGGATTCATGGAACTGTACATACTTCTTAAATAAATCGTCTTTATATTTTGAATCCATTGAAATAGGACTTTGGCTCACTCTTGGGTGGCTACCTCGTCTCTTCCATGGTTACTCTGCAACAGGCGGATTATTGAGCCTTTTACAGTTTTCAGTAATCGTGATTCTTCTGGAATAAAAAGAAAAACAAAGATAAGTCATTACAGCTGTACTGCTCCAGCATGCCTGTAATTTCCACATACCCACAGGAGCCTGTGGAGTTGTTCATGGAGCAGTAGATTCCAACCACAAACTCTTCAGGCTTCTGTAATCATGTAATAGGTGTACTGGTCTTTTGGTGCCCCATGGAGAGCCTTTCACAGCCATTATACACTCCTCTCCAACTGCATTCTAGAACAAAGCCAAGTCAGAGACTGATATAGACATTTGGGAGTTAAATCCCAGCAATGAGTCCATAACAATTTCCACAAGTCCCATCTGGCTCTTTGAGCCAAGGCAGCCTTAGCCCCAAAGAAATTAAGTGCATGCGAGCCTAAAGAGAGCAGAGTTGCTTTTTGGTCCGTAAGAATAGAATGGCTTGATGACTAAAAGCAAGGGTATGGTGCGATGAAAACAAAGTGACTTGTTTATACTGTTCTGGGGGCTACTGAGTTAAATTGCATGGAGAACTATAATCAGGGACTTTATTAATCTATTATTTTGCTTTCTCCAGAAAAAATATATAAATAACATGAATTGCTCCAAAAGGGTTCCTTCTACTTAACTCAGGACTTCTGCTGTAATTCTCTCTAACTGCATGGACTACGCAGCCCAGCACTCTAGTCTTTCTAGCTGTACCTTATCTGTGAGCCTCTGTGTGCGACTGATAATCCTATCCAGCTGTGCATATTCTACCTGCCAAGGAGGTGGGGCTGTTCGACACTCATCTCACAACTGTGGAAGAGTTTGCATACAACTGAAGAGGAGGCAGTGGGCAGCAAGTGGCACAGCCAAGATTTTAGCCTGAAACTTGCAGTTACATCAAAAGGCCGGGATCCCTACTTTTAACAACTAGTACGGGCCCTGCTTGGACCCACTATGCCAGTGTAGTACAAAACCTTCGTTACTTATGGTTTTTACAAGTGTATTAATGTGTGTTTCTACTTTAGTGACTTGTTGTCTCTTGCATAGGCAAGCCCTTTACACTGGCTTCCAAATGCTACCAAAGCAGAGATGTATTTGTGTTGCCCTGATGTCATCCAGATTCTACAGAATACAAGCTCTCATTTTTAAAGAAAGTACACATCTAGTCCTTATGGTTGTGAAAACCTCCCAGCTGTGATCCAAATGTAAGTCAATGGAGTGTTGTCTTTCTGAGTCTGCAGTCAGCCTAAAACAATTACTCAAAAGTGTGAACTCCCCAACCTGCATTAAGCCCATGTAAACGCCATCAGTAATTATTCAGTTGCTGATCATTTTAGCAGATGGGAATTAAGAGAGAGAGAGAGAGAGAGCGTGTGTGTGTGTGTGTGTGTGTGTGTGTGTAGAATTGCTGTTGGACAGATCATACATCAGGAAGACATTAAAGAAGAAGAAAGGGGGAAAAAAGAGGACGTAGAAGAAAGAAACCAAGATCAGAAATTTCAATGGCCCCAAATTCAAGAATATTCTTTCACCAAGTAATGCTGAATACAACAATGAGGAAGTGAACAAACAAGCTAGAAGTTTTGCTCAAAGATCGCTTGTACATGCTTCCCTCTTGAAATCAGAGAGTTCTGCTGGGAATTACACGGAATATGGAGTGCTAAATTCATACCTCAGCCAAAGATCCGTACATAAAAATGCAATTGAGTCTTCTCCACAGGATGAATTTACTGCCCCTTTCCTAAAGTTATTACTTTATTTGTATAAAACAGAACGGGATAAAAGCAGCAGAATGCCACTACTCAACGACCACCCCCCTCCCAAATTAAATAATTAGGCTATGCAAAAGAGCTCTGATTGCTTCCAATCAACTGGGACTTTCAAATCAGTCTGGATAATAGACTTAAACAGGAAACAATCCTGCACTAGAATGGAGCTGGATTAGATATCCTAACCTCCATCTCTATTTTCAATAATTGTACAATACAGCATCTTTGTTTCATGAATGGGGCATCATGATTAGGAAGTCCCCTAAAGACAAGTAAGTCCTTCGTAAAGATCTTATGAATCATATAATATCAGGGTTGGAAGAGACCTCAGGAGGTCATCTAGTCCAATCCCCTGCTCAAAGCAGGACATTCATAATCATCTCAAGCTCCCATGACTTGCCATTTGTGGGCATGCCAGAGTTCACCAGCTCATGTCTGAAAATCAAAATATGAGACAAACTACGGCTACGTCCACACTGCACACCTTACAACGGCATGGCTGTGCCACTACGGCCATACCATTGTAAGGTGCACAGGGTAGCCACTCTGTCACCAGGAGAGAGTCCTCCCAGTGACAAAACAAAACCACCTTCAACAAGGGGCAGTAGCGTTGTCACTGGGAGCACGACTCCACCAGTGAAGCACTGTCCACACCAGCTTTCCGTCATTAAAACTTTTGTTGTTCAGGGGTTTGTTTTTTCACATCCCTGAGCGATAAAATTAACAACGGAAGTGCCAGCGTAGACAAAGCCTTAGACAGAAGGCAACAACTTTCAAGAGAACTCTTGTTTTGCCTCTCAACATTTACAGTTTAACTCCCTGAAAAATCCTATCTTTAACAGTTCACTAATCAGCAGGCGGGTTCTAACAGGTGTATGATGGCAACAGTTTACTTCCACCATACATGGTTACAGTACTTGACAAGAAATTCAGTGCACAAATA
Organism: Gopherus evgoodei; assembly: GCF_007399415.2. Classification (NCBI taxonomy): domain Eukaryota; kingdom Metazoa; phylum Chordata; order Testudines; family Testudinidae; genus Gopherus; species Gopherus evgoodei. The sequence continues at coordinate 17,006,910 of NC_044335.1, read as the reverse complement.
AACCTGGTTGAATAGCAATGACTTTCCCTGGCTCAGAAGATTGTTAAAGAATATTGAGCCCTTTCCCTGAAAATCACTCACTGAAAGTTGTAACATCTCATGACTATTTGATAACCTACATACTATGAGCTGTAAAAGCAGCAAAGAGTCCTGGGGCATCTTATAGACTAACAGACATATTGGAGCATGAGCTTTCAACGAATGCATCCGACGAAGTCGGTATTCACCCATAAAAGCTCATGCTCCAATACGTCTGTTAGTCTATAAGGTGCCACAGGACTCTTTGCTGCTTTTACAGATCCAGACTAATTTGGCTACCCCTCTGATACTATGAGCTGTCGTCTTAGTCCAGTTCCTAGTGGACTAAAGAAAGCCACTAATATTTCTGTACCCCTTCATCACTGAAAGTCTCAGCACAGAAATAAAAAAATGAATGGGCCATTGAGATTCAGCAGCCCTTTCAATCCAAGGAACATTTACTCTAGCGTAGAGGTGAAATACCATTATAGCAACATGAGGAAAGTTTACAATATGCTGCTACACATGCTGTTACCTTTGAGGCTGAAATAGGATTTCAGTCACTAAGGCTTTCATCAACACTTAAAAAAAAAGAAAACGAAAACTATTGCATTGAGCACAAGAAAATGCTTAACAACACAAAAATGTTTTTGAATGTTAAGGCATCCTAGATTATGATTAAGTTTGTTAAAAGACAGCAGCCTACAGCATACATTAATGTATCACCCTCAATCAAAGCCATCAGTTTTTTTATAAACTGTAGTATTTCAGTTAAGAGTTGACCCAGAAGTACTAAAACTCTTCAAAATGACAAAGCTAAAGAAAGATAGCTGACATATTAAGCATATTTATAAGACAATAAATGTGCCACCTTCAGAACTGTGATTACATTAGAAAAAGCTGAATCATCATTGCTCTGAAATTGCCAATCTATAGGGAAGTCAAATAATTCTGTCCCATTAAGAATAAACAAAACCCACGCAGTCTTATACTGGTCTTTAAAATGGTTTCTAAAGCATCCATCAAGAAAAATCCCCTGACCTACTGAAGAAAATCCCCGTGCTATTTCTGCCATAATTCTTAACTACTCAAATTGGTACCATTCAAAATACTCATGAACTCTTTGAATCAGGACTTTATAAGAGGGATTCCTTGACCCAGGCAGCGAGAACATAGCTTTCATATTACACTGAGCTACTCGGCATGAAATGTGGCTGAACCATCAAAATAATTTTACCACAAACCCACAGGCATATCCCTGCAATTTGAGGTTGAGAGGCTCATGCAACAGGGTCTCATCGAGCAGGCAGCTATTTTTTTTTTAAACCCGAATTCAACTGAACCTATAAAATAAATTGACCCGGTGTACCCAGCTCAGTTTCTGAACCTATAGCTAATGGATTGAAATCCTGATCTAACCTGGTATCCTTCTCAATCCTGTTTCCATGATATGCTGTTTGGGAAAACCAAGCTCTCTCCCACTCTCCTCACTTAATATGTTGCCAATTCTACATTTTCAAAGAAAGCATTCTCCTGAATATACTTCCACTGCTAATCATCAGCCAACTTTGCTGCTAATTCTGCCTCAGAGCCTTCCTGGGCCAGATACAAAGTCAGGAAACTTTATTAGAAATCATTGCTGGCCTTCAGTTACCTGCATGGGCTCCCATCCTCTCTGCTCCTGAGTACATTTACACTCCAAAACCAACCAAACACCACAGCATCAAGCTTCGGAGCTTGGGTCGACTGACTCTGGCTACAGAGCAAAAAGTAGCAATGCAGATTTTCCCAACTGGTCTGGAACTCAATCTCTGAGACCTCTCTCGCTCCTCCTGGGATTTCAGAGCTTCAGCACATCTATACAGCTACCATTAGCCTGACAGTATGAGCCCAAGTCTGTTGACTGGGCTTTGAGACTTGCTGTCATTTGGTAGTGATGGTATTTATTTATGTTTGCAGTGTAGATGTAGCCTTAAGGCCCTTTTCAAAACCTGCTGTGCATGAGACAGTCAATGGAAGAACCTTGTTTGTATACACTACATCGTGGCATTAGTTTTTTCATAGATCCCAAGGGCAGAAAGGAATATTGGGATGGGATCACCTAATCTGACCTCCTGCACAACACAGGACATACAACCTCTCCAAAATAATTCCATGGGCAGATCTTTACACCCTCAGAGGCATTTTCTCCCAACCTCCCAGAGGAGGAAGTCTCCGATTACATTACTGGGGCTGGGGCAGGCCACGGGGAGCCCGAGATCTCTCGGGCCCTTCTACACCTGTGCTTGGCGGGGCTCTGCGCGAAAGGGCTATACCTGCCTATACAAACCTCCCCCGGCTAGTGAAAGCGAAACGCAGAGCCCGCGCCTCGGGGCAGGCCGGGCACCCCGCACCGGTAGGCGCATAAGCGCCGGGCGAAGCGGGGGTCCGAGAAGGACCCGCAGCGCTTACGACCCGGAGCCGCCCGAGAGGGACCGCCCGGGAAGGGGCAGCTGGGACAGGGCCCTGCTCCGCCTCGGGGCTCTCCCCAGCTGGGGCCGCCTCACTCACAGCTTGCAACGAGGGGAAACCGGATCCGGGTCCCGCGACCAGTCACCGCTGCCGCCCGCCTGCAGGAAGCCGCCCGTGCCCCGGATACAGACCCCCGTCCTCCCTCAAGCAGCCGGAAGTGACCCCTGTGGGAGCGAGTAGGGAAGCAGAAGGACCCGGAAGAGTTTTGGCGCATGCCCAGTGCTCTCGAGAAGGAATCGACAGTGGCCTTAGCTCGTGAGGGAGCGGTGTGGTCCGCTCCTCTCTCTTACCCGTGCCCCGCCCTACGGCGAGGCAGCCACATACCCCTCTGTCCAGCCGAAGCGAAACAGCGGTAGCCACAACCCAGCAGCAAATCAGTTTAGAGAAAGTGACGTAATACGGTTGCATGTTCTCATTGCGCGTGCGCCGCTGGTGAGGCGTAATCTCCCGTGTGATGTCATAGAGAGGGATTTAAAGGGCTAGAGTAGCCTCTTTTCCTGCCATGGCCTGAGGGCTCCCCCATAGGCCTTCAGAGTACATGGGGCCTGGGTACCCCTGCCCAGCAGGGCCTAGGCTGGAAGTGGCCTACTGAACAAAACTGGGCTTTCCACAACAGGGCGACTCCGGAGGCAGGGCGCTGATTGTCCTGGGAAGTGCCTGGCCACTGCCAGACCAACTGGAACTAGATTCCAGTTCAGCAGGCGCCTTGTTTGGTGAGGGTGCAGATGGATCAGGCTCTGAGGCACTGGCGAAGGGCTTGTCTACAGTACGGACATGCATCTGACGAAGTGGGTATTTACCCACGAAAGCTCATGCTCCAAAACGTCTGTTAGTCTATAAGGTGCCACAGGACTCTTTTCTGCTTTTACAGATCCAGACTAACATGGCTACCCCTCTGATATAAAATTTAGTTAACTTAAGTCTACATACAACCACAGCAGTAACTAAAGTGGTGTTTCACGTCCACACCATGCTTGTTCTGTCAATGGTGCGCATTCTCCCCAGCAGTGCTGCCACTGACTGAAGTGAGGCATTGTAGGGCACCAACTGCTTGAGCACTCCCCTCACTCTGCCACAGGCTGACAGCCCGAGCTGCTGGCCTGGTGCAGGGCTCACAGGTGGAATATGAGGTTCGCAGGTTCCCTTCAACACAGCAGTCAGCCTGTGAGTGCCCAGCTGGAGACAGGATTCTGGGTACTGACAGGCTCTTCTTACCACAGCAGCAGCCCTGGGAGCCTCATCTGCAGGCAGGATTCTTGGTGCTGCTAGGGTCCCAGCTCCAGAGCAGGGAGGGAGCCTACCAGCAGTGAAATTGAATGGGACTGACAGCCTTGCATGGGACTGACAGCCAACAGGCCATGTAAACAATGCAGTGTCTACAAAGATATTGTATTGCCCTAACTACATGGACCTAACTGGAGCCTCTCACGGCGGTGGAGTTATTAAATTGGTGTAGCGGGCAATTTACATCAGTGGGAGCAACATTGCAGTGTAGAAACTTACAGAGTTAGGTCAATGTAAGCTGCCTTACATTGACCTAACTCTGTAGTGTAGCCCAGGCCTCAATGACTGAGAAGCTCCTCACAGGCTTTGCAACCAATGCCTCATAATAGGACAAAGTTGCCACCCCACAGACTCCACCTTGAAAAGTAAATGCTGTCTCCGAGCTTGGGCCTGGCCATCTGTGGATGATTTAACTGTCAGAAAATGGTATGGAATGAAAAAAATACTGTGAATACTTTTAAAGTTTTGACCTGGTTTAGTGGTTACTGCATGACCTATGCTGCACAGAGATCCAGAGAGGAGGATGAGCTTTGGTCAGTCTACTGCTATAGGTTCCAAAATTCCCAATGCTATGTATTCAAAGAGCATGGTTCAGGACCCCAAACCATGAGACTTGAAAATAAGTGGGGGGGGGGATTAGTTTGCTTTTGGGTTTTGAGCTTTTAAGGTTCACATTCTCCACCTTTTTCTAAAACCATGAGCTAGAAACATACTTTAAAATGAAAATTGAGATTTTCATGTAATTACAAGAATCTAGCAGCTGAGGCTTTAGGAAAAAAACATTAAATATTGCAAGACTTGTGATAAAACGGCAAGAATTGGCAACATAGCATGGTATATTTCTTGGGACACCCATAGCACTCCAGCAGAACTGCTAAAAAACAACCACTTGTGTAGGGTGGGAACAGCATGCTGCACTATAGTGGAAGGAAGAAAAGTTTAGACAGGGTCACTGAGTTACTAGTCCTGCTTATACTCAGGATGGGGTGGGATTTTGAATGATCACAAAGAGTCAGACCCTTGGTCTTACATCTCTTCCGAAAGATATTAAGGACACTTCCAGCAACATAATTTCCTCTCTATCTAGGGAAGGAGAAATTAGTTCCATCATAATTACAGTAAAAAATTAATTGTCCTTTTAAATAATGTGGCTATTCAGTCACAACAATGAAATCAATTGATAAATCATGATACAATTTTTCTACACATTTCTCTAATATCTGGTTGGTTTGAAAGCCACAAAAAAAGCAGCATTATCCTTTTCTAAAAAGGTCAATATTTCTTCTGTAGCCAGAGCAGCCTTGAAGGTAAATGAAGGGGAAAATAGCATTACATTTTGTTACGACAAGACACTCAAAACCATATGCAAGTAATAACATAATGAATAAAATGTGGACAACCTACAGCCTTGAGGCTAATGTCAAAAACCAGGCAGATTCTGCCTGCTGACTACAATTACTTACACTCTGTTGCTTTAGCTATTTTTAAAAGTATTTGTTTTTAGTACAGGAACATTTACCTCTTGTTTCACTTAAGATTAGTCTGAAACTAACAAACTCCATTTCCTGTACATTCTGCTTGAAGGGAGCTAATTTTTGATGTCCAAGCCTGTTCACTTTTTCTGCTATGGTGACTGGTTTCAGAGTGGCAGCTGTGTTAGTCTATATCAGCAAAAAGAACCAGGAGTACTGATCACATCAGCCACACCATCAGAGGCTCGTTCACCTGCACATCCACCAATGTGATATATGCCATCATGTGCCAGCAATGCCCCTCTGCCACATACCTTGGCCAAACCCGACAGTCTCTATGCAAAAGAATAAAGGACACAAATCAGATGTCAAGAATTATAACATTCAAAAACCAGTCGGCAAACACTTCAACCTCCCTGGTCTCTCAATTATAGACCTAAAAGTCGCAATTCTCCCATGACAAAAATTCAAAAACATACTCCAATGAGAAACTGCAGAACTGGAATTAATTTTCAGACTGGACACCATTAAATTAAGCTTGAATAAAGACTGGGAGTGAATGACTTATTATACAAAGTAAAAACTATTTCCCCATGCTAATTTTTCCCCTATTGTTACTCACATCTTCTTGTCAATTGCTGGAAATGGGCCATCCTGATATAACTACAAAAGTTTTTTTCTCCTGCTGTTAATAACCCACCTTAATTGATTAGTCTTGTTAGAGTTGGTATGGCAACACCCATTTTTTCATGTTCTCTGTGTATATATATCTTCCTACTGTATTTTCCACTGTATGCATCTGATGAAGTGGGTTTTAGCCCGTGAAAGCTTATGCCCAAGTACATTTGTTAGTCTAAGGTGCCACAAGTAGTCCTCCTCCTTTTTTTATTCTATGTGAACCATAATAGGCTTGTTGTTCTACTAACCATGTTTAGATTCTAATAAGACTGCTGCTGGTGAGTGCTAATCTGTGTGTTTTACAGCTGAACAGAAGCTGAGTGTTTTGCAAGACCAACTCTGAATGTTTCTCAGGGTCTGGCTACACTATAGTTGTTCTTTCTCTGCATCTTCAGTGCCTTGTATTCCACATATGGCAGGAGACTCCATCTGATAGAGCACTCAGTGAATTCAGTTTTCAGGAGGCCTATAGCACTTTCAGCAGCAGCAAGGTGTTAGCAAAGTCTAAACTATAAGACAGAGTCAGGCACCATAAGATAAGGGCTTGAATCTGACACATTAACATTTTGCAGCTGGTTCAGAAATTGAAACTCAGGATGAAATCTACCCGTGGATATGCATGTGCTGTTAATATGAGTGTTGTGAACACAGTTCTGAGAAAAGAACAGAGGCCTTCTGTCATTGGCAATGTATCCCTGGCTTTGATTTTCTAATTCTGCTAGTTAAGTGACAAGTATCTTTTGGCACATGAATGGAAACATTTGGCATCACCTATACAGTATGTTTTCCTCCTGTATTTTTCCTTCTGTCTTCCTGATTTGAATTTCACACCACTCCTCTCTCTGTAACTTCCTCCCAACCAAATGTTAATTCTGAAACATTCAAAGTTTTACTTAAATCTTGCATAGTGGGACAGTGTGTTAGGACAATATCTGCAACATGCCCCATACATAAATTGCTACCACTTTGGTTAAGAAAAGATGCTTATTTTTTTTATAAAAAAGATTTATCATTATTCTGTTCAGTCACTCATAGCCTTTAAGGTGAGAAGGGACCATAATGATCATCTAGTCTGACCTCCTGCACATTGCAGGCCACAGAACCTCGCCATCCACTCCTGTAATAGACCTCTAATCTCTGACTGAGTTACTAAAGTCCTCAAATCATGATTTAACGCAGTGGTCTCCAGCCTTTTTACGCACAAAATCACTTTTTGAATTTAAGATCAACCCAGGATCTACCCTGCCCCTTTCCGGAGGCCCTGCCCTGTTCACTCCATTCCTCCCTCCCTCTGTCATTCACTCCCCCCACCCTCACTCACTTTTGCTTTCAGGCTGGGGTGGGGATAGAGGGCTGGGGGAGTGGGTGCATGCTCTGGGCTGAGGCCGAGGGGTTTGGAGTGTGGGAGAGGGCTCCGGGCTGAGCCTGGGGCAGGAGGTTGGGGTGCAGGAGTGAGGGGTGCGGGCTCTGGGAGGAAGTTTGGTGCAGGAGGGCACTCTGGGCTGGAGCAGAGTATTGGTGTGCAGGAGGAGGTGAAGGCTCTGGGAGGAAGTCTGGTGCAGGAGGGAGCTCTGGGCTGGAGCAGAGTGTTGGGGTGTGGTATGAGGTGCAGGCTCCGGCCAGGAGGCGTTTGCCACAGGCGGCTCCTGGTCAGTGGTGCAGTGGGGCTCAGGCAGGCTGCCTGCCTGCCCACGCCCCATGCTGCTCCTGGAAGCAGCTAGCTGCTGGCATGTCTCTGCAGCCCTGGGGCAGGGAGGCGGCTCCATGTGCTGCCCCTGCCCCCAGCACCGTCCTTCAGCTCCCAGCCAATTGGAGCTGTGGGGGCAGTGCTTGCAGCCAGCTGCTTCTAGGAGCAGCATGCGGCCTGGGCAGGCAGGCTGCCTGCCTGAGCCCCAATGCACCGGATCAAGATTGGCTCCTCAAGTGATTCACCTGGAGCGGCACTTGGGCGAGCTCGGATGGGCTCAAGGCCATTCAGTCAGGAGTGGAGGCAACTTTTAGTAGCCTGGCAATTGCGATCAACTGGCAGAGGCTCTAGGATCGACCAGTTGATCACGATCGATGTGTTGGTGACCACTGATTTAAAGGCTTCCAGTTACAGAGAATCCACCATTTACATTAGTTTAAACTGGCAAGTGACCTGTGCACCGTACTGCAGAGGAAGAGAAAAATACCCCAGGGTCTTTGCCAATTTGATGTGTGGGAAAATTCCTTCCTGACCCCAGATATGGTGATCAGTTAGACCCTTCGCCTGTGGGCAAGATGCACCAGCCAAAAACCTGGGATGGAATGATCTGTAGTAACTCAGAAGCCTCTCCATCTAGTGTCCCATCGCTGGCCAATGGAGATGTAAGCTGCAGATCAGTTGTAGGCAGTCTCATCATACCATTCTCTTCTTAAATTTATCAAGCTCAGTCTCAAAGCTGGTTAGGTTTTTTGCCCCCGCTGCTCCCCTTAAGTGCAATCTTAAGCACGAAAGATTCACTGTACTGTATCAGACCATCAGTCTGTTAAAGTCTTGATCCTATATCTCACAGCTGCCGTGTTGCTTATGTAAGTATGATGAGCAGGAGCATAGGGGAACCCAGTTCTGCAATAATGGTGTAAACACATCCCTCAGCCCGCGCCGCTTCCTGCAGCCCCCATTGGCCAGGCGAACCATGGCCAGTGGGAGCCGCCATCAGCCAAACCTGCGGATGCAGCAGCTAAAGAAACCAGCCCGGTCTGCCAGGGGCTTTTCTTGAACCACTGGTATAAACCATTCACGTCCTGGGTGTGGTGTTTTGTCTCATCTAGTGGCACCAAGACCACTTAGAAACACAGAGAGAGAGAGAGAGATTAATGAGTTTGTTCTACAGCCTTAGCTAACAGCCAGTAGGCTTTTAGCTCATGTGATAGAGGCTCATGTACTGAAGTCCAGTTTGCTCCTGCCTGCCACTGAGGGTGTTACAATGGCAGTGCTTCTGCATCACTGACAAGTAACTCCCGACTAATAGCAAAATTAAGGCTCAACGATCATATAACTAAATATTTAATTGGAGTGATAAAGACACTATTTAAGACCACCTTTCTTCAGACATGGCCATTCTTCCCTTGGCATTGCTTTTTTTTAACCCTGCACTGTTGCAATGGAGTAGACACACAAGGGGCTTTACACTTATTATTTGCTCATTCCACAGGGCTACACTTTGGGCCTGATCCAAAGCCCATTCAAGTCAATAGGAATCCTTTCACTGACTTCACCGGGCTTTCAATGGCCCCCAGTGCTTAGTACTTGCACCCACACATAGCTTCTGCTCACACTTAACTGCAGTGCAGCAGCCTTATGTTCCCTGTTGCACAGTGAACAAGGATTTACAAGATCAAATCGTAAACCATAAGGTGATCTGCCACCAAATAGTGGCCAATACCTGCCATTTCAGGGGAAGATGAAACCTGCCAATAACACACTTAGTTGTTCAATATTGTGTATGGCATGACAGAGTGTGCCCTGTGGTAAAGTATTTAAGACATGAGGCATGAGATTTGACATTCCTATTTTAGCATTACTACGAATGTTTCTGGCCATATTTTCCAGCCTGTTTTAAAGTTAAGATTTGGTTTCAGCCTTTGATCTCTGGATGCAGTGGATTCTCCAGGCTAACAAGTCACTATGGGGGAGAAAGTATAGTTTTAACTTTACACACACCCCCAGTATATTGTCACCTGTTGACCTCCCCATATTATGGGATGGCGTGAAGAGATGGAGCTGAGCTCCTTTCACTTAACCAGTCTTAATCTGAAGTATCTCAACCACAGCTCCTTATTCTTCAGCACTGTTTCCTCCCGCTCTCTCCTTAGATATGTGCAACCCCAGTCTCTAACCATCTTCAGGATCCATCTCCTATGTATCACTTACACATTTCTAGTCCAGGCTGTTTCAGTAGAAGTGAAAGGTGTGTTCTCATGCTAATTATAATAATCTTACATCTATATAGTACCTGAATCCTACTTATTAATTAGTATTATTACTCATGTTTATTACAATAGTATTTAAAGGTCAACCAAGAATGGGGCCCCATTGTAAAAGGCACTGTACAGAGTAATGGATGGTCCCTGCCCTGAGGAGTTTACAATTCAAATAGACCAGACAGACGCAGGGCGGGGGAAGGGGTACCCCACATGTGCTGAGTGAACAATGTGAGGGCAACAAACATGTTAGTGCCACTTTTGGGGGACAGTGGAGCTACTTAGGAAAGGGAAGAGCAGGAGGATCAGGCAGGGGAGAAGGCAGTAAGAAGGGCAAGTGTAGAGTAAAGCAGAGGTGAAAGGACTGTGAAGGGGAGGGTTAGGGCAAAGAGCCAATCTGCACAGGGCAGAGAACATCCTCTAAAAATGAGGACGTTCTCTGGCTGTCTAGAGGTCTCTGCTCTGGTTGCCAGCTGGAGTCCACAGCTCCGTCCTCTCTGGGATTACCTTTCCCACAAAGGCCACATGGGAGGAGGTGTGAGAGAAAAGGCATCACTTGGGTCCTAGTGCCTCCATAGTAAGTACTGCATGAGCTGTACACACAGAGAATCAGTGAAATGCAGCCGCATCTGTGGTGGAAGGTGGCAGCCAAAGGCCCATGTCACGCCACATACCCATAGAAGGAAAGAGAGAGGAAATTTTAGCTAATCTACCAATGGCTGGTTGCATCTATGCCATGTTGCATCCCTTTTCTCCATTGCCTGGCTGTGCTCCGCTACCCCAAGGAACGCCCTTGTGTGCCTGTGCCCATGCCTGGGTCCTTCCCTGTCCACAACCACATGTTCCTTTACTGGAATCACCTCCTGCCCAGCTGTGACCCCTGGCCACTCCCCTTGCCCGCAGCGCCGTTGGCGGCCCCCGGCCCTGCCAGCCCTTCTCCAGACTACCCACGCCCTTCCCCAGTCTGGCCACGCCCAGCTCAGCCCTGGGCAGAAAAGCCCGTGGCTGGGTGTGGGTGGAGCTGAAGAAACTGGGCCCGCCCTGGGGCGTGGCCTCGCGGCGACGGGGCGTGGCTCGAAACAGCTGCTGTGTTGCGCGTGCGCGTTAGGCCGCCGCCCGTTGCCTACTCGGGTGGGCGTGGCGGAGCGCCGGCGCCTTTGGGCCGCCGTAGCTGTTTTGCGGAAGTGCACTGGGGGCGGCCGGCTGGCTGGCTGGCTGGTGGAAGATGGCGGGAGTGGAGAGCAGCTCCCGGTACCCGGAGGGATCGGCGCTTCAGGACCCGCTGTCCCGCTTCACCTGCCCCGTCTGCTTGGAGGTGTTTGAGAGCCCCGTGCGGGCCCCCTGCGGCCATGTGTGAGCAGACCCCCGGCGATGGCCTGGCGCGGGGCCGGGGGAGGATCTGGCAGCCAGCGGGGGCTCCGTGATGGCAGGGGTTGGGCAGTGGCGGGGAGATCCACGGGGAACGGGGGCGCAGAGTAAATGGTGCCTAGGCGCGGGCACGTAGCGGCTTCTGGAGGGGGGTTAGGAGGGAGCTGCCCGAGTGCAGGGCCGCCTGTGCCCCCTAAGCTCCGCAGCCCTGGGGAGGGGGTCTGAACCCTGCCGGAGAAATGGGCCTGTTAGTGCTGTAAGATCCCTGCGAAAAACTTTCCTTCGGCTTTAACACCCCCCCCCCGGAGCCTGTTAACATCTACGGGCTAGCGAGGCCCAAAGCCACCGGTCATGTAGTTGAGGGGGAGCTTTGCCTGAATAAGGATTGAGCGATTGGGCCCTTATTGGGATCGCTTTTGAGCAGCTAGCAGAAAATCCAACGGGCCAAATGGGCAGCAGCGAGCGCGGGGAACTCCGAAGGCTGAGAAAGGGTGGAGAAGCAGCGGGCAGATTCTTGAAAACGATACCTGGGAGGGAATAATAGAAACCGAAGCAGTTTGGTTGTAGGCAGTGGGCGCTGGCGAAGGGGAAGTGTTGAATGGAATAAGGAAGGAGTTCGGCCTTTTTCTTTTCGGGTATGTGGACTAATCTGCTGTGAAGTGGTGTTAAGTCTTTTATGGAAAGTGACGTGAGGTTTTTTACCCACGAACGCTTATGCCCAAATAAATCCGTTAGTCTTTAAGGTGCCACCGGACTCTTGTTGTTTTTGTGGAAACAGACTAACATGGCTACCCCTCATATTAAATAAAATGTGGGTGATATGAGCTAAGGATAGGAGTATGGTGGGATACTGACAGGATGGGTAGGGTAGGCAGAAACAAGATCTCTGATTGGCTGTGACTAAAATGAAACTTAATTACAGTTCTGTCTGTGCTGGGACAAGATGCCCTCCCTTCCAGTAAAATTCACAGGAGACAGCCTCTGAGAGGAAAAATGCCCTCAGGTTAAACCAGCCTAAGATTAACCACAATCTTCTTACATACCTTTTTAAACACAGTTTTCCTTTTCTGCACTAAGGGCAAAGTTGTGGTCACAATTATCAGTTAAAATGTTCTAGTTACTGTTTTCTAACTTGAAATTTTCTTAGCTGAAACGTACTGTAAGTTTTATGGGGAAGGAACAATGTACGTCCCTTTGGAGTTTGGGGTCTGAAGAAAAGGGCTTTGCAGAGGTATCTGAGACCCCTTCTTTCTCTGCATGCAACTAAGGGGAATAGTTGGGCCAGTTGCGTTTCATATTACTATAACTGAAAGATCAAAAGAATGTTTTTTCAATTTGTTTACTTTGTGTTTTGATAGCACTTTGTTTAGTCAGCTTCACTATGTAATCATTGGTTTGTTTGAGTTTTTGTGTTTGAAACAGTGAAGAGAAACTTTGAAAAGAGGAAAATGTGGCATAAACCACAAATTGGCAAGAGCATTCAGGGACAGGGATGTGACTTGAAACTGCTTTTAAACTGACTAGATTTACAGTGACTTGACTATCCCTTAGCATATCAACAGATTGCTATTTGTCAGTGGATGTTGTTACTTGTGATTTCTATTTTCTGCAGGGTAGGTCTGTGAGTATTTTAATTTGAACAGTGCAAACTTGTTCTATAACATGCATTTTTACAAATCATATTTCTCCCATATTAGCTTTTGCACTCCATGCCTGCAGGAATGTCTGAAGTCTATTGAACCAGTTTGTGGAGTCTGCCGCAGTACCCTGTCTCCTGGCAGTAGAGCTGTGGACCTGGAACAGCAAATTGAAATGACAGAAACCACTTGTGATGGCTGCAATAAAAAAGTATGAAAGCACAAAAAAAGGAAGTACATACATGGCTGAACTAGGCAAACAGCTAACATGGAAATACAATATTTGCACATCCGCTTTCTAAGGAATAAACAATCAGAACTTTAATTGTGATAAATAATCCACGTAGACTGCGTGTAGGGCAACATTAAGAGGTTTTCCCTTTCCCCTGCCTGTTGTTTTTTCCATTAGGAGGTGGGTTTCAAGTAGAAATATACAGTTAACATGAAGCAGAAGATGCAATAGGCTACTGAGCTACATGCACTTCAGCAGGGGTAAATTCTGTTCTGTAAATACAGTACAAAGTGAAAAATGTCTTAAGGGATGGACAGATTGGTTTCTTAATGAAAACTTTCTACTAAAGAAAGGTATAGCAGAATTTTATTCACTATGTTTGGGGTAGTTATTTAAGACAAAACTGTCTACGGGTAATCTTTTCTATAGATGTGAAATTCACAAGAAGATTCTGTGTATGGAAAAATACTTTAATACGTTTTATTTCTAATGGTAGGGAAGTGGTATTTCTTTCTCAGTGGAGTTACTAGTACTTCATGTCAAGAATGCGGTTTAGGAATTATTGGACACCAGGTAGGGTTGCCAGTTTTGTTTGGACATATGCCTGGAAGTTTCATCACATGACACACAGCCTTTATTAAAGATTAATCTCCAGGACAATCCTGCAGGATTGGCAACCCTCACACCAGGTGATAGATGCTATAAATAATAAGAAACACTAACTAACTTTTGTTAGTTTGTTATATGCACAAAGACTGAAATTTCTCCTGTGAATATAGTCCTACATCTAAAGATTAAGTTAATTTCCTCAAGATGAATCAGATTAAGCATTTAAAACTCTTTAAGGGACATTGTCATGTTAAATATACTTTTTCTATCTATGGCTACTAAAAGTCCCCTCCCGATTAAATAAAATGTTGTTGTTTGTTTGTTTTTTTTTTAGTTTCTCATTTTTATGCTGTTTGCTTTTTGTATTTAATGTAGCTTAAGAAGGTGTAACAGCCCAGTGAGTTTCACTTTTGTTTCTGATTGGTTTCATTTTTGTGCCATGATGTTAGATTAGCATCCTACGGAACTGCAGTCATTCCCATTCTCTCTCTGGCCCAGTGATTCTTCTGCTATCTATAAATATTTAAGCAATTGTTGGACATAAAGAGAGAATGGGAACTACTCTCTAGTCTGTTGGTGAAGGCATCCGGCTGTGAGTTAGGAGATCCTAGGTCCAGTCCCCCTGCTCCAATCACTCATTATTTATCAATAGCAGAGCACCTTTCTCAGGAGAGATTGAGGGAGCCCTACATCAGAATACCACATAACTCAGTGGTTAGAGTGTCCTCCTAAGAGGTGGGGGGACCACTGTTCAATCCTTTCTTCTTCTCTGGCAGAGATGGGGGATTAAATCTGGGTTTCCCACATGCCAGGCAAGTGCTTTAGCCACTAGGCTAAAAGCTATCAGGCAGGTGGGCAGCTGCATTACTACTGCCGAATGCCTGTCTTCCCCTCATTTGTGGGCCCCTCTGGGGCTTTGGTGGGAGATGGGTGACCAGACACCCAGAGAGAGGCAGCAGTGTGCATGCGCACAAGCAGAAACATAGGTGCTGAGGGAACTTCCATTCTGAAAAATGTAGGTGCTTACAGAGATTTGTAGTTTTATGTATTGCAGTAGAACCAAAAGTAGGACTTTGGTGCCTAAACACCTTTGTGGATCCCAACCTTCATAACTAATCTTTAAATATCTTTGATCTTCACTTGATGATGCAGCTCTTGAGCAAGACCACACTTAAAACCATTTTCTTTTTAGAATTAATAAAGATGCTAGTGGTTTAACTTGAGTAAATATGTTAACCAGAACAACATAGCTAGCTGGACTTTGATTACTAAAGTTCTGTTTAGGAAAGAACCTTTGTCCTGCATTTCTTTGGCACTCTTAATGTGTCCCTGGCATAATACTCAATGGGGTAGATTTTAGAGTATGTCATCTGACAGGAGCCTACTGCCACTTGATCCTGTTGTTGCAGGGAATAGTGAATGGAAGATCTAGAAAACTGACTCAGTACAAAACGGATATAGTAGTTTTCTGCATCTAAAGGGAATATAAAATAAGAATTACAATGGTCAAGTAAACAAGGAGTCAGTTGTCCTGCACAATATAATGCATTGTGTCATTCATAGAAGAGTGTTATAGCTTCACTAACCTAGCTTCTGTTTTATAGCTGTCTATTCTATTCTGTCCCATGTGCCAAAACATTTAGCTTTCGCTACTTCAGTCTGATCTGAGCATGAAGCTTCTTTCTGTAGCAGTTTGTTTCTAGATTCCACTGTTTATTTGCAATCCTTTTTTGAATTTTTAATTGAAAATAACCTTGCCTGTTAACTGTGTGTCTCTCTGCTTACCTAGATGTACCTCTCAAAGATGCGTAGTCATGCAGCTTCTTGTTCAAAATACCAGAATTATATAATGGAAGGTGTTAAAGCTGTAACTAAAGAACCACCTCGTAACACCAGGTGACTATGCCTCTTGAAACATTCCTTTTTCAGATTGGTTAGAGGGATGCTGCTGGGTAACTGCTGTCCAAAACTAAGGTTTTGGACAGTACTGGTTTTAATTAACTTGGAAAAGTTTTCGTTTCTTTTTTTGTTTGGTTTTAAACATTCTAGTGCATTGCACCTCTGTGCCAGCAAGTGAGACTAAAAAGCAAACAGTAGTAGCTCTTCACTTTATTTTGCACAATATTTACATTAATTCTCTGATACTGATGTTAATGAGGCCTTAATCCTGCAGTTGAGTGCACAGGCATGCTGCTCCATTGACTTAAATTGCCCAAGCAGACTATTGCGGGGTCAGGTCCTAGGTAAAGGAGGTAAGGAAATGACTGTGTTGCTCTATGAATCTGCACAGTAGCATATCTAGCACTTAATTGTGTGCTTTATTAAAGTGCTGCAAAATTATAATGAAAGCAACTTGAAGAATAGTGTGTGTATATATACTTAGATCTAATTTTTGTAAATGCTGAAGAATAAGCGCTGTATAAATTTTAATTGTATTAAGAATTGCGCTGTTTTAAGATGTCATCTGGTAACTAATAAAGAAAGCAGGTTCTTAAATTCAGTTTTCTTGTATACTGTACACTAAGGGTTTAACTTCCGAGTAGTTTGTATTTTAAATATCCTCTGTCAAGTGACGATGACTAGCCAGAGACTCTCTGGATTTTAATTCATCTTTCTATGATGTAATTTTTTTTATTTTTTTTTAACAGGAAGGTTCCAAATCGTTTTACCTTTCCTTGTCCTTACTGCAGTGAGAAAAACTTTGACCAGGAAGGACTAGTTGAACATTGCAAAAAATACCACAGCATGGATGCAAAACAAGTGGTAATATTTACAGTATCAAACTCAGTACAACAGTTTTTTGATGAGGAAATCTGGGAAACTATGGAATCGGGGCCCTCACACACACAAGCACGTGCTTAACTTTAAGCATTTGGGTACTTCTGTTGACTCCAATGGGACTACTCATGCAAATAAAATTAAGTACATGCATATTTGTTTGCAGGATTGGGGCCTAACTGTTAAAAATCTGAACTTGGGTCTGACATGGTCACTGGTGCACCCATTTTAAGCCATTCTTTCATATTTTATTTTTTTCTAAGTATTGCAGCCTCAAAATTAAAATAACATGTAGTAGTAATTTAATAAAACAAACATCTGGAATAAAATACCAATTTAGATAATGTCAAAAAAACACTTTTTTGAGGGGGCGGGTTGGGGGAAGGAAGCCCCGGGACAGATAAACTTTCATGAAGACATTAAGGTGTCTTAGAATTAACAAGTATTAACACATGCCAGTACTGCAGCTTGTAAAAACTCAGTTTAAAGAAAAAAAGTAATCTTAAACTGCCTGCATTTGCAGTTATTCAAAATGGCTCATGTAGAATGAAGTTTTAGTATTAGATCCTCTCTAAACCATTCCGTACATCCTCAGTAAAAGGGTAGATCACTGATCTGTGATGATAAAAATGTCTTGTAATTGATGAAAACTCTATCTGCAGGTGTGGCAGGAAGTAGAACAGAAGCTGCAAAACTTACAGAAATTCAGCTCTAAGAATTAATAGCTCTTTCCTTTGTCCCAACAGTGGCTCTGGTATCTTCAGGAATTGCCTCAAGTGTCTTGGTTTAGAAAGGAATATTCTCTTTTTCCATGCAGACATGTATCTTCTGCAAGAGCATGATGGGGGAGGAAATATTTTTTTTATTCTTGAAAGACAGGGAGAATGAAATACTCAAGGAACTTTATTCAATATTCTAACTGTCAGTACACAGAGGTAGCTCAAAATTATCAGTTAAATTCAGAAACCTGAAATCTGAATCAAAAGAATTCAGTGAGGAACCAAATACTCTAGTGTTAAATGATTTGGCAAAATGTTCTAAATTTGTTTCCTGTGACATGAGTGTCTTATGAGGAGGTCATGGTTGTGTTTGTCATCGCCATAAGCCTATAAAATCTTTTTTTTCCTTTCATTTCTTTTACAGTTCTGTTTTTTAAATCAGATATTTTGCCAGGGAGGGAACTGGATTTCAAGAGGGAAACCTAGATTCCAAGGACTGTTGTAATAAGAATGGTCTCCAAAGAAGTCTTTGGTTCTGAGGCCATTCCCCATGAACTCAAATATAAATATAATTCAGTATTTGGGTAAAATTTGTTTTCATGGCTTTTTCTCTAAGGTTTGCCCAATTTGTGCCTCGATGCCATGGGGAGATCCAAATTACAGGAGTGCTAACTTCATGGAGCATCTTCAACGGCGACATCAGTTTTCCTATGATACTTTTGTGGTATGTAATGAGTGCATACTGTTAAAATCTATTGCCCCTGTAATATCTGTTGTGGCTTGGATTAGGTTTTTGAAGATAGAAATGCCACTAAGAGCTGTTTTAGGATATTTCTTAATCTTGGGCTATAGCAAAATGGCAACTGTTACCATATTTTTTTTAATTGTATTAGTTTAATTGAACTTAGTTTAATTGTATTAGTTTAATTGAACTTAGTTTTTTCAACTGTTTCTGTGAAATCTGTTCCATCTTGATGCAATCCTGACAGAGGCAACTCACCTTATTGTTTTATGAGGTAGACAAATTGTGTTAGATAGCTTGTGTGTGGGCATTTATGGATTTTTTTAAGTACCTTCACTTTGTGAATGTTTGTTCTCATTAGTATCCTTATTCAATTATTATGAAGTCAAGTTTCTAATGCACACTGCCTCTTTTGTCTTTAGGATTATGATGCTGATGAAGATGACATGATGGCACAGGTTTTACTACGTTCCTTGAGGGATCAGTGAACTAAGTGGGAGATAAACTGTATGATACCAGCCTTCCATTAGATGAAAATACACAGCATCCCTGACACCTGTCCCTTCTCATCCCAAGATGATCCCACACATCTGAAAATAAATATAGAAGATTTTTGAAGACTTGCAGTTTCTTGGCTCCAGTATCTGATCTCTCCATATGTTACTACGGGTCTTGTCTATGTTAGTGGTCTCTTTGCTGCTGCTCATCCACTTCAGGGTAGTTCTCTTGCTTTCTTCACTCCAAAGGCTTGACTACACTCGAAACACTACAGCGGCATAGTTGCGCTGCTGTAGCACTTCAGTGAAGATGCTGCCAATGCCAACAGGAGGGGTTCTCCTGTCCGTGTAGGTAATCCACCTCTCGGAGAGGTCGTTGCTAGGTCAACAGAAGAGTTCTTCCATCAACCTAGCATTGTCTATGCTGAGGGTTAGATCAGCTTAACTAAATCACTCAGAGGTGTGGATTTTTTCACATCCCTGAGCGACGTAGCTGGATTGACCTAACTTTTTAATGTAGACCAGGCCTTAGACCTGGTCTGTGCCTAAAACTTGTACTAGTGTAGCTATGTTGGTTAGAAGTGTGGAGAAACCCACACCCCTGACAGACATAGTTATGTCAACAAACTCCCAGTGTAGATGCTGCCATGTTGACATAAGAGTCCTTCTCTTGGCATAGACGTGGTGGTGGTGGTGGTTCCTATACTGGCAGAAAAAACTTTGTTGATGTGCACTGCATCTCCACTAGCAGGCTATGCTGGTAAAAGTTCTGTAGTGTAGACATAGCTTAAGTTTAGTCAGTTGTCTCCACATTACTGCTGCTTGCTCTCATTTTCCTTCCCTTGTCCCTGTATCCTTCTGCTCTCTATATTCCTCTCTGATTTCTTCAGATCCCATAAACACTATAAAGCTTCAAGAAGGAATGGCCTAAATTGACTGAAGACTAGTTTTAAAAAAAACAACAAAAAAACCCCACTTGGCAATATATACTTCCTAAATGTTGATTGAGCATTGGAAGCCATTTTTGGTGAATGGAAACTCTGGTTTTGGAACGCAATTGTCAGAAATGTGGTTTGAATTTTAAGATTACCAGCATTATAAACCCCTGTTAAAGAAAGCATAGTCCATGGTTGTATTAGGTAATCAGTCTAAAGGCTATACGTAATACATTGTAATAAGTAATAAAATATTACTAATACACAATACATTGCCTAAATAATGAGTCTTTAAATTATACGCTAACAATTCTATGCACCAGCATAAGAAACTGATTCACCATATTTATTTAGTTCAGCAGCTGCATGTTACATACTAGCATAAATTATAAATAACTGTATTCTGGTGACAAATTTCTAGCCTAGAAAGTAAAAGTCTGTATTAAAAAGATAGTTCTTACTATTTAAAAAAAAAATCCACAGGATGTATTTTTCTTTGTAAGTGTTACGTCTAATATTAATCAATCTTATGTGCTGTCTTAACTTTTTTTTTTTTTTAGGTCTTCAGCATTGATTTTCTATAGTTTGGACCATTAAATGCAGCCTTTCATTGACAGAGGAATTCAAAAGCAAAACACTTAACTTTTACCTCTGCTTTGTTTGTTTTTTTTTTAACTATAAAATGTTCCTATACATTTTCAGTTGTCCTGTTCCTCAGGACAACCTGAGAGTAACAAATTGGATTAATAATATGCAGTGCTTATACCCACTCTCTGTATGCTTTACCAATTCTAACAAAGGTTTGAACACCTGAGCTTCATTTAAATTAGATTTTCAGGTGTCTTCTGAAAGGTGATTTTAAACAGCTGAAGCTGTACTTAGAATATGGTCTTCATGTAATGTGTAGATACAGGTATAGTTTTGTGGCAGACTGGTGGAAAGCCTCACAACTCAAATATGGCACACAAAGGTACGGTGCATTGCATTTAAAATGTGTGACTGTAACATGCAAATCATAGTGTGTGTAATTACTATTTCATATGCAGTGCCTCACATGATTTATGATGTCCCTTCTCTTGATAGGTCAAGTGTAACACTCCAACTCTTCCCCATACACATGGAGCCAAAAGCTTCATTACTGTTGCTTCATGTCTGTTGGGGGTGAGCTTCAATCTGATATGAAAGAAGACTTAACACTGATTTTGTTATGTCTAATGGTAACTATTGCACTAAAAACTTCATTGTCTGAAACTGAAGTAAAACTGCACCAGGATCTGTGCTTTCAGAATTGATTGGATTTGCATATCTAATTTCAGCACACAGTTATAATTACTTGCACAAATGAGGCACCTAAATGCTTGTGCAATTCAGAACATGCAATTCTGAAAACTAGGGCTCAGAGTATGTTTTGTTGATGCATACCCCAGGGAATTATTTTTCTATAATTATGTATAATTTAATCATCTTTAGAGTCTTTGTCAACTGGCTGTAACTTTGAGACCAAATAAATTTGTTAGTCTCTAAGGTGCCACAAGGATGCCTCGGTGTGTTTTGTTCATCCAGTGTTCAGAAACTCTGTATTAAAGATAGGCTTAGCCAACAAATGGTAGTTTGATTTCTTAACCAGCTGCAGTAATTTCTGAACGTGTGTGAAGTACTCTGCCAGAGCATCTTTCAGCTCATTGTCAGCAGCCACCCTTGAGGCCATAGCATATCCAACATGCTCCTTGTTGGTGTTAATCTAATCTGTCCTATTTGGAACTATAAAGTCCCAGTTTCTAGGAGTGAGATGGCAGTAAAGAGGAGACTTAGCAAGAAGGAGGGATACCATGCAGTTAAGCAAGAGTGGAGGGTGTTTTTGTTCTGAACTAAAGTTTATCCTCAAGTCAGCTGAATAGGTCTGATAGATTTGTCAACCTCCACCTTATCAATTAGTGATGAAAGGTGACACCAACAATCCATGTCTAAACACAGTCAGCCTTGCTTCATTACAATGAATCCCACTGATGATACGTTAAAAATCTCAAACAACTTTCCATGTGAAGGATGCCTGTGATCTACAATACTAATGAAATGTATCTTGGATTCTAATTTCTCCTGACTTACAAAAGCACTATGTCTCTAACTATCTAAGGTACTCATTTGGCCTCTATCATTGCTCATATTTATTTGGTACTCATATTTGAGTGCCTCACAATCTTCTATATATTTATCCACACCTTGGAAACTGAGGCTCAGCGGGTGTATCTCCACTGCACTAAGACTGGTGGCTGCTCCAGGTCAGCAGACTTGGGTTCATGGGGTGCAGGGCCTGTGGGGCTATAAAATTGCAGTGCACACATTCAGGTGTGGGATGGAGCCTAGGCTCTGAGACCCCCTCATGAGGGGGAGGGTCCCAGAGCCTAGGGTGCATCCCAAAAGTCTACATTGCAATTTTCTAGCCCTGCAAGTCTGAGCCGGCTGAATGGTCTGGGTACAGCTGTGCCAATTGTCTTTTATCATAGTGTAGACAGACCCAGACAGGCTAAGTGACTTGCTCACGGTCACATAAGAAATCTTATGGTCGTGGAGCAGGGAATTGAAGTCTCAAGTTCTAGGTTAATGTCTAGCCTCTGGACCATCCTTCCTGTTGGTAATTTCATCATAAAAGATTCTTTCCTAGTATAAGCAGCAAAGAATCCTGTGGCACCTTATAGACTAACAGACGTTTTGGAGCATGAGCTTTCGTGGGTGAATATCCACTTCCTCAGATGCATGTAATGGAAATATCCAGGGGCAGGTGCCACAGGATTCTTTGCTGCTTTTACAGATCCAGACTAACACGGCTACCCTCTGATACTTTCCTAGTATAGACATGGACCTAGTTAAGTGGTGTTGAGTTAATCTGAATAGGAAAGAATCCCCCTTTTTCCTCCTTGTCTAGACAAGGCCTCAGGCTGCATATGGAGAAAGTATCTTCTGAGTGCCCTACTCCAGTGCTGGAAACTACAAAGGAAGAGACTGAAAGGAAGGAGCACTTAAATAAAGGAGCCATTTGTCCATCTGCAATGGTAGATGGAGCTAAATTGCAACTTTTTAAAACAAAGACACCTTTCATCTGAAAGACCTTTAGGTTACCTGCTGTCCCAATCTATGCTCAGGATAGCATGGGAGAGGAGTAAGAAGGAATAAAAGAAGTGACAATTGATGAGATCCACTAAGGTGCTTAAGTCTCATTTTCAGCCATTGCTGTGATCCTTAAATCTGCTCAGCTGCCTAAAGTCAGTAGGGGCCTAAATTCAGTCACTGCCTAAGTTTTTGCAGTAAAAAATCCCTTGGTGCTTGTTTCTGCCTCGGAACATGTGCGCTGCTGCCTCGCAGTAGGGGCCTGGGCTTGGGCCCCTAAGTCCTGGGGTGATTCATAAACTGGGGAAGATAGGCATTCAGGTGCATAATGTGTGGGCAGTGCCAATCCCCAGTGCATGTTCAGAGACTGCCTACACAATTGATGCAAATTCACATGCAGAGCTCAAACAGCCTGGGGGCAGGAGGGAAGGCAGAGGAGGATCTCTCTTTAACTATTAGCTTGTGTAGGGTACTTACCCATGATGTGGGAGACCCTGATTTTTTTTCTCTCTCTCTCTCTCTCTCTCTCACACTCACTCTCACGCACATGATGAGAAGGGGTTTGAACAAGAATCTACCCCATCTCAGATGAGGCTAGGGAATATTCCGAGGTGGGGCTTCTTCAATCTCACTTTAGTTGTTCCACTTTAATTAAGTAATTGAATATTATTTGAGCCAGAGAAAGTTTGAATGATTCTATAAAGGGTACGGCATTCACTTGAGAGGTGTCAAAGCCCTGTTCAAGCCCCTTCTCATCAGGCAGGGCAGGGACTTATACAGGAGTGGGGGAAGTCTCCCACATCCTGGATGAGTACTCTAACCAGTGGGCTAAAGGTTATAAGGGAGGTCTCTAATAGGCAGTTAGGTGCCTGCATGTTAAGGCCAATCTTTCCACAGTTCATGAATCACTAGCAGAGATAGGGTGCCTCCCTATAGCTGGGATTTAAGTGCTGAACTCAGGGTTAAGTACACAACCCTCTCCTCAGCACCTCTTGTTGGCTCTCTGCTTGGCATGCTGGCTCTGTGGATCATGTGTGATCTGTGATTGATCAATGCACTCAAATGTTCAATACTTTGCAGCTGATTATACCCTACACCCACCTCTTTTTCATACTAATTTTGAGACTGTTACTGGGATCTTTTTTGTGAGGGGGGGGAAAAA
The DNA here is from genome assembly GCF_007399415.2 of Gopherus evgoodei. Lineage (NCBI taxonomy): Eukaryota > Metazoa > Chordata > Testudines > Testudinidae > Gopherus > Gopherus evgoodei. The sequence continues at coordinate 16,983,215 of NC_044335.1, read as the reverse complement.
GAACAACTTTTTACTGTCTTGAGGTGGTCACAGCTGGAGATTTAGCCCCATGGCTCAAATTAACATTAATTGTAATTTCCTGGTTAAACCCCCATGTTTTTGAGTGCTGGCCCATAAATTCCTTTTTCATAATGCCCTTTTCTAGTACATGGAAAATCACATCACAAAGAAGCTATAATGGCCTCTAAACAGCAGAGGGAGTCCTTGCATTTTAGAGAAACTAGGTGCAGTATCTATTTTGACCAATGTGAACTGAAGCCATGTACACATTGCAGGCAGCCTGTCTTGTGGGCCTCTTCTCTGTCAGCTATCATCAACTCCTTTCTTTAGAGTATTCCTTAGAATCGTGCTCCAATGTTTGTTATAACAGTACCAGTCCCACGGAGTTGCAATGCTGGGTCAAATCATGCATCTAAATAAAAAGTCGATCAGTCTTACATGAAGTTTGCCTCAGTGAAGTATTAGAACTTGCTTTTTGTTACAGGAAAGTTCCACTTACAGCTCTAGCTCCTCAGCACATGGAAGCAACTGTCAGAGTTTTGCTTTTACAGTTAAAATACAACAGGAATTTGTAAATGGCCTCCTATTGAGCAGAGAACTTAAAAATGAGAAAATCCTAAGTAGATAATCTAGCTCATCCTCTGGCTAATGCTGGATTTCTCCCTGTGCTTTATAAACATGACTAGCATGACTGTTGGAGAAGAGGCTGCTCACTTCTTAAAAGGAAACCACTCAAGTGGGTACCGGTAACAAAGTCCCCCACAAAAGGGCAGGCTATTAGCACTACCCACTCAATAGATGCAACAAGCAAGTGATGGGCAAACCCTGAGCCCTAAAGGCTATTAGGGCAACAAGGGAGCAACTATAGACAGGCTGAAGGTGGACCTAACAACAGAAAATCAACACAAATGATGCACCCAAGGATATTCTTTGCACCCCTTTGATTTCCACACACCATCAGGCAACGTAGTGGATCTTGCCTGGGTGACTTGCATTCATTCTGCAGAATCCTAGCAGATCTTCAATGATCATTCTATCCAAAAGCTATTTGACTTCAGAACAGTCAGTCCAGGGATGAATTTAGCCCGACGTTTTTCACTGCCTCCATTTGTTTGTGGAGGGCCTAAACCATTACTCATGTGCCCAATGGCAAACCACTCCTCCAGCTGAAGTCAACAAAGCTGAATGAAAGGAGTGACTGCTGCTGCTCTGCTAGTCGGCTTCAGCCTGCATCCTAGCAGAATGCAAGGTCCATAGAACAGCAAAAGGCTAGTGCAGGACGCAGAAGAGAAATTATCTACTGTGCCATTAAAGGATTCCCATCATGTTCTTTCCCCTTCCTTCCTCAGCCATTACAAGACTAAAGTCAACAGCTCTGTTAGAACCAACAGGAACTCCAGACTTTTATAGCAGATGGCTGGACCTGTGCTGTCAAATTTTACAGCAAAGGGGAAATGTAACTAATTTGAGAGGGTCAGTGTGAGGCAGGAGCAAAAACTTTGGCTGAGTCCTTTAAAGTGAAAATTAATTCTTCTTTATAGTGCTAGGAAACTGGGCTATTCTCACTCTCCTTTGGCAAGCTGGCTATGTTTGCCACCCTCCAACTAATCCATGCCTCGGGGCAAACTGAAACATCTGCGGTATGCCCATAACCCCCCACCCCCAACTGTAAGTCAGTATCCACTTGCATTAAAGCTTCAGTGGCGAATTATTCAAATAATCATTGCATGGGTGGGGGGGGGGTAACTGACCACTCATATATGGGGCGGGGAAAGGGACCCCAATCGATTTTGAGGGATTAGGAAACAGCTCCCAGTAAAGAGCTGTGTATTCTGAACAGCCCCAGTGGTTGGTCCCTGATTCTAATTAACCGCCAGGAAAGCAAGAAGCCCAAGCCAAACCGCCCGCGTTAGCTCAGAGCAAGTGCGTCTCATCGCCACCTCGGGGTGCCTGGGTAAGGACTGCCCGCTGCTACAGCTCACCTAGGTCCATCTTTCAACTTGCAGACAGCAGCCAAGGTGAGCACGTTTGGAAGTCAGGAACGCTCCAGGGCTTTGTTCATTACAGATGGGAAATACCGGGGGTCTGAACTTTTCCTGTATAGAATATTCCCAGCTCTGCGGGTTGCAAAGCTCCCTTTCCAAACGCGCCCCGAAGCGGTGCCGGGTTGAAGTCTGCTGCCAGGGTGAGACAATAGCCCTGCCAGAGGTGTGAACTGCCCCAGTTCTTCTCCATGGGGCGTTGGAGGGACACCATCAAATTTAACACCTGCCTGTCTGGAAAGTTTTTGCCTACTGCTGTGACAAGTCACACTCACCCTTCCTGCAATGGAACAACCTCGGGGAGCAGGAGAAATCGCTTCCTCTGGTTTTGCGGGTAGCGCATTTGACAGCGGTTTTCCCTGTCAGTTTTACAGGTTTCCCTGCTGGAGTAGTTCCTTCCGTTGCTTGAGGGAGCCTTTTCACAGGTACACGAGAAAGGGGAGAAACTTAAAACAACAGTGACGTTTCAATCGTAAAATTAAAACCGACCAAAAATGGCAGAAGGAACTCCTAGGCAGGGCTACTACCTACAACTGGCTTTCAACCGGCCAAGGTTGGCTGGTGCCTCAGGGTAACCTGTCGACACTACTAGCTGTTGCGTGGCTGATTGTTTTAGCTGCACCGCTAGTCGGTTCTGGGCTCATTAGGACAGCATGGGCCGGATTTGGGTTGGATCTCAACCTAATCGACCCCCTGCGCTTACAGTCCAGAGCAAGGGAATTTTGTCCGTCCATATCAGCCCTTGTGTGGCTCTGCGCTACTAGTCAGGTTTTCCTTTTGCTGGCTAGAGGATTCCTCATTAGGGAGAAATGCTGAAACACTGAATGTTGGCCCAGCACGTGTTCCATTCACCATTGCTGTCAACGAGAGCCTCTCTGCTGACTTCAGCGGCAGCTGAATCTTGCGGCTAGAGACACTGATTGAATCAATCGTTACAGTTCATGGAGAGACGCCAATTGACTTCAACAGGTTTTTGTTTTCTTTGGTTTTTATCAGGCCCCTAATACCTTAGCTAGACAGCCAGCTAGAAATAATGTATTCAGCAGGAGCAATCAGCAGGATTTACTGGCTGTTTTCTGGTTTAAACTCACTTTTTTCAAGTTTTTCTTCAACTAAAATACTTAATGGTCTGAGGACACATCTATGCCTACCAAACTGGTCCCTGTTAATAATTGCCTCTTCCTTATAGTCAATGCGGCCTGCCTCAAGCAGGATTTGTGTCTCGTGAAATGGAGATGCCTTTGAAATTCAATAGAGGTGCACCTGAGCAGGGGTCAGAATTTTCCTGCCTTTATGGGTATTTGCATCTGGGAGTTCAGTGTGGGGGAGAGCCAGGAGGATAGGATCTGAACTCAGGGGAAGTGGGTCGGTATTTAAACGTGGGAGAAAAGTGTGCGCTGATGGGGGTGTTGAGTCAGTCACCTGCCCAGATCCATTAAAGAGCTTTTTTATTTCCAAGAAAGGGTGAATTTTAGTAAAACTACATGGTACAGCATTTGGGGGGTGTCCTCCCCCCCACCCCCAGCACAAGTGGCACATTTGAGCTGCAATTCCATTTTCCAAATCCTCTGCTGGCTACAGGAGTATGGGGTTGACAAGATTACACGTGGCTGATCTAATTAAAGGTTCACAATTACATTATGCTAACTTGATTTCTGAAATGATTTTCTTTACAATGGAGTTTTCCTTATATTTTAAGTAGATGACCTGTATCTCTGGCTTCAGGCAATGCTGGTCTGTGTGTCTGACACCCGTTAGCATATCCTCACACTCCTGTTTAGCTTTAAGCCAGTCAGATCACCTTGCCAACTGTCTGTAGTATTTTGATTTTTAGATTTCCTAGGACAAAAAACTTGATGCGTTTTATACAAACTACAATTTTCCCCCGGGAAACAACGTGCAGCCACTTTTCTAAATCACTCACTTATTATAAATTCCTTCTTGGATCATCCCCCTTCTGTCAATAGCACCTCACTTTATGACCCTATGGAACTGTCTCCACCTCCTTTAACTTCTCCTAATTGTGTCAATTTTGACTCACTCCAGCACAATAGGAGTTACCAACTTGAAAGGGCAGTGATCTGGGCCCAATCCAAATCCCATTGAAATCAATGGGAAACGTCAGTGGGAGTCTCTGTCCTGCTTTTAAAGGGGGGGGGGGGTCTTCGAAGGGAGTTTGGTCTGAGTTAGAACTGCAGTTTAGCGAGCGTTTGTTGTGCCTGCGGATACATATATTTTTAAAAGCAATGGAACATCTGTCAGTTTGGTTGAGGAGGGACCCTGCTGCTCCTGTCTATATTTTAAGGCGTTGCCAGCTACAGCCATAAGAGTAGTGAATCATTACGGTAATAGCAGCAACGTGATTTGTGCATCCTCTAATTTTATTCTAGATTTTTCTTTAAATAATCCGCTTTGCAAATTTTCATTTTATCTCCCTCTATTCAAAACCACGCAAGAAAGTATTTAAATGCAGCAGTCTAATAAACGAAGAGTAGAACGTGGCTAGGGGCGTTCTCATGTCCAGCAGCGCAGTCCCAGAGTTGTCTGAGAGCTGGGGTTTCTATCTCCTCACCATTTGGGTGAAGTTATTAGTCAAGCCATGTGTACGCTAGAAAAATTGCACCGGTTTAGCCATATCCATTAAAAATCAGTCTAGTTAAACCAGTGTAAACGCCAACTGTAGATGACCATGTCGACACACTTCAATGGGTTTAACACTTGCTTGAATCGGTTTAGTTTAATAGGAAACTGTTTAAACAGAGAGGAGCGGCCTCTTAAATTCAGGGCTGTCCCGTTGATATATGGGTTTGGGGCATTAAAAAAAATGATTGCAGTGTAAACTGTGTAACAACGCCTCCCTGTTACTGGTTATTCCTCTCCCCTCCCCACACCCCTATTTTTAAACCCTTTGAATTTGAACCCTTTCAAAATAGCAGCTCATCATGAAACTTGTCTCCTCCAGTAGCAAGGAGAATAAATCCCGATTTATTCGGATCTGAATACAGTTTTCCTTAAATGCCTGCAGAGGGCGATGCTGACCTAATCTGGAAAGGGCCGGTGAAGCCTCTGTTCCACGTGGTGGTGTATTTGTTTGAAAAAAAAAATAGCAAATAGATTTATGAATTAGGTCAATAATTAAAATCGAATCAGTTCAAGGCGTCTGCTCTTGTCCTAAACTGGGCCTGGCGCACAGAAAGTTGTCTGGAGCAATGAAATAGAAGATGTTTGAGAGGAGGTTCTTTGCTGATTGCTTTTCACTTTAATTTCTATCACCTTGTAAACTTCCCTAGTCTAGCTCGTTTTTTGGTGTCTTGCCTGTCTCACTTTCCCCCGGTGCTTGATGATGTGCAGATACCAATCTAGCAGCTCTTTAGCTTGCTTCCAGGCCTCCTCACAGATATCTGTACCAACGGCCCAAATTATTCTGGGGCTGAGCCTCTTCAGCCTACCCCCACATTGCCCAGGGCTTCCCAGGCCCGCACCTGCTGTCCCTGGAATGCGGAGGGCGCAGGTGGCATCTGGTTGACACGTGTGAACTTGCAGCCTAGGAGAGGAAGCAAAGTTCACCAAAGAGACAGGAGTTGTCTTGAAATCGGTGCTAATGCCTCCCTCTGTAGCAGTTCTTTAAAGACATGTGCTGCTTTGGGGACCTAAACACCCAGCTGGACCTGAGCACAAACATATTAGCTTGCGCAAGTCTCCCCAGAGAAACCCTTTTTTTCGGAGCAATTTGCGAAAGCTGGACCTCACTGGGTGCTTTCTGTGAGAGGTCCCAGCTGTAGGGGCTGGGCCTGGGATTTGGGTCTGCTTCTGGTGGAGGGAAGAGCCAACTTTGATGTTCAAATGCGGTCTGGATTGAAACTCGCCCAAAGTCTGTCCATGACAGCGCTTGGACTGTGTCCCTAGCCAGTACAGGGATCAGAGGCGGAGAGCATGTCTGGGTGCTTGAAACCGGAGAATATCTGGGCTAAAGGGTGGAATTGACAGCAACAGAAAGGAGCTTCCTTGGGCACCGTCAGCCTGACTCTGTGCGTCTCCCACTTGCTGCTTTGCAAAGGCGCCTCTGACCGGTAACTCGGGGGCCCTAGTTGCTCTTCTCTGTGCCCCACACGTGTGGGGGGGCTCTTGCCAGCCCCGGACCATGGGACTCGGTGCAGCCGGTGCGTGCAGAGACGGGCTGGCCAGATCTCTGGGCGGAAGCCTCACCTTGTCCTGGCCCAGGGCCCTGGGGCTCCGGGAGCTCTGGCAGTGCTGGGGCTCTGGGGCTGGGCGAGAACAGGCTGCACCCACTGGCCCCCAGGACGGCGGAGACCCACCCCGCCGCCGGCCATTGGCTGCCAAGTGACAAGGGGCGTGTCTGTCTCGCCCCCTCCCGGGCCCATATTAGCAGCCGCTCGCTGGTGGGTTGCCGAGGTGGGTTGCGGCAGCCGGGGGACTGGCCGGCGGGGGCGGAGGATTTTAGGGCCAGCGTCCCTTGAAGGCCCGGGTAGCTGGGGAGAGCGAGTGAGCAATCGAGCAAGTGGAGACGCGCCTGGCCGCAAGATGCCGCGCTCCTTTCTGGTGAAGAAGCATTTCTCGGTCAGCAAGAAACCCAACTACAGCGAGCTGGAGAGTCAGACCGGTAAGTGTCCCCGCCACGGGGGCTGCAGGGGGGCGCTGCGGGCTGGCCACGGGGACAGGAGCTGCTGGGGGCTGGGCACGGGAGCCGCTGGGGGCTGGGCACAGGGACTGGAGCTGCTGGGGGCAGGAATTACAGGGAGGCGTAAGGAGCTGGACACAGGGCCGGGAGCTGCTGGGGGCACGGGAGCGGGAGGCGCTGGAGATTGGACACGAGGGTAGGAGCTGCAGGGAGGCGTAGGGAGCTGGGCACGGGGACTGGAGCTCCAGGGAAGCGCTGGGGGTTGGCGGGGGCGTCGGGAGCTGGGCACGGGGACTGGAGTTGGAATGGGAGCTGGGCAGAGGGAGCAGGAGCTGCAGGGAGGCGCTGGGGACGGGGTCCGGGGCTGGAAAAGGGCACTGTCCGCGCTGTGACTTCGCCAGGCTGGTGCACCCCGGGCACTGGAAGCTGCGCGTGTTGCGTCCAGGGCGCCACCCACGTGCGAACACCGCGGCCGTGAGCGGAGCCAGGGGCGCGGCCTGACTGGTACCGGCCTGGGCCTGCGTTGTCCGCGCAGGGGTCTGCCGGAGGGAGCCCGGCATGTGGCGGCTGCCCATGTGCTGGCGCCGGGAGGGCCGGCTGGGCGCGGTGCACAGGCAGCGCACCTGCCTTGCAGCCTGAGTCACGGGAACCCTTGGCCCAGTCTGCGCCCCGCGTTAGACACGCCGCCCTCGCTGATCCGCTAGTAGGGCCGCGCTGCAGAGTAGCGCCCGGCGCTGCGCACAGCACCCGCGGTCCGAGCGTGGCCCGGCCAGGAGCTCTGGGCCCCCACGGCAGCCGCGGGAGCGGAGGGACCCCGCTGTGCGCTTTCCCTGCGCGGTTCGCGCTGCTGGGGCCCGATTCTGCCCCCACCCCACAGAGTTCAGTCACAGGTCCCGGGATCAGGCCCCTCCCCAGCCTTGCGCTCTGAATGTGGCTGCGCATCCTGGGACTGGCTAACCGCCGCCCGCTCTGCTTCTTTCCAGTGATCGTGTCGCCCTTTCTGTACGAGAAGTGCCCCCTGTCCCTCATCCCCCAGCCGGAGGTCCTGAGCTCGGGGGCCTACTACCCCCCGCTTGTGTGGGACACGGGGCTGCTCTCCAACTTCTTCACCTCGGAGACGGAATACAAGACATGCGCCGCTTCCCCCAGCCCAGAGTCCAAGCCCCTAGACCTGACCTCCCTGTCCAGCGAGGAGGATGAAGGCAAGACCTCTGATCCACCCAGCCCGGCCTCTTCTGCCACCGAGGCGGAGAAATTCCAGTGTAGTCAATGCAACAAGTCCTATTCCACCTTTGCGGGCCTTTCCAAGCACAAACAATTGCACTGTGATTCCCAGACCAGGAAATCTTTTAGCTGCAAGTACTGTGAGAAGGAGTATGTGAGCCTGGGGGCTCTCAAGATGCACATCCGAAGCCATACCCTGCCCTGCGTGTGTAAAATCTGCGGCAAGGCTTTCTCCAGGCCCTGGCTCCTGCAGGGCCACATCAGAACCCACACAGGTAACAGCTGACTCTGGAGTTTCTCCCTTATCTCCTCCTGCTCCTGCCTCAACCCCCAGGCCTGCAGCCTGAAGCGAAGCAACAGTTTTGTATCTTATCTGGGGAAGATAAGGGCTTCCCAAACCCTGAGACTTCTCTCTATAAAATGCCCTTTAAATACCTTTCTGCTAAAATCAGAGGGCAGATTCGTAATGGGTGTAAAATCAGGATAACTCCATTCGGTTCATTTTGCACCCTTGAGGATCTGGCCCCAGGTGTTCTAAAGAGTGCAGGGAGAATTAATGTTGAAAGCTTGAGCAGAGATGCACTTTCAGTGACAGTTCTGTGGTTTGGGTATGTTCTCACCCTTTTGTTAAACAGCTAACCCGCTTACCTATGCAAGACGCACTCCTGCTCCTTCTCCCCTGCCCCTTTCCTCCATGCTTTTTTAGCTCCTGGAGTAGACCACCTTGATATGAACACTGGCCTGTTACCCAGCATCCCTTTAATCCCCAAGCATGTGAATCCCTCGTGAATCAAGGAGGATAAGCTTAGTTCCAACACAAAAGCATCATTTCAAACCTCATTGGTTTTCATTGTTTGGCTAATGGTACTATTGAGCAGGGAGAAGGGGACACTGAAGGCTCATGGTCTGTGTAGGCAGGTGCTTTAATGTAGCAATGCTGTTAGCATCGTGCACCTGTTACTGTAGTGCCTCAGGCAAAGCAACAGACTTGCAGCTGCCAGCCTGTTGAAGCTTTTAGCTTTTAATCCAAGAAGTATCGCATTTACAATGCATCTCCCTCAGCATCCTTTGTGCTTGCCACAGGGATAGTTTAATTGTTGCTTGGTGCTGATTTCACACCCTCTTAAAGTACTAAAGATGATGTTTGAAGGAAACTAGAAAGACTTAATTGTGCTTTCTGAATTGAGCAGGCACATTTCTTTCTCCAGCCTTTCTGCCAGGAATTCACCCTGCTTTTCAGCACTGGGAGGTGGATGAACAGAAAAGGAAATAGCTATGCTCCAGTTCTAGAGCCCTCTGCTTTCAAGCACTGCCTGCTGTGACACAATAATACTCACTGTGCAGTCAGGTTCAACGACACCAAACCTTCCCATGAAATATTTGTGTCCTTAATTACTTTGTGAAATCATGAGGGTTTTACCTTTCCCTGGCTTTACTTTTTATACAATCTTGTGGAACTGTTTGGGAATGCTCTCTTCACTACTGAATTCCTAAGTGTAGCATTTTGTCTAAGTGGATCACACACATACCAATGTACATGCATTTATACAGAGAGATTTAGAAATGTCCTTTAAAATCTCAATGAAGTGCTCAGTATTTTTTCAAAGAGCTTTTAACAAACTTTGCCCATTGAATGGCTCACTCTTTGATATTCTCTATGTGTTGATGCACTATTTAATTGTGAATGCTTCTCTTTGTTTTATAGGTGAAAAGCCTTTTTCCTGTACACACTGCAATAGAGCCTTTGCTGACCGCTCTAATCTCCGAGCCCACCTGCAGACTCATTCAGATGTAAAGAAGTATCAATGCAAAACCTGCTCCCGGACTTTCTCCCGAATGTCACTACTTCACAAACATGAAGAAACGGGCTGCTCTGGAACTCGCTAAAGGTTCTAAACCCCAAGGACTCTGACATGCAAATACATGTATTGTTACTAGTTTCTATAGGAGGTAGTTTCCTTCTTATTGCCATTACAGTGTCTATGAAGCCCTGTATATCCAGCTGCTTTGGGCCTTAAATGATATTTTTACCATGTTCTTCATCTTTATACCTCTGGCGCAATTTAAAGGTCTGATCCTTCTTCCATTGAAGTCAGTGGTGAAACTCTAATTGACTTCTGTCACCACAGGATCAGACCCTCTACTATGATTGACTGTGCCTTATATAAAATGAAGGCATGAAGAGTTTCCCTCCACTTCAGCTAAATTCAGTGGATGCCGGATCAGGCTTATTGATATCAATCTGAGTGTTGCTATAGACTAAACAGGTGCCTGTTGGTTGCTGAAGTCACCCAGCACCTTGCAGGATTGCGCCCTGAATCATGACATACAGCTGGTCTGAAATATATATCACAGTTGTCTGTGTAGTTTTTTGTTTTATTTTTTTAATGAAGGACAAAAGCGAAGTGTTAAACATAAACCCCTTCTCCTTGATTATGTATATGCCGCCTGCAGAAGGTGTAACTATGCAATAATACAGTATCACATTAGTTCTCAAGCAGCTGCTTCTCCCCCAACACAATGACAATTTGCAATGCCTACAAGATTAACAATGTCCATAAAAGGCATTGGTAGCCATTTCAAACAAGAATCCTGTTTACAGAGCAGCTATGCACTCAAGCACCTGTTAATATGACTCTTAACAACTGCTTTTCAAGAGAACTGTGACTAATAGCAGGCACTTGTCAGATGATACAATGGTGGCTTGTGCAAAGCACTGGCCATTGACAGGTGTGTGCCAAAAGAGCTATTTATGGTTATTGACAGGTGCCTAGTGAATGCATCTTTCTTTGTACATTTGTTTTCACACAATCATAACAGAGTATGTTTACATTTCAAAGGTACACTGGTATTTATATTTTTGTGCCACAATTTTGTACTGATGAAACTTTTTATATAATTATATACAGTTTATTGATATTCAATAAAATGGTTAATTTATAATATGGTCTTGTGGCTACTTTTTTCTTTTTAAACAGCGACTGCACACTTGAAACTGCAACAAAAATATATACAAGGGACCAGACTGTGACTCACTCGTGTGTAGACTCCTTATCAGATTTTGTGTTAATAATGGCTCACTAATGTGAACAAGGGGTACTCGCTGTCTGGCTCAAAAACTGATGACAACGCTTTAAATTCCTGAAAGCTCTTATGAACCTATGTAGCTGAAGGTAAATGGCAACGGTAATCTGACCATAGCACCAGTAGTAGTAATATGTCCTGAATGCACATGAAAAGGGGTAGTAGGTGGCTGTAATCATGGAGATGTGTTTTAGATAAAATTTGTGATGCAGCTGCAAAGAGCCTTTGTTAGAGTGAAATTAAAAAGTGGTTCATTTGGGGAAGTACATGATATGTCTTAATCACAGACACAGCTCACCCTTTTCTCTTTTCAGTTGAGTCAGAGACAGCAGACATGGAAAAGACCTATTAGGTCATCTCCCATCCACCAAACAATGCATGAATGTTCTCACCGGTTATTTTCTAGTGCTCTTTTCCCAGAAATATCCCAATCACTTCCCTTGCGACACTATTCAAGGATCTTAGCCAATGCCACAATCAGAAAGCTCCTCCTGATATCAGCCTAAATCTGTACCCTTTGTAGCGTTGAAAAGGGGTGGATGACCCTGTGACAAGCACAGTGCTGGGGTGCAGGTTATCTGCCTGCCACTGCAGTCTTAAACTTCATGATTTATGGCTTGTTTACACTTGAAAGTTGATTTGGATTGAGGTTGAATGTGAATTTAAAGCATGACCACTATTCCTGATTAGCTCCAGGTGCAGACAAGCCATATTATAGAGTAGTCTGAGACAACCTAGTGCAGCAAATGCCTAAGACTTGTCAACACTAATGCTCCCACCACCATGTTCAATGGTGGGGCTGTACCACAGTGAGAGATCACTAGCAATGCTTGGGGAGAGAAAGCATGTCTAACTTCCTCCATCTCTAAAAGGGATAATAATGCCCCTTACCCCTGAGATGGAACTTGGTTCATGTAATGTTTGCAAAATGATTTCTTTGAGACCCTTGGTTGGAAAGCAAAACAGAATTATAAATTATTAGTAAATCATTTCTTTCCCTTTTCCTTTACTGAACTTGAAATACTGTGGCATGGCAGAGTGGAGTTAATTGGTGACTCTGATACTATACATTCTGTATTTGCCTTGGTGCCATTTCCATTAATGGAGCCATTTTATGGGCCCAATCCTTGCACTCCCAAAACACTCATTGCAGACTATGGGAATTTTGAATGCTTAAAGAGTGCCAGATTGGCCAGTTAATTGGCTGGAGGATGTAAATCTATATTTTACAGATTGGCTTTCCTACAGGCTAAATTTTTCGTTGCTGTCCCATTTTCCCCCACCCACCCGGTTTTCATGATCTCTGAGATATGGTTTTTAAATCAGAAACAAGAGTGATGTTTCACTCCCAGCATTACGTGTCTCCATTTCACCTTTTTAAATCATTGGAAATGGATAAAATCAATTCAGCAGCTTCCAGTCAAACACTTACTGCATAATTTCCTTTGGGTTTCAAAAGGCATTTTTATAAAACAGGAAGATGTGTGGTTGTAAAATGGAACAGATCTGCTGTGCAGTCATTCTTTAATTAAGTGCTCACCCAGCATAAACCAACTTTCCCATCGGAGCCTGGCTCGTTACAATCTTTATTATTGAGTAAGGGAGGAAGTTGGAGTTTTGTTGGATTATTTCCCCCCCCTTTTCCCAACAGGAAACAAATGACATTAAAAAACCCAAACCTAGTGAAATTAAAAAAAAGAGACAGAGCATTTCACTAATTACTTTCCGCTTTTTATCTATAAAATCCTGGATTTGCAGTAGTAACTAAATTGTTAAAAAGGGGAAAATGTCTAGAAGGGACCACCTTAAGGACTAGGAAAGGAGACAGAGGTTAGGTCTGGGCATTCAGGGAACAAATATTTATAAACACGCTTTTTATATGTAGAAGGAGTGTGTGTTATATGTGCTTTGAGAGCCTTGATTGGAAGGTACAAAATAACAGCTGAGTGTTTTATTTTTCAGTTCTTTGATACGACTATTCAGTTATTATTTTGTTTAGTGTTCTGACTTTGTGTGGGTGTTCAACTAAATATTAAGGGCCATACCTGTCTTTGGTCCATGCTTGCCATAGCTCAGGGTGTAGGGCAAGGCTGGCATAAGGCCCAAACCAAACATTTTTGTGTAGTTATGTGAATGAAGAATCACCCCACTAGTTCACATTGCACGTACTGTCAAACAGAGTTAAATATGCTGGCCAAGCACCTAGCAATCCTGTTCCATTTGTTAAGAACATAAGAATGGCCACAATGGGTCAGACCAAAGGTCCATCCATCTCAGTGTCCTGTCTGCTGACAGTGGCCAATGCCATGTGCCCCAGAGGCAATGAACAGAACAGATAATCATCAAGTCCTCAGTGGTTTGAGCATTGGCCTGCTAAACCCAGGGTTGTGAGTTCAATCCTTGAGGGGGCCAGTTGGGGATTGGTCCTGCTTTGAGCAGGGGGTTGGACTAGATGACCTCCTGAGATCCCTTCCAATCCTAACAATCCATGATTCTAAGTGATCCATCCCATCACCCAATCTCAGCTTCTGGCAAGCAGAGGCTAGGGACACCATGCCCATCCTTGCTAATAGACATTGATGGACTTGTCGTCCATGAACTTATCTAGTTCTTTGTTTGGGACTGATGGTTTTTCCTTGCATTTACATCCATTGAGGCTAAATCCTGCCTGTGCCATTGGCTTCAAGGGGATTATATTAATATGCGTAAAACAGACCAAAAAGGGTTTGTTCCACATGTGAAAAACCTTATCTTCTGCAATTCTTGGGCTAAATTGTGGCCTACTCAGCTACATTCCGGTCTTTGGATGGATGAGGTTTGGGATGCAGGGCTTTTTGAATTAAGGGATTGGGGGAGGATAAATATAGTTTGAAAACAGCAGAAACAAGAAACCCAAACTATTTGGAAACATGACAGGCCAATGATCTGGCCTTGCCCATGTTATAACTATATCCTGGTGTAGAGGATGGGGCAGGATGTGGCCAAAGCACCTTGCACTTCATGGCCAGTTATTGTTGGTGTAATTTAGAGCAGCCTCTAAGGCTGTGTTTATACTATAGACCTTACAGCGGCAGAGCTTTACTGCTGGAGCTGCACCGCTGTAAGGTCTCCTTTGTAGCTGCTCTATGCCAGCAGGAGAGAGCTCTCCCACCTGCATAATTAAACCACCTCTAAAAAGTGGTGGTAGCTATGTCGGTGGGAGACGCGCTCCTGCCAGCATAGTGCTGTCCACATAGGTGCTTTTGAAGGTGAAACATATGTCGATCAGGGGTGTGTTTTTTCACACCCCGCCTGACAAAAGTTTTGCTGACCAAAGTGCTAGTGTAGACATAGCCTAAAGCTATTTTAAATTATGCCTGGGTCAGTAATGGCTCTTGGTCTATCTCAGGATCAGGGAAGTGGCTTAGAACCACCTCCCCTCACTCCCTTGGAATCTGTGCTGATCACAGCTCAGCCAGAGCCCTGGATCAGCCTCACTATTTTAAAAACATGTTTTGAACCACAAATACGACTTTGGAGATGTTTTAAAGTCCTTTCAGTTTTTATATACATTAATTCTATTGTGTCACAAACTGGTGAAAACCTAGACTGAGCCAGTGATGTTAAGAAATCACTTTTAAGTGAGAGATAGGGTTATATAGCGGGTAAAGCATTGGACTGACTCTTAGGAAACATGGGTTCTATTCCCATTGCTACCACTGGCCCATGAGGTGACTTCAGACAAGTCATTTCACTTCTTTCTGCCTCAGTTTCCTCATCTGTAAAATGAGGATAATGATACTTAAGGCTTGTCTACACATACACTCAGGAAAATTAATCCAAATGAATTTTTAAAGTGGATTAGTTAAACTGCATTAAATCTCTGGGTGGACAGTCTTGTTTAATTCTGAAGTTAATTAAGGAAGTGAATTAAACTAAACTGAATTAAGGCCACCACAATTCTGAATAAGAGTTCCCACAATGTCTTAATGTAGTTTAATTAATCCACTTTAAATTCACACTTTTAATTAATTTGGATTCACTTTCCTGAGCGTTCTGGTGTAGACAAGCTCTCACCTCTTTTGCGAAGTCTTTGAGATCTACAGATGAAAACTGGTAGGCATTATTTTAATTATTCAGGTTTTCTTGTTTATTTTTTACAAAACAATACCTCCATGTTAGCTATAATGGCAGAACACACCTTCAGAAAGTGATGCCCATTCTGAAAGGATTCTGCAGTCATGCATCATATCATAAGCCAGGGAGTCATCCCTGACTCGCTAACTGGCTCTGTAAAGTGCAGACTTGATGACTAAGGCAGAGGTTCATGCTGAAGTATGGGCTTGCTTTTTTTTTTTTTTAATTTCCAGAAATAAACACAGCGTAAAGCTGGTCTCCTGAGCCCATGTGTTTTACCCAGGTAGGAAGGACTATAGTTTCTGAGGAGGGCAGGAGACCTGTGATTAACAGGAGGAGCCATTTGGTGACCACCTTGTGTGACCATCTGCAAAAGATTATATTGTCAGTGCTAATAAAAGCTGTGATTCAATCAACTTAACTCCAGGTATCACAAGGGGCCCCTGCACACAAGGGGCTGCAATTGTTGAAGATCGTGAACCCCAGTGAGCAGGGTTTGTTGGCTCTGCATTGACATTCTCTTTGAGCTGGAAGTGTTTTGTTTTGTGTTACACTGACAGAGTAAATGTTTGAACTCCCAGTTTTAATTTCCACTCACTCTGAAGTACCTTTCAAACAAGCACATACGTCCTCCCTGCTTTTAGGCAAACCAAGCAGTGCATTTTCTTTCTGTAGGTTTTCACCCCCCACCGAGTGAATTAAGGTTGATTTGAAAGCAGGGCCAGCTAATATATCTGTGTCTTTATCAGCAGCCCAAGAGAAGGATGCGCTAAACCGCCCCAACCAGGAACAGCTTTAGAACTTCTGGTGCCCCAAGCTACTCTAAATTACACTGCCCCATACAGGGTCAGAGATGGGAGAGTTTAAAGCAAAACAAAAGCTTTAGGATTTCACTTTACTTCAAAAGAAAGTTGCCTATAGAAGTATTCTTCCCCTCAACCCCACCCCACCCCTGTTTCTTGCAACACTGACTGGTTGGCAGAGTCCTCGTGGTCCTCACTTCTTTTTAATTCTACCTTATTCAAGCAAAACTTCCAGTGAATAAAACCTCTTCCCACTCCTTCCCCTGGCTGCTCTGGTCATTCAGGGCATGGGGGGTGAAGTGTTCAAGTTTCCTTGGCAGACCTAGGAGCAGAATCTGATCACGCTATTAATGTATAATGGCCCTTTTCACACAAGCTAACTGTTGGAATGATTGTTTCTGATATTTACATGGTGAGGATTTCTAAACTTGTTAAAGCTTCCTAAATAAATAAATAGTTTAAAAAGCCCACCATGTTATTATCACTAATATTATTTGTATGTCACCAACCCAATATGGGCTAAGCACTTTACAAAGACATGTGAGGAAAAGATCCCTGCCTAGAGGACCTTACAATCAAAAGGCTCTATTCTGCTCCCTGTTTCTAAAACAGTTTCATTAAATGGGGGTCATTTTTTGTGCATAGATCAGCTGAACATGTCTACATGTGAGCAGGGGGTTACTACACACCGAGTTGTAGTTCATTGGCAGGCATGCAGTAAATAAGCCGCAGCAAAAGTGTACATATGGACAGCCATTAAAATAGTTTCAATCCTTGTCATTGAGTCCGCAGGACAGTTACATTTTGCAAAGTAAGCACATGGCATTCTGGGGGAGTATCCTGTGTTCCTTTGCTCCACTGCTGGGCTGCGTGCACGCTGGATTTCTCTTGAATATTGTGGGATATATAATGGAAGCCAGGTGGAAGCCAGTGGAATTCTGGGAATTGGTGTCAAACTCCAAAACTCTCATGATTCTGCTCCCACAGAGTACTTTGAATATTCTCCATATAATCAAACTACTTCCCATAAGGTATGTGAGAAAGTGGACAGAACTGGGCCCTAAATTCAACTTTACCCAGGGCTGACAGGAAAGAATGAGACAAGAGGTATGAAAGGAAAGATGAGAGTTACAACAAGGACTGACTATTTAAACTATAGGACAACGTTGGCACAAGAACAAATGGGCATCAACTGGCTGGTAATAAATTTAGGCTGGAAATTAGAAGGTTTCTAAGCATCACAGCAGTGAGGCTCTGGAAGAGTAGGGCAAACAACGTAACCAGTTTTAAAATGGAGCTTGATGAATAGGTTCATGTAATGGAAATGTTTCACCAAGTTCAACTTTATTTGCATGGTTCAGAATCTGAGGATTATAATGGATATTGCTCCATGGCCATTTTGCGAATGCAATTCCTCCCCTCCCACTTTCCAGTTATTTCATTAAATCCCTGTGTTCTGATTTTAGAGCAGGCTCAAAAAGCAGATTGCCGAGTAGCACAGTGAGGGCATTTCGGTGCATTGTTGTGCTGTGCGAAAGCTAAGGGCCTGCTACATGCTGTGTGTCTAACACACACTGATGAGAATTTCTTCTTCTTAATGGGAGGTTTAGAGACAAAAAAAAACAAAAAACCAGAAAAACTGGACTGTATTTGAACCAAGGAGACAGGAAACGTAGCAAGCCCCTTTCATGCTCAGCTGAGCTTCAGGGCTCCTGGTGGAGGTCTCCCCATGGACTAGCAGTCAGGACTGCATTTGAGTTACAGCCCATTAGAAAAGTTTATGCATGTCATTTTGAGCAGTTTTGAAGCCTGGTGCATTTTCTCTCCTCATGCACAGACACTAATGGGATTTAGTGGGCAGAGGGGCCCAGATTAGCTGTAACACTTTCACCTGTCAAGGTCTGAGAGGTAAGAAGAAAAGAGAGCTTGAAAAGTACCCAGGCTCAGTTTAGCACAGTACAGCACAGCACTCATAAGCATTCACCACACCAGCTTCATCAGCAACAATGATTGCCTCCAACCCTCTTCTGACAATCTGACTATCCGCCAAGGATTGAACAGCCTCTAGGGATTGAACTCAGCTCTCAACAGGACCCCAACAACCTTCAAATGAATGGATGCCAAGCACAAATTTACTGTGGATCCTCCTCCCAGACCCCGCCCCTGCAGATTGTCCACCCTGACCCATGCCACGTCACAAAATCTGTGGCTCTGCCCACCTCCCCACCAATCCCAGTGTCTCTGACCCTTAGTGTATATATCTGGTGTCTCTGGCTACTTACTGCAGCTGGTTGGGAAAGTAGCTATTGCTGCTGTCTGTGCCTCCCTGGGAGCTGAGGATGCCTCTCATTGTATGTTTGTTTACTCCCAAGGACCCTGCAGGACTTCCCATGCCAGATCCCAAAGGGAGTGCAGGATGCAGTGCAGCAGCAGGCCGAGGGCAATTTTCGGAGGGCAATTTTGAAGAAGCTTCCAGCTCCTTGTTCCCAGCAGCAGCAGGAATTTCCTGCAGTGAGGAGGGTGCCTGGCAATTTCCCCCACCCACTGCTAATCCTCTGCTCCTGCCCCATCCTGTCTGCACTTCCTTGCTGCTTCTGTCCCACTCACACCAGGCTGTCAGACGAGGAATGGCCCTGGAGCCTGAGTCTTCCCCCTACACCAGTGAGAGATCCCTACGGGACTTCATGGAGTTGTGGGTCCTTGGCAGGATTGTCATCCAGGCTGCTCACCCTTAAGGTGATGCTTCTATTGTCAAGCTTGAGCTGCACTGGCAGGGCAGTATGAGGGGAGTTTGCTCTGCTACTGGCTGTGTTGTGCTTGTTCTGCGTATAGAGAGAGGATTTCAGGCCTCTGGCTTTTTTTCACCCCACCCCTTTCCCTAGCAATACATTCCCAAGGAAAAGTAAAACAAAGAAGAAAAACAAGCAACCACAGTGGGCCAGATCCTCAGTTGGTATAACTCAGTGTAACTCCATTGACTTCAGTGGAACCATGATGATTTACACCATCTGAGGATCTGGCCCATGGCTTGCAAACCTGCTGTGTAAAAAAGGCAGCATAAACTTTGACTTAACTCAAAGTGTATTTGCCCAATTCTCCCAGTGGCTCTTACCTTATAGAGAAAAAGCTGAAAAACCCCAAACAGAACCAGGGCAAGAGCCCACCAAAGACTTGTCAATAAAATGGATCTCTAGGCCAATGTTTATGCTTTGGAGCATTGAATAACATGGGTTTTGCAAAACAAGCCAAATGGTCTTTAAACAGTGTGCAACAGAGAAATTAGCCTGAAGATTTCCCATCTCGTACACCTGGTGATTACTGGAGGGTTTGAAAGATTTGTGCATCTATTCCCTGCTCTTTGAGCAGGGCAGCAGGTGCAGGGACTAGTTTAGCTTTAAACATAGCTTACATGTCAACATACGTCTATGGCAAGAGACTTCATCCATTAACGGTTGGCCATAAGGAGTCAAGTTCACAAACAAGCTGCAGGTGTAGCTGTTGTTTCTCTGGCTCTGTGCTATTGAAACAAACAATAATCCTAAATTAATCTTTAATTAGATGATAAAGAGGTAATATTGGATTGCTCTCGGGTTGTGGGGTGCAATTCTTTACACTGAAACAAAGAACTTCACAAATATAGAGAGTACAGGCGAAACGAGAATGTGAGAGAAAAGGAGATGAAAGATTAGATAAAAGAAAATGGGATGGATTCATTAAATAGATGCATTCATTTTTTATTTCAATGTTTGAAATTATTCTTTGGTTTTGGAGCAGGCTTTTCCCTTCTTTAGTAGAAAATTTCATCCTGCTCCACTCACTCACCCTCCATCCCGCTAAACAAATCTCACACCTATATGATTGTATTCTTGGTCTCATTTAAAGTCAGCCTTGGCAGTTCCGGATCTCTGCTGTGCTTCTACTCCACCCAGGATGGGCAGCGTGTGATTGGGCAGGGAAAGAGCCTGCCTGATCGGCATGCACAGTTATCATGATTGCATGTGCAAATCGGGTAACTGCAGGCACAAATGACCATGATGAATCCATATGAGTGTGGCGCCATGACATCCTCATGTGCGGATTAAGTACACAATTACACCCCTTGCTTGCATAAAAATCAGGCATTAAATCTTCATTACTGGAGTAAATAACAAAGAAAAGTCATCCCCATCCCATTGTTCCTGGGCTGTGCTTGGTCCTCTGCTGCCTGTTTAAGTAGATGAGCCTAGTTGGAGCAACATCCCTCTAGGACAGTCAAATCTTCAAACTATTTATTTAATCTCTTTACAAATGTTGTTTTAAAGGACAGTTACTAGCATGAGGAGTGGTGGGAGTCCTTGAGTTTGCGGTGCATGCAGATTTTAAACGACTGCAGAGAAAAGAACAAGCACAATATTGTTAGGTATTAACTGGCCATTTCTTACGTTTCATTCTCAAATGGTCCGAGTGATTCTCAGGGCAGTCACTGCTGCATCTGTCCATTGTTTAGGCTATTCCTCTGGTTGCTTTTAGTTCGCACATGATACGTTAGGAAGTCTTTGTGTTTTGCTGATCTGTGAACCTTTGCAGATGATGCACTGGCCAACAAACAGACGTGTAAATCTACTGAAATTTAAAGGAATGGCCACCAAAGTCAGCTGCAGAAATAGCCCTACAAGAGTCCTGGAAACTTTATTCTGTGCCCTGTTAATGACAGTCCATTTAAAACAAAATCACTGGGATATGATAGCTGCTGCTTCTCAGAAATAATGATATAGCCTTACAAAGTTTTTATCCTCCATACAGTAATAAGTAGAAGTTTCACTGGGGTCAGACTATGGTTTTACAATAGCCATGTTGTGCTGTAACTTCTTGGAGATCTGCCTAGAAAATCATCAGAAAGTATTTTAAATCCAGCATAACATACATATTTATGGATCACCTTCTGTTTTACTGGGCTCACTGAAAGCAATGTGAGTCCTGTTTTACTTTTCTCAATAAAAAGGCTCACATTTCACATGTGAGGAGATTGGCGTCTCCCAAGCTAATTAATATGGGTTCCCTTCCACCTCTGGATTTTCCACGCAGGGTTATGCTGGCGACACTTTGTCTGTTGCTTCAATAAAGACCATGGTGTTGAACATTAGTCTCACTTGTTGACAATATGCTGGAGGCACAATGGGGCATGGCAAGGAAGCAGTGGTGTGTAGCAGGATAGTGGTAACCTGTTATAAAGAGCTTCAAGGGCCTGCATTATGTCATTACTCAATTAGCCTGTTGGTAATAGCCCTTCATTAAAGAGATAGTTTCTATTCAGTGGCAATAATCCACTTTCTAAAGAGGGGCTACAGACATTGATCACCTTTCCCTGCTTTATTGGAGAGGCAGAAGTTATTTATTTATCTATTGAAACTGGCTATTTAGAAAATATGTCATGTATTTGTAGCCATGTCAGTCCCAAGCTATCAGAGGACTGACAAGGTCTTCCAGCCCCGAAGAACTCCATGTGGCTTGATAGCTTGTCTCTCTCACCAACAGAAGTTGGTCCAGTAAAAGATATTACCTCACTTACCTTGTCTCTCTAACCAGATAATAAACTAGTTCCAGAATCCATCCCAGGTCAAACCTTGAGAAGGCCCTAGATTTAAATGAAAAAATGCCTCATCACACTAATACTATAAACATCGGCAGCCATATTCAAACTCAGGTGCATAAAGTCAGGCAACTAATGGGTCTCATTTTCAGAGGAATTGAACACCTGCAGCTCCCAATGGCCTAAAACGTCAGGCCACTTATTTAGCCATATTCTGTGGCATAATTTTTAAGAAGAAGGGTGTTGACCATGATACCTTGGACAATTCCAGAATAGACCTTGGATTTAGGAGTCTAACTTTAGGCAACCACAGTTTTGGCCACACCACCTAATAGACTTGGCTGAGGGTGAGGGGAATCAACGGTAAAAATACATGCTCCAAGGCATGAACTTTCTAGGAATGCCCATCTCTGCAATGATGTGATGAGGGTCATTTCTATTGCTAGTCAAATTTTCAACAAGAATGGACTGTAATTTCTCTTCTGCTTCCTGTTCTTTTTATCTGTGCCTATAAGGGGCAAGACTGATGAGCCCATTATTGTTCCATTGAGCTAAAACATGCATTGGACCCCAGAGATATCTCCGTGCTATGTAAAATTTCCTGTCCAGCACAGTCATACTCGGAGTGCTACTCTATGGCAGGAAGTTTGAGTTTTGCACACACAGCTTATTTCAAGAAACAGGACTTAATACGCAAAAAAACTGCTTGGATTCATTGTACGTTCACACAGCATGATTTGTAAGCTTCCAAACAGGGCCACACAGCTTTTCAGTGTTCAGAGGTGACGCAGAGGTCATAAAGGTAAGCACACATCTTTCCGTGAAAGTAAATGTAGGTGGAAATTAAAAGACAGATAGGAAACAGCATTAGCACTGCGTGCAGGAAACCAGTGTTTGTCAAGAAGTAATGTCATAGTTATAGGCAGCAGGGCTCAAATGGTGAATATTTAACAAGGGGAATTTGTTGACTAGTTGATTAGATCAGACAGACAGGAAATGAATTGAGATGATTATGTATCTACAAATAAAAGCTAGTTGCTTTGATTCAGAGATAGTTACAGTGCAACCCATGAGACACAAGCAGCCCAGCCCATAGACGTCTTCAATCCCGCTGTGCCCAGTGAAGACTGAAGGTTGTATGCAGTGTAACCAGCAGCTCAGATCAAGATGGAGCATTGCATGCCAGTCCCTGTAATCTCCATACAGGCCATGACTTCATATTAAAGAGCAGGCTGATTGGAATCTGCTCCATACTGCTCTTGTGGATAGTTGGCACTGTGGCCTTTGGCCAGGCAAAGCTTGGGTCCATCTTCTTTATCTTAATGAAGGTTGGAGCATTCCAGTTTGAGCCCTCGTGACAGAGGTAGAAGGGAAATCTCTGGGTCCTAATCATGCGCCCAGTGTGGTGATTCTCCAAGTTAGAAAGTAAAAGAAAATCGTTCCACATTAGGAGTTGTATTCTGCTTTTCTATTTTTTCAGTCAGCAAAGAATCAATATTATTATGTGCCACTTTCCGCACCTCCTCTTTCAGCAGGACATGGGTTACACACAAAGGACCTGATTCTCCATTCGCTTGCTCCTGGCGTTTTTGCCCTTGCGTCATCATTGACATCTGTGCAAAGAGAATATAAAGTGCTAGTAAAATAGAATGTATCCATGTGACCACTTCCACCATTGGCTACCTCCAGTGGAGCTGCACAGAGATAATGTGAGGACGGAAAATTTCCAAAAAGTCTAGTGTAGATAAGGCCATACTGGAATTGTCCAGGATACCATGGTCAACATCCTTATTTTTACAAAGTGTGCCACAGAATATTTAATAACCTAAGTGGTTAGGAGTTTGGTTTTATATTGCACCTGAATTTCACCATTAGTACAGAGCCCCCTATGGGCACTGCTTCAGTACTGACTCGTGAAAAGTCTGATTCCTACTGACTTGCCTCTAGCAACCCATTGCTGCCTAGCATCATGCGGGGGCATTGGTTCAGCAGTGACTCAGACGAGCTGAAATGACTACGCTACTCCTTGCAGCACCTGGATTTCCTCTAGATGCCTTTTTGCCACATACTGATTCAGCTTGACCCTACTTGGTGTGTGAGTGCTGATGAGATGATGGTTTGAGAGGATACATTTTCCTGGGAAGTTCTCCAGATGTTTGAAAGCACCCAGCATTCTCTATTCCAACAAGCAACTTCACTGTGCATGGGATGGTTAAACTGGCCCAGTGAAGCTGGAGGGAGGGAATAATTCATTTCCTTCCCCTCCCCCCCACCCTTAGAAGAACAAATGCTAAAATACAATGGAGTTTCTTAGAAACTTGATGAGAAAACCACTCCCCTTCCAGAATCCAGAAACACATGAGTCACAGGCTGGGAAGGATGGTGGGAAATTTCACACAGATGGGCATTTCATTTGATTGACAATGCTGGTCAGCTAAAATATCACCTTAAAAACAATGCAGTAACAATTTTTTTAAAAAGAGGAAAACTGTTGGTTTTGCACCCTCATGCCAAGAATAGTAAAAGATCCACTGCTCAAACTTAACTCAGATGAAGAACAAAATGTTTCAGGCCAAAAGGTGAAGGTTTCAGAAAGTTTGGAGTGTCTGAAAAGAACGAAGGAGTTAGGATGGGAACTATTATGCAGCTTTGACTATAGCTGCTACTGCTTCTATCATTGTCATCCAAATGCTCAATAAAAAAGTGACTTTACAGGAATAAACTTACGCCTCTTCTTCCTAGAAGCCAGGGCTTGGGTGTAATTCTGGGCTAGTATTTGCTTGAAAAATCAACAATTTGTAAAGGTATTAAGGAGCTTAGAGATGCTGATAGATACCTGCCTGGTCTGATTTTCAAAAACACCTAGCTCTCAGCTCCTCAAAAGGGCAATAGGCACCTAAATCCCTTTGAGGATCTGGACTCTTAGAGGATACGTCTACACTGCAAAAAAACACATGTGGCTGACCCATGTCAGCTGACTCCTGTGAGGAGGAGGGTCCCAGAGCCCAGGCTCCAGGCCAGGCATCTACACTGAAATGTTACAGCCCTGCAGCCAGAGCCCTGTGAGCCGCAGTCAGCAGACACAGGCCAGCCACAGGTGTTTTACTGCAGTGTAGACATAGCCTTAGTGATTTTGAAAATACCACACCACACCTCTCTGCATCTGTAGGCACCTAAATGCCTTTGAAATTCTGGCCCCGAGAGACTTGAATCAGCAACAGACCTAGGCCTTGATTCTGCTAACACGAGTGGCCCCAGTGAGTTTACAGGATCAGGTCACAGCTGGCAAGCCCAGTATCCATTCATGTTCTGGATGTGGATAAGTAAAAGAAGAGCTAGTCAATGAGCCCTGTCCATTAACACCTGCTCCCTGTTGAAAGAGGGCAAAGCTTGGGTGTTTGTTCCCCTCACCCTGCCTCTCTGGTTGCTTGGGAGTGATGGGCTTGGGAAGGGGAATCAATGTAATGGATGAAATGTCTGCATGTGAATCAGATTTAACCCTGTGACCACTGGCATTTTCTAAGTTGCCAAGGAAATGAATGCTTAGCAAAGATGAAGGGGGTGTATGTGTGTTAGGTGTTAGCTAGCTATAGCTGCAACTGGTTAAAAGGACAATGTCAGGTGTCAGGTTAAGAATCAAATATTTTCTCCACATTTCTCTCCATGTAACACCTTTGATTACTCACAATGAAGTGATTGTTTTAAAAAGAAAAGCAAATGTAGATTTTGTTACACGCAATGTTTATTCACCTTTGGTCTTTCATTCATAACTGGGAGAGTGAATCTAACTTAGTCAGTTTCCTGTTTGTTTCCAGTTTTTGGTTCCTTTTTCTGGCTCCAATGCATTAGCTCTATGCCACAGTGCTTGGGTTGCAAATGCTGCACAGCAAGGCCAGAGGCTTAAATCCAAACAAGTCATTTATGAAACGATTTGTAAAAGTGTGTATTTGTTCATTTATGGTATTGTTAATGAAGTTTAGCTTTGGAGCCATAGCTGCCTGTAGATGTCCCTTTAAGATGCTGTTATTTACTGGAATCACCTTGAAGCTCCAATTCTGTAGGCACCTCAGGGATTCAATGCATTTGCACTCTGACGTTTCCATTCCATCGTTTTACTGCCATGAAAACCCATGTGAAAGCAGCAGGGATTTGTTCTCTTATGTGCTTTAAAAAAAAAAATCCAAACCCCACAATACGTTGTTTTTATGCAAGTAAATAGTGGAGTTGCACAATACTGGCTACCTCTCCACAAAAGGAAATAGCTGTCCCATAAATAATGGAAGGTGGAGAGCATGTGGGAGGGTATAAATGAAGGGAAGCAAATGGAGAAAGTTTTTCCCTGAGTGCTCCAAAAGCAGCAGCATGCCATCCAAAGAGTAAGGGCTTGTCCACACTTTATATGCTACAGCAGCACAACTGCACATGTGGCGCTTCAGTGTAGATGCTACCTACGCTGATGGGAGGGGTTCTCCCATTGGCATAATTAACCTTGCCAAGAGGTGGAGCTAAGTCGAGGGAAGAACTCTTCTGTCGACCTAGCGCTGTGTACACTGGTGGTTAGGTCAGCTTACTTATACCATTCAGGGGTGAGGATTTTCACATCTCTGAGCAACGTAGATAAGCCAGCTTAATTTTCTAGTGTAGACCATGCCTAACAGAGATTTGGAGAAGGGCTGATAGGAGCTGAGATGCACACACACACACACACACACATATAAACATGCTCACATACATGGACATACACATATTCATACCCCCTCATGCACACATTCATACACACATAGAGCAAGTTAAGGAGAGGATCACATGCCTTATGCTATACACTATAATTTAGCTATAATTATTCATGGCTGTGCTACATGTCTGTGGCAACGAGTAACGCTTGTCGGGGGCGGGGGTGGTAAGGTGGGTACAGCTTGTCGGGGTGGGAAGGTGGGTGTGGATTGTCAGCGGGCAGGGGTGGGAACGTGGGTGCAGCATGTCAGGGGGGTGGGGTGGGAACATGGGTGCAGCATGTCAGTGGGCGGAGGTGGGAAGGTGTGTACAGCATGTCAGGGGGCAGGGGTGGGAAGATGAGTGCAGCATGTCGGGGTGGGGGTGGGAACATGGATGCAGTATGTCAGGGGGCAGGGGTGGGAAGGTGGGTGCAGCATGTCGGGGGTGGGGGTGGAAACATGGGTGCAGTATGTCAGGGGGCAGGGGTGGGAAGGTGGGTGCAGCATGTCAGTGGGTGGGGGTGGGAAAGTGTGTACAGCATGTCAGTGGGTGAGGGTGGGAAGGTGTGTACAACATGTCCAGGGGTGAGGTGTTGTAGGCCAGGGAAGGGAGTTCAGGTTTAGTTTCCTCACATGCTGGTAGGCCCCAGGTTGCTTTGTTTTGTTTTGTTTGTTTTGTTTTTCCCCACTCTTGGCTCCTAAGGCGAGATATAGGGAATGATATAAATAGGCCTTGGGGCTAGAATAAACGCTTGCTTCCAATTCAGTTGGGATGCTTGATCAGCTCATTCATGGCTCCACTTAGCGCCTCCAATGGCACCTGCTCTCAGCTCTCACAGGCAGAGCCGGCTCTAGATTTTTTGCCGCCCCAAGCAAAAAAAATTTTTGGCTGCCCCCCCCCCCCAACCCTGGGCTCTCCCCACAGCCCCTGCTTCCCCAGCCCTGGGCTCTCCTTCCACCCAACCTGCACCTCCTGCTGCCCCAGCGCTGGGCTCTCTCTCCTCCCCCCTACACACCCCCTGCTCCCCCCAACCCTGGGCTCTCACCCGCACCCGCACCCCCTGCCACCCAAACTCTGGGCTCTTCCCCCTACCCTATCCGCACTCCCTGCTGCCCCAGCCCTGTGCTTCCCTGCACCAGTGCTGACTCTGCCCAGTTCCCCCCTCGCCTCCAGCCGGTCTGGTGCTGGCAGGGTCGGGGTAAGCAGCGGGGCTCCCGGGCCGCTCCTCAGCCCAGGTTCCCTCGAGCCGGGGCTCCCGCCTCCAGGACCAGCCGGAACCCGGGACGGCAGAGCCAGGGGACCGCCCAGCAGAGGGCTGAGGAGCCAGAGCAAGGCAGCCCCAGAGGGAGCGGAGCTCTGGAGATCAGGACATGGGCCCCACGTGGCAGCGCCCCGGGCACCAGTCCCCACTATGGCCCCGCTGCTGCTGCTGCTTCTGGCTGCCCTGCCACAGTCCCCACACAGCAGCGCCCTGGGCACCGGTCCCCTCTATGGCCCTGCTGCTGCTGCTGCTCCTGGCCGCCCTGCCACAGTCCCCACACGGCAGCGCCCCGGGCACTGGTTCCCACTATGGCCCCGCTGCTGCTGCTGCTCCTGGCCGCCCTGCCACAGTCCCCACACGGCAGCGCCCCGGGCACCGGTCCCCTCTATGGCCCTGCTGCTGCTGCTGCTCCTGGCCGCCCTGCCACAGTCCCCACACGGCAGCGCCCCAGGCACTGGTTCCCACTATGGCCCCGCTGCTGCTGCTGCTCCTGGCCGCCCTGCCACAGTCTCCCCACGGCAGCGCCCCGGGCACCGGTCCCCACTATGGCCCCACTGCTGCTGTTCCTGGCCACCCTGCCACAGTCCCTGGGTGGCTCAGGCCGCTTCTCCAAGCCCCGGCTGCGGCACTTGGGGGCGGCCACCCTGTGGCACCTGCAGGCAGCTCCATGCGCCCCGCGGGGCGGCCCCCAGCCTGAGTGTCCCACGCTCAGAGCCTGTCCAGCCATAAGGTGCAGGTGCTGCTTCCCAATGTGAACCGCAGCGGCCCCAGCGCGCCCCCCATGCAGGACACGCTGCTGCTGCAGGGCTAGCTCCAGGCTTTTGCCGCCACAAGCACCAAAAAAAAAAAAAAAGGCTGGCTGGAATGTCACCCCTGAAAATGTGCCGCCTCAAGCACCTGCTTGGTTTGCCGGTGCCTGGAGCTGGCCGTGCTCACAGGACATGGCAGCCTGAGCCCCATGGTAGCCAGTCACATACAAGATGGGAGTTTAGTGCTGAAAGAATACCCAATATAAAAAGTGCCTTGAGCTGGACCTGTAGTTTAGTCATCTTACAACCTCACAGAAGTAGCTTAATGGAGACACAAGCTGAGGCACATCAGAAGGAGAGGAAGTAAGAGGACAGGCAAATCCAGTTATTTGTTAACTGAGATGGAGGAGGAGGAAGACAAGGCTACAGCCGTAGCTGTGATTATCAGAAGAATCCCAGAGATGATTTCCATATGCCAACAAAACAAGGCCTTTGGCCAGCATGGGCTATATCCTATAGAAGAACTCCTGCACTGCGCAAAGCTGGGGCTGAATGTGTTCTCAGTGCCAGATGCCAGTCAGAAGCCTGAAAGACAGATTTCATACTGTGGAATTTTAACACAGTTGAAGGGAAAGGTTATTTTAGCAGGGAATTTCAGTAATGATGTTGGGAAAGATTAGTGCACAGACCAGGCTTTGGAAGTTCCCATGGGGAGGGGGGAGAGAACAGGCAGCAGAACAGACAACGTTTCCCAGATGAAAAAGGGCTTGCTTTAAAATGCTCCGAGTCTGGCCTCATGAGTCAGAGCACAGTCCAATATAACCCCAAGAATGTATCTGACATCGGGCCAGTGAATCAGTTCCATTGGAATGATGTGGCTGGAAATGTACATTTCAGGTCAAGTGCACGGAGCCAAGAACCAGGCGTTTGGCTTTGGCAGCATCTGGCTGAGAGAATCTTGGCCTCCTCTGCTGGAGTTTCGGTTAGGATGCAGCGCCGAGATAACTGCTGCAGGGACACTGACCTTCCTTCCCTTTGACTGGGTGTTTACAGGCGTGAAGCTGTAACTTGGAGCGTGACTATGACCCTGAGCATTAGCACTGGCAGCAGACTGGGTGGCCCTGTGTGAAATTAGTGTCAATGAGCCCCATCCAAGCCCCGAAACACAAACCCCCACAAGAGAAGGGGCAAGGTAGGAGCTGACCCCAGATCCATATCTGAATTATTTCACTGACTTTGCATTGAGGTCTGAATTTTGCAGCTCAGAATTATGCACCTCTGGGCCCCTGCTCCCTCAGAGCTGCTTCACAGCTGCTACACCAACCCCAGAGCAACAGGTGCTCCCAATCCTGCAAAGGTGTTTGCTGGTGGATCTGAGAAGCTGAGAATCCACTGGCCAGGACCCCAGCCCTGCCTCCAGACCCCTGTGCATTGTCACAGAGATCATGGGTCATTCACACAGGGATGGCCTTTCGAACCCCTAGAACAGCTCTCCTGTCTAGTACAGGGACCCAACCTAACTTGTGATGGTGGGGACACGGCTCCCCAGCTTTCCTTCAGACCACAACAAGCCACCTCTCAGCTAGGTGCCAGTGGCTGTGCTGGCTCCTCTGCTGAGTAACCATAGGAGCCTCTCAGCCCCAAGCAGGGCAGCTCAATAGCATGCAAGGCAGTGTGGTCTAGTGGGCTATGCACAGGAGTGGAAACAATGGACTCCAGCAGTCTGATCCCAGCTCTGCCACTGACTCCCTCTTTGTCCTTAGCTAAGTCACTTCACTTCTCTGCTTTACTTTCTCCTGTGTATAATGGGGATTATACTCCTATTGGCAGCCCTGTGAAATGGGGGACAGGAATTGGATAAGTCTAGGGCAGGCAGGCAAGAAACTGTTTCCCAAATCCAGGGGATAATGCCAAGACTGTCTCTGCAGGAGCTGGCCAGGTGGCCTGTGATCCCTTCTTGCTCTCTTTCTTGTGGGGGGAAAGGCAGTAGGAACAGCCTTCCTCTCAGGATGGGGGTCTGCCTGCCTGCCACGGTCACCTCACAACAGGAGTGAAAACACTCATCTTGGTCCTACTGCTGCCTGGGCCTTTAATTGCTATAGGGTTGAACAGCTCAAGGGATAGGCTTTGCTCTAGGCCACTGCTTCAAACACAATTCAGTAGTGACCAAAAGTTATCATTGTCTGTGGTCTGCTGTTGGCGAATGTATAATTGTTCGGGTGGCTCCCGTGCAGTGCCCCACGGACAAGTGTCCACATCACAAAACCCACTTGCAATTGGCACCAGCTGATGGGCTCAACAGAGAGGCCAAACACTGAATGTGCTACAGAGACTGAACTCCCTGCTTGCCCTCAGGTCAGGACTGAGGCATGCTGGCAGGGGACATTGTTGAGGAAGTTTGCCCAAGGCTGTCAGCCTATTCCTAAATTCACAGCCTTTCTGGCAAGATCTCCATTTGCATCTGTCTATTTCCATGGCCCCTGTTTTTTTTTTTTCATGATGAGAATTATGTCTCTCTCTTCATGTTCATCTTCCCGCTATCTGTTTAGCTGGCCAATTAACTTCTCTTCAGGCCAAATGGTATCTCTGCAGTTTATCTCTTGGAAAACAAGTTTCAGGCCAAATCTGAGCTGGGAAAAGTTAAAGTAATTGCAGAAAACTATTCTGAAAAAGATCCAGCAGCAAAGAAGACAAATAAATAGGGACCAGATTCAACATTCAAGTCAAGCTCACCGCACAAAGATGCTCTCATTCAAAGTGTTCAAATCTGAGGATGTGTTGATAAAAAACACGCTGAAGTTTAAACGGTCTTGGCTCCAAGCTATCCAGAGCAGAGTCTCCCTGCAATGAGGGTTACTTTCTCACTGGAAAACATGTTGAAAGCTCACTCCTCTTTACTTTAAGGCTTCAGTGCAGTAAGCTCAAGGTATTTATATTCACACACATGTATGCACTTTAACTGAGTCCATTCAACAGTATTGAAAAGGTAGCTGATTTCCAGTGGAGAAAAGAAACTAGAGTACATTTTTAACCTGTGGAATTCAGTGCTGCAGGATATCTCTGAGGCTAAAGCTCGTTAAATTTTAAAGAAAAAAGAATTAGATTGGAGTCTAGTCCTGAAGCCAGGTCTACATTCAAGTTATGTTGACCCAGCTAGGTCAATGGAAGAATTCTTCCACGGATCTAGCTGTGGCCTCTTGGGGATGTGGATTGACTACGTCGCCAGGAGAACCCCTCTCATAGCTGTAGTGAGTGGCTATAATGAAGCGCTGCACTGGTGCAGCTGCAGCTCTACAGCTGTGCAGCTGTAGCATGTAAAGGGTGAATTCTCCCTGTGCTACCGTCACTTTGAGCATACCCAGAAATAGAGAGGCAGAGATTTCTGGCCCCAGTGCTTTGACTCATTTGCAAGTAGTTCAAAGCAATGCTTTAATTATCGATGTGTGTTAATTATGGTGAGGGGCCTGGACCTCTGGACGGGCACCAGAGAAATCAAAATTAATAAATATATAAATAAATAAATAATCAGTAATGATCTGCTTACTTGCCAAATGTAACCTCTGAGCTGGTCATTTATGTTCTGAATTTGATCCCATTCTTAAACTTCTTAGAAATAACCAGACACATTTGAGTCCCACCGTTTTAACTCTCTCTCTTCCTTCATTGTGAAATTCTGCAGTGGCAATTTCTTTCTGACTTAGGTGCAGTGCATGAGAGCTACCAGCATGCAGGGGTGCTGGACCAATGTGTATAGTGGGGGTGCTGAGAGGCATTCAACCAAACTGTCAACCCTCTATGTAATGGAAACCTCTCCAAGTCAGGCAGTGTGGTAGCACTCCTCCTTCCAGCACCTATGCTAGCAGGGGTGACTGTGAGAAGTGCTTGGCTGAGGCAGACTAAGAGGCCTAGGTGCAATAATCCTTGAATGACACGTCTGCTCTCTGCCAGACTGGAGAGGTAGTTCCAAGGAGGCACAACAAGTCCCCCAGCTAGATCTGCCCACTGGATTTACAGGAAAATCTTATGTCATTCAACAGGGACGACACTAGCACGGCTCTATAGAACTCTAACAGGACTCTATAGAAATGACTGAAATTATGCAGAAGGAGATCCTTTCCCCAGGGTTCTCTAAACTATCAGACAGAGTTCTCTACCATGGATAGAATGCTACAGGGAGATTCAAAACACATATAGGAAGGTCCCCATTTTCTGGTACATCCAATAGGACTTTTCCCCAAATGATCTGGCTCCATCTGAACTGGAACCAGAAAACGGTCACCTTCCAGATTGGGATCCAAAACCATAGGGGCGATTCAGATCTGGTGATTCAAACTGAATCCTTCTGTCCTGTCCAAAGATGCCACAGTTCAGAGGGGAGTTGGGGGTTCAAGATTCTAGCCTTGGCCCCTCTCCTGCTGTGTGAGATTTAACGTTTCTAAAGCACTTTGGTATCCTCGGATGGAAAGATCTATACTAAGCTTTGTGTAAGGATGGGCCTGAGTCAAAGCTCTGGATCCAATTCCCCCCCTCTCAACTTTGGGGAGTTTGAAATCCACCCCCTCCCAAACTCCCCCCCCCACCTTTCAGCTCAGACTCATTTCCATAACTGTTTATTCTGACTGAAGGGCATGCTTTTAGTTACATTATTTTGAAGTCCTCTCTTGCGCCCATCTGGAAGTAGGTAGTGAAGTGAACATTGTAATGAGCCCCATAGCTCTGCTTGTGCTGGGGGGGTCCTGTGCAACATGCTCAGATGGGATATCAGGCAAGACGACAGCTAACCGTGTAACAGGCAGCCCTGCCTAGCCTGGATCTGTTTTAATTCAAGGAGCCACAGTGCAGATCAAAGTGTTCCAAGGTTTTGCTTAACCATACTGAAGTATTCTCATATGATGATAGTCTGCTGTCAGCAATGCTTTCTTGCTGTTGGGAGGGGATTATCCCCACCACATCACAGTCACCTCCTTATCTCCAACTCCTCCATGGAGGGAGATAGGGAGGTGTTTGTCTGGGTCCTAGGGCTAGGCCGGTATTTTGGAAAAGCAGAAATCTCCCTCACTGCTCTTTTTGTAGCCTTCAATGTCTCGGGAAAACTCTTGGCCAGCTAATATTTGCAGCCTGGTTGCAAAGACACAGATTAGTCTTTTAATCCCATCCAGATTTTATTAAAGTTGGTTTGGCCCATGCATTATGAAAGCAAGAGCCAATCCAATTTATGATGCAAACCAACAGACTTTCTTTCCCCTTCCAGCCCTCCCATAGTTATTTTTATATCTGCAAACAGCATCTTGAAGTTTGTACACTTAGCAAATGCAAGCGACAGCAAACTTGTCAGATACATGTTTCCTAGAGATAAGGCACAAATAGGGCCATCTGTAACAATCCTCCTGACTACCCAAATATTGGGGTGCAAGAAAATGGGACCCATCTGGATCTTAACTCCCTACTACAAGCTCATCAGTCTGTTTTCAGTTTACTAGAAAAGGAAATGAAAATTGTCCGATTTGAGTCCCAATTCTGTACAATCCTAAACTAAGGGTATGTCTACACTTGGATCTGGACGGTAAATTCCAGCTTGAGGAGACATACAGTACCTGTGCTAATGTAGCTGCGCTGTGCGAATGGCGGGCGGGACTAGCTGCCCCAAGTGCAATGCCCATCAGAGATGCTAGTTACATACTCAAGGCAACCAGCCCTTCCTGCTGCTTGCCCTGCCCCAGCTACTCTTTATTTTTAGTGCCCTAGCTCCATCAGAGCTAGTGTATGTCTGCTCAAGCTGAGAATCACGCCCCCAGCTTTAAGTACAGACATACCCTTAGGGGAGCACTGGGATAGTTGGTGTTACCCTTATCTTAGAGCTTAGCTGTGACACATCAGGCATTGTGAACATCCTCCACTGATTATGGATGCTTGCAAGTTGTGATACTTCTTCCCAGATAATGCCACTGCACTTGATATCATCTGTCACTGTCTTCTGACAATTCTTCCTTGGCCTTCCTAGCTTTCTCTTCCCTCCTTCAGGTTCCTATTTCAGTGCTTGCTTAGCTTGTCTCCCATCTTCCATATAGTCTGTATGTCCTAACCATCTGAGGTTTCTTTCTTTGATGATATTTTCTAATGCTCTGCTCTTCCACTCCCTTACTCTTCCATTTGTTGTTTTGTCTTTCTATGAACTGTGTAGTATCTTCCTCAACCATCTATGATGGGAAGCCTCCAGTCTCTTACTGTTAGCCACTGTCATTAGCCAAGTCTCCGCTCCATATAGTAGAATGTTCAGTACAATCAGAGTAGAATCTGACCTTTAATTTGGTGCGGAGACCTCTGTTTGACCAGATGTTAGTTCATCCTCCCAAAAGTGGTGTTTGCTTTTCCTCCTAATCTCATCTGCATACCCTTATCACAACCACCTTCAAATGTCATCACACTTCCCAGACAGCTGAACTCTTCCACCTGTTTGATTTCTTTTCCATCCACATACACTTTGCATCTGTTATTCATTTTCCTACTTTCATAATCCTGGTTTCCTCTGCATTTGCTTTCATCTCAATTGAACAAATGGAAAGAACAAGTGCCACAAGCCTGGAAAGATGGTACCACTGTGGCATTGCCAAAAACCTGGAGGGGTGTAGTACTGCTATAAATCCTGGGCAAAGATTGACTACTATTATGCTGACTAAACGAAGAAGGGTTTGGATGGGATGAAATATGAAAAAGATAGGGTGAGATCTGTTCAGTAGGTCATGGTGTGAACAGGTATTCACTCTTCACAGATCACTAAAAATGCTATTGCTGGAATATTGGTAGCTGCTGTGGGATGCCAGACAAGCTGATCAACAAAATAAGGAGTTTCTATGATGGGAGTAGACGGGCAGTAAGATTGGATACAGGCCGGGGTGAGTGTCTGCTATTGTGAATGGAGTTAGACACGGGTGCCTGTTATCACTATACCTTTTCACACTATCAGCAGGCAACAAAAGACATTGTGGATGGTGTAAAATGCACTAGTGGAGATGAATTAAATGACCTTGCCCTTGGCAATGACACTGCTTTACAGAGTATGGTGTGGAACAGGATGATTGCCCTTACAGCAGAGGGAGAATGGATAGCAGCAAAGAAATTGGAATGGGAAGGTGGGGTTAGCTTGAAGATAAATCAATGCTTCCATCCTTGCCCATCGTTGATATTTGTGGTCCAGACCCTACTGGTGTACAGCACAGCTCAGTTGACATTAGCATCAAAGCCCTGTTAGACCCTGAGCCTGCAAATACTTATCACATGCTTACTTAAAGCATCTCAGTAGTTCCACTGACTTCAGTGGCACTACTCACATGTTAAATCTAAGAGTATGTGTAGGTGATGGCAGTATCCAAGCCTTGGGCTGGAGTCTTGAGGCTGTTCTGTTGGGAAAGCACACACACAGAAGAGACCTTTGTCAGGCAGAACAATTTCTACAACAGGAAGGAAACAGATATTTATGTTGGATCTTCATTTGCTTTCCCTGCACTTGATGTACACTGATCTCCTGGACAGTTTGGCATTGTTGCTATCATCTGAGCTGTTCCTGCATCTTGGCTTGGCTAATGAAAGGCCCAGCTCTGCTCTCTTTTGACACAGCATGCACTTTTCCTGGTGTAACCTGAGTGCAGTGCTTCCAGAGCACCCTGGAACAATTTGCAGTGCTGCGCTTGGTGTATATCTGCACTAGGGTCAGAGGTTCTTAAACCCAGGGTTAGGAGTACCCCTAGGGGATACACAGCGGTCTTTCCACAGGATCCTTAAACTCACCTAGATACTTGCCTAGTTTTACAACAGGCTACATAAAAAGCACTAGTGAAGTCAATACAAACTAAAATTTCATATAGCCAGTGACTTGTTCATACTGCTCTGTATACCATACACTGAAATGTAAGTACCATATTTATATTCCAATTGATTTATTTTATAATTATATGGTAGCAATGAGAAAGAAACCAACTTTTCAGTCATACCGCGCTGTGTCACTTTTGTATTTTTGTGTCTGATTTTGTAAGCAAGTAGTTTTAAGTGAGGTGAAACTTGAGTTACGCAGGACAAATCAGACTCACCCAGCCTCCTGCCCTGGCTGCTGCTTTTACACAACTGGCAGCAGTTCCTGCCCTGGAGCAGAAACATCCCTTCCCCGACCCGGAAAAGATGCAGCTCCACCCAGCCACCTGTTCTCTGGCCAGTCCCCACCTCCAGGTGCCCCTTTTCCCCGGCACTGGGAGGCTGAGCTGAAGAAAAAGTGGGACCTGGGCTGCCCCGCCTTGCATCCTCCCCGAATATACAAGAAATATTGCAGGGGTGGAAACAGAGCTCAGCCCCTACAATATATCTGTTGTGGGGAAGCTAGCCGCATTGCCCCGATCCCCCAGTTCTGCCACCCCTGAGCTGAGCGGGTTATCTACTATCAATGCCAAGAAAGGCTTAGCCATGAGTGACATGGCCCATACTCGTCTGAATGACTCCATGCAGTGCGTGGCCCCTTTCCAGCTCGCTTTTGAAGTGGGCAGGAATGGTTAGCAGATGCGTGTGTGTGATGTTTTATTGGTGAAAATCCTCCTAGCATTTCTCATTTGATATATTCTTGTGCTTCAGTGCCGTATTTGTATTGCAGGAAAGGTAACCCTACCCTAACCCATCGCCCTTCCTGAGCATCATGCCCCACAGGGTCTCAGAGGGCTTTTATAGATGGAGCCTCACATCCCTGCTGTGAGGGATGTCACTGCTAACTTGTACACATGGGAAACACAAGGCCCAGAAAAGGTAAACGACTGGTCTGGGGTCATACAGTGAGCCAACAGCAGTGCCAGGATAGACCCCAGCACACTAGATTGCTTAGAGCCAGGAATTAGCCCCATACCAGATTCACATGGAAGTCGCTTGCGTAGATATGTGGACCAGCTTCCCTGGCAAAAGGACGTTAGCTATATCACCAAAAAGGGGGCTACAGTGAGATGGTAGGAATACAAGCCCCACCAGAGTCTGATATGGTTATAAATTTATACTGGTATTAGCACAGCTCTGAAGGTCAGGATCCCATGATGGAGGGTGCCTAGGTCCCTGTTCCACTGAGCACCTAAATACCTTTAAGGTTTTGGGCCTTACAGCCTAAGAAGACAAGTGGCTAGGATGCATGCAGGAAGGGGAGCATCTTTGTTACTTCGGGAGACTGCTGCTGCCAACCAAGGAATGTTTCAGATGGACTCGCCCAAATGTAGCCCAAGTGGATTTGTCGTAAGGACCCGACTGGTCAAAAATGTTGTTAAAATACTTGTTAAAGAAAAGCTGCCTCAAAGTGCTGGGGGAGATCCCAGCCTGGCCCCCAGGCGTTACAGTAATACAAATAAATAACAATGACTGGCTTTGGAAAGGAATGTTATGATTAGAAAGAAACAAAAATGGTCACACGGACAGTTTTCCAAAGTGACTAGTGATGCCGTCAGTTTAGGGAGCACAACTTCAGATCCCTTATTTTTTTCTGCAAATCCGCCCCCCCTCCCTCCACACTGTCTTTCACTGGGTACCCAAAATCACTAGCTACATCTGTAAGTTGGGCCAAGACCTTTTATTTGAACGGCCCAGCTTGGGCTGGGAATGAAGTGCAGTGACTGTGTGGAAGGGAGGTTGCTTCTTCTTGCAAAGTCCCCAGTGATTATTACTGGTTAAAATGAATTTGTCATCAATAACGGCTTAGTGTTACGTTGAGGTTTGGGCGTTACCATGAGCAAAGTTTCTGAAAATAGTCTCTGGCATTTGTCCAAGCTCCTGGTCCAGGACAAACTGTCTGCAGGAGGTGCTTCCAGCTTCTTACAAACCCTCAGTGTGAAATTGGAGAGTATCTCCCGCTCTTGCTTTTCTCTCCTCCACTTTCTCTTCCCTTCTCAGTCTCTATCTTCTCTCCCACCACCACTCTCTCCAGCCCCCTCCCCTCACTGGCCCTGATGCACTGGATGCAGATGTATTTTATACACCATGCTGCACATATTGACAAATAGATCTGGAGAGAGGTTCAGCCTGTGTATATAAAATTAGCACCCTAGCAGGAGGCTACAAGAGGAAACCTGTTCTGAACGGCTGCAATGCGAAGCAGATGCGTTCTGATTAAGTCCACATGGGAAGGGGAGAGCAGTCTTCAGAGCGTGGGTCTGTACATGAACAGGAAGCATTGCTCTGTGTTAGTGTGGTCCAGGACGCAGGGGCGTTTTGGCATTCAAATCCTTCAGCAGTGGCCTCATGGAGGTGATTGTTACAATGAGGGGAGGGGCTGTTTGGAACTGGATTAGGTGCAGGTGGAGATTCAGGGTTTGTATCCAAGGCGGCTGCAGGGCTACAGTTTGGACCAGATTTAACACCAAAGTCTCTTGAGTGGGTGGAAATCTTGCGTGATCAGCTGGTTTCAGTCAGACTTGAACTGGATAATAGTCTCCCCTCCAAAGTCCCAACCTGGACCCAAAACTGTAATGGGTTTGGAGCTAGGCTTTTCAGTGTGACACCCCCCACCCCAACCCTGAAATGGGTTCAGATTGTAAATGCTGCTTTTGGCCCACCTCTAACTAAAGGAATGATCTGGC
Source organism: Gopherus evgoodei (assembly GCF_007399415.2). NCBI lineage: Eukaryota > Metazoa > Chordata > Testudines > Testudinidae > Gopherus > Gopherus evgoodei. The sequence continues at coordinate 16,944,420 of NC_044335.1, read as the reverse complement.
TTGTGTGCATGTACACTACTGTCGTCTGCTGGATGAAATCAGAATTGCTGAAACTGTGTCCTAGGCCCTATACTGCTGAGAGTTAAAGATGATTCTCCTTTCATTCAAGTGAGAGGGACTTATGCGTTTGGAGCAGGAGCAGCTGAGGTCTCTCCCTGATGCCATTAAGAAATCCTATGTGTTCATGACATTTGGTATGGTGGTGATTGTGAAGTTCTAGGTAAAAGTGGATTTTTTACACACAAGTCCAACTGCATTGACAATAACAGTCCGTGGCTGGGGGAGTCGCATGTTGCCACTGCTAGTGACCTTTCTTCGTGTTTTGAATAGAGCAGATGAGGGGGTAGCATGTAAATACAGATCCAGTCTAGGCAGTGGGTTAGGAGTTGAGGGTAAATCAGCATGAGGGCTTGGAGCACTTCTGTTTACTGTGCCCCAATATACAAAATTACAACCTGCATGGCCAGAATTGGGAGAAAAGAAGAACCGTTTCCTTTGCATATCAGACATGGAATTCCCATCATGATTACTATTTTTAACACACACTCAGAAGTAAGCCCGTAACTTGCCAGCAGCCCGGTTTCTGCAAAGTTTTCCCAGCCCAATGGTCCCAGGTCAGTGAAACACTGCCTTCTCTCCTCCTCCCATAAAAAGATATGCTGTTAGGTTTCAAAGAGCTGAGGCCAGTGATCCTGAGACTGGCCTCATCTGCTCTGTCATATTTAGAAGCGCATATGGAATATGCAAGATTGCGGTCTGAAAATCACCTTGTACAAAGTCCGGGAGTTAAAAGCCCCAGCTGAACAGTATTGAAACCTGAGAGTGATTTCTTTGATAAGATCTATGTAAACTGGATGAGTTTACGAAGGTCAGGTCATCTGGGGGGCTCTCTTCCTCCTTTGTACACATATGCTAGCGACAGAACAACAATGCCAGCTGGATGAGTAAAGATGTTTGTTCCTTGGTGCTGCTGACCTCATTTCTTCAAATTTTCTTCCCTTTCCTGGTTTTTACTGGGAGGGGAGGGGAGATGAAGTATTTTATGTGTGTGTGACTTATCTCCCACCTCCCTCCATTTTCACGTTCAGTTTCTCCAGCTTCACAATAAGGACGACCATTTCTGTTTCTTCTCAAGACACTTTTCCACCCGCCCCCTCTGGCCCTGGTGGGAATTGTCAGCATCAAGATAACAAGAAAGATGAATTGTTAGCACAGGATGTTGCATGAAGCCCTAGTTCTATTTCCAGGGCCAGGCAATTTTAATAAGTAATAATAAGGAGCGAGAACTCCAAAGGAAGTAACCTGGTACAGCAGACAAGTCAGATTTATCAAGGCAGAGAGGAAATACTCCCCAGAAATGAATCTGGCACAAGTTCCTGCACACCAGTCCCACGATCCTGTCTGCCACACCAGGCAACTCTTATCTGAAACAGTCCAGTGTTTAAAATAGACTGGAAAATAAATACTATTCCAGTCCGACTGATCCTCTAGAGCCTGCAGTTCATCCTAGCAGCATTTACTTTTCTCTGGAGTGTTTCCGACATGGATTTCAAGGCCTTCCAACTCTCTTCTTCTCCTCTGCCTGTGACATTAATGAACCTTAAGGGATTCTTTTATGTGAATGTATTTTTAAGAGAGGGAAAGAGGTTCCCAGCCCTTCTTGTCTTGGGTAGATGGAGAGTTTTTTGCAAGGCGTATTCCAAACAGAAATCGATCAAACGCCAGGTCGAAGTGTTGCTGCGGCAGCTCTGCTAGCTGTGAAGTTGTTTAATGTTCATTGTGCACAGCTGTGTCATCCTAATAGAGTATTTTATTGTTTTTCCAGTTGTACTTAAAACCGTCATTCATTATCCTGACCAGCCAGCAAGTGGCTCACGTTTAATCGATGACACAAAACAAATGCGTGGTCAAAGTTTCCAGCGTCTTTACCACAACTGGAGCTGGCTCCAAGCCATCACAAACTGGCCTGGATATTTCATTCTAGGCTACACTAGGCCCTGAGGATCCATTTTCCTGTATTATTTGGAGGGGGAAAAGGGAACTCAGTCTCCTGTGAACATGCTGAACGCTCGCTACTGCTAACGGGTTCCACACAACCATTAATCCTGTGCAGAGAGGGCCTCAAAACTGCGGTTGTTCTTAAAATTGGGGCTGCAGGACAAGCCTAAAACAGGTGCCAAAACCAGCACTGGCATTGCACTGAACAAGGACTGGAGCTTTACTTCTGAGCAGCAGCTCCAGGGTGCTGTGAGTAATAGAGAATGCAGTGCTGGTCTGGGAAGTGCTACCAATGGCATCAGTGCAACACGGAGTGTGCAGCTGACTCTGACCATTGGTCCAGGTTGTTTCAGGCTAATAGAGAATGCAATGTCGGCCCCGTGCATTGGTTCTTGGAGCTTCAGGGTAACAGAGAATGCAGTGCTACATCTGGGCCGGGGGGTCAGAGTAACAGAAAACACAGCGTGGGTCTGGGCAGCAGGTCTTGGGAAGTTCAGCAATTTGGTTAACATTCATTATGTGCATTGCTGTAATGTGCATGAACACTTAAAACCATCTCCCCGCACATGGGGCCTGACTGCAGTACCTACTGCAATGTTTGTTTCTCTGTTTAGTGCTCTCTGCCTCTTCCTGAAATTCCTTTTCAGTTGAGCTGCAGCCAATAAATTGATGGAGTTAGATAGATAAAGAAGATATTTCCCATGCTTTCCCATCAGTCTCTATATCTCTCGTTGTCTTCCCAGCAGCATTCCCTGAAATGATGGCCTGTCACATAAATAATGTCACTCAGTCCCTGCTTTAAAGGGTCACTGTCAAGTTAGCAACACTTTAAAAGAACAAAATTCCTTTGCATGCCATGCATGACAAATGTCACCCCAGATTATTAAAATGGAAAGAACTTTAACCTGTCATTTACTGGCCTTTTATGCAGATAGAAAAGGGAACGTGTTTCAATCATATTAACTTGTTTGAATAAGCTTAAAATGATGAAAAAGCCATTTTAATACTTGTTAGAATGAAGGCTTGGCCTGTCTATACTCTAACTGTTCCTGATTAATGCCATGTGTGGATGCTCTTATTCCAGAGTAAACATTTCCACATATGGAGTTATTTCAGAATAGCTACTGCACTTTAAATTCACACCCTACTCTAATCCAAATAAATTTTCAAATATAGACTAGCCCTAACCTGTTTGAAACCAGGTTAGCTGGCCAGGGAAAGCCCCTAGACTGAGTGCTGGTCGACACCAGGAACTTATATTGGTATAGTTACATGTCTCAGGGGTGACCTAATCCCTCCATGTAGACAGTGCTAGGTCGACGGAAGAATTCTTCCAATGCCCTAGCTACCACCTCTCAGGAAGGTGGCTTACATACACCAGCAGGAGAACCCCTCCCATCAGCACAGGTAGTGTCTACATTGAAGCACTATAGCAGCGCTACTGCAATTTATTTTACCGTATGTTTGCCTAAAATTGTTTCGGGTTAAGGAAGGGTGTGACTGTAAAGCAGAGGAGTCAGCCTGGAATAGCTCCATATGTGGATGAGCCTCTAAAACGGGCCTTTTCATTTGGGTTAAGCTAACTTGATTGAACTAACATGATTGAAACACACACCCATTTTGCCCAGCAAGACGTTCTCTAAAGCTTGGTCTACACATACTTTTTAAAGTGGTATAGCTATAGCAGGATATGATTTATTTATTTATTTATTTTACTGAAATAGCTATAGTGGTACACCTAGTTAGATGCAGTCAGGCTGGTAGAAAGGTGCCTTACAGTGGTATAATATAGTCCTCTATCTTATGGGACTAGTTATACCAATACAAAGCACCTTTATACCCAGACAAGGGGAGTTATGCTGCTTTAACTGCACTGGTCTAGTTGTAGCACTATAACTTTTGTGGGTAGATACGTTCCAACTTTTCCAGGTCCAGTGTTATTTACAACTTGCTAAGGCTTGGTCTTCCCAGCATAGCTATGTCAGGTAGGAGTGTGAGAAAAAAAATCATACCACTAAGCAACTTCGCTATAGACACAGCAAAAGAAGCCCTTTTGCCAGTGTAGCTTCTTTCACATGGGGAAATGGTTTAAGCTGCATCTCCAGTACGGCCAGATCTTCACTACAGATTTCTGCCGGCATAGCTATGTCAGTCAGGTGTGAAGAGCTGTGATCCCTGACTGACACAGCTGTGCCAGCAGAAGTCTCTAGTGTAGATACAACTATACTGGCAAAGCAGTGTAGTTTTTACCAATATAGTTTGATTCATGTGAGGGGGGGTGTTTTCATTATGGCTTGGGCTACTCTTAAAATGTATACTGGCCTGGCTCTGTTGGTCAGGGGTGTGACAAAACCACACCCCTTGGCGACATAGCTATGATGGCATAACCCCAGTGTAGACGCAGCTATGCCAATAGAAAAGGGGGGAGGTGGTGATCTGACACTGGCAGAGGAATGCCTCCTGTTGGTGTATGCGGTGTCTACACTGGGGGCTATGTCAACATGCCACCAACATCCTAGATTCTGTAGTGCAGACATAACCTATATCGATACAAAGTGCAGATTTGCTGATATAGCTGCCTCCATGCTAGGAGTGCTTTGCTAGTATATTACACTGGTATGCCTAGTGCAGACGTGGCCTCGCTATACTGGCAAAGCCCTATTGGTATAGACAAGGCCTAATGCTCACTTACTAATTCATTGTCAGCCCTATTTCTAAAGGGGAGACATGTCAAAGGGATCAGTTACACGACATTTGTGAATAGCAACTAATTAGCGCCATTGCCATTCAATGTTCACTTTGGAAAAGGACTGTTTTATCAGACAGGGAATTCTCTCCTGTTCTATGTAAGTCCTGACAGACCCTCTACAGTAGTTAAAAGGAGCAGCATTAAAGAAAAAGAACTTAAAAGCCCCAAAGTGAAGGTCCTGTAATTTATTTGCTCCCCCAATGAATGCTGGTTGCAAATCACTCTGTACAAAAATAACTCCTTTCTCCAACTTTTGATCTCTGATATTCCTGTATTTCCCTGGGGAAAATGTAAATCTATGAACTTATTACTAATGTTTCCTGTCCCTGACAGTGGAGCCAGTTGATATTTTACTTGAGAAGCCAGGGGGTGGGGGGGAGGAGGAGAGAAGCGAGCATATGCTTAATGACTGCAGACTGTTTCCAATCTTAGTTTCACTTTTCAGATGCAGAGTTTCCATCTTACAATGGGGGGGGAGAGAGAGATTTTTAAATAAAACATGATTTAACTTTAGCCAAACTTCCTCCCAGTGTTTATGCTTTTGGCTCAGGGCTAGATCCATTTAAAACTGGCTTCTTTTGAAGCAGCCCTGTCTCATCACCACACACCAACACAATTGCTTGTAAATTGTCTGTTACAAGTTTAAATGTAAGTCTCTTGGCCTCTGTCCATTTCACTTTACTTCCCCTCCGCCTTCTTCCAAAGTCAGACTTGCTGCCTGGCTAATGGCAATTGGAGCCTACTCTCAGTCACTTGCAGAGAGAACAGCAAAGATTTACAGGGCAAAGGGCTGGATATGAGATTCTAAAATCACAGAGGAATAAATCAAAGTGGGTCAGAGTCTGCCACGCTTAGTCACATTGAGTAGCACTCCTCCCATCACTAGTCACATTGATTTTAATGGGGCAATTTGCAGTGCAAAGCGTATGACAAGCACGGCAGAATCGAACAATATCTCACTTATCCTTCGGAATACTGGGGGTGGGCACAATCATCTCTATAGACTATATGCATCCAATAGGAATCACAACCCCTGGACATCCCTCTGCTGCTTCCCTCCACTGTTCCTCCCAGCTGCTAAACCATCCTGCAGCTAACTTGTTCTCCTCTGCACATGATTCTGTGCTGCTCCGACTGTCCTCTCCACAAGCCATGGGCCATGACTCAGTGTGCCTATTGATGGACCCCTGCAGAAGGCAGCTATAGGAGTGTGACAAAGGGCTAGCTCCGCAGTTCTTGCCCAGCCCTCTGCCATGCCAGCTCCAATTAAGGGAGGTAAATTGGAGCTGGTTAGAGAAGGCTGCACCTGATTCAGAAAGGGGAAACATCTGCCATCCCAATCAGCCGGGGGCTACATAAAAGCCTCAGAGGAAAGGAAACTAAGGGGGAAGTTGGAGAGTGGTAGCTTTTCCTTCCTGGTTGTGAGAGTGAGAAGCCTCCAAGGCTGAAACCCCCAACTATATGTGGTGAGAAGGTGGTGGGATTATGCACTATAAATAAATCCACTGGTGATCGCTGAGCCTGAAGGTCTCTGAGTGGTTTTTGGAGCAAAGCAGAGGCAGGAGCAAAGGGGGCCCTGCTATGCCCTGTTATGGGGGGGACACAGGGGAAATGCATGAACAGAGGGTTTTAGAAGGGGTGAGTTATATCAAGTGGGGAGTGGGTTGGTGCTAGTTTAAAATTTAAAATTAATTTAAAATTGGGTTGTCAAAACCCAAACTTTCTGTGAGAGTGGGCAGGAGCTGACAAATGTCTCAACTTGGAGGAAAAAAGATTTGAAATTTTTTTTTTCAAAAAGAAAAAATCTGGTTTTTCCAGTTCAGAATTCCTTTGTTTAGAAATTTAAGCTAATTAAAGTAATTTCTTAGAAATTAAAATTGGTCAAAATTGAAATAGTGTTTCAGTAGATCCAAACCAATACTTTTTTCCAGTATTTTGGTTTGAAAATTATTCCGAGATTTTGATCTTTTGTCTTGACTAGGGATGAAACCTCACAAATTTTCATGGGCCAGAGACCCGTTGCCTGCCATATTCTAGGATGTGGGACACATTGCAGTGTAGCTTTGGGTTCAATTCAGCTGAATCTGGCTCACTGCAAAGGTTCCTCCTTCTGTTTCTCTGATTTCCAGTTCTCTATTGCATCTCCCCAGCCTCAAAGTTATCTTTTTAGAGATGATCAGATCCAGAAGACCAAATACAAGCCCCCCGCCCCGAACTTTGTGAGCATTTGGATCCAAATTTCACAGCTTGAGTCCCTCTCTAAGGTTTCTGTGTCTTCTTTGTTTCCTTTCCCTTTCCTTTGCTGCCTGTTCCGCTGTGTGATCTGCTGCCTGTATGTTCTGTCTATAAACCCAGCTCCTCTTGTATCTTTAGATCCCTGTCCACCCCACCAACACCCTATCTGCAGATCTAGAGCCATTCCGGCCAGTGTGCTTGTTTTCCAGTGGATTGAAACTAACCAGACTGTGTCCTAGCCAAAGATCAGAATCTTATCCCTTTCCAATCTCCCTTGCAGCCCTGGTCAGCCTCTTTCCCAGCTCTGACACAGATGATGATGATGCACCGGCAAGTGATGTGGTAGAGCTGGGTGACTGCTGGAGCCCAGTCCACTTGCAATGCCTCTTGGTACAACAGTGCTGAGCTGGGGCAATGTCACCACCTGGCCTCTCGTCTCCAATAAAGTATTCTCACTCTTGTCCCCCACCCTGCACTGTACTTGTGCTCTGCAGACATCTCTTGAGACAGGGTCACACTGGGGCTTCTAGAGCCACCGATGCCAGTGTGTGTGTGCATGCACATGTGTGCATCAAGTTGTCCTACCCCAGCAACAGTAGCTTTCTACCTATGGAGTGCAGGGACAAGCAGAATGCCTGGCTGGATGGGAAGGGAGGGGAGTGGCCTTTAAGGGAAGGTTACACATACTTTTAGGAGGTGCAGCATGCCTTCTCCCACCCAGTACCTGATGGAGGGTTCGGGGTTGCCTGGCCATGCCATGTGTAGCTATGCAGACATTTTCTCTGAGTCCTTCAAGTTTGTGCGCAAGGAACCCAAGCACCAGAGAGTGTGCAGGGTCCCATGCACTCACGCAGTGGCTCCCAGAGTGCAGCCCAAAGTGAGGACTACATGCCCTGGGTCCCTGTGCGGCAACCTGCTGCCAGCATGGAAACTGTCCCCCACAGAGAAAGTCAGTTGTTGCTTTAGCTAAAGCATCAGTGAATAAAAAGAACTTTAATGGAGGCTACATTGAGCTCCCCACCCCGCCTGGCGAACTTCTGGCTGCCTCTCTGTGTATCAGATAAATATCCCTGTGAAAACCGTAATGTTTAACATCCCCTCTTATTATCTTGTTGGCATCCACGGGCTCCTGTAGGGATTGAAGCCAGGCCTCAGTCACTTCTTTCACTTCATTCCTCGGCCCACTAACTGCGTGTCAGCAGCACTTAAGAGCATTTTTGAAACGCAGCCTGATCCAGGTCTTTGGAGAAGGGATCGCTCCAACTCGGATCTGTTCTTTGCCACTGGAGGGGTGAGGAGACAGGCCAGGTCCTCTCCTGCCCCTGGGAAAGCTGCAAGGCTTCAGCAGTAGGAACCTTCCATCCATTTGCAAAGCTGTTAAAGCAACATTAGTCTAAATGCCCTTTCTAGTCTGACAGGCTGATAATAACATGGTGTGTGAAGGCAGCCGGAGGAGAATGCGCTCAGGTTTCTTTTTGCTGCAGAAATGGTTTCTTTCAAGAGTCCCGGCAAGGAGCTCTTGGCACAGTAAATGTCATGATTTTTCATCTGAACTCCACGCTGACAGAAAACAGCCCTGCAGAGCCCGTGGGACATGCACTTGATTGCTGAGGTGTGGGAGAATTCGCACCAAAAGGGAAAGCGATGTTTATATACAAGAGAGGGAGAGAGCATTTCTTGCCCTACAGACTTGGGGGAGAATGGAGATCGGGCACTATCAACTGAGTAAGGTAGAGGCTGAGCAGACGAGATGAGCAAACCAGTTTGGATGAAATGTCCCACCACCACCACCACCACCACCACCAAAATTCAGTTCCACAGGGAGATAATATGGCCTAGTGGCTAGTACACTGGAGCAGGACACAGGAGACCTGCATTCTATTGCCAGCTCTACCACTGGCCTGCTGGATGACCTTGGACAAGTCACTTCACCACCCCGTGCAAAATGGGGATACTGATACTGACCTCATCTGTAAAGCAGTTTGAAATCAAAGGACAAATCTGTTGTATAAGAACTAGGTATTATTATTATCCACCCCCAAATCCTGACTGGGTCTTTTGAACAACCACAGAATAGCCTGCCCCTCAATAATCTATCCCAGAGTCTTATGCTGTGCCCCGTTTTTGCTGGCACAGGTCTTTGGGAGTTTAGTAGATGCTGTGCGGATGCCTGTGCAGCGCATACATACTCAGGAAAACTCGGTTAGGGTTTTCTTGGCTTTGACACAAGTAGCTCCCAGCCCTCTGCATGTAAGTGGCACCCAGTCAAAACTAAATGTAATTGATTTTTTTTTTTTTTACGAGGCCCAGCTCAAGTTTGGCAAGGCCTTTCCTCCCACTAGTATTTACCATTGTTCACGCCTCCCTGAGCTTGCAGGGTCCACCTGGGGGTGGCAACAGGCCCCAAAACCTCATGCTGAGGCTGGCTGGGACCAAAGGAAGGAGAGCTGGAAATCTCTCTGGAGACTGTGGCTTTTCAGCAGACTCCAGGGGTTCGGCTTGTTGGAATAAGCAGCTGAATTTGGGAGTATTTATCTGAGTCCAATCAAAGCTTTGAATCGCTCCCCCCCTCCACATGCCCCCTGCTGTCTGGAATCCTACCACAGGCCCTTCTCCCACTGAGCCTTGCTTTTGACAGAAGGGTTTTGACTTTGTTGGCAGGAGGGGGCTGGAAAAATCCCCCTTTTTAAAAATGCCCCTCTATGAAAGGTGCGTGTATGAAACCCACAGTCTGTGTGCGGGGAATTCAGTCACACAACCTGTCTGCCTTCAAAGGGCTGCTTGTGCAGCAGGGAGGGGACCACCAGCAGGATGGAGCTGCACCAGGCAAGGCTGTCTCCCCAGGCTTCGGACCCCCTACTGACACCATGTTCAGAGGAAATGTCTTTAACTAACCACACATTCCTTAACCTCGCCAGCTGACCTTCAGCTCGCTCACTTCAGGCTCCTAAACACTGACTGCTGTTTCCCTAACGCAGCTCTGTCTGTACTAGAGAAACTAGTGCGTAGCATAACGGTTGTTCACCAGGGGCTGGCCTGGATGCATTCTGACATGTTCGTGGTTGGCTCATGTGGGGCAGACGAGAGTACAGTTTTATAACCCACTTTGGCCCCCAACCCTGCAGGCTGAGCTGAACAGCTGGGATGTCGACGCAGCCCCACGTAACAATCATCAATACACTGGGCTGATTTGCTAGTGTAGATGGGGGCCATCTTGTCTGCAGTAAAGCTGGGGGGGGGGGTGTTGTTTTCTTTCCTGTGTCATCGGATAATGAAACTGGTCACCCTGCAGCACCCATGCTCTGGCTCTTTCACTTAGGCAGGGGCACTGGAACAATTTGTACAGTGGGGGTGCTGAGAGTCATTGAACCAAATTGTAAACCCTGGATATGATGGAAACCACTTCAAACCAGGGGGTGTGGCAGCACCCCTAGTGCCAGCATGTATGCTAGAAACCAAAATTTACAGACACACGTGAAAATTTTGCAGATCCCAGTTACATGGAGCAATTAAGCAAGGGCTAGGTCCCATTTTATCAATGCCTCCAACATTAGGGGGTGGGGGTGGGGAGGTTGAGAGAAAGTTAAACATACGATTTTGAAGGATAATAAAATGGTCTTTTGGAGGTAAAGGAGTAACTTTCAGGACCAGATTTTCTCTACAGTTCTGTGAGCAAATTGACATGCAATTTCTGCAAGAATGGCTAGTCTGGGGAGAAGCTGTCATTGTGGTGGAAGGAAGGTGGGGGTGTCTGCAGAGATCAAAATCAGGATTCTGGACTGCATGGGGCAGAAAAGAATGTGGCGGCCTTTCCCAGGGTATAGCAGGCTCTCATTGCTGGGCTATAGAACATTGCAATCAAAATAATGTAGGAGTTAGATGCAAGTGCTCAGTGCCTTACTAAGAAGAATAACAGCTAGTTATGTGCGCCATTACCTTATTTCCATGTGCTGTAGCAATGATTGTGAGTCTAAATTTAAGCAAGCATTTTGCACAGGTATTTTCATGCCTAACGATTTTGCAAATCTGACCTAAGTGCGCAGCAGCAGTAGGGTCAGATATAAGTGCCCCGTGTCATTGTACAATCTGTAACTGCGATGGAATGGAAAACTGCTTGTGTGTTCCAACTTGACTTCACTGTCCACATCATTCACAAGCAGGATACATAGAACCGAATGACTGAAAATGGATTGTGCAGAAGCAAAATTGCACGAGGGCATGAATATAATAAAAACTGCTGCAAAACTGCCTTTACTTTGTTACACAACTTGGCCCTCGCGCCCTGAAGCAGGATTCCGTGGGACCAATGACGTTCCAGTTCTTCATCATTAAAGGCAGCACAAGATTTTTCTCTACTCAAGTAACATTTTTTATCAAAGTTGCTGTCTGATATTATGTACACAACTAACTTCCTAGCCCTTTTAGAATTGCTGTAAAACTGCTTACAATTAACATCCAGCCATAAAAGGAGTTTGCACAACAGATGTGTCTTTCTGCAATTTGACACTCCTGAATAAGCCAAATCACTGGCAGCTTCTCTTCCAGCATCTGCCCTGCTTTCTACTCAACTATTGTTTCTGCAGCCCATATTTCATTGCTTCACTGACTGGAGCAGAACATCCAGAATCAACTGCTAATGACAGCCGTTCTTTTAACCAATAACAAAATCATAGATCCAGCATTAAAAGTCACCAGTTCTTTGCAGATTCATAGGCAGGATGCAGAGGTGAACGTAAGCCGGTACGGCGTACTGGTAAGAGCCGGTACAGAGCTGACCATACCAGTAGGGGGCAGCTTCCCCAGGTGGGCAATTTAAAAGGGCACTAGGCTCCCTGGGCCCTTTAAATCACCACCAGAGCCCTGAGACTCCTGACCTCCACCACCACAACAGCTCCCATGGGACTCCAGTGGTGATTTAAAGGTCTCGGGGCTGCCGGCCACCACTACTGCAGCTGGAGCCCTGGGCCCTTTTAGTTGCTACCAGAGCCCCACTGCCGGAGCCCTGGGGTACTGGCGGGGGTGGAAGCGCCAGGGCTCCGGAAGCGATTTAAAGGGCCCTAGACTCCTGGCAGCAGCAGCCGGAGCCCTGGGCCCTTTAAATCACTGCCAGAGCCCTGGGGCTCTCAGCCACTGCTGCACCTACTGATACCATGAGGCTTTGGCGGTGGTTTAAAGGGTCCAGGGCTCCCAGCCAGTGCTACCGAAGCTGCAGCCCCGGGCCCTTTAAATGGCTGCTGGAGCCCCAGGGTAGTGGCAGCGATTTAAAGGGCCAGTCCTCTCTGCCTAAGGCCCCGCCCCTTCCACCTGAGGGACACCCCTCCCCCGTCTTCTCAGGACCCCGGCCCTGCATACCAGTAAGTCCCTTAAGTTACTTTCACCCCTGGCAGGATGTGACCCTGGTGATGTGACCATGCAGAGCAGTCAGGGAACATTAGCTAGTGTAGGGTGACTCCCTACCTCGTCTATGGCAGCTACCCATATTGCAGGTAGCAGATGAGGGAGAGAGCCACCTCAGTGAGGCTGCCACTCCCCTTCCAGATGGCTAGTGCCCCACAACATGCCATGTTTCTGCTTCCCAATGCTCCAGCCAGCACAACTGAGAGGTACAGAGGAGGAAGGACTGTTCAGTGCTTAGAGCACTAGCTTGGCATTCAGGAGACCTGGGTTTGAGTTCCTGTTCTCTCGCAGCCTCACTGTGTAACCTCGGAAAAGTCACTTGGGGTTGTCTAAGTGGGGTGAGGAAGCATGTGGCAAGCGAGACTGTAAATCTACAGCACACTAAGTTGTTTAGTGCACATTGAGTGAGCAGGTCAACACGTATTATGGAACTGCTAAGGCCACATGACAGTGTGTGGCAGGCTAGTGTGCTGTAGATTACATCCCAGTTCATTGGGCACTAACTCGCCATCTAGAAAAGACCCTGGTCTCAGTGCCTTAATGGGCATAACAGCACCACCCTGCAGCACAGGGTGATGTGAGGCTAAATACATTAAAGACTGAGTGTTTGGGGCCATGTAACTACATGAGTTAGAAAAGAGGAAGCAACCTCTGGCAGGCCAAGCGGTAATCCAAGGGCTCTCCAAGAAACAATCAGGTTCCTAGGCTGCTTTTGGGGCTGCCCCTTGCTTGAGGGGAACCCATTGTAAATATGTAAAGCCCCATATCGTCAAATCCATCCTCTCAGTTACAGAACTGGTGCCACAGAGATTTCACGTGAGCATTCCTATTCTCATCTCTTCTCACTAAACACAGCTATTCCAGAGCTTCTGCACAAGCCTGCTGCATAGTTGGAAGTACAGGCAGCCAGTGTGTGGTCTGTGTTCTGGGACTTAATTAAACATGCCTGGCTCCTAGTTACTTTGGTAGTAGGTGGTCTGAAAAGATCTATGTCAGATGATAGATTAGCTAAACAGCTGGCAGCATGGGCCCATGGTGTGGGCACAGGTTGGCAGTTAAAGTAGGTGCGTTCTAGTCCTATCTCTGCTGTTGATATGTTGTGAGAACTTGGGCAATTCACTTAACCGTTTGCAACAAATGCAAACACCGCAGAAAATGGACACGATTACTCTGCAAACAGCATACACCAGCCACTGGGGTTAGAACCTTGGACTTTCAGCTCCAAACACACATCATTCTTCCTACACATAAATCCAAAACTTTTCCAGTCCCAGGTGTAGCCTTACAGGCTGTCCCTGCCCTAACAGGTTGACTGAGAGCATTGTGGTATTATAAGGCAATGGAGGGGAAGCAGGAACACCTGGAAGAGGCTATGGAGGAGAGCCCCCCATTTGGTCTCTGACTTGTGTGTTTCCTCTTTCTTCTTCAGCCTTCGCTGGTCAGTTATGAGGTTCAGCTGGAAGAGGTGGTGATGGTCCTACCCATTGTTCCCATTCATTTCTGACATTTGAGCCCACCAGACGCATTACATCTGGAACAACAAAGGCTGGAGGCAGAAAAAATAACAGTGTGCGTGAGACAGCTCTCTGTCTTGGATGATCGATGCAGGAACAACAGAGCTTGACTGTTTGATGGCCTCTGACTCACCCGTACTGATGTGTCCTGTACTGGGCAGGCATTCCTTGGGCTGGTGCAGGTCACTGAAAAACATGTGGTAAGAGGCTGCAGTGCATCACCTAGGTCAGAGAGGGGAACAAACACAGACTCTCTGTGCTGTGCTGCCAATCAAGAGAGAGGTAAGGGAATCATTGTCTACTGATGCCTTGTCTCAGGAGACCTCCATACCCGCTATTTAGTCTTAATCACCTTTAAAATGAGGCTGTAGAAGCCCATGGTTCTAAATAAATGGGACATTTTCCACAAATGAGGTATATACTTACATTTATAAATGTCCTGGCAAAACTCTGCTTGTATGTTCTGCCCACTTACACGTCGCCTTTATCCTTTGCCTCCAGGTTGGATTCATACCACAGCATGCTGGATTTCATGAGTAACACAAGTTCTTCAAAAACAGCAAAGAATCCTGTGGCACCTTATAGACTAACAGACGTTTTGGAGCATGAGCTTTCATGGGTGAATACCCACTTCTTCAGATGCATGTGATGGAAATTTCCAGGGGCAGGTATATATATGCTAGCAAGCAAGCTAGAGATAACGAGGTCAGTTCAATCAGGGAGGATGAGGCCCTGTTCTAGCAGTTGAGGTGTGAAAACCAAGAGAGGAGAAACTGGTTCTGTAGTTGGCAAGCCATTCACAGTCTTTGTTCAATCCTGAGCTGATGGTGTCAAATTTGCAGATGAACTGAAGCTCAGCAGTTTCTCTTTGAAGTCTGGTCCTGAAGTTTTTTTGCTGCAGGATGACCGGGTTGAGGCCTCCAGGCACTAATGCAAGGTAATTAGCCAGTATCTTTCCATATTCTTTTTGTCACACAAGTTCTTCAGACATTATTAAAGGAAACAAGATCTGCAGTCACTTCAGGAGCCACAAGAAAAGCTTCATTGTTTGCTTTTTTGCTTTGTTTTTTAAATCTCTTTAACAGGTAGAAATGGGTCTGAGCAGACCCCCTGGATGTGAAGACTCTTGTTCTTTGGATATTTGAATTCCAGATCCAGATAAAAGTGTTTTGTGGCTCAGACCCATTGATCATTTTCTTAACATCTGCTGCATCTTTAATATGTATAATCAAACATGTCCTAAAACATCACCATGACTTTGGGGGACACCAGCGAGAAATGTACCTTCCTGAAAGGAATATTTTACTGTGTTATGGGGGCAGAAATAAGACAAGCTTCTCAAAAACAGGCAGAAGCAAAACATCTAATCTGTCTATCTATCTAGCTATCAGTTGCATCCATCATTGTAATATCTGTCATCTAACTTTATGCTCAGTCATCAGCAATTTGGTGAAAGCATGCAGTGTAGCTCCAGTCCCCCACATTCAAGATTATCTTCCCCAAATTCCACAGGAACCCTGTTTTTCTGTTCAGGCTCAGACTACAGGGATTTTGAGTTTTCCCAATATGCCTTTCTGCAGTGACCTCCTTAAAGAGTCACGGTGGCAAGAAGAACATTGTTCATCAAAATACTCAAACCAGCCCCGTGCAGCTGCCAAAAAGACACATTTCTTCCACTCAGTTTCAGCTGCCAGGAGAGTTCCTTTTGTTCATCAAAGAGCACCCTTTACCCATATAATTTCAGGCTAAGTGTCAGCTAACAGGTCCCCATTTGGGACCTTCTGAGCTGCTGGGATTTCCAGTAAAAGAACGGGCTTTTTTCCTGGCTGCTGCTGCTTCCAAGGATGCTCACAGAGACCTCCCATCTGCCCTAGCAGCCTCCCTCCTGTCCTGGAATATTATGAAGCAGAGTTAAGAATCAGTGCAGCTAATCCATACTACATCATCACAGAATTCGCTGCAGCCCAGAACCTAGACTAGGAAATGTAAATACATTGGGCAGCAGTGGGAGCAAGAAGGGAAATCCGGGGAGGGGACATTTAACTGGTACCGTCAAGCAGACTGAGAGATGAGTAGCAGGGCCTAAAATAACCCTCCCTATCTTACACTCCATTGCTTGGAGGAGGGGGACCCAGGCACAAGAACCAAGACTGACAAACTCTGAAATACCCATAGTTCTAAGGAAACCTCTAACAATCTGTTTTCCCCACCTCCAACAGTCCCCAAATGGCTTCCTGGCAGTTTGGGACAGCATAAATTACCAGCACTTGTGAACTAGCAAATGCCCTTATTATCACCTAGGTGGTGATGCTGGGCTGGTAAATTGAATCTTTGCAAATGAGGGCAGTGTTTGCCAGGTCTCCAGCCTGTGTCAATACAGCTCTTTGAGTGAGGCCTCTCCTGACCCCTGAGCTCCTAGCTGCAGGGCTAGTGGGGGATGCAGTTTGCTGCACAAACTGGAATTTTTCAGCTTTTTAATTCTTTTGGCCATTTAATGCTGTTTTAGAAGAGGCAGGGGGTAGGAGAGACAGAGGACAAGAGAGAGAGACAGAGTCAGACACAGACAGAAAGGAAAAGGTATGGTGCACAGAGAAGGAGAGCAATAGATAGTGATACAGAATGAGCACACGGAAAACCAGCTCCTGGCAGAGATGAGTTGAGGACACGTAGGCCCAAATTCCCTGTTGGAGTAACCCTATTGACTGCCCTGGAATTACAGCAGAAGGGAAAATGGTTCACACTTGAGATCCAGATTTCAAAGATATTTGAGGTTTCTGGCTCTTCCCGTTAATAGCGATGCAGCCAGGTTCAAAAACTGGAGCGATATCAGGATTGAGATCCAGATGAGCCTAACCCAGTCCTTGGCTTTGGTTTGGACCTATGTTGAGTTTCTATTCCACAGGTACTCAGGGTGGGCTTGTCAGAAGCACTTGGCATGGGCCTAACTCTGTTCTCATTGAAATGAATGTGAGTGTACTATTGGCTTCCATGGGGAGCAGAGAGAGGCCCCCATCAAGAGCTTCTGACAGTCCAACCCGTGACGAATAAATGCTGACAATGTTTATATACTTGTCTGGGAACCATAACCACCAGAGCCTGCTCATTCCTGCAGCTGTGTGTGTGGGGCTCCCATTAACTTCAGTGGGAATGGCTCCCATGTTCCTTGTCAATGAGACCTGGAGCTGAATAAACAGAAGAGAGAGCAGAACAGTGAAAGAAAGCTAAGAAAGAAAGAAGGCTGCATAGGCCAGTTAGGAGAAGCTCTAACCTGCTTCTACTTTTACACTGTGTAGCACAGATTTTCATATAATTTCATGGAAAAAGCAGTGCTACTTTGAGAATCACATGCAGATTATACAAAATTGCTGCCTTCCCTCCTAGAATCTGGTGTCAGGTATATGACTGTCTAAATGAATTTGTATATTCACAGTCCCTGATTCAGTGCCCCTAAGAATCAGTGGAAAGACGTCCATTGACTTCAGTGGGTGCTGAATTGCCCCCAAAGACTTTAAAATTAAAAGGCACCATTATGTTCTCTAGTCTGGCCTCCTACATAATATCAGCCATAAATTTCCACCAGTGATTCTTACTTACCAAAATAGGGCAAAGAAAGTGAAGGAGAGCTGCCCCCGCCCTTGAGCCCATCCCTAGAAGCACCAGGCACATATTTCCTCTGCTAAAATGTCAAGAAGGATTTGGTGTGGAAGCTAAAGCAGGGATCCGTGCATGAGTCTCATTGACCCCGACAGGGCATGGCAGGTCACATTTTCCTGGGGGGATTGCCTCTTTATAGCTCTCTAGTGTATCAGGCATAGGCACCTTTCCAGTGATCTCAGGCTGCCCTTTCTCTTTACAGACCCCATCTGTGTTTACTGCAAGAATAATCTGCTCATGCAGATCTCTCTTCCAGGAACCTGGGCAGTGATGCAACAATACTCACCCTCTTTCCAGCTCAGCGCTTTGTTGTCTGGAGCCTCCCTGAAGGCCGTAAAGTAAGCTAGTAGTTTTATTGTCTTTTCCCAGCATCAGTTCTGGTTTGCTATCACAGGGATTGAACTTATCTCCCATCCCAGCCTGTGAAGATCTGATGGTAGAAAAGAAACAAATGTATGAACAGTAGTCACTTACTCTTTCTGCAGGACATGACTGAGGAGCTTTGGCAGAGATGTGTGCATGGAAGTGCATGGGGAGCTACAGGTGGGGACAGAGTACTTACATTCCTCCACAAAAATTCAGTGCCACCAGCCTAACTCAGCCAGTCACTGTGTGCCCGAGCGCTGGCTAGGGCATGGCCAATATACCTCCCACGCTTGTATCTACAGCAAATAGAATAGAGCAGGGGGTGCACAAATGCATTACATAGTTGAGAACACTAGGGGGAGTTTAGAGACGGAGTCAGAACTGAAGAGAGAGGCAAGAAGGCAGAGCTGGTGAGGCCACGTCCACACTACAGAGTAAAATCGAAATTAATAAAATCGATTTTATAAAACAGATTTTATAAAATCGATTTTACGCGTCCACACTAGGGCACATTACTTCGGTGGTGTGCGTCCATGGTCCCAGGCTACCATCGATTTCCGGAGCGGTGCACTCTGGGTAGCTCAGTAAAAGAATGGGACCAATAACTTTGATTTCCGTCCACACTAACCCTAAATCGATTTAGTAATAGCGATTTTAGGGTTACTCCTTTCGTTTAGCTGGAGTACAGAAATCGATTTTAAGACCCCTTAAAATCGATTTTAAGTGCCTTGTAGTGTGGACGGGTACAGCGTTAAATCGATTTAACGCTGTTTAAATCGATTTAACCCTGTAGTGTGGACCTGGCCTCAGTCTTGTACATTTGCTTGAATGAAGAATTAAGGTCAGTTCCTAGCTCAGTGCAGCTCCCAGTTCTGGGGGGCAGGAGAAAAGGGCCTGGTTGTACAGGTGCTCAGCACCATCTCCATTAACTTCAGTGAGAGGTGCTGAGCACCTGCAAAAGCTGAACTCTAAACATCAAGCCACTTGGGTTTCAAAAATGAACAGAAACAAGCCTCAAAAATCCAGTCCTAACACGCAGCATAAGCCGATCCCATGTGACTGGTGCAGTGCACACTGGTGTGAATTGCTCCGGCTGTGGGGTAGTACAGCTAGTGACGAGAGCTTGGGCAGAGCAGCACGTGGGGAGTCTGTATCTAAATGCAGACCTTCCCAAAGCTCAGAGGATCTGGAGTCATGGCCAGGCCTCTCACCCATGACAGTAACACTAAGCTGAGTAACTGCCTGCCTCTCCCCAAGGGGAGCTACCTGATCTCCACCCAGCGTGGCTGGCATGAGCCTCTGCCGATTACCACTGAGCTGAATCCTATCAGGTGTCAAACTGCACTGAATCAATTAGCACCTCTTCTCTTCTCCCGGAGGAGCCAGCTTTGAAAAGGGCTGCAGTCTGTTTATCTACAGTGGGAACCAGCAGAGCCAGGTGGCCCTGGTATGTCAGTAGCAGCTCCAGGAGGTGACGAGATGGAAGCCCTGTTACACACAGCTCTCCCGAATGCAGCAATCTGCAGTGAAGATGAAAGACCTGCCATTTGCTGGGGTCACCATTTTATCACCTGCTCCTGGACTTCCTTGCAGGGTGAAGGAATTCTTTCCCATAGAAAGGATCTGTTTCCATTCTTCAACTGTAATGATGCATGCACGGTACCTGAATAGGCAGCATAGAGACTCTTGCTTCTAGGGGCGGGCTCAAACCTAAACCCCAGCGCCAACAAATTTGGATCCAGATCTGAACTTTGGCCTATATTGTTACAACGGACAGAACCAAAATTCTGATCCAAAACTATGCGGGAGTTTGGGTCTGGATC
This sequence comes from Gopherus evgoodei, assembly GCF_007399415.2. Classification (NCBI taxonomy): domain Eukaryota; kingdom Metazoa; phylum Chordata; order Testudines; family Testudinidae; genus Gopherus; species Gopherus evgoodei. Next base: position 16,924,684 of record NC_044335.1, on the reverse strand, counting down.
TATCGCTGAACTTTGCGAACTTGGCTCCATGTCTAGCGTGAATTCAAATTCTAGACATAGGTTTGAGGGTCAGTTTGTAGTTGAGTTGAGCTGGTTCACTCATTCCTATGATGAGCTGCCCTGGTAAATGTGATTTTGTGCTGGACACCAACATGTCTGTTCAGCTGTCAAGGATTCAGAACACATTTAGGGTACAGCCAGTCCCATACATGTCGGACTTTTATTAACTCAAAATGTCTAAATCCTCGTAAACACAAAGTAAATGCTTGTATGGTTAGAACCCATTTTTCTTAATGCTTAAGTAATGCATGGCTCCTTGCTTCATGGGAGACCGCGGCCTGAGAAAGATATCAGTCAGATGATGGATCATTACCAAGGAGTCTAGTCTAGTTAGACTAAGTGGATTGTAAGTTTCTAGGACAAGTTTAATATTTTACTCATTTGTACAGCAGCCATCACAATGGTGCCTTTAGGTGCTACCATAACATAAATAACTGATGACAACAGCAACAATAATGCTGCTGCTGCTGCTGACCTGCCAGGAGTTTCCTACCAGCAGATGTATCTAATATTACATTGATACTACTCTAGAGGCCAAATCAGACAAGGTGTTAATGGCTGGAAAATCATTCCCCCATCCATCCCCCCAAAATACATTCTCCCCATGCTAGTGACAAGCAGTTTATAAATGACAGTAGGTAGCTGGGCAGATAAGAGTAGATCGCATTATGATGTACCACTTGGTCAGTGTTTTGGGCACATGCATGTATTGTGTTCTCCAAAATCTCGTCTTGGCACGTTGTCCAGGACTGGGCACTGGGACGGTGGGAGGGGAAGGAGAGGGAAATACCCTTCTCATTTTTCCAAAGTGATCACTCAGCCATTATTTACATTGCCACAAAGGGAGACAGATTTGTGAATGAGCCTGAGATCAGACTTGGCAAAAAGGAGGAAGTCATTCATGAGTCACTTAGGAATCAAGTAACGCTGAACAAAGGCAGCTCCAGGCAGAGACATACTGTTTACATTATACGCACAGGCACTATGGAGCCATATTGGCACGCTCTGGTTTGCTTGCTTTTTTGTTTTTGTTGTCAGTTTCTTTTAGAAATAGCATGTAAGGATTTGGGAATGTGAAAGAAGATATTGGCTTTAAAGCCCACTGAGTCAAGCCACATCTTTAGCTGAGATTTTTAATGGCTAGGAGCAAACAGAAAGGGCCAGATTTTTAAGGCGTTTAGAGCAGACAATCACATGTGCATTTGCACCATCACATCTCATCATGTGCATTTGCACATTTGTCACTGTGAGCATGCATGTGAATTGGATAATCGTGTGTAGAAATGGCCTGTTCTGGTTGCTTGCACGTACAGCTGGGTGCATGAATGGCACATGCAGTTGCTCACCTAAGCACTTTACAAATCTGGCCCAACATGTATTTATTTATTGGCTGTTTGTGTCATGTTCATTATCCACAGAAGCACAGACGAGAAACGTCCATGCTTCCTAGCCTAAGCGGGGTGAGGGCTTATCATTAGCATCGCACAGAGTTTCTGCTGCACCTGCCAACAGAGCAGCAAAGGTCACTTGGAAACTGACCTCTGCACCTGATTAACGCTCATGTTTAACACCCTGGGTTGCTGTTCATGCATTTCAGGGTGTGAGGCAGTGTATCCTCTGCAGGCACTTAGACAGCACTGATGGATCCATTTTCTAATGTGGGTGCCCCTCGTTGATTTCAAAAGTTGCCCAGCATGCTTTACTGTCCAGAGAACAGGAGTAGGAATGCAAAGACCTGAGCTTAGGCAAGTCACATCACTGCTCTGGGCCTCAGCTGCCTCTTTTGTAAAATGCAGGGAAAGGGATAATAACTCACTCGCAGAGTGTTGCGGGATCACTGCATTAATCACTGTACAGTCATTTAAAATCCTGAAGTGGGAGGAACTCTAGAAAAGCAAAGTTTCACTATTATTAATGTTGGCATCTGCACAACTTGAGTGGTTTATTGACTTTCATTGATAAAGCTCCTTTGTTCCCAAAACACTTCACAAACTACATGCAACTTAGAGAAGAACTGTGCTACCTGTCAAAGAAATGCAGCCTCTGCTGGATCAAACACAACAGCTGCATAACAGCATGTACTAACACTGTACTTTCTAGGTTAGGAATCTCATAGCCCATAGGTGGAGAGATATCTTGATGAAGCCAAGGGAGAGTAGGTGTCTTTCTTACTGCCAAGGCAGAATATTCATGTTATTATATAACTGAACAATTGCTCTGTGTCTCTAATAAAAGGGAATGGCCCTGTTTATAGAATGGGGTGATAAACCAGTGACTCTGGTATTAGTCAGAAAGCTGGAAAGTTTTCTACATACCAGCATTAGCAGGAACAGTATTTGCTAAGAGGGGAGGAGATATGACAGAGGGGAAAGCCTCTTATCCAGTTCTTCCCCATGTATGGATGTGAAGCCAGGGTTACTCAGCAGGATATGGCATAGACAGAGAACCCATCGAGTCAGATGCACTCCATGATATATCTCCTCTTGAAGGAAACAGAACAGCTAAGTGCAAATGGCACATCCCACCTCCTCCCCAATATACACAATGGAAGCGGAAACCAGAGAGGGAGGCAGATGGAGCTAGGGCCTTTGCACTGGAATGAGATGACCAAGCACTGCAAGGTGCAAGGTTTCCATTAGCTGACATTCAGTAAAACACCCCAAACTCCAGCCTGCAGAGACTTTCTCCTCCCAAGGCAACACAGCTCTAATGTGTTCTGTCCAGTGCCCAGAGCAGCTTCAGCCTAGGGCTTTGACTGACTCATAAGCCACAGCCAGACTCAAATGTATTTCTAGTTAGAAACGGATGGGGAGATTGGGGCACGTTTGGACACTGGAGCGTAGCCCATCAATACTGGGATGAGCAGTGGCGTGCAGACAGCAAGCTCGGCCCTTATTGAGCCAGAAAGTAGTGTTACATGTAACCCTTGAGTGATCCCTGTCGGTCAACGTAGGCTATTTCTAGCCTCAGCAGCAAGCCACATCCTGAACTCTCCAGCCAGAGCAACGTGGGGCATTTGATGCCTGGGAACATAGTTTTGAAAAGTCCTGAGTCACTCTCTGCATCATAGTAACATCCTGCACTCCTGTCCAGGGACCTCCAAGAGCTTGGCAGACACAAATGGATTCAGCATGTGAACTAGGTCTGTATTATTATCCCCATTTCAGTGCACTCAGGCTAAGTGACTTGCTTAGTGTCATGTGGGAAGCAGAGCCAGGAAAAGAACCCAAGTCCCAGGCTTTTTCGGGGAGGCCTGATGGGTTAGTAGCTATGACAATGGCCTGAGAGCCAGGAGACCGAGGCTTTATTCCTGTCCCTGCTGCTCTGTGAAGTCCCAACTCCTCCATCTCCTGTGTAGTTAGATTGGAAGATCTTTGGGGAAAGATCTGTCCCCCATCACAGGTGCTGGAACTCTGGGCTTGTGGCGGTGCTGCCGCATCCCCTGGCTTGAAGTGGTTTCCATCCTATCCAGGGTTTACAGTTTGGTTCAATGGCTCTCGGCACCCCCACTGTATAAATTGTTCCAGCGCCTGTCCCCTACTAAGCAACTATCCAGCACTTGGGACAATGGGGACCTCTAGGAGCTATGGGATCACCTTGCTGCTTGCTCTCTGGTCAACTGGAGCAGGTAGACCAATGGTGGTGCTGGGTCACACAGGCAGGTCACCCTTTGAAATCATTGTCTGAGACTGTGACAGCCCCCACGATGGGAAGGAATCAATGGCTGGCAGGGGCTTTGCAAATGAAGGCAACTGGGCAATGCTAACTTTACACCCCATGGAACTAAGACAGAATTTGGCCCAAAGACCAATGCATGTGGAAGAGAGGTACAGGTGAGACTGCTGTCATCTCTAGCTATCGGGTGTTCAATTTCTTTTTTGATGATCTATATAGAGATAAAACCTGGCTAGACTTTCTTCATCCTCATCCAAATTCTGCACTGCTGGCTTCATTGCTCTCTTCCTCACGCAGGGTCGGTGGGGATGTCAGTGTGTGTCAGGTGGTCATCTGCATCTGCCTGCAAGCGACTAGAGGTCAGTAAATAAATGCACTCAGGTCAGTACAGAAAAGACTGTGAGCAGCAAGCATCCTTTACAAAAGGCTTGAGACAGCACGCCTAAAGCACTGCACTGCACCCCAGCACACAGTCCCAGGAGACCAGCGAGCACTACCCCCAGCACAAGACATTTTCAGAGCAGCTTAGCACAGGCCAGCATATTTACACGTCTGACTCGTTTGAAGGAAATTCGCAGCATGACTCATGTGCCTTGCTGAAGTTCCTGAATCACAGCATTGTGCAGAGAAATCAGAAACGTGCAGCCCCCATCCAGGGCAGGATAACATCCTCTCTCAGTGTGTCATTAGATGTTCGCTGCATTGCAACATCCTCTTGGCTAACCGAGGATCTGGGGAGGCTTCATGCACTGCGGTGGCAATCTGAAAAGGGCTGGTGTCCTGTGGGCTGCATCTTTTCTCTAAGGTTAAGCCCCACACTGAAGACCAAGCTGAATGCTGGGGGATTTAATATGCGTTGACTGATCAGAGACCTGTAGCTCTCACAAACAGCAACATTTAAAGGCCTCTTTCCCCTGCTGTCCTGAACCAAACAAATTCTACACATGTGCTCTTTCTACAGGCAACAAAGAGGATCTTTTTCTTTGCGTTGCCCTGTCAATGCCGCATCTCTCCCAAAATGTCCCATACACAATTTATTTTCCCTTCATTAAAGTCTCCCCACTAGACTGGCTCTTGGAAGCTCAATTTATGTTCCTCCAAGCTCTCGGTATATTATTCCTAGCCGGAACAGAAAAGTGCAGTCAGCAAGGAGGCAGTTAGGCAGGGAAACAAGCCTGTCTTTGGTTTCTTGCAGTAAGTCCTAAGCAGGGACAGGAAGTCCCCTTGCAGACAGAAAGTCTGCCGCACCACAGCGTTTGGCATGCTGCGCTGCCCCACTCCGTGCCACCAAGGAGGAATTCCACAACAAAGAGAGAAGGGAGAGGGGGAGGGAGGGAGAGGAAAGCAGAGGGCGGAGAGGCAGCTGGAAATGTGGGGACTGGGAAAGGGAGAAAAGAAGAGAAAGAGGAGAGGGGAGTTAGAATGAAAGCGTTGAGTGTGGAGAGAGAGTGAGAGAGAGAGAGTACACACAAAGCTGGAAAAAGGGAGAGAAAAATATCCAAGCAGCCCCTGCATCCCCGTCTCCTCCTCCTGTGAAACTCTTTGTCTGCAAATGCCTCCTTGGCAATCAGGTGGGAGCTGCTGCCTTGGGTATATGGAGGCAGCAGTGGATGCAGTGATGGAAGGGACTGGGATTCTGGGATGCCCACCTGGGCAAAGCTGGCAGCTCCTGAGTGAAAATCTCCTTCAGAAAAGACACCCACCTCCTCAGCTGGCTGCTCCTTCTGTTGTTTAGCCCATTCCCCACACTGGATTTATTCTGCTCTCAGTTATAGTGGTGTAAGCCCACAGAAACCAATGGAGTTACTCCAGATTTACATCAGAGTAACTAAGGCCAGACCCTGGCCCTTAGTAATGGGCAGAACTCCAAAGGGCAGATGATAACCCTGCATTATGCTTTATCTAAACCTCCTGCATCTATAGGACTGGGCTGGAAGTCACATGAACACAGAGTTCCTTGTAAAATTGTGTTGTACTTGGTGCCTAGATCCCAAAGTAGTGGATGCAGTATAAATAAATACGGCAGAGAGACAGACAGATCCTGTAAGTCACGTCCTTGAATCTGGCAGTTCCCAAGAAGGGCTCTGTGCCACATTCCCCTGGAATAGGGGAATCCCCAGCTGCTTTATAGTGCCTGAGAATAGATAGATAGATCGATTATCATCACAGGAATAACTCACCTGGTGCTGGCTGCTCGTTTTATGTGAAATATACCCCTGCTCACGTCACTCCATCCCCACCCAATCAGGTGCATGGTCACACCAAGAGCAGCAAGGCAGAGCGATTGTGCACAGCAGGCAGTGCCAACACACAGCCCAGCCATGTCGTCTGACTGTTATCTGTTGGCTGCTTTATGATTCTGTTTCATGTCACTATACACAAAATCAAAGACTCTGGCGCCAAGAGGAGGTTTTTGTAGTTGCTTATTGCCTTGACTTAGAGGGTCTTACAGGTCCTTGTTTCCCTGGACATCCATTTTCTCTCTCCATCCCACTCCTGCATCATATCCTATGTGAATACTTTGCAGTGACCTCATCTATCTTTCATAACTTCTAGTGAAACCACATCCAGGCTGCGAAGTCAAAACCTTTCCCTTCTGAGGATTTCTCTATGTGCAGAGTCTCCTGCAGGTAACAGAAAAGAATCTACATGTTCTTCAGACACACTCAAGCGCCAGTCAGCCTGACCCTTACCTCTGGCACAAGTGAGCTTTGGAGAATAAAGAGTAGATTCAGAGTCTTATGCAAGTGATGTATGGGACCTCTAAGGATTTGCAGTCTTGGCTGGGAAATCCATTGGCAGCTTTTCTGATGAGTTTTTAACTCCTTTATCCCCCACTTAGCCTCAGTCATTCCCATGAATGTTGACCAGACTCCCTGAGGCTCCCTTTCCTTCAGAGCATGTGGTGGTTTTGTAGGGTGAACATGCTGGGGGGTAAACTGACCCCTGGGGCTTTTGTTTGATAGCAGTTCCCAGTAGGATTTTTCTTCCTATATATACACTTTGGCTGGGACCAGAGGATGATGCTGATTGCTGCCTTGATCTGTGGGATGAAGCCTATGAAGAAGGTGGAGATGCCATGAGTATAGATATTTTATACGGAGTGTTGTTGTAGCCATGTTGGTCCCAGGATATTAGAGAGAGAACATTATTACCTCCCCCATGTTGTCTCTATAAGTTCAGATAAGTTTTCAGTAGGGCCAGATACTATGCTGTAAGAACCAAGAGGTGTAGGGTAAAAAATGGCTTTATGCTATCTTTGTATTTTCAAGATTTTGGGCTAGCCCAAGGCCAGCACAGCCCTTCGCTTAAGTGAGAGCAGCTTCAGGGGCTTCCCACCGCTGCCCGTGGACTATTCCACAGCCCAGAGCAGTCAGAGCACAAAGCAATCCAACCACTCCCCCTCATGCCCTGACATGTCCCTTCTTATCCTCAGCCACTCCTCCTGCACACCTGTACCTAGGTCACCGAATGGGGGGATGGTGTAGCGCAACCTACACTGCCCGTGCACCATCCCTGAACTACGGGAATTGTCCAGGGGGCTGGCAAAGCTTTGACTAAGCTGTTTAAAGAGGCCACAGCAGAACCCCTACATCTCTAAAACTCTTAGCACCTGGACAAGAGCACTGACTGATTCCTGCATAAGCACAGTAACAGTTTCTCATTTTCTGTAAACCTTACAAGGGAATTACACAGCCTGCTAACACCTGCCAATGTACCAGCCACATCTGGCAGTGTACACCTGTATTCTAACCCCTAGAACATCCCTGGGTGATACATTAATTTATCTCCCATCCACACATGGGTAAACTGAGCCACGGAGCATGCCTACCTCAACATGATCCTTCCATTTAGTAGGCAGGCTGGGAACAGAAGCCATGAATCACATCCTGTGTTCTGGCACATGTCCCTGAACTTACATCTCCAGTTAAGATTATATATAGTTGCCACCAAAATTTAAGTGGTCTGAAAATGAAAAACATCAGTTGTGTCCTATGTAAGTTGTGCTGTATAAGAAAGAAGGAAAGAAAGAAAGATTAAGCTGGATTTACCCAGACAGTCCCCACCTTTGCACAAATACCAGTGCAACTACACCAGTGGTATTAATGATGGGAGATCAAGTTGCCAGTCTTTCTACCATGCTGTCATTTAAACCTGCTCTGAGCAAATCTAGCGGACACACAGTCATAAAGATGTTGCTGGGCACAGGCCCTTTGTTCACACTGCTGCTCTTGTTGATGGAACTGCATCAGAAGTAGTGCAAGGGTAGGACATTCTAGGCTTTACATTCTAGTGCTAGCACTGCTACTGACCTGGGTTAGTTCTTTAACCCAAGCCTCACTTTGCTCATGTAAAAAAAAGATACACTAGTTCCCACCTACCACCTAGAGTGCTCTGAGGCTTCATTCATTAACACGTGTAAAGCCTTTTCAGATCTTTGAGTGCAAGGTGCCACCAAAGCACAAAGTATTATTGGAACTCAAAGACATCTCTGTCCCAAAGCAATACTCGCTGAGATCTTACCCACTAGAATGAGGGACCCTAGGGCTGCTCAAGAATAAGCTAATTTCTTTCTTACACCAGAGGTCTTTCTGTCTGAGATGGTTCCTTTCTAAGACATGGATACAGCATGTCCAGCAGCAGTATTAAATCAAGACATTATCAGAACACTGTCACAAGAAGCTAGTTCCCCAGGTGCTTTGCTCTGAGATTCATCAGCTGACAGGAACCAGAGAGCAGATGGTATATTTGGGGACTCTATAATTGACAAAAGTCTTGTGTTCATAATGGTATTTAATATACTATAGTTCATTCTTGAGAGTCGGTCCTGCACACAAACTGGTACCAGTTTAACTAACGGTGCAACTGGTGCAACTTTTGCGTGTAGCTCAGCCCTAAGTGGTTTAGGAGCCTAAGTTTAGTGCTATTAAGACTATGTCCATTTCATGGTGATGTTTTACAGTTAATGATGAACTAAATATTTCATACTTCACTTTATGCTTAGGCAGCAGTAATGGCCCGAGCATGGAACTAGGAGCCAGGAATTTCTAAATCATAATCCCAATCTGCTATGAAGTAGCTTTGTGATTTTGGACAGGTCGCACAGACCTGGTCAAAAAGAGAAAGAAGAGGTAAGGAGGGCAATATTGCTACTATTGTTTTACAGCTGGGGAATGGAAGCAGAGAAAGATTAAGTGACTTGCCCAAGGGCATCTAAGGAATTTAACTGAACCCAGATCTCCCAAGTCCCCCTCCAGTCCTTTAACCGCAAGATCTACCTACGCTGCAACAAAACAAGCAACAATTTCCCCCTTTTTTTCAAAATTGGAAAAATATTATCAAAATTCAGAACATTTCAACCAGCTATCTCATGGGGGGAAGAGGGGAGAATGCTGGAGGAAAAATCATGTAAAAATATTTTTTAATTTCAAAATTCAAAAACTGTTGACCAGCTCTGCTTGGAAACATCCTTTGTGTTCATTTTTTCATCTGTAAAGTCTCTCCTGCCTCATGTCCCCACCTTTATGGGATAATTGCACTTCCTTACCTCCCAGGGGAACTGTGAGGCTAAACATATTAAAAACTATGACATTCTTAGATACTATGGCAGTGGGGACAATATAAAGTATCTAAGATTGATAGCTCTTTCTTGAACATTCTGTAGTTTCTGCTACTGCCTTTGGCCATCACTACCTTCTGCCTGGAAATTCCTTGCCCACATTCTCTTTTTGCCTCCTCTGCTATTTCTTTTCATCCCAGATCCTGATTGTTAGACACTATCTGTGCTATAAGCACCACTCGTATCTCTTCTGCACTCTCTTTCTTCAGCTAATATAATCCCTGGTTTTCTGGCTTTCTACATAAATTTTCCTTTTGGACACTTTTTAGCAAAGGGGATGGATGATTTTGTGATTAAAGCATGTGACTATGGTCTGCCACAGCTTCTTGTGTGACCCAGGGCAAGTCACTGCCCTATGTGCCTCAGTTTCCCTATACATGTAACATGGCAATAATACTATTTACATACTTCACAGAGGTATTGTGAAGCTTAATTAATGCTTTCAGACCCTATTTGGAAAGAGCTATAGGACTGGAAATTATTACCCTTCTGGGAACCTTTGCTGACTCTTTATGGTGTGTGTTCCCCTCACTGCCCAGTATGGTGTTTAAAAATTACCAGCAAGTTGCTGCAATGCAGTACAGTAGTGAATCTCTATACAGCACTAGAATGATTTCTGCCTGCTGTTTTGCAAGTCTATTTGTCAATCCCAGTATTTAATTTGCTTTCTATCCAAGGCCATTCATTGCCCTGATAGCTGCATGGTTTTATCTCTTCTCCTCCCAGTGCTATCATGGGTCTGGCTCTAATGAATGAAAGAAAAAGGAAATCCCTGAGCCAGTCTCTGTTATGTGATCCAGTCCCTGTGCACATGACTCTCTGATTGTAATTGGCCAGCAAAAACTATTCCTAGTGAAATGAAACTCGCCATTAATGGAAGCCAGGAGAGCTGGCTCCTGTGTTAACTGCCCCTAACCCTAATGTGCAGGGTGTGCCAGAGGAGGAAGGGGTGGGAAGAGTGATATGGAGATCTCCTACATCAATCCTCCAATGGCATTACAGCAAGGTCTGTACACCAGCGGCATAAATTACAGCAGCCCCTTCCTGGTGGCCTTCCACCCAAGTTCTGACCCAGTTGGAGTCTGTTTAGCTTTAGAAAACTGAGAAGAGAATAGCAGAAGGTGGTATGGCTTCAGAATTCCACATCAGCAGAACCATCACCAGTCCTGCAGGTCCAAAGTGCTCAGACACCAGAGCAATGGGCATGACACAGGAGGTGTTCCCAGGGAGGAGTCCAGATTCATACCTTGAGAAATGTCCTCCTAGTCTCCTTCATGGGCAAGTCAGAAACCTAGAATCAAAATATAGAGTCAGGCAACACAGTAAAGGTCTGTGAATGGGACAAAAGCTGGGTCTGTGTTGCCCACCAGTTACTTTTTATTAGGATTTGCAAATCCCAAAGATGCATGCTCAGACAAGTACGTAGGTGTGTAAACCATGCATTCGCCCAGCCAAATGCAAGGGTGAACATCTTGCAGGATATGATCATCCTATTAAGCCTCAGATTTAAAAAAGTGAAGCTGCCCCATGTTTTCAGGGGAGCTGTCAGTAAGGTTTCTCAAAGACCACGTGCCTCTTTGTTCAGATGTTGCTCCAATGGCACTTGCTTCTCTGCAGAGAAACTTTACGGGATGCATTGCTGAATGGGCGGGAGACTTGGAAAGCAACAACACATGCCAGCGTGAGAGTCAGCATGAGCTAACGTCTGCTGGGAATGCCACAGCTTAAAGAGCATTAAGTAGGTGTTGAAAATAGGGAGTTTCTTTCAAGAAGTTCTCTGTGTGAGAAGGTGTTACATGGCCCCACTTTGATTGATAACCATGGCCTAGCTTTCTCTCCTTTCTTGGCTATTTCCCCATGGTGGAGTCCTTCTCTCCAGTATTTCCATGATGTACAGGACTCTAGCATAAGGAAGACTGTTGAGCTAATACAATTGCTCTGGCGTACAGCAGATGCTGGATATTACAATATGCCAACAGCATTCCTAGACAGGGCAGGTGAGACAGTATAAATGTTCCCCTGGGCTCTTAACACCCACACAGACAACAAATGAGGAATTTAGTTTTCCGACTCTTGGTCATTTGGAGAAAAGGTGTATTCAGAAAAGCCTATTTGTTTCTCAAGAATGAACCATAAACGCATTAAAGAAACAGTCCTTGTCTCCAGTGCTGGGTATAGGCCAGATGTTGCTCTTCCCCGTGTGTCCAGGCAACATTTTCTCTCCCTGCTTGTTTGGTTTCATGGTTCTCTCTTTGTCACCCGATCAGTGCACACAAGACTTTATAGTCCATACAATCACAAGACATATCGCCACACGTTGTATAAAAGTATCCCATAGCCCAAAGGGCTGGATTAAAAACATCTGATAATAATAGTTATTTCCCATTAACTTTAAAAGCTGTTTCTTCAGTGAGCTACTGTAACAAAACTTACCTTTTCTTCTTTTACATGTAGGCATTAAGGAGTTAATAAACAGGGCCTGCTCCTGAATACTCTCACCCAGTATTCTAATTGTGTGTTTACACTAGTATAAATCAAGAGTAACTATCCTGAAGTTAATGGAGTTGATCAGGTGCAATATTAGGGTAAGTGAGCTTAGTATCAGGCCCAAAGCCTTACTCATATGTGTAGCTCCATTGATGGCAATGAGGCTCTCCCATATGAAAGGCTTACTGGCATGACCAGGTTGGCAAGATCATGGCTCTGCAGGGTTTGCCCCTGATAGTTCCCGCTTTTGTGAATATTTACAAATATGGCAATATGCTTGCACAAGTGAAAAAATTCACAGATCTTTCCCAGTTTTGCAGTGAAATCACAATCATGATTGATCCCAATTCAGTGCCAACATTTGTTGATTGTTCCATGAAAATCAGACTACTATTGAATTCCATGCAAGGTGTTCAAATTTCTGAGCAAAATCCATCTCTTTTATTGAGGATATATTCTGGGTTAGTCTATAAGGTGCCACAGGACTCTTTGCTGCTTTCATTTCCATTGTGAATTTTTTCATCCACAGCTAATAAATAATGCTCTTGTACATTTATTTTCTCCTAGAAGGATTGCAAAGTAGCTCGAAATCTGCACAGCGGTCTGCCTCTCTTTTTAGACCCTTTGTGAGCCTCAGAGTACAGCACACTCTTTGGGATCCTGTAGTCCGGCATTCACTTGACATGTCCAAGCCACCTGAGTCTTTTCTTACAAATCAACATTCCCATGAATGACATACCAGCATGATTTAACACTTCCACATTTGTCACTCTCTCGCCATCTTATTCGAAGAATTTTACGCAAGTATCTGAAATATGAAATATGAAAACTGTTTAGTCGTTTGGTATGTTTGGCATAAGTCATCCATATTTCTGAGCCATATAGAAGAGTGGACAAAACATGTTCTGTAAATATGGATTTTCACTTTTGTTGACAAATTGTTATGGTTCCAGGCTCTGTCTTGCAAAAGATCAAAGTTCCTGGCAGCTTTGCTGATTCTACTGGTGAGCTCAGCATCAACATTGCTGGTAACCATAGAACCAAGGTAGTAAAACTGGTCAACATCATCCAGATGAGTACCATCTAAGGTGATGTCTGGAATTGATTCTGAAGAGACTTAATGTATGATCACAGTCTTCTTCAAGCTTATGGCTAGCCCAAAGATTTTGCATGAATCAGAGAACTTGGTAATTAGATGTTGCGAGCCACAAGGGTTGCATCATCTGCAAACAATCGCCTTCACCTTAGCTCTGAATCTTGAAGTGTTAAACAACCCTCCATCATGTCTAGTGCTAAGATAGACACCCTCTTGAACATCATGGAAGACGTCCACACTGACTACAATATCATCTGAGTGAATTAATCTGACCCCTCAAGGTCATGTTCTAGCACAACTTAATTTTCTAATAAAGACCAGCCCAATGACTTAGAATTTCATCAGGACAATGTGGTTAGCACTCTTCTGTGAAAAACAGCACGGTATCCTTACTGACCTCAGTGGCCTGGGCCTTTGCTTCATGTCTCGTCCAAATGAGAGAGAAAGCAAACGACAGGAAATAACACCTTGAAATATCCATATGAAATTTTACCAGTACATGAAAGAATCAGACCTGCCCACAGATATTTTATGTAGTGTTATTTCCATTCTGATGCTTGTTTAGCAGGAGATTAAAATCTAATCTCTGGTTAGAAATGCTGCTGCTGCCATGCTAGAGGTGGAAAGCAGTGTTTAGCATCTCAGCAAGAATCAGTGCCCGCACAAGCTGGTGAACGCTAGACTTGTTATTTCACATACCAAGACAGGTCTAATTTCCTTGTCATTCAGGAATGCTTACAACACAGCACAGAGTCTTTCTTAAAAGTCTGATCCATAATAAGTAAATAAAAGTCTTTGCTGACATTAGTGCATTTGATTAAAAATACAAATGCCAATGAATCTACAGTAGAAAAAACAAGAATAATAATAATAATTCAGGTTCAGTGTAAAACTGAAGACAGACCCTGAAAATGGACCTGTGAAAAGGACATGTCAGGCTCCATTGGCTTCATGACCATTAGGATTTCTGATGCCTTTTAAAACTTTGTCTTATTTTCTTGCTTTACAGGATCATCCTAATGCTCTGATTTAAACCCAGGCTGCCTATTTCTCACCCACAGGAAACTCAAGGAGACACTGCTATGCTCAGTGTAGCTATAACTATGTGAAAGCCAAAGGCTTTTATAATCATTCCTTATTGTGAGCTACCACTAAGCCCCCGAATATGTCAAAATCAGCCACTTGTGCAAGATGCTGCTTGCATTAACCTGCCTTGTGATTAAGTAATCCTAGCCCCGTCACTGTCCCTATCTCCAAGACTACGTCAGACAGGTGTTCAGGCACAGACTTCGCCCTGCAGGCAGAGCTGCTACTTCACTCCTCCTCCCTGAGTGTCCATCAGGTTCAAAGGTTAGATGTGAGAGATGCTTCCCTGAGCACAACCCGTGCGTGCATGCTGGTGTCCTACCCAGCTCTTCCATAACACGTTTCCCTCAGGACAGAACAAGAGCCATTCTCCACACACACCATCATCAGGTCTTTGCCTTTTTTAAGGACTGGTCCAGTTGAGAGGCTCTGGACTGTTTGGAGAAGTGTTGGTCATGGTTTTTCTAGCTGGGTCTTGAAACAGAAATTGTGAAATGACACGCGCGAGAGAGAGTATTTATATATATATTATTGTCCTAGCTTCTTTTGGTGAGCGACAAGCTTTTGAGCTACTGGGAGTTCTACTTCAGGTCTGAGAAAGATACTCCCAGCTGCTGTACTGATTACCTTATCTAGCTATCTGTACACAGGAATTACTGGACTGAGTCAGAGCAATGGTCCAGCTAAGCTATTCCAGTGCCCCCTCAGTGACCAGTACCAGAGAATTCAAAGGGGTAACTCTAGTCATGTAATTATTGGCTTATGTCCTGAAGAATGAGGATTACTGTCATATAGATTTTAAATCCTATCTTTTAATGTAACTGTGCATTTAATCATCCTTATAAATATCTGTCTCTTTTGTTCTCTGTTTGTTTGTTTGATTGACTGAATCTTGCCTCAGCAATAACTTGTGGCAGGGAGTCCCACAGGTTGGTATGTGTTGAGTAAAATGGTATTTTTTCTTTTATCTGTTTTAAGTTTGTAGACTTTCAATTTAATCACATGCCCCCTTGTTCTTGGTATGATGAGAGAGGCTAAATACAAAGTGCACCCAATTTACCTTCTCTATGCAGGTCACTGTGCATCTCTCTGTCATGTCCCCTCTTGTCCAGCTCCCAGGAGCTATACAGTCCTTGTCTTGTTGATCTCTTCATACAGATGATCCTCAACATTGGGAACAGATAAAGAAGACTCAGTACCTCCTGGCCCGGTCCCTGGAGCTGGGACTT
This sequence comes from Gopherus evgoodei, assembly GCF_007399415.2. NCBI lineage: Eukaryota > Metazoa > Chordata > Testudines > Testudinidae > Gopherus > Gopherus evgoodei. The sequence continues at coordinate 16,909,431 of NC_044335.1, read as the reverse complement.
ACCCAGGGGATCCCATCGGGAAGCGATCTGTGCAGTGTCTTGCTGGGCCAGGGGGAGAGCGAGCACGTGGCATGCGCACCTGCCCCGCAGTGAGCTCAGGCGGGTGACACGCGGCGGCGCTCAAGCCCGGACCTGCGGGCCCAGGGGCAGCCAGGGCGGGGCGGGGGCGCGCTGTGAATTCCAGCCCCGCGGGCTGGGCGAGACGCGGGGCGGAATGCGGCAGCCGGCCAGGCGTGTGCTCCGAGCTGAGACCGCAGCCATGGAGGCTGGGCCCGCCCGCCTGGGACTGCGAAGCGATGCACCTGCCGGCGCTGGGCTCGGCGGCAGCCGGCAGACAAGCTCCGGACTCGGCCCACCCAGCAGTGATTTGCAGCCCGCGGGTCCGGGCAGCGGCGGGAGGATGCTCGCGCTAGCCGGCTCCCGGGGGCAGGCCGCAGGGCCCCCGCGGCTCCGAGCACCTCCACCCGCAGGGGCGGCTCTGCGGCTTGGCCCGGGGAAGCCGGGGAGCCCCACGCGCGGGTGTGCAGGCACCAGTGGGCCACTGGCTGTTGTGTCCCCGCACTGCTGGGGCTGATGCACGGGGGGGGCAGCAGGTGCAAACGGACCGTGCGGATTCAGTCCCTCGTTCAGGGGGGAAATAAACCCTCCGCTGGCAGCAGAAAGGGACGTGCCCAGCAAGCGCCACATCTTCCCCTCCTGGGCTGGGACGGGTGCAGGGGCTGAATCCTCCCCAAGTCTAACAGCTGTTCCATGGACGCAGCTACATCTCCCGTGCGGCGTGGCCATCGTTGGGGGTGAGCAGCTGTCCCCTCCTTGCCCCGCCGCCGCGTGGTGTGTAACACGCGGGGGAGAGGCGAGCTGGAGGTGTCTGTGCCCCCGGAGGTGGCTTTCCGGGCGCGGGGGGTGCCCCCCCGGCGGCAGTAGCGCTGCCTTTCCGGCTGGACGCACCCATGCTGGGAAGAGGAAGCTGAATTGCCCCATGCACGTCAGTGGATGAATTTCACTCCACGCGTGGATGGGGCAGGAAAGCCCTGGCCCTGCTGGTGCTGGTGGAGATGGTTAAAGATCCGGTGGATTTTTGTGGCCGGGATCCCAATGCCCTGGCCTCCCTCCCAGCCAAACAGGCGCTGCTGTGCGAGGGTGGGGGGTCAGCTGAAGTGAGGGCATGCTGCTGGCCACTGGGTCTGGCCAGTCTCCAGCTCGGGCTTGGTGAGCACCGCAATGGATGGAGGGACTGGCAGGGGTGCAGACACAGCCCCTGTGGGAGAACCCTCCGGGTCCCTTGATTGCCAAAATTGCCCAGGGGATTTGAATACCCAATAGTCGCCTTCCCAAGCTGCACCCTACACATTTAACTTGCAAACTTAATACCTATAGGGCAGAGGTGGGCAAACTTTTTGGCCTGAGGGTCACATCTGGGTATGGAAATTGTATGGCTTCTCATGAATGATCACGAAATTGGGACTTGGAGTACGGGATGGGATGAGGGCTCCAGCTGGAGGTGCGGGCTCTGGGGTGGGGATGGGGGGTTGGAGGTACAGGAGGGTGCTCCAGGCTTGGACTGAGGGGTTCAGAGGGCGGGAGGGGGATCAGGGCTGGGGCAGGGGGTTGGGGCATGGAAGGGGGTTGGGGTGCAGGCTCCGGGTGGTGCTTACCTCAAGAAGCTTCTGGAAGCAGAAGCATGTCCCGCTTCTGGCTCCTATGCGGAAGTATGGCCAGGCAGCTCTACGCCCTGCCCCATCCGCAGGTACTGCCCCTGCAGCTCCCATTGGTCATGGTTCCCGTCCAATGGGAGCTGCGGGGGCAGCACTTAGGGCAAAAGCAGTGTGTGGAGCCCCTTGGCTGCCCCTGTGCGTAGGAGCCGGGGGGGTGGGGGGGACATGCCACTGCTTCCAGGAGCCATGGCATGCGTGGAGCAGGGCAAGCCCCCAACCCCACTCCCTGGCTGGAGCACCAGAGTGGCATAAGCCCCGGACCCCACTCCCTGGCAGAGGCTAGAGGGCCAGATTAAAACATCTGAAGGGCTGGATGTGGCCCCTGGGCCATAGGTTGCCCATCCCTGCCATAGGGGAACCCTGATGGTAAGGGATATGGGACTGCACCATGTGTCCTCTCAAACCTAACCGGCACAGCTCCTGTGTCACATATTTGTAGTCAACTGCTGCTCTTAAATAAAGTATTGATTGAAGATTATTCACAGATCTGATTCAGTGCAGAATTTCAAAGAACAAATAAACTCAGAAAATCCTGGATTGCTTGGGGACAATTTGTGAACAGAAAAAGAAGCACAGCAAACCAAAGACATTCTTTGCAGTCAATTCTCCCACCTCTGCAGTTCTGTATATGCCCAGACATGTTTTGCTGGTGTAACTATTGAACTGGCTGTATATGTTGAGGGCACTGCTGGCCAGTGACTGTTGGAAATGTAGCTCAAAGTTGTGTTTTTTCCTAATAGTTATTCTGCTGACATCCTCTGCAGCAACTCAGTCCTACTGCAGGAGACCGATGACAGGACAAAAAGGTGTGCCAAGCTCGGTTCCAAAGGAATAATGTCCAGGAAACGTCAGCTGTTTTGCATTATTAGATTAGGGTAAAAAAATGTGATTGCACAAACTACACTCAAAATCCACTGTGCCTTATGCTCGTTTCCAATAATGGTTTAAACTCTGTGACCATGGCAGCAATTGGTTGACTGTCAGTATATGAACCTCAGCCAGAAAATATATCATCAGCAGGGCTAACTCTTCAGGGTGGGGCTGATAGCAGGTGTTCCACTGGAGCCTTGTGCAGGTTTGCCAATCATCCAACTTTGTTTGAGGAAGAGCCCAAACCATGCAACTTGACCCACTGATCCTTGCACCTGCCTGCACTACATGCAAATCAGACTGAGCCTGCTGCCTCATGTCAGGAACGAGTTACATCCTCTCAGAGCCAAGGCACAAAAATGTGAAGACCATCAGCAGCAACTTGCATTGAAGTCCACAGCAAATAGCGGGTAATTAAGGAGCCTCCAGAATAGTACAGCTCTATTATCGCAGCTGGCATCAGAGTGTTTTAAAAGAGACCTCAATGCAAAACACTTTTGATACAGAGTCTGCCCTGCCCCAGTGATTGATGCATGAGTGCACAGGGTTAGCAGTGCTCCAGGCCTGGGTGGGCAAGGAGACATTTCTTCCCAATTCTGAAAAAAAACCCCTCTACACGAGGATAAAAGAAAGGGGGGGAAATATGGAAGCAGGGGAGCCTATTCAACTCACCACATTAGGAAGAAGGACAGTAGAATGGGACAGGGATGAAACCAATGAGATTTCATAGAAATTACACCTCTACCTCGATATAACACTGTCCTTGGGAGCCAAAAAATCTTATCAGAGTGTGCAGCCCCCCCCCCAGCACTACTTTACTGCGTTATATCTGAATTCGTGTAATATCGAGGTAGCGGTGTACTCAAAAAAACCTGAAGAACTAAATACAAGCTGTGATCTTTGCTTTAAGCTTTTTGAAGCACCCTGCAGAATTCTATAGCGAAGAAAGATTTCTCTATTTGCTCATCTGGGATGGACCAAAAACCCTATAGAGATGTTATTCTTTATCAGCTAAATTCTATAGAAACATCCTGTAAGCTTAGAACAGGACCTAGCTAGGAACTTAGACCAGAGGAAAGGGGTAATAGGATACTGGAGTAACATGGCCACCATAATATATCCTGTATCTCTGTAGGGCCTTCAATGCAAAAGAGATAAAGAAAGTATGATGCCCAAGCCTGTGAAGTGAAATCAGTAGTAGATATGGGTGTTCAGCAGCTGCTCAGAGCCTCTCAGGGATTCAGCCTGAGAAACAGGATCTCACCAGCCAACAGCAAAATGCCGTCATTGCGGGGGGCAGGGGTGGCAGCCATTGGACAGCACACAGAGGTACCACCAGACAGTTTAGGACAGGAAGTGAAGAATAACAGACCCGCCCAGCTGAAAAAGCAGGGGGAGGGAAGGATTTAGGGAAGCACAAGTTGGAATTTGTCCAGTTCTTCTAACACCTTTCCTCTTGTGAAAAGTTCATGATTTAGCTCTCTGCCCTCCAGCTGTCCTGTAGGATGCACAGCAGGGAGCTGTCCTGCAATAAAATACTGTGATTTTTAAATGAGTGCTGGTGCCTAGATACAACAGTGATTGGTGCTCTAGACCAATAGATGGGTATGCGGGAGGATAGATAGATCATTTCCTACATGCTTCAAGTAGCTCAGTCAGCCCTGACACCAGCACAAACCCGTTTTTTTCAAGGCTCAGCAGAGATAGACAGCTACCTGCTTATAGGCTGTGCTATCTAACATGGACACAACTCTTGTTCCAATTCTCGGCTTGACATGAGACCTCCAAAGGATGATGCAGTGAACAGGTTCACAATAGCCTCTAACACCCATAACTGAGAAAGTGTTTAAGAGAGGAGCCTGGTCTAGTGTGCTGAGCACAGGCCTGGGAGGCAGACATTCAGTAGTTTTAACCTCAGCTGTAATCACAGCTCCCTCGCTAGCCTTGGACTGCCTCCTTGGCTCAGTTTCCCTGCTTGTAAAATGAGGTTAGTGATACTTTCCTACCTCCCACATGTGCTGTAAGGTAGGGGATGGGAAAAGTACTATTTTTAGCCAGCCTCCACAAATTCACTATTAGAGATTAGGTGATGCGGTGGGTTAATGCAGACATAATAAAATACAGCTACATTTGGCACAGACCCGTTCATACAAACTGTATCGCAAAATGCTCAACAGAGTTAAATAAATAATGGTCATGAGAGTGGGAAACTAAGAGGGACAGGCAAGGAAGGATCAGAGATTGCTATCTGGGATCTGAAGTGGGATGGAGAACCAATTTCATTCAGAGATAAAGGGGAGCTACAACTGCGGAGGAGAAGGTTCTTGCACCTACAGTGGTGTAAGCATGTGACAGGAGAGATGGACATGAGAAGCTGGAACATGACTATGGAAGGTTTTAAAAACTATATGCATGCAGCTGGGCATACACCTCATACACACTGGCTTTCAATTTTTTATGTCTTTGGAGCAGCATTTCCCAAGGCAAGAGGGTCATCTGACTAGCTTAGCCTCCGTAATGGAACCCATCATGTTACTGAGCATTAACCTCTTGGGGCGGGAGGAGGGCTCCTGATGGTGAGCAGGAACGGGCTGGCTAGTGTGCATGTACTTCACGTGGCAGACTACACCCTGAATGAAAACAGCCTTTCATCTCTGTTGACCTGAGTTCAGATGTGATTTAGGTCAACAAAAATGAGTTGAGCAGTTTCACATTAGCCACCAGGGGCTAGCTGGCCACATGTCAAACTCACCACACACTTGAGCACAAATTATAGTTTATCACTGGCAGAGTGGAGTGAGGCATTTACATTGTCTGTCTGTGCTAGGACTGGTCTGCTTGTGCTGCCAGACGGTGATTAGTGGAGCCGGTCAGAGAAACTTTGAGGGAACCATATTTTGTCGGAATGTGCAGCCCCGTTGAAGTCAAAACACTGACATTTTTGCTGGAATTTCATTTTTGGGAAAAAAAAAGAAGAAAAAGTTCCAACAATGTCAAAATGTTGAGACATTTTTGGAACAAAAGATTTCAATTTTGTGTTTTGAATTTTATTTTGTATTGTATTCTATAGAGCAGTATAGAATACAACATCTTGAAACAGTCAAACACCGAAAACAAAACATTTCAAACAAGCCAAAACCATTCGCCCCCCACACACTTTTCTTTTGTGGGGACTTTTGAAATGTTCAGTTTCTGTTCCAGTTTGGAATGGAGCCAAATGTTGACATGAATGGAAGTTTCATCCACTGCACGGCTCTAGTTATTAGTAAACATGGGCAGAGCTGGAATCGGGGCTCCAAACACCCCTGAACCCTAGGAAAGTTCAGATTCAGACCTGAATCTGGCGTTGAGCTTCACAGCATAAGTCCATTTCTAGTTTGTGCTAAGACATTACCAGAAAGGTAGCGTGGTCTAATAGACTATACCTGGGGTTGCACGCAAGGAATCCCTGAGTTCTCATCCCGCCTGACTGCATGCCTGTGGAGAACTGATGTAAAGTATCTGCCTCACTTGTCCTGTATTTAAACTGGGGTTAATAATACTGAGCTGCCTCACCGGGGGCTAGGGTGAATCAGTTATTTGTTTGGAAAGCTTTTTGAAATATAAAGTTCAAATTTTTATTCGTGCGAGAGTAAACCCTCGCTCTGGCAAACAGTCTTCCTGAAGTCAATGGGACAACTTGCAGAAGTAAAGATTGCTCACATGAGTAAAGCTTTCTCAGATGAGGCCCAAGCTGCTTGGTATTAACATAATGGATCCCCTGCTTTCACAATCATAAAAAGTCTAGGCCATTGAAAGAAAACTGACTCTCTCTTGTTTTAAAAGAAAAACTCTGAGTTGACTCCCCCTTGGAATGTGGAAATGGACGACAGCTACCTAGCAGAAGAAAAAAATATGGAATGACAGTAACTTGCTGAGCTCCTCCTGTTCCCAGCCTCACACCACAGAAGTTTCTTCCTCACAGTCCATTCCACAAAATACCTGATATATTGTCACCAGAGGACAAAGTCACTTACCAAAACATTTGATCTGTGGCTGAAGCAAACCTCTTTGTATGCCAGTTTTATCTGTTGAAGAGCTTGTGCCCATCCATTTTAAGGCAAACTCCCCTCTCCTCTCTTCATCTCTAAGTTTTAAACCATGCCCTTTACAGGGGGACCTCCACATACAGATGGAGAGTGGAATAATGAAGTTGAGATCCACCAAGCATGGTTAGAGCACTCTCCCCTCCTGAGCCAGTGCTGGCCCCAATGCCCCAGCATGGCATTAGAGGACACTGAGTAGTATGGGATATTCATCCCTCTGAGTCAGTGCTGACATCAATAGTGCTTGCCGGTGCTGGATCTCAGAGAGTGCAGTGAGTCAGTATGAGGCACTGAGTCAGTACTGATGCATCTGATGAAGTGGGTTCTAACCCACGAAAGCTTATGCCCAAATAAATGTGTTAGTCTCTAAGGTGCCACAAGGACTCCTCGTTGTTTTTGCTGATACAGACTAACACGGCTACCCCTCTGAAACCTGAGTATTGACCCTACTGCCCCAAAGTGGCACTAAGGGGTGCTGTGTGCTGGGAGACCATGGGGAGCTTTTTCCACTGAGTCAGTACTGATCCCAAGGCCTCAGCATGGCTCCAATGGATGCTGTGCCACTCCGTATGCTATTTTTCAGATAAAACATGGGCCTTAACATCAGTGAGACTGCCATGCATGCAGGTAAAGAAACATACTAGAGACAAGTTCTGCTGTCTTTGTTCAACACTAAGAGCCTGAGTCTCTGGTTTATTAGGTCTGTCTTCAGGCTGCTCTAATTTATGCTGATGACCAGACTAGTGACCAGATTTCTTAGGACTAAGTGCCCCCTCCAAGTTCCAGTGCCCTGAGGATCTGGCTATTACCTTCTCAGGTTTGCTAGGCCCCTGACTTTGCTTTGCAGCTCTAGTGGGAGGTGAAAATATACATCTAAAAGAACAACACGCATCAAGGGTTTTTTTTTTTCCTTTGAATGATTGAAAACACACAAGAGTCAGAAGAGAGGCAGACACCTCCAAGCTATTTCCCAACATTTATGAAAGAGGAGGTTGTAATTAGCCAACCCCTGTGGTGAATGCATTTATCTGGAATCCAAGGAGACTCCCATCACCACTCATCTAAATAAACATTCCAATAAACATGGGCTGATGCAATTAACACAGCTTTGGGGGACGGCAGGCAGCCTCCCTCACACCTGAGGTGTCCTCTCAGGATCCAGGAGGATAACTGACACCCTCCTGAGAAAGGAGTGGGGTGACAGCCCAGAACCTCCAGGTCACCCTCCCCACCAGCTTGTTAATATCCAAAGTGGCTGTGATAAGAAGCAGTTCCCTGGCCCACAGGTGGGAAGGTGTCAAGTCGTACACACGGAACTATAAACAGTGCACGCTCGTAAAAAGATCAAAGCAGAAAGAGTTTATTTTCAGAATGTCTGTTTCCCCTATGGAGCTTAGAGACAAAGAGCTTTTTGAGTCCTGGGGGGTGGAAGGAGAGGTGAAACCTGAGGGGGTAGGAAGAAAAAGTTCTGATGTTTAATCTCTGAGCATTGGACAAGAGAATCCCAGTTCTAAGATCAAAATAGCCATTGCTATGATCAGCTGTAGGACAAGTCTTCACCTTGGTCAAATATCAGAAGTTATTTGCATTTAATTACCCAGGCCAAATGTAGAAGGCAATGGAACCAATTGATTTCTTCCCAAATACCTTTTGGCCACAAATATGGGGCTCAGTTCAACACCCCTTGTTCGAGGTAAGCACCCATTAGCCCTGAACTGGAAGCCCAGTTGCCATCCCACCCAAGTAATTAGTTGAACTAATGCTCAGAGGCTGACTATGAATCATGCAGGAGATTCAGAATCAGAGCGCAAGCAGCAAACACAAGTTCCTACTGTTGACGACAGGACCTAGAGCACAAACACCACGAGTATGAGCCTGTAAAACTGGAGGCCTTAAGCAAACTATTGTGAAATTCGAGTTGGTTTTACAGAGAATACAATTCCACCATCCAAACTGGCTTCACATTGAAATAAACGTTCACATTGAAATCCAAACAAATGACAATGTGCATATGGTTATAGCAGCCAGGATTTCCAAACAGGCCTAAAAAGAGATAGAGACCCAAATCCATCGACTTCCCCTTCCCATGGGAATTGAGCACATACCCTCCTGCTCCTTTAAAAATCCCACACTGCACCTTTTCCATGGTGATCATGGTTGTTCTGAGCACATGGAGGGGGAGTCCTAAAGGGAGCTGCCAATCAGAATAGATTTGTAGCAGGTAATCAGATTACAAGGGTGAGAGGTCAGAGAGCTAATAATTGTAACCTGGGCTCCCCAAATCTTTGGCCACTTAGATTATATTGTTTAAACATCCCCACTCTCCTGCAACCTTTGGGTTTTGGAATTAATTTAATTAATGACATCGCTATTACTGCATAAACAGACCACGCCCTCAAGTTAACATCTAAATCACCTCTCATTCTGGCATAAGAAATCTATCAATCTATGTAGGCAATTTTAAGAATCATTCACATGATGCGTAGGGCCTAGCTCCTTCAAGGTTTTAGGCGCCTAATTCCCATGGGCAGTAAATGCCTTTGGGGCTCTGGAGCCTGGGTGTTGAAATAGTCCCTTACAATATACCTGTTTTATTTCTGCCTCTCCAAGAGGAAATCTAACAGTAGCTTTGCCGTATGTTTTCACATTTCTATCACATATTTGTTATGAAGGGGTCAAATCCTCTGTCTTTATTCATGCAACACTCACACAGGAGTAAGGACTTTGGATTTGATCCCTGTACAGAAAGAGCCCAGCACCAACAATACATCCTTTCTATCAATCGCTTCATTGCAAGATGCACCAGAATTATGTAATTCAGTATGAGCTCACTCTTCTCCCCCCACGCCACATGGAGAGCAGGGCTGCACCCCTGGCTCAGGCAGCTGCCTTCTCCCTGACATGAACACACAGAAGTGTCAGTGTTAACATTCGTATGGAAATGTCCTGAGGCAGGAAATAGGTAACATCTGTCCCGGAATTCACAGCACCTGCTTCCTCACACAAAGTGTGCTGCTAACCAGTTCCCCCTATAGGAACAGACATTGTGCTGTGTAATGCTGTTCAATGCAGCCAGCAGTGTCACTGGTTCTGTCAATGGAGAGAAACAAACATTTGTCCATTAACAATACATTCTTGTTTTAACATGCACTGCTGACCCTCTATTCACATTTGAAGCAAGATGTGTGCATACTGCCCAGAAAGAAAACTGGGAGGATTAGATTATACTCACATTGCAGTACAGAAGAAACAGTTACGGGCAAAATTCTGCTCTCACTTACACTGGTTAAACCCATTGACTTTTATTAAAGTCAATTCCAAATTTACACCAGTGCAACTGAGAGCAGAATTTGGCCCTCAATGCATTTTCCTAATCAACTTTCAAAAAATTATTAAAGAGAATGTAGAAATGTGATCGAAAAGTGCTTGATGGGCCTAATTCATGAGGCCATCTATTCAGCCACAGAGTTGGAGTTGCACTGTGTTTCTTGCTGAAGTACAAAGCAATGGACTTGCACCAGAATAACAGGGAAGGGAAGTTCCCCCAGTGAGTACAGCACAAAGTAGACTTCACTGGTTCAAGTATAGATACATACTCCCCACCACCAATGTGCTTCAGCCCAGAGTTCAATTTCTATGGTTTACTTCAGGGGTAGGCAACCTATGACATGGGTGCCGAAGGCGGCACACGAGTTGATTTTCAGTGGCACTCACACAGCCTGGGTCCTGGCCACTGGTCCGGGGGGGCTCTGCACTTTAACTTCATTTTAAATGAAGCTTCTTAAACATTTTAAAAGCCTTATTTACTTTACATACAACAATAGTTTAGTTCTATATTATAGACATAGAAAGAGACTCCTAAAAACGTTAAAATGTTTTACCAGCACGCAAAACCTTAAATTAGAGTGAATGAATGAAGTCTCGGCACGTCACTTCTGAAAGGTTGCCAACCTTTGGTCTACTCAGTCCCTTCACTCTCTGCTGGCGCATGCCTGTTCAGTGCCTGAGCCAAAACCCGCAGGACTCCAAAGGGCTTTGGAGCTGACCCAGAGTGACTGTCATGACCACTTTCCCCATAATGGTTATCACAGTTTTTAAAATTTATTTTTAATTTACTGAAATAAAAGAAATGTATTTTCTCTTGAGAAAGAAAATGAAATCTATACGCTACCTTCCCATATCCTCCCAAAAGCACCTGCTGGGGTTCTGGCCATCACTTTCCAAGTTAATAACTAGTGTGAAGGAAATACGCTGCACATTCTTCAAGAGAAATGACACTCTGTTTAAAAAAAAAACATTTAGCCCACCTGTTTCCTGCCTGGAACAACTCTGAGCCCTTGAGGATCCTACTGTATCACAGGCAGCCATGAAGAGGAAACAGCAGAAGACCAGAGGCATTTTGCAAGCAAAGTGCTTTCTTCTTTACCACTAAGCAGTTCTCAATCACTAGTATTCATGTTTCATGGTTTGCACTAGAGATGGGCCTATTGCTGTAAAATCTGGTCTGACTTCCCACCACTTCGTCTCCACATTGGAGGGGACAGCTGTTATGTTTGGGTCCAGGGTTCTAGTTCAGACAGGTAGAGAAATAGGAGCCATAGCGCAATTGGCATCGGGGTTTGTAACTCACCCATTGTGAAACCTCTGGTAACACAACTTCCCCCCCACCTCACCCCCACAAATAAACTCATCAACATTGAAAATTAGCATTGACTCATAAAGCTCTTTTAGGTCCATCCACAGCCAATACAAGATTGCTCCTTGCAGTATACTTTATATCACTGTTACCAGTGTAATTTTAAAAGTCCCAAATGATGGGACTTCTGTCATAGCCCCCTGGGGGCCTAGCATCAGGAGTAGCTGTGTTAGTCTGTAGTCACAAAAACAACAAGGAGTCCGGTAACCTCTTAAAGACTAATAGATTTATTTGGGCATAAGCTTTCGTAGGTAAAAAACCGCACTTCTTCAGATGCATGGAGTGAAAGTTGCATCTGTAACTTTCGCTCCATGCCAGGGGCGGCTCTATGTATGTTGCCGCCCCAAGCACGGCAGCCAGGCGGTTTTCGGTGACATGCCTGTGGGAGGTCCACTGGTAACGCAGATTTGGTGGCATGCCTGCAGGAGGTCTGCCATTCCCGTGCCTTCGGCATACCCACTGCCGAATTGCCACCGAGATTGCGGACCGGCGGACCTCCTGCAGGCAAGCCGCCAAAGGCAGCCTGACTGCTGCCCTCACGTCAACCGGCAGGCCGCCCCCCGCGGCTTGCCGCCCCAGGCACGAATTTGGTGCACTGGTGCCTGGAGCCGCCCCTGCTCCACGCATCTAAAGAAGTGAGTTTTTTTGACCCACGAAAGCTTATGCCCGTTAGTCTTTAAGGTGCCACGGGACTCCTGTAGGAGCCGGTTGCCCAAGCTAAAAGGTTGCTTGGTTGGGATGTTTCCTCAGTGATTTACCCTAAATTCTCCACTTTTTATGTCCATCCCATTATACCTTCTTACAGCACCCTAATTCCTGGTATTTGCACCCTCCCATATTTGTAGAACCATTAGCACATTCCCCTTTTACTCACTCAAGATACACTGCACATTATTAGCGCTTTCAATCCATGAACCAGCCCCTCCAAAGCCCTAGTCAGTTTTGTTTCTCTCCTCTCCACTCCCCTCCAGCTGGTCTAATTCTCACTGGTATGATATCAAATACTTATTAAAATCAAGGTCCTGATCCTGCCGTCACTACCAGTGTAGTGTTTGATACATGATGTAATCCCCTGGGGATTATGCCCCACAGTAAATGTGTGTGCTTGCAGGATCAGTGCCTGACTGGCTAATATCAGAATCCGCACTCAAGCCTCTCCTAGCTAAGCCCTGATCCAAAACCCATCAAAGTCACTGGAAAGAGCCCTACTGATTTCAGTGCACTTTGAATCAGGCCCCAGGTCACCAGTTTGAAGTAGGGTCACCAGATAGCAAATGAAAAATGGGGACGGGGATGGAGGGTTAATAGGAGCCTATATAAGAAAAAGACCCAAAAATTGGGACTGTCCCTATAAAATCGGGACATTTGGTCACCCTAGTTTGAATCCAGCCTACAGCTGTAGGGACTAAGATTGGTTACCTCCAAATGCTTTTGAGGAATAAATTTGAGGGTCTCAGTTCAATTCCCACATCAAAAAACCCACTGCTACCACTGACCCCCTTGTTAACATTCTCAGCCAAGAAGGCAAGGATTGAAGGGTTATGAGAACTGTACACTCCTCTCGTTTTTAGAGCTGGTCTTTCCAGGCCCAGGGGTCAGGGGGACATTGGCAGGTCAGCCCTTGGGGGCGTTGTCCTTGCTCGTACTAGTCCTGTTGCCTTCAGGAACTGGCGGATGTCTGGGTTCTTTTCATATCCCACCTGCCCGCCTCCAGTGGGAATTTAGTGTGCTGTAAGTGTAGGTTCCTGGACAGCCTCCACAATGTTTATCCCAAACTGTCCCGTCCTTCCCAACTGCACACTTTGTGATTCATAACTGCAGCTCATTAGATCTTCTTTAGGCCCCCCTCCAGGGACGTACAGTCCATGGCCACATCTGCGCACGCAGCACAATTAAGAATGGCAAACTGTGTTTAGGTAATAGTGAACACCTGCATGTACCTCCTGCTAAATCAGACGCTCAGAGACACTATTGGGACTGTCTCTGAGACTCATTGTTCTTCTTTCCTGAACTGCCTCCATTGTGCAGTAAAATGTACCAATCAAATAACCATTTTCAAATTAACAACACGTGAGTCAGAGCAGCAGCGCTGAGCGAGATGTTATCCGGAGGACCTGAGTTGCAGCAAAGTGAATGAAAACAAAACTCAACAAATAAATAGCATTCCTATCACTTTCTCTCTGAGTGTCTTGCTGGTTCCCACTAAGTGTATCTTTCCTGGTAAATGATGTAATGCTACTCATGACATCTCACATAAAGGGCCAGTCCCTGATCCTTTTAAAATCACTGGCCACATTCCCAGTGGCTTAAATGGGACAGAATTGGCCTCCAAATCTTTTCATATTCTTATTTACTCTAAGGCAGAGAAAGGCTGTCATTGGAGCCTATGCACCCTGCTCATGTGGAACCCCAAAGCAGGGGATGCTTGTGGGTTTCATTATAAACCTGAAACACAGGACGGTTTGAACTTTTGGCAAAGCTGGGCTAGCTTTTGAGTGAGCCTGGATCACAGTGTGAACTGCCCGGGGTTGAGTGTCAAGTGAGCAAGGGGCGCTTGGTGAACAAACCTGGGCTGATTTGCCGCTCTGGGATAGTATTGAACGTGTTGGTTGCCACTCAGAACCAGGCCATTCTCAATGGTTTGGGCTGAATTTCAAGTTGACTTTTTGAGGTTTGTTTGAACATAGAAACTCAAAGCAAGAGTCAGGTGGGTCCAAAGCTATGAACAACTAAAACCAACGAAGAGGTCTCAAAGAGCTTCCAAACTGAACCCACTGGATGCTGTGGAAGTCTAGTTATTCTCCCTTAATGCCCTTCTCAGGATTGTCACCAACTTGTTAACTAGCTAAGTAATATTTCGAAAGTACTTTGAAGGTGTATTTAAGTATGGGCTATGAAACCGAGCATGAGGCTGGGAGCCAGGAGCTTCCAAATTCTAATCCCAACTCTGCCACTGATGTACTGTGAAGTCTAGTGCAAGTCACTTATGGGCTGACATTCAGCCTGGTCTCTGTGCATGCAAGACTGTTGTGCAGGCACTTTGCAGATGTACATGGCTGTGTATGATCTATAAATATTCCTAACACCTGTGCATGCAGGTTAGAATTTGCACCAAAGTGATCCCAATGGGATTTGTGAGTGTTAATACTTAAATGATTGCACGTGCACACAAGTTTACAGTGTGCGTGCAAGAGTCAGAAACTTCACAGCCTGTGCTAGGGGGCCAGCTGTCCTGATTTTATAAGGGCAGTCCCAGTTTTGGGGTCTTTTTCTTATTTAGGCTCCTATTACACACCACCCACATCCCAATTTTTCACACTTGCTTTCTGGTCACCCTAGCCTGTGCACAGGTGTTTGCATCTTCACAGTGAAGGCACAAGAGATGTGTGTGTGCAAACAGCAGGCCAGGCTTTGAAAATTTCAGTCTTTCCTTCATTTTGCCTCAGTTTCTCAACCTGCTTGTTTACCATTTGGAACGTGCTAAATATGGTTATTATGAGATAGCACCTCTATATGATTTAAAGACTACTGGGGCCAACCAAGGAGAGATAGTCCATGCTAAGTGTGATATAAAGTCTTCAGATCCCTTTTGCTTTCCCTCAAATGAAAACTGTTAATTAAATGGTCTATGTTGTAGCAGCTGAAAATAAGTCACGGGGATGGCGGACAAATTAATATTTTATATCCCCACTGGGCAGAGAAGAGCAGGAGGCTGTGGGCCTGTGACCACACTTGCACAGATAAATATTGCTCACTTAGTTGGCCTTGTGGAATATGATGTGCCAGTTTTTTTATGTAACGTTTCTGGAGCTGTATGCTAGTGTTAATTACAAGATCATTAACTGGGTTCCACTCATAAGATGTTTATTTTTTTCTGTTCCTGGGAGCAATTATATCAGCAGTGATCTACTGAATAACTTCATTAGAGGAGTACAGGGATATGTGATAGCTTACCCAACTCTGCAGGTTAGATAAACTGCATGTAGCTGAAGGCTCATAAAGCAGGTCAGAACTTTGCAGCTCACAAGAGCCGCTGAGAATTTTATTTAACAAAACATGCTTTTCCCTTTTCGTCAGTGACCTGAGTTTTGCTTTAGTGGAGCAAACTAAATAACATTAAATGCACTGACTTCACTTACCACTCTGAGAACTGGCCATTACCGGAGAGATTTTGTAATGGCACCAGGAAAAGGGCTATGGCATTACCTTGGCCAAATGGCCTCTATTTTTTGTAAATGATCAGAAAACCCACAGCACTTTAAAGGTTTGATCCTGCTTCCTCTGCAGTCAATTGCAAAACATCCATTGCCTTCCACAGCCCAGACTTGCTATTCTGAAGCCTTGTCTTTCTCCTACAGAATGTGCCTCTTATAAAATCAGCAAGCTACTAAACTTTTATAGGCCACCAAAGTACATTACATGGAACCAGCTGACCTTTTCTTTTGACTGAAAAATTGTCCCAGTCTAAATATGAGGTTTTGTCAAAACTGATTTTTCGTGGGAGATGAGGCTGAGAGGAAATGTCCCATTTGTTCAGATATGTTTCCATTTTTCAAAGGGCAATTTCTAAATAAAATGAAAAATAATTTGTTTCGTCTTGAATTGAATTTTTCAAAACCTACCACATAACGAACATTGTTTTGACTAGAAATTTAATTTTTTTTATTAAAAACAAAATTAAAAATTGTGTCTAGTTCTGAAATTTCCTGCAAAACTTATTTTTTAAATGAACAAAAAGGCTTCATCAGACATTTTACACTGGGGAGGGGACCCAGTTTTTGAACCAGTTCAAATAGTAAGTAACTGTACTACACAACAGGGGCTAAATTAATCCCCAGTGCCACTGTGTTACAATCAATGGGTTATGTCAGGATAAATCTGGCCCACAAATTCATTATACTCTCCAGAGGATGAAACTGACCATGTTTTCTTAACCCCCTTCCCAAACTCTCCTGCTGACTAACTCACCAAGAGAACAGATGTTTAAAAAAAGATCAAATCTCTTTCAACCTACTACAACCTGAAATGCACAAAACATTTCCTGCTGAGACAGCACATTCACTGGAGAAAGGAAGGATCACATCCGAGAGGCTGGTGGGTTTGGTGGATGCTTCCTAACCTTGCTTTCATTCACATTTTTATCAGCTGCCATGTTTTCCTTCTGTTCCTGTTCAGCTTTAGCAAGGTCTAAACTAAGACCTAGCGTTTGATGTCTGGTCCATTGTTGTACACCTCACTTGCTCCCTCCATGCCCCCGCCCCCCTGTTTGGGTGAGATTTTTCATATTTTCATAGCAATTATTTTTATTTAACTTACATGATTCTCTATTCCTACCTGCTTTACTAAAACACACACATACACACAAGCCACCTTTGTGGAGATGATAGCCATGTGATAAACTGTGACACCCTATACTTCTCTCCACACACTTCTTGTCTGCTGTTGGAGGTTTGTACCTGGGGTCTGCTTTAAGATTATAAGCTTTAAGACCTTTAGCCCTTGCAGACCTAGTCACTGGAAACATTTACTTTTGACTGTGAGAGTGGCTGATTCTAGCAGTTAGAGAAGAGCCCAGGACTCCCGGGTTCCCCACTGACAAACTCTGTGGCGCTGGGCAAGCCCCTTAACTTTGCTGTGCCTCTGTTTACCCATCTCTTAAACGGAAAGAGTACTGATCTGCTTCCCAGGAGTGTGGCAAGGCTTGCTTAGGGAAGGTCTACCCTTAAAACACTGCAGCGGCACTGCTGTAGCTCTTCAGTGAAGACGCTACTATGCCAGTGAGAAAGCTTCTTGTGGCTGCACAGTTAATCCACGTCTGCAAGAGGTGGTAGCTATGTCAGCAGGAGAAGCCTTCCCATTGACATAGTGCTGTCTACACCAGGGGTGAGGTCGGTATAACTGTGTCGTCCAGTCCACACCCGGAGTCACATAGTTATCCCAATGTAAGTTTATGGTGGCCTTGGGGTTTGTAAAGTATGCCCATGGAAAGTGCCGTGTAAGCAAAAATGGTTACTAAATTGCTGGTGGTTTGAAACCCACCATAAACCTTTCTGCTCCAAATCACGGTTGAGGAAAGTAAAGCCACTTGGTGGTGCATTGTGATTCTGCTGAAGGACACTACAGCCATCTGGACATACCACATCTCTCTATAAACAGGCCCCAGCTCTGGGGCTCCTTATTCTGGCAGTCATCCTCTAGCTGTTTTGTCAGTCTGAATGGCAAGTGTACCCAGAATTCTGGAAGCTCAGGAACACACACTGCCTGACACCCCATGGCGTCATCCGGATGACGTTTCCTGTTTATATCCTGTCCTGAGCCTTTGTCCCAATTGGAATTCAATTCCTGGCAACAGGAGAGCAGAGATAATTCCTGCAGGAAGCCGAGGCGGTGGGGATGGAGGGAGAGAGGCATCGCCTGGCCTCTTGCTGGGCCAGGATGTGAATGACTTCCCGTCTTCCTTTATAAAATAAAGTCAAATGTTGATATAAATGAAGCCACTTTCCTTGCCCCCTCTATCTTTTTTGTCATTAATTAATCAACTTAGGCTTCTTTTTATTTATTTATTTTTTAACTATTTGCTTCTCTGTCAGTGGAATCTGTGCTGGGGCCAGCAGCATATGCAGTGCCGCCTAGCAGAAGACGGCAGTTAATTATTATGACTGAACAGGGGCATTGTAAAGAGGCAGGGTTGTAACATGCAACTTCCTTTCTGGAAAGCAACTGTAAGAAATTGCACCCTCTAACTCAGCAGATCTGCCACAGTGCTTGTTCTGAGTCATCTCTGCAAACTTGGTGGATTGAAAATATCGACAGATGAATTCTTTACACTGGAGAGAAGCAGCTGCACGTCTGCCACACGGAAGGAAAGAGTCTGTTGAGATTCCTATAATGAAAAATCTATAAGGGAAAGTGTGTGTCAATCACACTTCAGTGTTGTCATTATTAATGCATCCAGGCTGAAATGCACCTCTGGGTGCAGAAGCACTAAAGCCCTGATTTACATGGGTATGAAGTGAGGCATAAACTCCGTGCTGGTCTGTGAACAGGGGCAAAATTCTGCCTGGAGGGCACGATCCAAATCCAGCTACAGTCAATGGAAAGACTTATATGGACTTTGAAAGGAGTTGGATTAGGAATTTTACTCTGAAACTCACTGGTCCAGAGAAGCAAATGAGTTATGTGTGACTTGTGGGCAGAAGGAGTAGCACAAAATCTATGTGCCACTTAAGCCACTTTTAAAAGAGGGTTTCTGTGGTGAATGGGCCATGGACTGACCCACTGCATGGAGGTGAATTTACCCAAGATACGTGCACCACTAGTTATCTAATTTGTGCGCACTATTACAGCAGTAGGCCAGGTGGATTTGGCAAGTGCACATGTAAATGGAGTTTGTTAGGCACACGTGGCTGCACAACTACCTGATTTGCACATGATCCCTGTACCTGTATGTGCAAACTGAGCACACAGAACAGCTGTTCAGAAATTGGAACTGCCATTCCATGGCAAACATGGACATTTTGAAAAAAAAAACATAATTCCAAATCGGAATGAAAATCCAGAATTCTGAAATGTCCCACAAAATGAACATTTTGAAAAATGTCAATTCAGGATCATTGAAACCTTTCTTTTCAATAGTGCTGAACTGATTCATTTCGATAAGGGGAAAATGTTTTGTTTTGGCTTAATGTGTCAACTCATTTTGTTTTGACTTTATATTATGTTAAAATATTAAATATCTATAAATATAATATAATACTAAAGTAATCATAAACATGTAGGACTGGAAGGGACCTCGATAGGTCATCTCATCCACTCCCCCGCACTGAGGCAGGACTAAGTATCATCTTCTAGACCACTCCTGCCAGGTGTTTGTCTAACCTGTACTTTAAAAACCTCCAGTGACAGAGATTCCACAATCACTCTAGGTAATTTGTTCCAATGCTTAACTACCCTTACAGTTGGGAAGTTTTTCCTAATGTCTAACCTAAATTTCCTTTGCTGCAATTTAAGCCCATTGCTTCTTGTCCTGTCCTCAGTGGATAAGGAGAACGATTTATCACCCTCCTCTTTGTAACAACCTTTTATGTACTTGAAAACTGTTATCATGTCCCCCCTCAGTCTACCCCTCTCCAGACTAAACAAACCCAGTTTTGTCAGTCTTCCCTCACAGGTCATGTTTTCTAGACCTTTCATCATTTCTATTGCTCTCCTCTGGACTTTCTCCAGTTTGTCCACATTTTCCCCCAAGTGTGGTTCCCAGAACTCAACCCAGGACTCCAGTTCAGGCCTTATCAGTGCTGACTAGAGCGGAAGAGTTACTTCCACTATTAGTTTAGTGTTAACAACAGTCAAAACAAAATGAATTGCAATAAGAAAGTCAAAATGAAATCTTTGTACCTTATGAAAAAAAACTCTTGATATTATCAAAATGAAACAAGAAAGTCGGACGGTTTTGTTTAGACTTTTTCCCATCAAAAATGTTGTCAAAAATTGGCACATTCCTGCAAAACTGCATTTTTCACTGGAAAACTGTTCCATCAAGCAAAATGCAGGCAGCTCCTAAACTGTCTGAAAAGCTGATCCAGGGTGTTCTCCTGGACAGTGCACAGGTACAGGAGCCAAACTCCGATCCCAGGGCTGCTGACTGTCATGAACTTAGTATCAGAGGGGTAGCCGTGTTAGTCTGGGTCTGTAAAAAGCAACAAAGAGTCCTGTGGCACCTTATAGACTAACAGTTGTATTGGAGCATGAGCTTTTATGGGTGAATACTCACTTCATTGGATGCATGTAGTGGAAATTTCCAGAGGCAGGTATATATATGCAAGCAAGAATCAGGCTGGAGATAACAAGGTTAGTTCAATCAGGGAAGATGAGGCCCTCTTCTAGCAGTTGAGGTGTGAACATCAAGGGAGGAGAATTTAGTGTGTTGCCTTGGGCAAGTTACTTCACTCTGTAACATGGGCTCAAGAATACGTACTTACCTATACCACAGGGGTGTGGTAATTAATTAGTTAACATTGTGCAGTGGTTTGAATATAAAACACTGTAGCACTGGTAGGTGTTATTACGAATGCCCAAGAATCGCTTGGATTAACGGTTTTGGAGACAATTCCCCTTGAATATACATTGCATTCAACACACCTGAATCCTTCTGTGTCACTTGTTGAGACAGGACTGTGTATTTTATTGCTGCCTGAGGCTGATGAACCAACTCCTCTGAAGTCCATGAAATTGCCAAGCTATATAATACTTCCTTACCTAGCAGGGGTGTTCTGAAGATTAATTACATAATGTGTGCACAGTGTTTTGAGATTTTGCAATATGAAAAGTAAATAATCATTAATGCGTACATACTAATAATGATACTAGACAATAAAACTAGGAATGTTGAATGCAATCTGAAAGGACTCCATATTTGACCTAAGCTCCCTGAGTTGCATTAAGATAATGGTTTACCAACCACACCATTCATTTAATTGCAGGGTGGAGAGGTTTTAAAGTGTTCTGTTTGCTGCTCAGGGTGATAGACAGATAGCCCAAGATTAACTATGAGCTAATCAAAGCCAGCTAATTTATCTGGCCATTCTGCAATTACCTCCCCCTGTCTATATGTCACCAGACTTCAGCCCATGAGCTTTGAGATGTCCAGTGATGGCAGCCTGCTGCATGTATAATCCCGGGGGAGGGGCTATCTTTGCCTTTTGTGGCTCTTTTTTACAAAGGCCTTTGGGCACGTTCCTCCTCTATGAGGACATCAGATTCCCTGAATGGCCTCCTCCACCAGCTAAACTGACAGCAGAAAGTGACATAAGCCTTTCTCAAGAGAGACCAGGGTTTCCCAATTATCTTCCACGCCAGGCACAGAAAATGCAACCACAGCTAAAATGGAAAGGGAAGGCAAAGGGATGGAGAGGAGTCCAGTCCATCCCTACAGAAGTTCTTGCAGAATTTGTGCCCCACGGGGTAGGGGGAAGTTCCAATAAGGGTAACAAAACAGCACAGTGACTTATTTTGCTGCCACAAAAGAAACCTTTCCCCTAGTGGGACAAGTGTATCTGGGTCTCTGACTGCTGGACAGATGGGATAAACTATGGTACTGCAAATAGTGCATCCACCTCACATACATAGCTCTCCAAGGGCGGGATTGTCAAAAAGAGAGTTAGGAGGCCAAGTCCCACTGAACATTAATAGGTCTAGTGCTCCTAAATCACTTAGATGAAAATCTCAAAATCCAAAATTGAGGTGTGCACTTAGTAGAAAATGAAAACTAAATGAAAGAAAATCCACACCACTGATTCCTGCATCACCCCAAACACTTAGTACAAATGGCAGGGCATGAATTCTCTTGCTGAGATTTGCTATATTTGCAAGTATTTAAATGCTGTTGTGGGTATTTCTAATCTGCTGCAAGTGTTTCAAATGTGTTGTGGATATTTCAAATCTGCTGATTTATAATCTACGGGGGTATTCATAATCTGCTGCATAATCCACTGCAGCTTCGATTCCTGCCTCTGGATTTATTTCAGCAAGTTGCTGTACTTTTTATAAATGGTGTTTTTAAATTGTTGGGTCAAATTTTCTCATTTACTCTTGTGACACCCGCTTACCTTTTTGACTACTCAGTCTCCTAGCTGTCCATCAGGACTCCCCATGCATTAGGGGCTAGGGAGAGGGCACCTTTTCCAACATAATGCCACTCCAATCTCATTCAAGGGAGCCCTGGTGATGCAGCATCACAGACTTTCCATGGACAAGGGCAGGCATTGGGTAGCCATGCAGGCCCTACATCATTACCTCTGGGGGGAGGGGGAAGAAGTGGACTGCATACGAGGGTCCATAGCAGAGGACAAACAAGGGCTTCAGGATTTGGCCCTATCCGTTAAAATTTGACATGCATTTGTTCAGAAACCAGTAAGCCTGGCAGTCAGGCTGTTCCACTCAGTGGAGGGGTTTGGATACTGAGCTCATATACTAGCAGTGTAAATCCTGCACTTCTGCTGCCTTATTTAGACAAGTGCCAGGCACTGTAACAGCCTGAGAGGGAGGCCTCCTCCCTCGAGGGGTTTAGCTGTGCTGCACTTCAGCATGTCTCAGGCAAAGTGGAGCATGGACAAGAGCAGGAGGACATTGCCCTGTTTATCGGTTCTTGGGAATTGCAGTATTGAAGTGCCTGGCCACGGGGTAGGTTTCAAACAAAAGACACATCATAAAGGTATTAGCCTTAAGAATTTCATTAGCATCATTACTAGCTTTCAGGACCAGAGTCCTGATTTTTATTGTACCTGTTAAGATAGCCACCCATGTTGGAAAGGAGGAAGCAGAAGTGAATGTACCTGATCTAATCACAGCTGGGCCACTGTGGTTCTGCTCTGGAGAGTGGCACATCTGCTTAGTGAGACACTGCAGCAGTGACAGCTGGTGCCTTGAGACACAAAAATAATCATTTGCCACTTTTTTACTCCTGTCAGCCCTGCAAAGCTGGTGTAGTTCTGAGAGAAGGAGCTGAATTCTATGCTGGTTCATGCATCATCAACAGAATTGTCTGTTGCATTTCATTGGCACCCATGCAAACCCAGTGAGGGCTGTAGGGCTGCCCAGGTGTCACTGGAGATAGAATTCAAAGATAGTGGGGTTGGACAGATGTGAGTGAGCCTTAGAGAACATTTATTACTGGCCATGATGTGTGAGAAGGAAAAAAACCCAGCTTGATGCTAAGGTGCCAGATTTAGTTAGGGGACTGGAATTATCAAAATATTGTTAAGGCCGAAGTCACCAGATGGCTCTGACACATATAGTCTTAATGTGAACACTTACAGTCTTCATATTTGAGCAAGATTTTAGTCTTTGAAGAAATGCTGTATTGTTGTTAGTTTTGCTACGTACTAGTCCTTTGAAAGAAGCTGTGGAAGATAGGAGAGAGTTTGCACTTATTATGTTCATGGCATACACACAGCGATGTTAGCCAAACATATCAAATACTCTTGCTGGAAGTCTGCATAATAACATTACTTTTATTCTTAGAATCCAAAATAACTCACAGTAAGCAAGAACACAGAGAGAGACAAAGCAGACTGCTCCCCAAAGCAGATACACACCACTCACCACACCTTGTTCTAGGCTGGTTCTTTCCAGACTGACTCTGTCTTTGATTGCACTTTCTTAGAGAACCCCTAGCCTAAAAGCAGGAACAGAAATTGCCACCCAGCTCTCTCAAAGTGACAACTTGCAGGTTTAACCCAATCCTCAGTACACCACAGCTCTCTGCTTTATTCTCTATATTTTGAAGTAATTCTTAAGGCATAACTGGGCAGTAGTGTAGGGCTGAGATTTCTGGAAGAGGGGATCGTGTGCATGCTATTTGCAACAGCCCCTATGCTAGGAATGGGCATATATGTGTAAATAAACCAGATTGCACTTAGAATATACCCAGACTCTGTATGACAGATTTCTCATCCCCTGGAAAGCTGATCTGCAAGGTCCCAGAATTCTGCTATTGCTGGGAAGAAGGGCCAACAATGGTAAACTCAGCACATGTAAACTCAGCACATTTCATCTGGACTCAATGAGAGACAATAAACATGCAACTATTTTCAATATTTTTTCCAGAATAGAACCAAAGATTACTGCCATTGCTGTGAAGAGAAAAACAGCTGTGCCCCTGAAAGTATCAGTCCTTATACACATCTTACAAATAGTGCCTGCTATGGAGTGTAGCAGTTATTAAATACTGCCAGATGGGTGAAAAAGTTCCTATGCATCTTATCTACACACTGGTGATGAGCAAACTTCAAAGGGTCCAGCACAGCCTGGCTAAGCATCCAGAACGAGCCAGATCCTCAGCTAGTATACATCAGTGTCACTTGAGTGATTTACACTAGCTAAGGCTCTGCCCCCAGATGTTTATCCAGTCCTATCCCAACCTCTTGGTGCTGCAGAACTTGGAAGGGATCTCTCAGTAGCCCTTCTTGTGATATTTTTAACACTTATTCCTTTCAGTTCCAGCTCTTCACAGGTGGTGTGGTACAAATATGAAAACTACTTCTACTTGCCATTTATATTGCCCCATTCATATGAAGATTTCAGAGTGCTTCACAAACTGCTAATGCCTCCCAACAGCCCCTATTAAAGATGAATAGTCTCATATCTATATCAGGGATGGGGAAACTGAGCCACAGGGAATTTAAATGACTCACCTGAGGTAATACAGGAAGTCTGTGGTTGAGCCAGAAACAACTCAGATCCTTGGGCTCTGAGCCCTATACCTTAGCTACATGACCACATATATGTCCCATAATTCGGGGAAAGGGTTCACTGATCATGAACCTTCAAAATACGTTTGCACTGGTTCTGCTTTAATATGAATCAATTTTCACATATATATATGTAAGTAGAGGCAATCACATTACAGTTCAAAGGCAAGGTCTATTCTCTATCAGTTTAAGAGCCTATAAACCTAAAACCCTGGAGGCAGAATAAGATTCATAGCCACTTATCACCAGCTGAGGAGAGTCTCTTAAATAGTGCTGAAAATCAGCAGAGCTCACGACCAAAACTCCTTTCTGTTCAGAGGACTATCACAGCTGCATGGAAGCAGGGCTGTCCCATGGGCTGGCACCAGGCCATACCTGGCCAATAGTTAACTTCTTCAGCCCATGAGGTCAAGCGGAGAGATACTGCTGACAAGCATGAGTGCTGGAGACGCTGCCAGAACAGCCCCTGTTATCACTATCCCTGGAAAGGGAACAGCAACTAGCAGAGAATGGTGGGACAGGCCAATGGATTTCTTAGGAAACATTATGGCCCCAGAAGAAATATTCTGAAACGCTCCGATTCTCTGGGCTGTTTCTAAGATGCTTTGGAACAGTGTGTTCCTCTGAGTCAACTGTTACTCTTATCAGGGTATAGCCGGAATTACCGCAGCTGCGTTCTTTAAGCTGCCTGTCTGTCTGTTTCCGTAAAAACGTGCAGGCAGGCTGGACTCTTACAGGCACAGATTGTCTCTGAGAGACATGTAGCAGTGCTTTCCAGTAGGGTGCAAGTTAACTGCAGGGGGATGGTAACGTGGCCCACATCCCGTGCAGGGAAGTGAAGTAAGAACCTGGCCCATCTCCCAGTGTGGGCGATTTGGACCATGGGCCTGGGACTTTGGTGCTGGGTGCACAGGAGGAAGCAGGTGCTGTGCATTACCAAGCCAGCAGGCAGGGGGTGGAATGGCCAAATCTTGGCTCCATCCTACCCGCAACATACTGGCCAACACAGCTGAGTTTGCACCGTGGTGCAGTGCTTGCTGCCAGGGTAGGCCAGCAGCATGTTATGCACATACACACACACACCCCACTCCCTGCCAAGCATGGGGAAGCAGGGAGGGGACTGTGATTCAGAGGGGCCTCTTGGGGAAGACCACTTTATGCAGCATGTCTTGCCCAGGCCTGTGTCTTAGAGGCACAATCTAGCCCTGCATGAACAGAGCAGAAGAAAGCCAGTCACTAAACAGGGGCTGTGCTAGTTTATCTCAGCAGAGCTGGGTGGGCTGTTACTTTGTTTGAAGTCAGCTGGAGGATCTTTGCCTGCTGCTGAGAATTAGCTCTGAGCTTGCACTTTTCTATCTAATCCATCTGTCTGCACATTAATGCCATGCTCATCATCACTGTAGTCGCAGAGTGCCTTTTACATATCAGTTTCTCTTATCCCTTGTCAAGGTGACACCATCTTCCACAGCCTGTGTGCTCAAGAAGCACGGCCATTTCCTGGGACTGTGCAAGATCTCAGTGTGCAGATACTTTGCCCACGAATTACAAGCTTGAAAGCCAGAGGTGCATGACTGCTCCGCTACGGGCAGGTAGTTGTCTGTTCAAGCAGCACCCACCAGGGGGACACAATGCCAGTGAGCAGGTACATCCCGCCAGGAAATACACACTGCTCTGCTTGATAGCCGCTGCTTGGGCTTGAGGAGAGCAAACAGGCCCACAGGCTGGGGCCCACTAAATTAGTCAGTGTTCTATGGCATCCCATTTGTCATCCTTCTGCAGGGACTTAAGCATGTGGCTTTACCTCAGGAGGGTGCTAAACGAGCTCTCATTTCTTACTGAGCAGGCAGTTCTGGCAGGGACCTGCTATGGACTACAGCCTGCAAGCATTCTAGGTGCCCCCTTTTCACCCCCGTACCCTCTCCAACAATACAAACTTGCATGCTCCACACAAACACTTCACCCCACAAAGCCAAGGACCCGCAAGGCTATATCAGGTCGGGGAGAAGGTATTCTGGTGTGGTGCAAAATTCCCCCCAAACCACCTTCCTGGATCCTCCTAGCCCTGCCTGTCCCAGGAAGCAAAAGTGTCAGGGACCCCGTCTACCCTGGGAAATTCCAGCACTTCTCACCCCTGTTCTTTTGGTCTAGTGTTGGTGCAGTTCCCCTGGTGAAACAGTAGGGCAAACGGGGGGTGCAGGTGTTTTTACCACTTGTTATGCTCTGATGCACCCAGAACAGCCATCCCAAAACACAAGGAAATCAAGCCAAGAATCACAGGTGGGCAGTCAATGAAAACATGTAATAACCAGCGACAACCTGAACAAAACATAATTACAGTCCAAATGGCAGGTATGTAGTAGCAGGCTCTGAATAACTGCATGCACCTAATGCTATGCTCACACACACATGCATGCACATGCGTGCAAACTGGACCATGGAGTTGTGGGAGCCGGCACCAAAAACAAACAAGAACAGGGGGCAGGCAGCAATAAGGCAGCACGCACCCCCCTGGCATTACACCATTGGGTCTTCCCATCCTGCACATCTTGGAACACATCCCCAGTTTCTTAATGTACAAGGACAAAGCTAGTCCACACCAGCTTTTACGGACCAGATCAGCCATGTGTGCAATTTTGGAGGCTGCAGCTAGGAAGGATAGGCTTGTGCTTAAGGCACCATCTGTGGCAACAGGGGACCTGAGCTCCTTGCCCAGCTCTGCCCCAAATTCCAAGGGCCTATGGACAAGTCACCAGATCTTTCTCTTCCTCACCATCCCCATCTGGAAAGCAGGGCTGCCAATTCCATACCATCTCAGAAGGGCTCTTTGCAATTCATTCCAAGGCATTAAAAGCCGCCCGATCCTTGGAAGGATCCCACTAAGGCAGTGTGTATTCAGGGGCGGCTCCAGGGGCGGCAAGCCACGCAGCTTCAGCGGACCTCCTGCAGGCTGCCGCCAAATTCACAGGACCGGGGACCTCCTGCAGGCAAGCCGCCAAAGGCAGCCTGCCTGCCATGCTTGGGGTGGCAAAATACCTAGAGCCACCCCTGTGTGTATTATGATGATGAGGCCCTTCACGCCTACATTACAAAAGCCCTGGAGTGGCAAAAATATTTTCACCGTGAACATGACTGCAGCAGAAAACAAGCTCTATAAGAGGACACATGGGAGAGTCATGCTCTGTCAGTCATCTTTCTCGGCTCTCTGCATGTCTCCCAAGCTCTTCGCAGGGTCTGCTGCAGCAGCGCCTTGTGCCCGCTACGCAGGATCAATGTCTAGACACCTCTCGACGATACACTGAGGCATTGTTTCTAATATGCCTGGCCTCGAGGTGGGCTTTCCTTCCATTCCATAGCTGTTTATTTTGCTCTCTCCCTCTCCGGCCTACATACGTTAAACATTACCTTTGTTCATGTATCAATATTCCCCCCCGGGTAACGAGGGAGGTTTTACTTGTCAGGGACTGAAGCCAAACTGTGCTCATCACAAGAATTCACACATTAGATTAAGCAAATACAGAAGCGACACACAGCTTCCCCAGCAATCAGTCCCTTCAGCAGACATCTCAGCTTGGGTGTTTTGGTGTGGCTGGTTTATAATGGTGCCTAACCAGAGCAGGTCAATGGGGTTTATTTCAAACTCATCCAACTGGCTGATAATGATAAACTAATCCGAATGGCTCCATTGAGTAGACTAATGAGCTATGCTACCTTCAGAGGTTAGATTATTCTAGCTATGAATAGATACAGAACGGGAAAGCAGTAGCAGTGATGCTTTTTTTTACAGTGGGGGAACCTGTCTAGCTTTAAAGGCTCCAAACTACCTACCACATGTTATAATTGAGTCTGACCCTAATGTGCAACCTGGCTTCCAAGAAAAGGAAAGAACAACAGCTGGTGCGGGGAGGGAGCTGCTTCATAAAAAGAGGGACAAACACACATAACTGTCAAGCGATCAGCTCACTGCCTGCCAAGGTGCCAGTCTGGGCCAAAGGGCCGGCACCAGGGACACAAGAATATTATGAACAGAGGAAGCTCCCCTTAAAAAAAGAGAGGCAGGGCTAATTAGCCAGTGGGTAGGGTGCTAGCTTAGGTCTTGGGAGGCCTAGGTTCAAGTCCCTGCTCTGCCATAGATTTTCTCTGTGCCTGCTTGGGCAAGTCACTTAGCGCCAGGTTTTAGGCACCTAGAGATGCAGCTCAGAGCTTTTGAAAATCCCACTAGTTGCCCACCTGGATCATTTGGTGCATTAAAAGTCTGGCCTCTAGTCTCTCCATCCCCACCTCTAAAATGGGGATAATGGCACTTGCAAAGGGCATTGGGAGGATGAATACCTTTGTTCTGTGTTTGTCCAGTGCCAAGCACACTGGGGTCCTTGCCCATGACTGGGAATCCTAGGTTGTACTGCATCACAAAGAATAAATGCTACTACTAATAAATGCATTAAAGATTGCGAGTTGCTCAGATAATGGGGGCCAGATAAGGAGCTTAGCTAGATAAAGACAACGGAACAGTAATGTGCAGTAACGGGACACACCAAGTTACAGCTCCTTGCCTTCACCTTCCAGGCTCCACACCACCCCATCCTGCACATGCCTCCATCCTCCCTCCTGTCCCCTTTGGCATGGCAGCAGTCGAGCTGCAGGATGCTGTAGTCTACGAGGACCTGAGCCTTGGAGTTTATTTGGAGTTTATCCTGTTGCTCATTTCATTGGCTTGGGAAACAATAGCCAGGGCCAGAGCTTAGTGGGACTGAGCAGGTAAAACAGAGGGGTCAAGAAGATAAACACATTCCAAATTGGCACTGCTGAGGCCCAAGGCCAGAGCTCTTTCAGGGATTAGGTCCCCGGTGCTTGTATGAGTCACGTATTTTCCTACTTACCAATAGTAATCTAGGCAGGCTCATTGACACAGCGCGGCCATAAAGCCCAATCGTTCTAACAAAGACATAGCATGAGGGAGAATGTAACAGCTACCGGCAGGAAGAGATGAGCTGAGATATAACCACAGACCTAGTGTCCATATGGAAACTTTAGCTGGGCACTGGACACCCAGCCTGTGTCAGTGCCTAGGGTATATGTGTGCACCTTAGCATATTGTATATACCCATATGCACCACTTGTCTTCCCTTTGTAACCACAGGAAGAGTTGAAACCACACACTGCCTGGACCGGGGAGAAGTAGAAATCTATTAGAAATGTGTGTTAAGGTTATTTCCCTCGCACCCTCGTTGTATGCACTCCCAAAGGCATATTTCATACCTGGCCATGACCTACCTGCCCATCTTGTCTGGGCTGGGAACTCATCATGGGTATACCATCTGTGGGCTCCTTTCACCCAGAGAAGGGAGAAGGAGAATTGGACAAGAATAGCCCGAAAATTCAGTGACTGGCCATAGAAAATTACTCATAACTCCCTGTGAAAAGCAGATCCCAAATGGCAATTCTATGCACAAAAACATGCGTGCAATTGCATGTCTAATTTGCTCATGCAGTAACTACAGTTGCCCAAGCAAAGTGGGTAGTTGCCCATGCAAACCAGCTGGTTAGACACGTGCCAGTAACTGATCAGCTGAATGCCTGCACAGTCACTGGAACTGTGCACAAATGTGTGCATGATTTGCACATAAACGTACTTTGTATTTATAAAGAACTTTAAAAATAATGATCATTCTGAAGAGTCAGGAGGGAAAAGAGCTCAGAGGAGACCCAACAATACAGGATGAGTCATTCCAGCATTATGGGCCTGATTCCAGAATCTAGCTGTGCAGTACTTAGTGCAGGAGCTGAGCTGTGTGGAGGACATGGCTCTAAGCCACCTTCCCGCTCTCCTGATCTCTGGCTTAAGGACTTCAGAGCATTCGGCTGGCCAAGGATCAGCAGAGGACCCCAGCTCCACCCCTCATCTCCCTCATCCTCCATACATCTTGTGGGAGGAGATCAGTAAGTGGCATAGAGCCAGCTGTGCTGGC
The DNA here is from genome assembly GCF_007399415.2 of Gopherus evgoodei. Taxonomy (NCBI): domain Eukaryota; kingdom Metazoa; phylum Chordata; order Testudines; family Testudinidae; genus Gopherus; species Gopherus evgoodei. The sequence continues at coordinate 16,878,849 of NC_044335.1, read as the reverse complement.
TTTACATCCCCCAAGGAGTACCCTACATCTGAGAACCCTCTCCATCCTCTCTGGGCAACTGTCCACCTTCTTTGGGCCACCAGAGCAGCACAAAGGGGAGAAAGGAAGGGGCTAAGCCTGGTTCTATAATTGGTGTGATGAGTACATGAGCTACAAAAACTGTAACAGACACTGCAGTGAGCATAGGACCCATGACTTATTTCAAGCAAAACAATAGGAACGGACGTGGCTGAAATAATGGAAAGACCTTTACTTTACCAACGTGCTTCCCTCTGATCCAGATGCTTATGTTGTCTCTGCACTGAGAAAATACAGACACCCACAGCTCACATGCGATGTGAGGAACTTCCAAATGGTTTAGATATGCCTGCTCATGTTGCAACTCATGACCAAAGGCTGTTTGTTGCAAAACAAACCACACTGGACGTCACCACACAGCTGGGAAGGGAGGATTTTTTTTTTTCAGATCACAGCAAATAGCCACAGAGATCTGTGAAGCCGGGTTATAAGCAGCCTCTTCCGCAGTTACGAAACTAAATCAGTGTTGGCTGGTGCTTGTGAAATGGGCGGCGAGCTTTATGCAATCCTTGTGGCGCCAGCAGAACATCGTCAAAGTAACAGGATGAATGGTAGTGGAGGAGAAAGCTGATCGGTAAGGGGCTGTCCAGTTGAAGGCACTCACCATCACACAGGATGAAGCCCAGGTTTCACAGGGTCAGTTATGAGAAGTATCCAAGTGGTCAGATGACACTACAGATTCCAACATGCTCAGGAAAGCATAGTCTGAGACATACACGCAGATCGATTCCAAAACACTCGCTGCCACTAGATGTCACTGAGGCCAAGAGCTTTGTAGGATTCAGATAAAAGATTAAACAGGAGAGCAGCCAGTTTCTTTAGTAAGGTTAAACAGTTATATTAAGGATCTTCAGGCTATGTTGGCTCAAGCCAACCATTAAGACTCTGGGGTTAGGTAGAAAGTTCCCCTAGGGGCTAGTTATTTCTTCATTGTGCTCAGTGGGGTTTCTTGCCCCTTCCTCCGAAGCATCTGGCAGTGACCATTGTCAGAGACAAGATATGGGACTGGATGGACCCTGATTTTGATCAGTAGGGCATTTCCTGTGTTCCTATATTGCTCTTATTGTAGGTCCCAATACGCACATGATGCCATGCTATTAATCCAAGGCTCTTATATGGCCTCCATTTCCATAATGTCTCACTACCTCACAACCTTTACTATGCTTATGCTCACAATACTCCTGTGAAGTAGAGCTGTGCTGTTATCCCATTGCGCAGCTGGAGAACTGAGGCACAGAGAGGCTAAGTGACTTGCCCCCAGGTCACACGGGATGTCTGTGGAAAAGCAGGGAGTTGAACCCAGGTTTCCCCAGTTCCAGGCTAGTGCACTAAGCATCATTCCTCTCTCAGTTAGAGCAAGAAATATGCTGGAGTGGATCCCACAGTTTTATAAGGCTGTGTTCTTCCAAGAGTCCACGGGAAATAGCAGGGCCAACATGGCAATTGATTTTCTATTCTTTCCCTGGAGGATTTTTTTGACTGCACAGTTTCAGCACTTTTGAAATCCCACACTGCTCTTTTGGCTTCCAGGTAAAGAATGCTTCTCTGCAAGAGTCCCAGAGGCCTTTGCAGGTGCTTCATCTGCATTTGTGCATCCTTCCTGGGATCTGGAGCCAATTCAGCAAGAGAACCTGGGCCAAGAACTGCTTGACAATCACTTGACTGCTCTTTCTGAGCTGGGGCCCTCCCTGCCGACCCCCGGATGTGGCTGTGTTTGCAGCCTTGCCCTCACCTCTCCATGCCTCTTGGGCTCAGACGCAGCAGAGAGCGATGAAGCAGCAAGGATCTCACACAAAACTTTCTGTCAGAATTACTGCCAGTTCTCACTCCGCTCTAAGGTGGTCTATTAGATCAACACCTGGCAATCTCAGCCTCTGGTTTACAGACTATGGGCTCTGTCCTGCAAGGTGCTGAGCTCCCTCTCGTCTCCTTGAATTAGCCACTCAGCACCTCACAGGGTCAGGTCCTGAATCTAACCAAAGGCCACACGTTCCAGTGTTAGCATCCCATTTTCACCCTGTGTGGAGACCAGCTTGTACTCTCCATGAGTAGGCACTCAGGAGTTTTTCTTTTACTTTGGCTGACATTGAGCCCCCGGCTTGTAAACTAAAATCTAGTTGATCTGAATTGTCCATGGGCCACTTTGAGTCATGGATAATTCATTCTCCACACATCTCTAATTAAAATGCTGCCCAGCAGGCTAAACGGGGCTGGGAATTAGCCAAATGTCCTCCTGGCCAGGTTGGGTCAGGAAGGCCCAATGTGGCTTGAATTTGGGGTGTAGTATCACTTACCCTGCTGCATCCAAAGCACAGGGCCACTTGGATAGGAGACTTTTCAGGACATGGAAGATTTGGAAGCTCTGAGCAGAGGTGAAGTGCAGCCGCTCAGGAAGGAGTCCTGCAAATGAAGGGCCTGATCCAATTCCAACAAAGTCTTTCCATTTTCTTGGGATCAGGAGCTAAATGCTGTTCCAAAGCGGTAGCAGTGTCTTGGATCCCCACAATATATTTATTTCAATACATACATGCAGAAAGCTCACTGGAACCTGCAGCCAGCTTTTCGGGGGAACAGCCCTACAGGGCACTTCCTGATTTTTTCCTTTTCATGCTGGTTAGCTACAGAAACAGGGGATCTGATTAAGCTGTAGACCATCGAAGCTGGGTTGGGCAAGGCCTGTCAGGTGTAGCAGGGAGGCTGCTGGTTCTTCAAGCCTACAGAGGATGACAGTATAGTGAAACTAGCTGGATAGGCCTGGGATTCAGGCTCCCCAAAATAAACAGCGACCATAGCTGTAAGCCGTGGAGGTTGTTAAATGAAGGAACCCTCCACACAGACCTTGGGACAGTTTTCACAGACTAGAGGCATTTGCTCGTGCAGTTGCAGTTTCTGTGCCCCCAAATTACGCAGACGGCTGAGCACGTTTTGCACATGGAGGTGTGCGCAATCTGGCCATTTAATCAGTTAGCAGTGTGCCTGTGACCCAGACAGAGTCTAGCATTTATCTCGACACAGAGGCCAACTGAAATATGAAGTGTTTTCATGTTTGTTTAGGAAATACTGCAGCTGCAAAACACCCATCGCTACCTACAGCCATGTACACACGCTGTTATACACACGCATACACACTCTCTCAATCTTACTCATAGCGTCATAATCAGACACGTACACAGGTATACACGCATACGTCACAGATTTGGCACCATTTAGACTCAGCACATGCATAGTACACATATACAGTGCAATTCAGGTTCCTATATTCCCCATGCATACACCACATACAGTACATCGTCATACACAGACACTCACGCGCACACGCACATGCGCACACACACAGCTTCACTTCCTGGAACAGTAATTTGGCACCAGCCAAAATTTTATGTGTATAGAAAGCTGTTCCCACTTTCAAGACAATCCCTCTTATATTTCCCATTAATCTAACTGCTGCTGTCCCTGTTCAGAAAGTGCTTTCACAAAACTACTTTATTACATTTCCGATGGGAAGGTTTTAGCTTTGGGTTTCTTGCTTTTGTGTGTTGTTTTTTAAGCGTTGCATTCTGCTTCGGGACTAAGGAAAACAGACAACTGGGGGAGGAGACGGGGGGCTAGGAGAGAATTGGTTACATTTCCAGTTTTGCTAATGAGAACTCCAAATGTGCTCGGTGGGCTGCTCTCAGCATGGAGCTCTCAGCAGCGAAGACAGCCAGGGCCATTTTAATCATTTCCAGATTTGTGTGGGAGGTCAGGGCCCTGGGGTGCCGCTCCATGTCAGTTTTATAAACACTGCAGTTTTTCCAGATGGTCTCTGGCTCCAGCCTGGCTAGCAGGTTGATTGGGCCAGACCAAAATAACAACAGGTGGAGAACAGGCCATGACTGCCTGACGCTATCTCCTTTTTCCATCTATTCCCCAAATGATTTTTTTTTTCTTTGCAGAAAACAATTAACATTTGCTGGGGCAGATCTGTGGAGGCAGTGGTGGGGAGGCCAGCTCCAAGGCCCACACCTTTGCATCGAGTGCAAGAGCAACATGTGTCTCCGTATGCCAGGTCCTTGCCAGAACTGGGTGTGACTTAGAGGCTAACCACACTCCTGGAATCACAAGTTTCTTTGTGTTTGGGTTTCTTTCTTTGCTTGGCCGTCTTACTTTACCCAGCACAGCCCCTCTGCCAAGCACCATACAAACACTCACAACGCGAGAGAGGGATTATGCACAAGTTGGGGGGAAACCGAGGCACACAGCTGCCTAGGGCCAGATTTGTCAAAAGTGTTAAAGGAATGAACAAATTGTGCACAAAACGCATGTTCAGCTGTGTATCTATTCTGCATACACAGACACGAAAGTTAAACATATAAATGGGGGAATTAGGCTCCCAAGTTGGGTGGTTAGCCATACCATTATACAACTAACCATTTTGCACCTGCAATCACAGCAGTTTCACAGACAAATTGGTTCTGCAGCCAAGCGTGGCTTTTGGACGTACATTTGCATGCCTAAATATTTTGAAAATCTGGCACTATATATATGTCTTGCCCAAGGCTAAACTACAAAGTTCCAAAGTCCAGACTAGAAATTGGGCTTCCTGCCTTCCAAAGACCGCCGCTGCTTGTTTTGTAGACAAAGGCAGTAAAAAAGGGGAGGCTTTTCATCTACCCACACTGATACAATGGTCCTGCTTTTGCAGGAGCAATCAACCAAACATAACGGATTCCATCCCAAAACTGAGGGTGCAGCCATTTCCACGTGCAAAGCATGTGCAAAGTGTAGGTCAGATGGAGCTGGCCAGTCACTCCTCAGTTTCTCTCTCTCTTATTGGCATTAGTAAGCTGCAGCAGCTCAAAGAGCCCAATTAGATCCAAGGCATTGGGGGTTAGACTTGAAGAGAAAAAAAACCCTTTCTCCCTCAGCTGCTTTATCTTGAGGATTTTCTGTTGTTTCCTGGCTAGGGACCTAACTCAGCAGATCAACTGCAGAGATTCGGACCAACAGGCTTTATTACTCATAGATTCATAGGTCAGAAGGGACCAATATGATCATCTAGTTTGACCTCCTGCACAAGGCAGGCCACAGAACCCCACCCATCCAATTTTATAACAACCCCTAACCCAGGACCGAGTTATTGAAATCCTCAAAATTGGTTTGAAGACCTCAAGCTGCAGAGAAACCACCAGCAAGCGACCCTTGCCCCACGGTGCAGGGGAAGGCGAAAAACCTCCAGGGCCCCTGCCAATCCGCCCTGGAGGAAAATTCCTTCCCGACCCCAAATATGGCGATCAGCTAAACCCTGAGCATGTGGGCAAGACTCGCCAGCCAGCACCCAAGAAGGAATTCTCTGCAGTAACTCAGTTCCCATCCCATCCAACATCTCCCCGCAGACCATTGAGCAGACCTATCTGGTGGTAATCCAAGATCAATTGCCCAAATTAATGATCCTATCATAACATCCCCTCCATATACTTATCAAGCCTTGTCTTAAAGCCAGAAAAGTCTTTTGCCCCTACTACTTCCCTCGGAAGGCTGTTCCAGAACTTCACTCCCCTAATGGTTAGAAACCTTCGTCTAATTTCAAGTCTAAACTTCCTAATATCCAATTTATACCCATTCGTCCTTGTGCCTATATTAGTACTAAACTTAAATAATTCCTCTCCCTCCCTAACGTTAACCCCCCCTGATATATTTATATAGAGCAACCATATCCCCTCGCAGCCTTCTTTTGGCCAGGCTAAACAAGCCAAGCTCTTTGAGTCTCCTTTCATAAGGCAGTTTTTCCATTCCTCGGATCATCCTTGTAGCCCGTCTCTGAACCTGTTCCAGTTTGAATTCATCCTTCTTGAACATGGGACACCAGAACTGCACACAGTATTCCAGATGGGGTCTCACCAACGCCTTATATAACGGTACTAACACCTCCTTATCCTTGCAAGAAATACCCCGCCTGATGCATCCCAAAATCGCATTTGCTTTTTTAACAGCCATATCACATTGGCGACTCATAGTCATCCTGCTATCAACCAGTACCCCAAGGTCCTTCTCCTCCTCCGTCGCTTCCAACTGATGCGCCCCCAACGTATATCCAAAATTCTTATTAATAATTCCTAAATGCATGACCTTGCACTTTTCACTATTGTATTTCATCCTATTTCTATTACTCCAGTTTACAAGGTGGTTCAGATCTTCCTGAATAGTATCCTTGTCCTTCTCCGTGTTAGCAATACCCCCCAGCTTTGTGTCATCCGCAAACTTTATTAGCACATTCCTGCTCTTTGTGCCAAGGTCAGTAATAAAAAGGTTAAATAAGATCGGTCCCAAAACCGATCCTTGAGGGACTCCACTAGTGACCTCCTTCCAGCCTGACAGTTCACCTTTCAATACGACCTGCTGGAGTCTCCCCTTTAACCAGTTCCTTATCCACCTTACAACTTTCATATTCATCCCCATCTTTTCCAATTTAACTAACAGTTCCCCATGCGGAACCGTGTCGAACGCCTTACTGAAATCTAGGTAAATTATATCTACCGCATTTTCTTTATCTAAGTAATCCCCACCTTCTCAAAGAAGGAGATCAGATTGGTTTGACACGATCTACCTTTAGTAAATCCATGTTGCAATTCATCCCAATTATTATTCCATGACTGGATCTCAATCTTTACTCTTCTGAGTCCTATGGTGACATTCCTCCTTCATTTTTTTCATTAACTCTATAGGAAGGTAGTGCCAAATTAGTCGCCCGGGAGTATGAAGTCTGCAGTGTACATTTCCAGGGCTGAGAGGTGGAACTCAGCCTCCGTGGCACATCCACTCCTTCACTTCTCCATTGAGACAGCCAGCAAGGGTGCCCCATTAGTGCCATTAGTTTTGGTGGCTTTGTGATGTGGACACTTGTCCACCAGGAGCTGCTCTGAGATCTATCAGCCAGAGGGTAGGGGGTCTATTTCACGAGTCGGTGGGTGAGACTTTGTGGCCTGCAATGTGTAGGGGGTTAGATTAGATGATCATGATGGTCCCTTCTGGCTTTAAAGTCTACGAGCTCCTCCAGGACTGGGCTAGATTTGAACCATCAGTCCCAAATCCCAGCTCTCTGTCATTTTAGATTTTACAAAATTTACAGAAATTTTCAGATTTTGTCCTCCCCCCCTCCTCCAAATTTTGGACTATTCTGCTTTATTTTCCACCCTAGTTCTAGACTTTGAGCTTATGGCTCATGTGCCACTGAAAGGCAAATTAATCTCCTGCCAGTTGGGTGGAAGCTGACATTTGGTACTGGGGGCTCCACAAACTAGCTCCTTAATACTAGTCACAGCAGTAATCCAGTAGCAGGCAGCATAGGAAGTGCCTGTTAAACTGGGACATCAGGCTAATATCTGACATCTGGTGCAGTCCTGCTCTCTGAATCCATGTGCTCTGGCAAGTATCTTGGGGCCCTGTACTGTAAAGCCTCAGGGATTCAAATGCCAGGGAGTACACGGAATATGTTCCAATGGCAGCAGGTTTGTAAAGTTGTGAGATTTCCCCAGTAACTCAGATTGACTGGGTAACACAATCCCGTTTGGGTGTTTGGACAGTCGAGGTTATGCTGTACTGTCCTTTATCCACAGCATTGATCTCATGGCGCTGCTATAAACACATCAGGCCAGCTCCTCAGCTGGTGTGAAATAGCATGGCTCCATTCTGGCCAATGGAGCTACACCGATTTACATCAGCCGCAGATTGGCCCATCACATTCTGCAGCTCCAAGCAGAAAGATAGGAGTTGGGGGTTGTCTTAACAGATACCTGGAAAACCAGCGTTTTCTACGACACTCAGACTGAACTGCACTTCACAGACAGGGCTATTTCACATTCACCTTACAGTGAAAGAGGATCTATGGGCCAAATCCTCATACAGAGAAGGTGGAGTTTTGGCTACAGGTTATAAAATGCCTGTGGGTGTAAATTAGAAAGCATACATTATGCACTGTTGCATACCAAGCCAAGTACTTGCTCATGTATGCAGCTGCTCATTTTAGACATCTAACAGCAGCGAGAGTAGTTTACTCATGCAATCTCCTGGGGTGAGACTGCATAGGTACAAGGCTTGAATTAAAAGAAATAAACACGAGGCCTGCAATCATGCATAAAAAGCCTTCACCTAACATTTATCCCAACAGTACACATCCGTTCACAAGTAAATGTGTCTAATTAGCCAGCTGTGCTTTCTGTTGCCACAACTGTGGTCATTTCAGATGCAAAATGAGCATGCAAGACATGCACACACTTTTTGAGCTTCTGCTCTAAATAACTGGACTATGGTATCTGCTGGCTGAACACTAAGCAACTATAGTTGAAACATTCCTAAGGGGCCTCAGCCAGCCCTCCAAGGGAGATATTTTCGAAAGTACCTTGGGGAGTTAGGCACCCAGACCCATATCCTCACAGACATGTAACTAAATACCTGTGAAGATCTGGGCCCCAGTTCCTACTGATGTTCAGTAGGAGTTAGGCACCCAGTACCCTTAGGCACTTTTGAAAATCTGTTTTGGTGATTTGCCCTCATAGATCTTCATTTTCCAGAAGTAGGTTAAAGCTCAATTAATCAGGATATTTGCCCATTCTCAGCCCTAACACTAACCTCTTTCTACAGACTACAGATTTTTTCCATAGAAAATAGTCCCCTTACGCCTAAAACACACTGACTCAGAAGAATGTAAGTCCCCCACTGTTAATTACACAATCCCGGAGTAAATATATCTCTGTCCCTTCCCTGTAATTTGTATAAATTGCTCACAATGTTGCAATTTAGTATTTAAGTCCAATTTATTTTGTGTTGATTAATGGAAAAGAGGCTTCCTCCTGTGACCAATAAAAAGCACTTGCAGGCAAAGAACCCCATATAAGGAGCCTGCAAGGGGGCTCTGCTCTGTCAAACTGCACACAATCCCACAAGCATGTCCTTCAAGGGTCTGCCAGCTGCTCCCAAAAGACAGCCAGTTTACCCAGTGGTTTGTGTGACAGAAGAATTTCCTTGCCTGTTATCACACGGAAACCTCCACCAGTGCAACAGCAGCAAAAATGGGAACGAAACATTCATTACTGAATGTATGTTTTTGTATATGCAATTTTCATGAGGCAGGGCAGCAATTGCACATCTAGTTTGCATACATAATCACCATGATTGCATGCACAAATCCACCGCATGTATAGGCAAATGGCCATTTGGGTCAATTTGTGTAAGGAACATACCCATGGGGGTGGGGAATGTATGTGCGTGTGTGTGAGAGAGAGAGAAACAGGCACAAAATAGGTAAATAGATTCACTTCTGCCACAGCTACATCTACGCACACACACAAAACCCCAAACAAACAAAAAGCTCCACCACAGCAACCAAACACAGGAAATCTATCTTGTCTGCTTCATTCAGAAATCTAGGGAATTTAGAACCTTATACTTTGCATTTTTGACGATCTCCTAAAATGGAAATTGTGAATTGTTGTACTTTAGGGTCTGGAAAGCTTTACTCTGGGAGTTATGCAGGAGAGCAAATCTGGAAACTCTCGAAGCTGGTGTGTTAGCTGTGGTGGATTCCTCTCTCTCCTTTCCCCCCAGCCTTTCACTTGCATTATTGGTTGTTTAGGATCCCCACTAGTGCCATGTCTGAATAGGTCCCAATCCTGGGAACACTTACACGCCTAACTTTACTCATGTGAGCAACCCATTTAAATCAAGGGTCCTACTCACATAAGTACAACTACATGTGTGTGTAAGCATTTGCAGGATCCAGGGATTTAGGTTGCTAGTTCATCATGGCAGAGAACAGGTCTCTACTTCTTTCTGTGCAGTACGTAGCACACTCAGAATAATAAATAAATACTTTGCATTCATAGATTATCTTATCCTCTGAACTTAAAGCACTTTACACAAGTATGTAAGCAAGTGAGCCACAAAGAGGTTAAGTGACTTGGCCAAGGTCACCCAGTGATTCAGTGGCAGAGTAAGGAATAGCCCCAAAGGTTACTATGCCCAACCTCTAGCCCCTGGACAGTTGAGAGTATTAACAAATAAAATCAGAGTTTGGTTTGCAGAGGAAGGGGCTCTCCTGGCTCCCCACATCCCTTCCCCTTTACAATGGTCATTTTAATGATCTCGAACTTTTCCCTGGCATAGAGAAGTCAGCTCTTGGCTCTCCGCAGCAATGGTAGTTCCACCACCTATTTGGGCATCTTATTCCACTGCCACAACTTTCTAATGGAGCCATAGAACGTTAACTAATATTTTATTGATGGGCTCCCTGCTGCAGCTTAAACCCTTGTTCTCACTTTAGGGCCACATCCAGGCACCACAGAACTCAATGGCAAAACTCCCCTTGACTTCATAAAACTAGGGCTTGGCCTAGTGAGAATAAATGCTGATCCCTGATCTTGCCACACCTGTAGGCAGTGTGAGCTATAATATCTGTATAGTTTTTGTCAACACTTCTGAAGTGTGAGCAGCTGTTGCCCCACATTCCACAACGGGAGCCCATAATGATTTCTTCTGTTACTGGCACTCATAACTCTCTGGGTCTTAACACCCAGAAAACACTAGTCTCTGGCAAATGCTATGTTCAGGCATAAAGGAATTGTTCATATAAAATCAGAGCATTTCTTTGGAAAGGTTCTGAAGCTACATAAATCAAGCTTCCCACGCAGCCCACAGCCACCACCACAAGGAGCTATCGGAAATGACACGTGGTAGATCTTTCTCCGCAACTGTGTCGGGTGGAAATTGCATCACTTGTGCAGAATGGACAGGAAAGTGGGCTCCAGTTTTTACGAAGATGCTGAATAAAAAGAACCTCCCTCACTAGAAATAAATGTGTTTCAATGACAGGTGGCTCCAGTACCTGTTACAGTGCATGGTAGTTGTGTATGTTGATATGGCAAAACAAAATGTGACATTCTGGCCCCACTGAAGTCTATGGCAAAATTCCCATTAACGTCAGTGGGGACAGCATGTCAACTAAACTCTCAAGAAAATGACCCACTGTCTCCTTGTTACCTCATGAGCTATTGGGAACCTCACATCTAATATGGGTGTGTATGAATGGATGCAGCACCATGCTGTGATGCCCGGACAAGGTTTTCAAAAGTGACTAGTGATATTAGGTGGTTCAATTTTTAGGTGCTCATCTTGAGATGCCTTAAAAGAGACCTGATCTTCAGAAACTGCTGAGTGCCCCCTCTCTGAAAATCAGACCTCTTCATGGCACCTCTCATTGGGCTTTGAAAAACGGAGCCACTCAAAATCACAGTCACTTTTGGAAATCTTGGCCAGCAGGGTCCACCCACCAGCTTCCCTTTGGAGAGGTGGAAATTCAGCCACTTGCCTTGCTACCTGATAGCAGACGGGATTTAGTACCTACATTTAACCCTTGAAATTTGAGCTCATAGATCTGACGTTGAGACAGATACTGAGGGCTCCCCCCAGGGAATGCCACTGGGAGGGGGGTGGTATGAATGAAACCGCACATGCTCTGGCTGCTTCTTCACGGCGGGTAGCAATCGATTACTTGGGGATCGATATATCGCGTCTCATCTAGACGCGATATATCAATCCCCGAACGCGCTTATATTGATTCCGGAACTCCACCAAACCGAATGGAGTTGCGGAGTCCACATGGGGAGCCGCGGACATCGATCCCGCGCCGTGAGGACGGTGAGTAATTCGATCTTAGATACTTCGACTTCAGCTACGTTATTCAGTGAAGTTGCGTATCTGAGATCGATTTTCCCCCGTAGTGTAGACCAGCCCTCAGTCTCAGCATTTGCACTTGCAGTGAATACAGAACCCATTCCCCCAGCCTAGTGAGGAGTGGTTTAGTAAAACTGAGATCCTGTCCTGAACTGTTGCATAGCATTACTGTGCACTGGAAAGCCCTCATTCAGGAAAGTGGGAAATACGTGCTTCATTTTAAGCATATAAAATCCCACTGACTTCAATAGAATGTATGAGTGTGCTTTAATGCTTTCCAAAATGGATGCTTTAAAGAGCTGGGATGTTTCACTCCAGAAGTGCAATACCTGGACACAGACACTATTTGGGGATTCCTTGGGGGTGAATGGCACAGTCAGCAATGACATATTGATCATTATTTTCTGCTAAGTCAATACACTGTTGAACTGAACATTGGAAAATATAAACATTGCTATGGACCTGGGTTTCTGACACCCCTAGCTTGGGTGACTGCTGCCACCGCAGCGCCTCACACCTGGAAATGTTACCTCGGATCACCTCCTCACTCTGATCCCTTCTTTCAAGGACCCTGTCCCCAAGAATAGGGGGCTCACTGACAAATACGGTAGATGCTCTTTGAAGGCCACTGCACTAAAAGCCAGTCACCACAGCTCCACTCCAGACTGTATTAAGAACTCTTACTTTATTAATTACAAGTGAGCCCATGAATGACCAAATTTAGAGTCCTCTCCTGAAACCGTCAGCCAGGCCCTGGAACAGCCCACCTGTAACTGGCAAACCTCAACACTCTATGCAAAGAATTCTTTTATGTAATACAATTATTATCGGGATGTGTGTGTGTGTGTGTGTGTGTGTGTCTACACTTCCCATTCCTCTAAGCTTAGCACTGAGAGTGGGAGAAATAGAGGCTGTTTCTTTTATTAGACAAAAAAAAAAATAATGAAGGATGGACATAGGAAGCCCACACATTAAGCTACCCTCTTGGAATATTCTACCAAGCTCTGTTCCCATGCTGCTTCTAGAGACTCAGGCTAGCATCCCTTATTGGTTGCACCTGGCTGCTATTAACAATTCAATCAAAAAGGGATCACAAGCCAGATATAACTAATTCAGAGGAACTTTTTTACACAACAAACGCTGTTAGTTTTTTGGTGTCTTTTTTTAAAGCTAACTCTGGCCTTTGTTAAAACGAGTAAGGTTTTTCTCTGCTTCAAAAAGCAGAAGGTGATGCAAACACATTTATAACAGGCTGAGAGGAGCCAGTTACAATACTATTAAAAAAAGATTACAATACAAACTAGCATCAATTGCTATCCCTGGGAAAAATCAGGAGATTGTTGGTTCGGAGGGGGGACCCAGCTCACATGAAATATTAGAACCAATCTACAACCTTCACCCAAACTGAACTTCAACTAAAACTTGAGGGGAGAGGTGGAAGAATAATTATAAATATATAATTGCTAACAGTGCCATTCACTCCCAAATACTGTCTGTGTCTAGGTTTCTAAAAACTTGGGCTATATTTTTTTCTACCCCATTTCTTTTTAATGTCTTGGGGTTTGGGGTTTCCTGGTTCTGGATCAGATGACATAAGAATTGCCATATTGGGTCAGACCAATGGTCCATCTAGCCCAGTATTCTGTCTTCCGACAGTGGCCAATGTCAGGGGCTTCAGAGAGAATGAACAGAACAGTGGAATTTTGAGTAATCTGTCACCTGTTGTCCAGTCTGAACTTCTAGCACTCAGAGGCTTAGGGACATCCAGAGCATGGGGTTCTGTCCCTGACCATCTTGGCTAACAGCCATTGATGGATCTATCCTTCATGAACTTATTGATTTCTTTTTTGAACTTCATTATACTTTTGGCCTTAACATCCCATGGCAATGAGTTCCACAGGTTGACTGTGTACAGTGTGAATCATTATATGTTGTATGGCATAATGAGAAAGCTTAGTCTTGTGAAATTTCCAGCCTAGCTTGGGAGCCTTGGAAAGTTCAGAGCTGAGATAAGTAGCCATCTGTGGGGCACTTATCTGAACCAAATAGAATTGCTGAACCTTTTTAGGTTCAACCATAATTAAGGGCCATATCAGCCCACATGTGAGAAATACTTGCACAAGATACAGGCCAGTCCATGTGCTCCCACTCATGGAGCTTTCACTTCATCCTTGCATTGATGGAGGTTCTCCCTATCCCTAGAAGAATGGGCAAAGAGGTTCACTCTAAACCCCTGGATGTCCTGAGATCCATACGTATCTTGGGAGAACTCCAATAGGCTTGATGCTTCCTGCCCCTCCCATCCCTCACTTATTATTTTTTTTTAACATTTATATTGTGATGGTGCTCAGAGGCCTCAAAAAAGTTGGGGCCTCATTGTGGTAGGTGCAGTGCAGAAATGCAATAAGAGACAGTCCCGTAGCAGTGACACTTCCTTGTGAACAAGAGAAATACACTTTTTGAATGAAAATGCCCTAACATCCCCAACCCCAGGTGTCAGTCAGAAATGCTAATTATTCTCTTTGCTGGCCAAAAGACAGAAACATTGATATATCCGTCAGCTTAGCTATGAATAGGGTTGTTGGTTACCCACAGCACATCCCAAACCCAATTCAACCAAAGCTGTTGCTGGGTTGATGCCTGATCTCTGTATTGCAGGATGGATGATGAAGGAGTGGGAGAGGAACTGAAGAAGGAATGAGGATGGTAAAGATCCATTGGACTGACATGTTCAGGGGTTTCACATACGTTAGAAGACCAGGGGCAAAGAGTTGACTGCAAAGATGGACATGATGGAATCCTTGTGCCTGCATGAATCCACATTTGCACATGCCTCATGTTCAGCTCAGTCCGTGTGTGCACTTACCTGCTTTGCAACATGTTGTGTGTTTTTTAAGGTCTGAGACAGGCACACTCACCTTTATTTATCCATTTTTCAATGTTATGTTGTTTGGATTGTCACTACCTGTAATGAAGCAGTGCCCCCTCACCCTCCAACACTCCAGGAACCTTGATGATCTTTGAAGAACACTAATAAATAAACAGACCCATCAGTTCCCCCAGATCAAATACAATAAACCAGACACAATGTAAATACAACACAAATGAATGGAGCTCCCTACATAATCCCTGGAGTCCTGCCATCCCCTAACCCTACTCAACACCCATCTCTGCACAAAGAGAGGAAAGACGTGCCTTGAAGTGTGCCCGTTAGGCCAATGCACCTGGGCTGTTAAGGACCTGGAAAAGAAATAAGTTTCCAAAGATGAGGTCCTAGCAGAGAGCACCCTGCCAGCCACCCTCTCTATGTTACACTGCCCAGGTGCCTTCACTGACCACAGCTCAGGCAGAATGTCATGGGTGAGGGATGTCTCTTAGATAGGTCCCAGACCATTTAGTGCTTTATAGGTCTAAACCAACATCTTAAAATCAATCCAAATACCAAGAGGTGACCAGGGCCGGTAGAGAGAAAGAGACTCTGCTTAACAAGCCAGGTGCCAAATTCTGCATCGGCCACACCACCATGTGGGTGAACCCATACTCTCTGACCCCCAAGACTCATTCCATTCACATTAAACTTCTTATCATCAGCCAGTGACAACACGGAGCCGTCACCATCCTTGCTGCCCTTCTCAGTACCTTTTTCATGCCTTCGCTATGTCCTCTGTTACACAGTGTTCAAAGCTGAGACCAGCACTCCAGGTGTAATGTGGTGGTAGGGGGCTCTGACTTGCAAAATGTGGCCCTCGGTCTTGCATTAAGTTAAATGGAAAGCATAAAACAGAGAGAAAGGGCAGCCTGAGGATTTCGTAGATAGTAATAGACTTAGTAGACTGGAGATTTCATAAGTAAGATTAACTGGCTAGTAAGATAGCCAGACTAGATACATAAGAAAGACTAAGCAGATTTCATAGATTTACTTAGATTGTACATTTTTGGGGGCAGGGCCTGTCTTTTTGTTCTGTGCTGGTCCCCTGCCTATGGGTCCTGCTCCACAACTGAAGCTCCCAGGTGCTACTGCAATCAACTGTCATCATAAATAAAATAAAATAAATAAACAAACAAACAGAATAAATCCTGCAATGGAAAAGATGCGTGTGAATGTGAAACATGCAGTGCTCTTCCAAATGTCCCTCCCAGGGATGGCTGCTCTCCGGAACTGTTATTTTCCAGAAATAAAAAAGAAATGGAGGACATAAAAATAATAATACTTCGCATTTTTTTACCTCCTGGCTTCAAAGCACTTTCCAGACACTAATGAATTAACCCTCACAGTCCTCCCCCCCTCCCTGTGCTTGAAGTGAGCATTATTATCCCTGTTTCCTGATGGGGAAACTGAGGCACAGAGGGGTGCAGTGACTTGCCCCAGGCCACCCAGTGAATCAATGACTGAGAGGGGAGGACACAGGAGTTGTGGCTCAAAGTCACTGACTTTAACTAGAGGACCACACTAGCGCTTCTCTATGTGAGACTGTCACTTGGGGCCACTTCCTATGGTAAGAATTCTGGTTTGTCCTGCTCTCCCATCATGAAATAAGAGAATTATCATAATATTCTGAAAATTGCTGATCAATTCCTGGGACTGTTTTGATTTCATGCTCTCTAAGAGTATTAAATCACCAGTTTCCTCCTCATTTCTCTCAGAACAGGCCAGTCTGAGAAACCCATTGAGTGAGTGAATGGCCTTGTATTTACTCAAACAGTAAGCAGAAACCAAGGAATTTTCACAGATTAGATTCTTCCCGTTCCGTCGATCCCAAGGAATTCTTTTTAAATACTCATTTATAAGGACCATACGCAACACATTCCTCAATGCTTTTCTCCACGCATAGACATTTTCAGATGCCTCTGAAATATGCTTGGTTTTAAGAAGGCTCCAAGGAGGTTTTGCTTTATTATTGTTGATTATCATAAGGCGAATTTTCATGCTAGATAGGAAATAGTGAATTCACTCAAGCCGGGGAGAAATTAGGAGACAAGGGGAACACACAAGCCTTCCATCTTAGTACTGCTTGTTTCATACCTGTTGTTGTTTTCTGATATTTACCTCATAATCACTGACACTGTCTTTCCTGACAAAAACGTCAGATGTTTTAAACATTTGGCTAGACTTGATGTTTGATTTACAGTAGATTTTTAGCTCCCATCCTACCGAGCTTGTTGCTGATAAGAAGAGTCTAAAACCCTTCAGAATGGAATGCAATGGCTTATCTTCATTGCTTGGGGGTGGGGCCTAGGAGTTCTTCTACACAGCCTGTAAACATAAGGCCTGGTCCAATGCCCACTGAAGTCAATGGAAAGACTCCCAGTGATCACAGTGAGCTTCAGATTAGGTCCATCCACAGCAGGGGAGTCCCACTGGAAGGGCTAGGGGAACTGGGGGCTTGTCTTCACTAGACTTTTGTCTTGAGTGTTCCTGTGAACTCGCCCCCTGTTCAGATACAAAAGCCTCTCAGAGCAAGGCAGCAACCTCACTTGGAGGTACGGCGGCTGGTTTATATCTCAAGGTGTCCCTAGAGAGAACTCTGGCCAATGCCACCAGATAACAATCAAGTAATGCTGGTCTTCTAGTCCCTTCTCACAACCCCTCAGGGTACACCCAGCTGGTGTCCTGTCTTGTAACCTCCCTATTCTCTGCTCCCTACTCTGTATGATACTGCTCAGCCTTACCTCACCCACCTTGTCTCTAATATCCTGGGACCTCCATGAACTACACTTCATACAGCCTCCTCCGTCACACACTGCTCGCAGAACTCTGAGCTTTGCTCGGCTCTAGAGGTCTTGCACACACAAGTTTAACTAAGGGGTGTTTTTAAATGGATGTAGATAAATACCCTTACGCATGCACTCTCAAATTGATTTAGAAATGGATTGATGCATTTAGCTTACTGCTGTTTCTACACCAGCTAAATTCAACCAGTGCAACTTCAGCCCTGAGAGAACAGCTCTTGCCATCAAAAGCAATGTTGAATCGTCTCCCCATTCTGCTAGTTCTCTCCCTTCTGCTTGCCCTAACGTTTAATGGCTGGCCACGTATGAAAAGCAAATTCTGCTAGAAGCAAATCCCCAGGTCCATTCGATGATGGAATAGCCTCCTGAGGAAAATAGGGAAAGACCCATTTAGAACTGGCCAGTGCATGACACTGGAGGACATAGCGTAACTAGGGAACCACAGTGCATTTGGGAGTGGCTCACACAGCAGCTGAGTCTTCTTTAGCCTCTCTCATTTCTATCATTTCAATGGCTTTGAATGGTACCTCTAGTTTTGCAGCGTTGTTGCTCAAGCCATTACTTGGGCTTAGCAAATTGGCTGTGTTTCATAGCCACATGTTATAGTCTCTGCTAGATAAGATAAGATGCCTAGAAGAAAGGATTTCAGAGTCCCTGACTCACTAGAGAATCTTTTCCTATATCTCAGCTACAGAGGCCTACAATATACTTAACTATTTGATAGGCTTATCAATGAAATTTAAATGCCCATCTTTTCCTCTGGAAGAGAGACTCTTATCGGGAAATAAGGTCATCCCACTCAGGTGTTAAGCACGGAGGGCCCTAGCATTGCGCAATCGTCAGCATTCAAATGCAGGTTTTCCCACTCCTGTCTCTGCAGCCAGTTGGCCAGTCCTGCTCCGTGGATTCCCCTGGAACAAAAAGCCCCTTCTTTCTGGCAATAATTACTGTTTCTTTATCAGAGCTTTGTGGGAGCATAGGGAGGTACAGGTGTGCCAACCAGGACTGACTCCCACACAAACCCCTCACTGAAACATTCTTTCCCCACCAATCTGCTGATGAAACCTGCTCTGAACCCCTTTCTGCTAGTTCGAGAAACACTGTTGCCTAAGGAATACTCTGATTTGTAACTAACAGGTTTATTGTATTTTTTTGACGGAATCTCACTTCTGATCACTTATTGTATATATGAGCCTAGTCCAGCAGCCACTTGGCACCTGTTCCCATTAGTTTTCACGACCAGGTGATTTAGCTTAGATTACATTACATGATTATTTTAGATTGTAAGGCCCTTGCCTCCTCCTGTGTTTTGTACACACTGAGAACAATGATCATACTCTGGACTCCCCTTTGCAAATAGGGAAATATTGTGCCAGATTATCCATTACGCTCTGGTCCCTTGGTAGAGAGAAATACTCTGCTGGCATAAAGCTGCCAAAGCCAATTTCTGTGCCAACTGCCCTATGTTCCCCAGCACAGGGAGCTGGAGGTGTGCCAGAGACAGGAGCATGGCAGAGCTCCACCTCACTACACTATGCTATGCTGATCTTCCATTAGCATAAATTAGAGCAACCCCAACAGTGCTCTAACTCATGCCAGGGCCAGGCCAGCCAAGAATCAGGGAGCTGTATCCTCTCCACTCTGCTCTGAGATGAGCTCAGTTGTAGGAGGGAACTGAGCCAGTATTTTTCAGATAAAATAAATTCCTGGATTAAAAATCAGACGAGAGCTAAAAAATGTTGATGGCAAACAGTCAGAAAAGACATGATCATTATTATTTTTCATCCACATTTCACGCATGAGAAAAGTGAGGCAAAGGCCACAGTGTAGAGCAGATAAAAGCTGGGGCAGAACCCAGGTTTCTTGATTCCCTGACCAGTGCTCTATCCACTGAATCATACTGCCTCACATTGAGATGAATGGCCCCACTTGTGTGAATAGAGTTAGGGGATCAGGCCCCATTGTAGTAACACTGCAATGAAAGACCACAGCATAGCCAGGGCTGGCCCAGGTCAGCTGACTGGAGCTTGTGGGCTCAGGTTGCAGGGCTATAAAATTGCAGCATAGTTATTCAGGCTTGGGCTGGAGCCCAGACTCTGAGATCCCACAAAGGGGAAGGATCTCAGAGCCTGGGCTCCAGCGTGAGCCCAACCAGCTACACTGCAATTTTTTACCTCACAGCCCGAGCCCCATGAGCCTGAGTCACCTGACCTGGCCCCTGCGAATCGGAGCCACTGGCTTTTTGTCACAGTGTAGATGTACCCTAAGAGCCCTCACACCCTAAGGGTGACAGGATAGAGCTCTGCACTCTCGCAGGTCCTTGGTTCTTCTACCGACTGCTCAGGGGATGCAATTAGCAAAGCCTCTTATTTCATTAAAATATCGTTTCTCCCTCTCCTGTATGTTTCCTGTTAGTGTCGCTTTCCCAGTGTCACTGAGGCTGGAATATCCTGTTCAGCTTGGGGTCTAAATGGAGTGTTAAACACATACAGGTGGGCAACCAATGAACCCCCTTCCCCTCAGCCTAGCTGTGTGTGAGGTGCAGTAATATCCTGGAGAGGCAGCAATAATGAAAGGATTAGATCCAGGAAGGGAAAGCCTCCTCCTCTGGGGAGACAGAATTATAGAATATCAGGGTTGGAAGAGACCTCAGGATGTCATCCAATCCAACCCCCTGCTTAAAGTAAGACCAATTCCCAGACCCCTAAATAGCCCCCTCAAGGATTGAGCTCACAACCCTAGGTTTAGCAGGCCAAGACTCAAACCACTGAGCTTTAGGTAAGGATTTAGCATTGAAGGCTCTGTACCTGCTCTTGTATTCTCAGCCCTGCATTGTCCTGTCCATAAAGCAGCTTCAGAAAGGAGCACACTAATTATAGCAGGAATTTCAAGGGGCCAGATGGTGTAGCTCTTACACAGGCAAGACTACCACTGAAGCTAATGAGAATTTTGCCTGAGTAAGAACTGAGACCAATTCTGTGCTAGTTACACCGGTGTGAATCAGGAGTAACTCCACTGAAGATGGAATTACTCCTGATTTACTCCAGCGTAAAGGAGGACAGAATTTGGCACTAAACTCTTCATGAGTTAACACCAGGAGCCTGATTCTCCTACCATTTACTCTGGTGCTGGCCCTTCCTTGATGTCAGTGGAGTCACTCCAAATTCACATATAGGAAAGCAGACCCAGTCCTAAAGGCATGATCCAATGTGAGTCTTTACACTGACTCCAAAGGGAGCTTGATCAGCCTCAAAATGCTTGGTTTGATTTGACTGCATGAGAATTCACCATCTTACTCTCCAGCCTGTGTTTTTCTTTTCCAAGTATCACATTCAAATCTCCCCTGGCTGATCTGGGATCTGAGGCTTCTCTGATTATATCAGCAGGGTTTCAACAGTGGCCTAAAAGGGATTGGGGGAAATTCTTTTTCTCAGGCAGTAAACAAACGGTCAAGCTTTGGAGCAGTTTTCATCTGCACGTGGCTTTCTCCTAGTTCTGTGGCTCATTTCAGATCTTTGTGCTTTTCTCTCCTTACTTACGCTGACACAAAAATAGCTCTGAGAATAATTTCAATATTTGCAACCTTCCAATAGCACCTCAAACCTGGAGATGATATTGAAGACGCCAAGAGAATGTCGTCAGATTTGACGAGGGTTTTTCTGACCATGTGTATAGTTTACTTTTGGCCACACAGCATTGGGCTCCTGAGACAGCACAGAGCTAAGCGTGCCATTAACTTATGCTGAAAAGCATTTGTTATTTCAGTGCAGTGTAAAATATTGCTCTGCAAAACTGGGTTGACACATGCAAAAAATCCAGAGAAACGACACAGTGACCCAAAATAGATTTTAACCGTGGCATGAAATGTAAGAGAAGGGTAAAGCACTACAAACACACCTGGTCACCCTATATCTATATCTATATCTATATCTATATATTTTTTTTAACAAGAAAAAATTAAACAGGAAACTGCCATCTGGATAACACAGAAAGGCTGATCTTATGGTTAAGACACTTGCCCAGGACCTAGTTGATCAGAGGCCAGTTCCTACCTCTGCCACAGACTTTGTATGTGAACTTGGGCAAATCATTTAATTTCTCTATGCGTTCTCAGACTTACAGTGTGAACTTCATGTCCTTGTGGACTAGGCCAGCATCATTAGCCTCCTTTTTGACAAGACACAGATGGACTAACTTCCCCCTTGTAGAAGACTAGCACAAGGTCCTCTCCACCACTTCAGCCCTGTATGACCAGCAGGGCTTGTGCGTCACAGATAGGGAGCATGGGCAGAGTGGCTACTGCCTTGCCCTGTGCAACACAGAGGTGAACTTCATGCCTGTTCTGTGTGAATGGAAACACTAGGAACAGAGTGAGCCGTTGACTAGGAACCCCTGAATAGGGTTGAATTAGCAGCGAAAGAATTTCGTGAGTAGGCTTGCCCTCCCCCTGCAAAGTCCATTTATTCTGACTTTCTGAAATTCACTCAGTAAGCTCACGAGTTACCCTGCTCCAGCAAATCTCTGCCAGCACTGGAAGCCAAGTCTCCAGAGTCCCAGGTCTATGCTTTAACTACCAGATCATTCCTCTAATACAGAGAGAGTGGGACAGGGAGCTGGCGTGGGGGAGGGAGCAGTATAGGGACCTGAGCATAGTCTCTCTCTGCTCAAACCTCAGCCTATAGCAAACCTGCCGTGCTCAGAACACAACAGGTTAAAATAAGTGCAGGACAACCGCAACTGATCAAATAATGGCTGATTTTCCTTAGCTCTGGAGGCAATTGTCAGGCCTGTTTTTAAAGACACTCTTGTAGGCAGCCTGGCTATGCTTTTTTGCTTTAGAGGAATTCCTCTGAAACAATAATAGTGACATTGTTCCTCACTTTGCTGGCGGTTTTATAGGGCTGGCTTTGGAGAAAGGTGACCATGGAAGACTTTTGGCCACATGTGTTTACATAAGGAAATGCATGTGGGTTCTGGGGTGGCGCCTGGTGTCAGCAGCCGCTCTCTGTACTCCTGACCCTTACAGAGCTGCTTTCTTGCTTCTGGGTACGTTTACTGCACTCCAGATGTGTGCTGGCTCCAGCATGGCTGCTGAGCTTCAGGGATCTGGCATCCCCAGGCTCATCAGTCCGTGGGGTAGAATGCCATGGTGGTTGTTTTAAAAGCTGTAACGTGTCTTGGTAACACATCATGATTTATTCAGCCCTTGTTTGACAGAGTTGCTTTATCAAAAGCTCATGTGAAGGGCTTTCCAGAGAGGAAAGGAAAGCTCTGACTTCCCCAAACGCTCCCTACATATTCTGGCTTGAATTGTGCTGTCTGCCAGGGGAAGGTATGAGCAGGTTCTTTCTGATACTCCAGATCTGCACCTTCTCAAAAAAAATCTTTGTCTAGCTTTTAAGTTGCAATAGGTACAACAAATACATTAGATCACCCAGCATGTACAGTACGGTTCTCAGCCCTTCTATACTGCAGGGGGAAAGTCCCAGGGATGTTTTGCATTATTGCACAATTGTTGTGCGTCTCCCCAAAGATGGCTGCATTTCAGGATTCCTGCGTACCAGATGTGTTAAGTTTGAAAAGTCTTTATCTAACGGTAAGATATTATTAATATGTATGAATAAAAATCATGGCCTAATCAAATTAATAATTGCCCTTTTAAGCCTGTTTAGTGAAGCGCTTAGCACGTGTTTCAGTCTGTCCCTATTCCACAGCCATGTGCAGAGCTCTTTTGAAAATCTGGCCCTACTGCTTGTTACTATGAGCAATACCCTTAGCATCAAGGCATGAGTCCAAGAACTAAGCTTGATGGAGAAGCATTTGCAGGATTGGGGCAGTACACAAAATTGTTGCCACCCAAAGTCAAAGCTACTAGCTAACTCCTAAGTCCAGATTCACTCCTCAAACTTTGTGGTTTCATATGCTGGATTCCAGCATTATCTGGGTCACATCCCACTTTGGAAAGTTTCAGTAAAAGGAGCAGAAAGAATTTGAAAAAGTAAGTAAATAAGAACAAATAAATAGGGTAAAATCAGAGCCAAGAGTGGGCAAAGTGCAAAGCCAAAGAGGACAGAGAGAAAGGGGGGATAAGGGGAGCATAGGAGAAAGCGGCATGGTCTCTTGTAGAGCCTCTGCTCATTACATGGCACAGGCTGCTGTTTAGCTAGAAAATTTTTGTTTTGTTTTTTATTAAAACATCCTGAATAAATTAAAAGTTAAACAATATTCAAAAAAAAAAAAAAGGTTTGGAAGCTCAAACTAGTTTTGTGACTCCCCAAAATAGTTTGAAAGGAGCAAACCTCAGAGTGCCCTGGGTTTGCCTGTCCCTAGGGTTGGCTGATGATGCTCAGTACTAGAGTGAAAGTGAGTTTGTCCTTAAACAATAAATATTGGAGCATGAGCAGGGTGAACAAGGCAACCTAAAAGAGGGTTGTTTTAATCTCCTTAATATCTAAGGTGAGTAAATAACTAGCTTGTTTGACCAGCTGACATGGGTGGCAGCCGAATCTCTCCACCTTTCAAGCTATACCCCCACTAGATGCTCAAGAGAATATACCAGTGCAGGATCTGCCACCAGACTGTTCAATGAGAATAATGTTCTGCTTCATCTACTCTCATCTTTATGCTTTTTTACATTAAGCTGAAGCTGCACCTCTTAGACCCTGGTCCTCCAATATGGCATCATTGCACTGCTCTGCTCTAACTTGTGCCATGCTGGCATCTGTCAGCCTTTGGGACTGGAGAGCACAAAGACGTCATACAATCATCTTTGTGCCCTCACGTGCCCCCCAGGCTCTTGCACCAAGCACTGCTCAGCCAAGGATTGGGTGCAGGGAAGCAAC
Source organism: Gopherus evgoodei (assembly GCF_007399415.2). Taxonomy (NCBI): domain Eukaryota; kingdom Metazoa; phylum Chordata; order Testudines; family Testudinidae; genus Gopherus; species Gopherus evgoodei. Next base: position 16,854,493 of record NC_044335.1, on the reverse strand, counting down.
AGTCAAGGACTGAAGTGAATTCATCTGCTGCGAGTTCTTTCTGTTGCCCTGGCATGGAGGCGGCTTATTATAGATGAGTCACAAAATTCTGCTCTGGATTTCAAACTTCACAAAGTTCAGGGGTGTCAGGTCCACTCATCACAGAGGTAATGGTTAAATAGCTGCAACTGAAGGTGTTCCAACCTCATCCTTCACTTCCCAAGTTTGAAGGTATTTGTGTCAGGTCCATAGAGTATGAAACTCCTGCTAGGAAATCTTTCCACCGAGAAGCAGTTGGGCATAACGGACAGATTCTGCTCTCTGTTACATTGGTGTAAATCCAGAGTAATTCCCCTGGAGTCACACTGTGACAGTGATTGGAATCTGACCCTGAGCCTCCATGAAGCTGACTAAATTTGCTCGACAGCCATGTTCAGCATTCGCCTTCCTGATATTATTTTCTTTATGACTTTAAAGTCATAGTCTCACTGGGGCAAAGGGATGGGGGGGGATATTTACCCCAGGCTTAGACATGAGCCTGCTGTAATTTTTTCTTCCTTTTATCACAATGGAAATAATAAAATAATACTGGAGCAGCAGATACAAAGGCAAGAAAAATCCTGTCTGGGTCAGGCTCTCACACTGGGTAGTTCACTTCACAGTTTAAGTAAATAGTTCTCATCCCCAGACCCTTCAGGGTCACATAAATGTGCCTCTTTGCATGGAAGGGACTATTTGGATAGTAACTGGGTGCCTGATGAATTTGCAGCTTTCCCAAACCGTGGGTGTCTAGAATGTGACTCGGGTTTTTTCCACAGCGAGATATAAAATCCTATCAATTAATCTAACTTTTATTGCACCTCTGGGGCATGAGTGTGATGTTATTTAAACAAATGGTTCCCATTACCTTCAATTATTTTATAAATGTTTTGCACTGATTTATAGGCTTCTATTAAATGGACAATCTACTTCTGTGCTCCTGGGGGGAGGGGGACACTAATCTAAGGGCTTGATTCCCTCCCTCACTTCCTTTGCACATGCATAAGTAACTCTGCCATTTAATTAAAGCGAAAGGGGGTAGGGTGAAGACAGCCAGACACTTCAGTTAAGGTCTTGCTTGAAGCTGGAGACTGACTTGACTGAAGCATTCAGCGGCGGATTCTCCAGATCCCTTTCTGTAACCCATTTGCCTTGTTTGTGGCAGGCTGCTACTGGGCCCACTAAGGGAATTCTTGCACATGGGCTCTGCCTACACCCCATTTCCCCAGGCACACGCTATCAACCAAGTTTCCAACACAGGAAACCTCTCCCGAACCTGCCCATTTGACTTCAATGGGAGCAGGAACAGGCCCATTGTCTCCAACATGAAAACACTGAAGCAATGAGAAAGCATTGGGCAGCGCTTTATGTACAACTGGTTTTGTAATCTAACCCCAGACTGTTACACACCAGCTGCTAGCACATTGAAGAGACCAGCAGTCAAAAGCCAGCTCTCCATTTCCTCCAGGGGTATTAATTTGCCTGGGATTACCTGAGCTTTAAGAGATTTTTCTGTTACATGCAAAGCCTGCAGTATTACTTTTATTTATTGGGGGATTTTTTTTTTCTTTTTGTTACTTGCAAACACAATTTAAAGGCAGTTCATGGGCACAAGCGCCGCTTCTTCAACTGGTAGGGGATGATCCCTTTTAACAGGCGCTGCAGGCAAAGCCCTAAGAGCTGGATGCTGGCCCATGTTTGTCTAAACAGCACATTGTGGGAAAGGACATGCTGGTGGTTTCTCACTTCTCACAAGCTGGGCAGCTTGTGGGACATGTCCCACAGCAGGGCATGGAACCAGCTCACAAGAACACAGCAAATGGCTATGGCCAAGTGCCCTCCATGCTAGAGGCAACTCATGGCTGGATAATGTGATAGCCATTTGCAGTACTAAATGCCCTCACCTCTGACTGATCTTGCCGGGAGTTGAAAGCGTCCACCATGCTGCAATAGGCACAGGAAGAAGCTCAAATGTTGGCAGCCTGGGCACTGGCTGAGCAAAATGGCTTACCCCCACCCATCGTACCATGAACAATGCACGTTGGGGGTTGCTCATTGGGTACTGGCTTCTACCAAAGACTGACATTATGCATGGATCTATAGATGGATCTGAGCTGCGCGGTCTCTGCCACAGCAGCTCTTAGGTTCTAACCCATTCATAATCGCTTCTATCACTTCTTCCTATGGTGCTTTAAAAGATAACACGCCTCCACTCTGACTGGAGGGGGTTTAAGTGTCTGCTGCTCAGAGCAGCTATTGGTCACATCATTCTGAACACAGCTCACTGGTCCTACTCCTCTGCTGTGACTGAAGTCAGTGGGAGCAGAGATCCTGATCCTGCAAAGTGCTGAGTGCCCTTAGTTCCTGTTAAGTCCAGCAGGGACTGATGGAGCTTAGCCACTCCACTCTCAGGCTCATGCTATTAGTGTGAGAGGCAGAATTAGCACTTGGTACATCGTGGTGACCAGCCCTGCCCAAACAGCTTGGCCCTCAATGTGAACATACAAGACCGATCTGCATTTTGTACAGGATTTTGCCATGAGATTTCAAATTAGTTTAGCCACTAAACATATCCCAGCTAAAGCCAATTGCCCTGATTGCTGAGCTGCACACAATGGCATGTGAGTAGGCACTGAGGGCACCAGTCGATTTTTGCAAATCAGGGCAGAAGACACTTTTCTCCCAACTCTTTCATTCGCAGCTCGAGGCCCAGACCATGCTGGATCTGACGGGGAGCAGGGGATGGGTTGTGAGCACTAGAAAGAGACAGTGATGTGGACTGAGTAGAGAACACATCTCACCAAGGGTCATTCAGGGACTTGGCTGTTAGAGCAGTGACCTCTGGTTGCCATCCCATCACAGGACCTCATCCATCTCCGGTGCCACAGCGTTAGCCTGTTAACCCTCAGCACTACACATGCTGACAGACAGGACAGCAATTAAGTACTTGGTGAGCTAATTCACTTGAGTCTGTCTACATTTCAAATGGGTTTGGAGATAGACTTCTGTTTACAGAGCCTGCTGCAGTTTATTATTTTTTGGAAAATTAGAAGAATAGCTTCCATTTCAATCTGGGAGTTAAATAAAGCATAAGATGCCATAAAGATGTATTTTTATACATGTTTAAGTGTTCCCTTTTGCGTAGACATACCTCCATTCTCCCCCACCCACCACACACATCTTGTTTACAACACACCTTCATGTTGCATTTTAATTTCTTGCAGACTGGTGGCTGATGGGGCCCTGGGTTGCTTTAGGTGTAAATCTCCCAGAAAGCGTAACTGTGTTACCTTTTGCAGTCACTGATTGGCTAATAGCCACTGAAAAGCTTTCTAACCCCAGTGTAACAATTGCTAGCCAAGATTTTCAAAAGTGACTAGCAATTTTGGGTGGCCAACACGCGATATCTTAAATGGACCTGACATTTAGAAGAGGGGTGCTCAGCACTTGCTGATTCAGGCCCTTTTAAAAGTGTCTGAAGTTGAGTTCCCAAAAACAGAGGCAGCACAAATCACTGGTCACTATGAAAATCTTAGTCCACAAATTTGGAGTACTCATTAATTAAGTACCCTGAGATAATACAACAATTGTCTGGTTATTCCTTTCATTTAAGACAGCAGAGCTGGTTGGAGAGACTGAAGGAAGGAACCACATTCCATTGGAACATGCCATTCGGTCACAATCTAAACACTTCACAAAATCGGGTTGATTTTACCAGAATGTTGTTTAGGAAGAAAACTGGGAAGAAAAAAAAAAAAAGTTCTGACCATGTTGAAACGTCCCGTTCTGATGTTTTCCAAACTGTTTCTATTTTTCATTTTGAAATGACTTTTCATGTCAATGTTTTTGATTTCGTAGCACAATGTATACTTTAACACGAAATTTAAAAAAAAATCAAAATTGAAATGAAGCGTTTCAATTGCAATCTTGAAATCTTTGCTGAAACAGAACTTCCATCCTCTACTTAGCTCTAAAAATAGCCAATATTTTTCAAAGAAATTTAGAGCAGAAACAAATGTGTAGCTTCATCTTGGGCCATGCTTCAACTCCAAATAGTTACCTTTTTGTGATGTTTTCACCAAAGGGCAGCTTTGGTCCACAAACATCAAATATGCAATACGTTTCGGTGCAAAACGTTATCTTTCTGAAAGCAGAACGCCAGCTTCAAACTACTGAAAGCGTTGCAGGGCTTTTGCTCAAAGACCAAAGCATCTTTGAATTGAAGTGGCAAAAACTTCAACATTTTCCACACAAAGTGGTCTTGGTTTGAGGAAAACACTGATATGTCACATCTTTGTTACTGTACATTCCTTGCATTGTGGCAGCACCTCAGGGCCTCACTAACAGTCCAGGACCCCACTGTACTAGAAGCTGTTCAAACAGAATGGGAAAAAAAAAAATCCCTGTCCCAAAGAGCTTGCAATCTAACTAAAGAAACTGCTGCCATGCTGAGAGACACTGACTTTATTGCACATATTTCACATAATCTGAGTTTAAACTGTTCTGGCCATAAAAGCAAGAGGTTCTGCCAATCCCATGGGAATTCTCCTTGGAAGCTCCTGAATTACTTTGCGCATAATCATCAAATAACCTACAAGATCATGTCAGTTTCATTACTTAAATCCATGCCTCGCGTAAGCCCCAAAGCCCCAAAACTAGGGAGTAACTATGGGCCCTACGGACTTGGTTCCACTGAAGTTGGGGCATGGCCCCACATTCTTACAGGTGCTACATAAGCTTTGTTTGATTTCGGCATGACCGCTACTTCAATACTTTGCTATATAACATTCCACCGGTAAGATCATCAGCCATTGGGAACTGGAGTTACAGCAGGATGCATCCGGCCCATTAATGATACCAACCAGGGTTTTTCTGAACCTGCAGTGAATCTGAATCCAGCAAAAGCAGTAACTTTTAGTAGACTCTGCTTCCAGCTTCACTGGTATAGATTCTGCTTAATTCCACTGACATCAATTACATCGCTCTGGATTCATGCCTATGAAACAGAGTCTTGCCCACAATTCCCAGCATAAAGTCTCTCTGCTGGCACCTTCAATTTTTCTTCTTGCCTTTGACTTTATTGCTGGACATTGTAGCAGGCAAGTGAAAGCAGGGGCAGTATGCAGGTGTGTCAGGGCTGGGGGGGATCATATGAACTGATGCCAGGCCTGATCGCCAGGTGCTGAGAACCCCTGCAAGCCACAGAGCACCACAACTCCCCTTGGGCCTGCACCTGCTTCCACTGAAGTTAATAGACACCGAGGAGATCAGCAGAAGTACTCTGCACCTCACAATATCAGGCCTTTAGCCTGCATCAGTTAGCACCTATGATACAGATTTCAGAGGTTTTATCGTCTATCCAAATCATTCCCTAGCCCTAATCAGAAGCATCTGGAAATACCTCACAAAGGATTGCTTGGGGGAAAAAAACAAACCCACAGTTGCTTGGATGTTACAGTTACATGAGAACCCCCAGTTGCCCACCCTACGAGCAAGTGGGACTTAGCTACTCCCAACATACAAGGTGCCTGATAGACATCGCCCAGATCTGATAACTGGCCACCTGCCCAGGGATTCGCAGTCTGTACCTATGGGCCCAGGTGGTGTGAAGGGACAGGGCTGCCGGGATGGTTGTGGTGGTAATTTATCAAAGTCCAGAACTAATGGAACAATCATTTTACACGCACTAGCTGCTACATGACAGTCGCTGGATGGAATAGAACTTTTATTTTCACACTACATTCCTGACAGGACTAAAAAATATTCTCTCTGGGCCCTTTTCAAAGAGCTGCTGCTAGTCTGGGGGTCTTGATAAAAGGCATTTTGTCCTTTAATTCACTGGAAGGTCTGTGACCCTTACACCAGCACAGTGGGAAAGCAGGAGCCCGGCTCCTGCTGACCAGACCTTTCACACTGTTTAACTCAGCTTGTGAAATCGGTCACACAGCAGGGGGCTAATCCATTCAGTATTGGGGAGGGGGGAAAGGAGGCGAGGCACAGGACTGAGCCCACCATCAGTTCAACTGCAGCCTTGTTTTCCCCCCATCATATACATATTGTTTTATATCCCATTGAATTTCAGTGCTTTCTAACCTTTGTTAAGATGGAGTTAAGGTTGCAAGTTTCTCACTCGACTTCAGGGTGTGAGAGATTCCAAGAGTGGCTGAGTTACAGCAGCAGCAAGTCTGGAAGCCAGGAAATGAGGACAACTCAAGTGAAGCGCTAATGCTAACCCAGATAACAACTGCAACCTTAACTCTGCCCCAGCAGAGACAACACAAGCAAAGTGACAGCTGAGCTCTAGAATCCCAATAAAGCTGCAGGTTAACACAACTCAGCTTTTCTGCATAGCAGCTCAACACAGAGAGACAGCTGTAGGCTGGGGAACTCCCAGCAGGGAGCCACTGAGGGCCACAGCTGGTGCAGAGGCACTGGGCATCCATGCAGATAGCTGTGGGATCTACCAGGCTTGGGAATGGACCTTTGCTGCAGGGGAGCACATTCTGCTTCCCTCCCTCCTTTTTAAATGAGGGGATCTTCATCTCCTAGCCCGTACACCCTGCAGTTTTCATGGTGAGAAGGGGTGAGCGATCCAGCTTTCACTTACGTTGGTCTGACAAAATTTAAGTCAGTGATGTCATGCTGGCATGAAACTGGTGTAAGTGAGAAAGTCAAGCTCCTGTTATCCAGAGGGCTGGTGGGGGGGGTCACAAAGTTATCGTAGGGGGGTTGTGGTATTGTCACCCTTACTTCTGCGCTGCTGCTGGTGGCGACGCTGCCTTCAGAGCTGGGTGGCTGGAGAGCAGCGGCTGCTGGCCGGGAGCCCAGCTCTGAGGGCAGGGCCACCGCCAGCAGCAGCGCAGAAGGAAGGATGGTATGGTATTGCCACCCTTACTTCTGTTCTGCTGCCTGAAGAGAGTCGGGCCCTTGCCAGCAGCTGCCAGGCAGCGGAGAAGTAAGGGTGGAAATACCATGATCTGCCCCCGCCCTCCATAACCTTGTGATCCCTCTGTGACTCCCTTTTTAGTTGGAACCTCAAGTTTTAAAAATGCTGGTCTCTCCCATGAACATCTGTATAGTATAGGGTAAAAGTACACAAAAGACCAGATTTCACAGTCTGTGACACGTTTTTCACAGCCATGAATCTGGTAGGTTTCAGAGTAGCAGCCGTGTTAGTTTGTATCTGCAAAAAGAACAGGAGTACTTGTGGCACCTTAGAGACTAACAAATTTATTTCAGCATAAGCTTTCGTGGGCTACAGCTCACTTCTTCGGATGCATAGAATGGAACAATTAATTTGGTAAGGTCCTAACTATAACCAAGACACTCAGGAACTCTCCCCAAGTGTTCTCTCAGGGTCAAATTCAGAGCTAATGTTAGCCATTGTGACTCCATGGGCCTACTTCTGCTCTCACATCAGTCAGAGTCAATGTATTATCATCATCATTCCCATCTTCCAGATGAAGAAACTCAAGAGGAAAGCAAAGGGACATTCCCAAGACAGCACAGCAAAGTCAGAATTAGAACTCAGGATGTGTCAACCCAAACACTGTCTTCAGTCTTCCAGACCACAGTGCCACCACCTCTAAACAGCACTGGATGGCAGCACCAGTTATAGTGCAACAATAGATTTCCCATAAAAAATGCTTGCATAGCCATAACATACAGGTTCAAACGCACCTGCAGCACATGCCCCACAATCCCTGTCTAAGACCCATCCTTTAATGCTTCCTGTTTATTTTGCCACAGCCTTTTAAATGTTTCATTTATTGAAACAAATATAACGTGTCTTCACTCGGTCCTTTGTTTCGTTAAACCAGGTTAAAGCTGGAAGACAAAAGTACTGTACTTGGAAATCTGAAGTGTGTGTGATACAATGAGGGGTCTTGTCTCAAAAGACTGGCCAGGAGTCAAAAGTAATGAAATGCTAACCATCTTGGGTGCATTTTCACAGCAGCAATTCTGAAATCATATTTCACGGCAGCAAAAGATAGTCTTCATCGTGTTTCACCAGATTTAGAAGGATTTGTTCTTTTTTTTGCTGCAAGGTTATTAAAAACACTTGAACCTGAAACAGTTTCATTGTGTCCATGCGTTTGCTATTTATTATTATAAGCAAGGGTGTCAGGGCCATTAAAAATAAATTGGAAGGGGTAAAAAGTGAACAAGTAGTACAAGGAAATGGGATGATTGAAAACATGCAGCTCAGCTTCCAGTGCAGAAAATTCCACTTTGGAATAATACCTTTTCTGTGATAGGCAGAGAAAAAGATATTTAATTTTATTTTCCAATTAAACTGCCTCCCCGCTTCGCCTCTAGGGAATCCAGCATTCCTGGATTGTAAAAAGAGTAGAGGCTATGATCAGTTAGACATAGAAATGAGCCCAGACACCCACATCCAACACACCTGAACTTTGCGGAAGTTCAGACCCTGCTCTGAATTTTATGATGCAGATTCATCTCTAGTAACAAGATCACATTGGTTCAAACTAAAAGGGGGTTGCATCAGCATTCCTAATGGGATATAGAGTCCCTCACCTGTAGGTCACTGAGTCCAAAACAAGCCCAATCTGACAGTAACTGAAAGCCATTGACATCTGAGGACTCTTGCGGGGGCCGATAGGTAATGAGCTCAGGACAATTCCCTGCAGATATTAACAGTTGGAGCTTATTGGCTTCTTTGTTGGCAGCCTTGCCCCAGGAAGGATTCTTCCAGCTCCAGGGGAAGGCAGAACAGCAGGGCAGTAGAGGAGGAAGCTTGCACTACAGTAGTCAATGCTGTATTTTCTACTGAGAAACAGAGCTTTTCAATTTCCTAGCATCAGTCCAGCATCTATCACATGGACAGACGTCAAATAAGGCAGCAGCTATCACAAGCATTTAAACTCACATTTCTCCCTCCCAAACAAAAAACTTGTAAAAGATTCAAGACACCAAGTGATTTCAGTGTAAGGGCTTTGAGGCAGAGAATTATTTGGCTTACTGACAAACGAGTAAAAACATCATTGTGAAAAATCACGTCATATTTAAAAGGGTTATTGACACAGCATCTCCACAGCTCTTGACTAATCAATAGGATTAAAAGGAACCCCAGGAACAAGTTCCAAGACGCTGTTTTCTCTTTCCCTCGCTGCAGGAGGCAGCTCCAAGATGCAGAGAGGCTAATCAGCACAGGAGGATGCAGGATTACAGAGAATGTTTGGGGAATGATTTTGAAGAATGAGGGTCAAAAATTCCTGTAGGTGACTGCAATCAATTAGGGAGAATGTAACCATAGGAGCTACAGAAATGAAACATTGGCTTGCCTAGCCAACAGCATGCAGGCCCTGGCACAAAAGCGGTTGGGAACGTTCCATCTTATTAAATCACTCTAAGTTAGCCAAATCTCAATTATCTGTCATCTTTATACACCTATATACATCTACAAATAATGTGCCAGATTTTGATCTCATTTACTAGTATCCTTTGAAGAGAGAGTTATTCCTGATGGACACTGAACCCAGAGTCTTGCTCACAGATTTTCAAAAGTAAAATTATCGATGATCCAAAAACCATGAGCGTTCAGTATCTGACAATTAAATGGAAAGAAACTAGAATGTCAGATATCTGCAATCAAATATTTGCCTGTGTGTATATCGTTATAAGCATATTTTATATGTTGAATTTTTAAGGCAAGATACTGTGATTAAAAATAATGAATTTGCTTGCAATGGTATTCTTGAAAAGTAACAGCGAATACTCACACACAGGCTTCTCAGAACTAAAATATTAAGCCACATTAAGGGTCAAATCCTTCTTGCTTTAATACAAATAATGAAAAAGGGACTGTTCTTATGAGCAGAGTTGCCCTATCAACATCAGGACTTCACTGTGCTAGCTGGTGTGTAGACACATGAGAGAGCCCCTGCCCGTAGGAGCTTACAATGTAAATAGTATCTAAGTGAGACAGATAAGAGCGGGGAGAAAGAGAGGTGAAGGAACTTGTCCAAGATCACACAGCAGGTCAGTGCAGAATTAGGAATGTAACTGAAACCCAGTTCTACTGAACTTAAAGGAACCAGACCAGGAATGAATTTGGTCCAAAGACACTTACTTAGGTGAGTAAAGCGAGTGAGACTTGGTGGTAAATATCCCCTACTGGTGTCAAGGGAGAACATCATACAGTTACAGGAAAGAGCTGTTACAATGCTGAAAATTTTCCACTGGATCCTTGTTGTTCATCATCACTTTTGACTGTGATTTGTGCAATGCTAAGTGCAGGGCTCACCAAGCCAATCGACTTGACAGCTGTTGAAGACACCACAGGAAAACGGTCCCCAGCCACAGAACCCCTTTTCGTCCAGAGACAACACATGCTTTGGTAGGCAATAGCAGGGCCGGCACCAGCCTTTGTGCTGGCCCAAATGGCAAAGGGAAAAAAAAAGAAAGCCGTGATCAGCAGCACTTTGGCGGCAGCTCTACCGCAGTGCTTCATTCTTTGGCGGCAATTCGGCAACGGGTCCTTCCCTCCGAGAGGGACCACCGCCAACTTGCTGCCGAAGACCCAGACCCTTTCCGCTGGCCTCCCCAAGCACCTGCTTCCTGCGCCGGTGCCAGCCCTAGGCAATAGGCATATGAATTGGTGGGGGGTAGGTAAGAGCCTGGGTATCTCTGCTCCATCAGACACCAACTTTCTTCTGCCATCGAATGCACAGTTCCATGGCAGAACTGGTCATGCAGTGGGATCTGAGTCTATTTTTCATTGGTCTTGAAAAGAAACAATTCACATTTGAACCTATAATCTGCAATACAGGACACATACTGAGTGGAGCTGGAGAAGACAGAATCTAGGCAAAAGGATGAGTCTGTTTCACAAGAATTACTCTAATGAGAACTGATATGTTTTACATGTACTTTGCAAATTTTATTCAAGGTGAAACTTTGCCATTGTATTCTCCCTTTCTGAATGAATTTTCATAAATGTGTCACACCAAATCAATGGAGAAATGTAACAAAAAGATTCAACAAAGTCCAAAAAAGAGAATGACAAAATAAACTTTGTAGCTTGATGATTTATAACTTGAAAGTCATGGGGAGAAGAGAAGCTTTGAAGGACTCTGCCTAGAAAGCAACAATTACACTGAAAACAATCTCAATATTGTACATCTTCATAGCCTCTTTGGAAACTTAGCTCCTACAAAAAGCAAAGGGATTCAAATAAAACAGGAAGGATAATTAACGTCTGAAGCCCTCTCCCCCAGTACACGCACCAAGAGGAAATGACTGGCCATCTCTGCTAACACCAGACTTGGCACTCACACAGCATGAATGAGGCGCACTGACAGGGCGGGGACAGGACCGGGATTAGAATAGCAACATGCGATTCAGGACACATCGAGGTGCATCTTGTGAGGTTGGTGAGGACTCAGGGTTGGAATCACAGAATGTAGCATGGGTCAGGATCATGAAACACTGGCATCTGCTGAGAAGGGGAAGCTTGCACAACACCTCACTGCACTAGGATGGCTCATACAGGAGCGATTAATCTTTCTTTTTCCTGACCGCTACATTCACTCACCCATTTTAAAAAGATAAAATCTCTGGGCCTGATCCAAAGCCAATTGAAGTCAATTCGTAATCTTTGACTGAGGCCCTCTGTTAGATGAGAAAAAGGAGAATATTATATACCCAACTCAGCTGTGTTAAAAGCAGACAAAGAAAACAACCCAAAACAAACTCTCCTTCCCGAACAGCAGGTAGTGCAAAGGTGTATAAGAGCAATCATTTTCCAATTGTGCATCAGGTTGATACACATACACTAAACAGGAGTGACTAGTGTTAACTGTATTTTATTCCAGTGCTCTAATTGTAACACACTTCAAAATACCAGGACGACAAATTAGGAGCAAAAATGAAGGTTGAATAAAAGCTAAGGAAAGCATAGACCAAAATCTATAACATCTACAGGCTTAAGTAAAATCCTAATCTGGTGGCAGGACAATTGTGAAGTACAAGTGTACTATGTAATCCAACACACAATTTTTTACTGCATATTCACTCCATCTCGACAACTGAAAACTTCAGAAAGGTTGTTAGGGAACAATTCTAATCCACAGGAAATAGCCTCCTTGTTTGTAAACAGAAATAACATTCAAACCTTGGCACTGATTCCCCCACAGTCCCCCTTTGAAAAGTTAGCTTTAAAAACCCATATTTCTTGAACTTTTTATTTTTTTAAAAGTAATTACAGTTTAACAGGAAATGTTCACCCCATGTAAAAATGTCACAAGGCTATCAAACTGATGGATTCAATCTGTGGATCAAGCACAGACTATGTAAACAGTATAAAATCTCTCAGCAATATGCAAGATTATACCCTCCACCCAAGAAGAGAATAAAAGCAGAGACCACTTAATAGAAAAACTCATTGAAGGGACACCTACCTGAGAGAAACATGTTTAATTAATTAAAACCCTCTTTCCTCACTGCACCACACAATGCTACTCAAGACAGTAACGTTTGAATGAGGATCTTACCACGTGAAGAGCAAAGACTTGCTTGTTACTCGGGGTTTTGTTGTGGCTTTTAGTAAATGAAATTGTGGACTTAAGTTTCAGTTGCTTTCCAGTTTGGTACCAAACAAGGCAGAAATTTGTCTTTAGTGCTGATATTTTAGATTTTAACACAACAGAAATGGAAGCGATTGTCAACCCAGAAGGAAAACTATGTTATTTTATTCAAATATTTTTGCTAGTTTCAGTCTATTCCATAGCAAGACGACATTTAGTGAAGACATCTCAAAAGAGACACTTTCAACCTAAGACTTATTTTAAAATAAAAATCTTTACCTTCTCATACTAGCACCACAGGTTAGCGTCTGCCAAGTTTTCCATCAGGTGAAATGCATTTGAATAAAGGATGTGATTCTACCACTTTGAGTAGCAACTTAGTTCAAGAGCAACAATCCCAAAGAAATGAGACTATTTGCAGAGCAAGATAATTTCCGCGCCTGTCCATTTGTGATCGCAACATCATCATGCCACTACGGCAACTGTTTACATGGAAAAGTCACATTAGAAAAGTATAAAATGTGCTTTTAACTGAGTTCACTATGATTCAGCGGCTTCAACTAAGGAGATCAGCAATGTGTCACAGCTCTACCCAGCACACTAGCAAGTGCTCCATGGACCAGAGTTTGGCAGCCACTTCCTAGATTCAGACTGGAATACACGAATTCACATTTAGTAGCGCCTTCCCTCCACATGTAGTTAGTCCCATGGACTCCAGTGGAACTGCTGCTGGTGTAAGGTACAAGCCAGCATGAGCCTGGGCCACAAATAAGTATTAAAAACTTGCTGTGTGGTGTTTAATTTTCACCTTTTTGCCAGGTTATTTTACTTTTGATTTCCCTGGAGTGAGAGTATTAAAAAAAAAAAAAAAAAAAAAAGGTCAATTTCACTTTCCATTCCTAGCGCACTTGCCCCAATGGTCTGGTTTGGCATTCACTACACTGCAGAACCCATTTTAATAAATAAATCCATTAACACAACCTTCTTCCCATTGGACTTGGTAAAAGCTTCATTTCTAGTGTTTCCCCCAAAATCTGACCCCCAGGCTTAACACTAGTCATAATGAACTCTTGAAAGGAGCAAAGTTGAAAATGTTTTTGTCGGGGAGGGCGGGCGAGGGAGGGCGAAGGGACACAGGCCCTGGGATTGTTTTTTGCTGGGAAGCATGACGACAGCCAGAGAATGAAGGGAGCACTCTAAGCCTTCTGGCCTAAATTATCTGCTAACACAAATAATCAAATTCCAGGGACCACACTGCTCTGGCGCCACTAAAACAAGGGGAGGCCTAGGCCAGGCTCCATATTAGCAGGTGGCAGCCCACGTCTGACCCACGCAGGATATTCAAGTGTGATATACAAAATACTGATGCTCTCTGAGGAAGTCAGCATCACTCATAGTATCGTGGGAAGTTTTTAATGGCTTGCTCAAGGCTAGGCCCCTAAAATGTTTACATTAATACTTACATGTTGACTAGCCACTCATTCGGTCTCATCTGGAAATCAGTCCAACAGCTGAGAAACATCTGGCAGCTAACCTTAGATGACACAATCTGGTAGCTCAGGGATTTCAGAGGTCTCTCTGGAGGGAATGCAGTTTGGCAAATTTCTTATGGAGATCCAACCACAGTTGTTCCTCAAGCCCCAGTCAAAGCTTCAGTATTACACTTGCCATATAGAAAGGTTGTTGGTGTAACAGAGGTCCTATTTATATTGCCTGTTCTGCCTTATTAGTGATTACAAAATATTTCATTAATTATACATCACAACCCCACTCCTCATCCCCCATGTTGCAGGAACGTTTCTGAAGTATGTGAATGGCTTGTGTCTCTCAGAGAAAGGAGAGAAAAAATAGCCTTTGCCAGTGTGAAGCCTTCTCTCCCCAGAAAGTCAGTGTGTGCGTTTGAGCATGTGCATACCCTTCAGCTCTCGATCCACCTCCTCTCGATTTATATCATAAGTCTATTGGCATTTTGCAAAACAAAACAAGAATCCCTACCCCAGAGAGCTTACAGTAGAAGGTAAACAAACTAGGCAACAGGCCTAGGATGTGGGGGGCCAAAGGATCTGCCAAATAAGCAGCTTTGAATGGTGACTTCTGAATGCGAAATCGGGTTGTCTCTCATGGAAAATTTTTCAGTGACAGGAGAACTAGTGAAATATATCCTAAGAGAATGAAAGTTGAGCAACTGATGGAAAAGGAATTTTAAACAGACCATTTGAAACTTACTTTTCCAGTTTATGATCATGCATTTAACTTCCCTATGTAGTAATCTTTTGAAATAAAAAGATTTTTGTTGAAGACTCAACCTTCAGTTAAGGCAGAGCTCATCATCAACGTGCTCTACCATACCCAATGGCCCTGTAGCAAAACCACCGACAATCACACCTGGAATGAAGAAAGATAGGACACAAACCCAATTTTCTGGAAAATATTTTGCAGATACATTTAAGGAGGAATACAGAGGATGGGCAAGGAGGTTCCTAGCAGAGAAGTTCATTTTACACCATGTCCCTCCATGCCCACACCTGCAAGTTCCCTTGCCTTAGTTCCCACCACCTCCTCCTACCACTTTGTGATTTCTTTGCTGTTCCAAACTTAGGGAATGGTGTGAAAATGCAAAGTCAAAAAACAGATGATGATGAAGAGAGCAGGAAGGAACGACGACTGGGAGGAGCATGGACAATAAATGTTCAATCCTGCAAGCTGCTGAGCACTCTGGCCCTGATTCAGCAAAGCACTTGAGCATGTGCCTACAATGATGATTTCAGGGGGACACTTTCAGAGGCTTAAAGTTGAGCATGTGCTCCAATGCTTTACTGGAGTAAGACCAGAGGAAAAATAGGGAGAAATGAAATTACCTGTACATGGGCCTGCTGAAAGGTAACTTCCCGTTGTTGAAAGTCAGTCCAACCAAAGATTAATACACAGACAATGTCTTCCATTGGCATTAGAGACAACTCTGCTAAGTAGTCAGAAGAGCTTTGCTTACAAAATAAAGTTTTGCAAGACAGCCACGACTGAAGTCTCTTGTCCCTCACTTGACTCAAGATAGTTAAACTTTGAAGCAGAAGCAGCCATTGCTGTGGCTATATGCTGAATTAGCAGATACTCTAGTGAGGATAGTGGTGTATTTGTGGTGGGTGTTTATGCCATTGCCCCTTGATGGAGAAAACATGGTCCCATAGTTAAAGCACTGGGCTCAAGTGATGTAAATTCCATTCTAAGGTAAGCTACAGACTTCCTGTGTGATCGCAGACAAGTCATTAAGGTTGAGATTTTCAAAAATTACTTAAATGCCATCGACTCCCGAGTCATTTAGGCACTCCTGAAAATCCCACCCCAGTTCCCTCAGCCCCTCAGTTAAATTTGGGATAAATAATACTCTTACTCCTACTGTGTGCATCTGCCTATTGCTACTACAATGAGGTCCTAGAACATGCAGGTGCCACTCTACTACAGACAACAGCTTCTGAGTAGCACACTCTTGGATAAAGCTGATCAGTCTCTCTCATCTTGCATATCACATTCGCTGCTAATGGGGGGGAAAAGCATGCTTAGTAAAGGCAAACACAGGACTATCACTGTCACCCTTGCATTCTCTGGCTCCTCTGCCACTGTCTGGTTGAGTGGCCATGGTAAAGTTACCTAAGCACTTCTATGCCTCAGTTTGACCATCTATATAAAATGGGGACAGAGCTTAATATTTATTTATACAGCACCCATGGGTATGCATGATAAATGGCAACAAACTTCAGCTGATCCTCAGCAAATCAGTGGCAGGGTCTGGCTTACAGCTCAGAATTGCCTGGCTGCTGGGCCTGTGCTCTATGCAATAGATGGCCATATCTGACTCATTAGGTTCAAAAGGCTTGTTCTTATTTCAAGCCTCAGGCCCAAGATGGGCACTACGTGGACCCTGAGCCAAGGGGGCTCTGTGCAGGCAGAGGAGTCTAGAGAACTGTTAACAATGCTCATTGCAGGATCTAGGCTCTTTAGAGTAGGAACTTTGTCCTTCTGTTTGTAGAGTGGTATTATGTTAATAAATTTACAAGTATGACGATGGCAACTTTGCAATCTAATAAGTAATGTGCTATTATGCAATTTCTTGATAAATAAGTAAAAATATAGCCTACCAATTCTCTGGCTAAGCATGTTTTAATAATTCACTTAAAATTTATTCACAGCAGATCAGAGATTGCCAAATGTTTATAAACAAGATACCATAAAAACTTTCCCCAGATGTGCATAAAGTCTGTTTGCCCCTCACCTTTTTTTAAATACAAATGAAACAAAACCCAAGATCCACGTATTTTAAACTCTGTTGGGAAAAGGTTCTCTCTCTTCTTTAAATCAGATCATTTCCAGGCAACTTTAATACTGCAGTTTTGTTCCAGTGCATGAGAATCAGAAACTGAAAGTGAATATTAAATTTGTCATTATCCAAGGTGAGATAAATGGATAAAGTAGCCACCTAAAAATATCAAATTAACATTTTTAATTAGCAAGTGTTCTCTGAAGCAGAAGCAAGATGTTTATTAAAAAAAAAGACGAGGCATATTTTTAAATCATCACTTAAGTGATAAATTTACATCTAAAAAGTTACAGCAGAAGCAAGAGATACAGAAAAAGCACAAATAAGTCCCGTAGCTTTGCTTAATTACAGAGGAAGATGACAGTTTTAATTAATAAAAATCTCATTGCAGCACTGATGTCCCCTCAAAAAATAATGTCAAACAGTGCCACATATAACTGTCCACTTCTGGACCGTGTGGAAGTCATCATGCTGAACAGGCTGCTAAAGTCTTAAATCAATACAAGAAATACAGGAGAAGTGGCTCCACAGAAAGATTTTAGCATTTAAATTAAACAGCGTCTGCACTTTGCTCAGAGAAAAGTGATGTAAAGCTAGCTAGCTCCCTCTACTGCCTGAATGCTATTTAAGTAACCGAGCGTATGTCTCCTAAGAAATCTCCAATTTTTACTGCTTGAGCAGCCACAGAAAGAGATGTTACCATACTAAGGCAGCGAGTCTCAGAATGGACACATGTTTTCAGGGCTCATACTACAGGTCTAAAAACAGCCGTGAAGAGGCTGCGGATCAGACTGAAGCTTGGCCTCTGAAGCCCACCCTTGTCCCCAGGTTTCAGAGCTTGAGCCTACACTGCTGTTTTTAGCACCAAAGCTGAGTCCGAGTCTGTAGACCTAGGCTATGAAATTCCCTGTTGTGGGTTATAAAATGCAGTGTATGCATGAGTATAACACCTCGTTCTAAGGCCACTCAAGAGTGGAAATGGGAAATTTCTTGGTAGGATTGTACTTGCTGAAAGTGATTAGATATAAAACATATAGAATGTTTAGTTGTGAAGTGCAGCTAAAAATTAAAGGGCTGTCAAGGGAAGCACTTTTAGGGTCAAATCCCACTCAGTCCTGCAGGCTGCTCCCACTGATCTCAGTTGAAGCTGCATGCATTCAAGACAAGTGATGGCCAACAGGGCCAAGTTCTGATTTCCAATTGATACCTGTTCTTATTCTCCCCTTCTCTCTCTAGAGCTTTCATTTAAGAGAAGACATGTTTCAGGACACAAATCAATTACCTGAAAGGGTCAAGCAGAAACCCCATGCTCCTTCCTTCCAAAAGGTGGTAAAATATACAACCAGGCAGATGTGATACAGAGTTGTTTCCTCTCCCTATCTCCTAGCTCTGAGGTATTTATACTAGGTTTGCTGTCTGACAACAGGCAATGGACTGTTGGGTCTGTTCCACCAGGGCAATTTATACATCTTCTGCAGTGGATGCACATCTCAGTGATTTGGGTTCAGATCATCTTTGACTTAGATTGGAATGCTGGTATGATGTTCTGTTGACCTCTCAAAAAAAAAGTCAAATACTCCCAATGAAGGTTTTAAACACACACTAAGTCCTTTCCTCAGCAACTTGTCTCCATGATAGTACCATTTAAGTTATGTTTAAGCATGACTGTTCCTAGCATAGTTTCAAAATTAGCGTGGACCAGGGTTCAGGATCCGGAATACCCTAACCTTTACATGCTACCTGTTGTCAGAAGTTTGTGGGATTTGAAAAGTTGATTACTCAAGGTATTAAGGCCCTCAACTAAGCCTTGTCCATGTTATACAGGATATTGCAAAGGTAATCTTAAAAAACAGTACTGGTGTCAAGAAGCACAATAATCAGCCACCCTTCTGCTTTCCATTTACAATAATTTCAGATGCCGAGGTCTTTGAAATAAACCTTACAAGCTGATGTAGCACTAGTCCCAATACTGTTTCCACATTTTACAAGATAATTTCTGCTTCACCATATGGCGAGTATTTCAAACCAAAACACATATGAACATAACCCCTTCCCCCGCACAATCCTACCTCCCCCCCACCAACACAAAGAGCCCAGTTCCCTAAGACTTTAAGGTGAATTCACAAGCAATATCTAATTTTTCCCGTTCAAAGAAGGCTCTCTTCATAGCCAGAAATACCAAATCACAGATAAAAATAGGGGATATGAAGTTCTGAACAGAAATCCAGCTTTGCAGAATACACTATTACAGAGAGAAGGACAAAATCTTAAGATGGGAATGAATCTGACTAATTGACTTTCCAGCTTTGAGTCCCCCTCACCTTTTCTTCCTTTTGTGACTACACAGACAGTAGAACAGAACAGGCTGCAATGCCTGGATTTCATTCTCTCAGAGAGACTGCAGCAAATGAGGCCATCGTGGTAGGCACAAGTGTAGAAGTTTTCTGTCTGAAGGAGTTTCTATTTCAGCAGTTTTTTAAGATCATCACAGGAAGGACCCTCCAATTATTTTGGGTCTGGCTTTAACTTAAACCATCACACTGATGCGACTCATGTAAAATCCTCCTTTACACAGTACTCTCAAGGAGGCAGCAGCACAACCAAATCAGGACAGTTGTTTCTTTCACCACACAACATTAAATTATACGCAAAAATTTTCACATTTTACTATTAAATCAGATCACCATATTATGATCTGTAACAAGATACTCCAAAACATTTCAAGATTTCCCTACGTGATCAAAATTCTAAACATAAATACAATTAAAGCCTTGTCATATTAATGCACACTTTTTATTATATTAAAATCAGGCAATGGTCTGATACAATAAAAAGGCTGCTTATGGAATACTGTTATGTTAAACTTTAATTACAGAGGATGTTAAATCCTTACAACTAATATTTTCCTCAAAAAGAGTTAATGGAAACATCAATTGTTCATTGATTTGATAGCCACTGCTTTAAACTGTGGTTTTTTACACAAACACTGAATTTGTCATAAAACTTAGGACACACTAGGTTGTTTGTATTTAAGCTTGCATCCACATATCAGCAGTTTGTGGTCCAAAACAGTAAGTCAGAAAAGGCAGTGATTTGCCAGGAAGCATTGCCAGTAAGGTGTCTCTCTAATCTGCTGTGCACACCATTTATCCCCAAATCTTCATGGAAGAGTTTCTCTCACAACACCTGAAGTGTCAAAACAAAGTCTACACTAAGCTGATTTGTCTCTAATTGTCAGGTCTTTAAAAAGGGCCAAAAGTAAGTGCACTGTTTATTAGTTAACAGCCTCAGGTCAATTTTGAAGCACTGAAATTTGACTGGTTGTATTGGAGTGTGTGTTTAGAATTTCTACATGCAGAGTTTTCCCATTAAAGTTTGGCAGCTAGCAAATCCAAGCAATCCTGGTAAATTACCACTCTTTTCACCATGTCAAAAGCCTACCTAATAACATCAGCCATGGCCAGCTTGGCGGTGTGGCAGCAGTGCCATGGGGGCAAGGGAGATCCAAGTTTGCGAGCAGAATAGATACTCTTGTTTCCCAGGCTGGTGAAGACTAAATTCATTGCAAAAACAAAATGACAAGCATGAGGGGACAGGTCAGGTGATTGCCCAAACACTTTCCCCTGCTGGCCACTGGCCAGGGGTAAGGAGAAAAGTCACAAAAGGGGCAAAAATAAAGCAGCACCCCCTCTAGGAAGATGGGAGAGAGGAAAGATTGAGAAAACCCTGAATCCCTCACCCAAGGCCCATGTTATTGGGGGAGGTGTGGGGGGGGGGCAGGAAGAGAAATACAATCTGTGCTTTGGCCAAAGGGAAGAAGAAAAGCCTGCCCTACATTACTAGGACATAAACAATAAAACCAACCACAGTCACATTCAGCCTTTACTAGAGATAGCACAAAGGGAGGGATGACTGAGGTTAGCATACATCCCCATTAGTAGTCCACAAAGCCCAGCATAGTCCTGGAAGCTAAAACCTTTGTGTCTATTCTAATAAATAGCCCTGAGCTTCAACTCTATTGCAAAAGACAGAGAAAGGGAAAAAAAAAACCCCAATAACCCAGGCCAAACACACAGCAAGGTGATTGTGTGATATATGTTTTCACAGTTGAATAAAATGTGCCACACTGGTCTTGACAGTAATAAATTTAAATAGACTTTTCTTGATACCAGAAGTTCAACTATGTGGATAGTGGTTACACATGACAGGATTATTTGTTATAGCACAACTTATATTTCAAATGAAAAATTAGTATCATTTACAGTATCTCAAGATAAACTTCCTTTGAATGGGAACTTCCTTTCCAGTACTTTGAGGTCTACAAGATGCATCTAGAAAATTTACTACTGTGGAAAATGAAGACAGCTTAAATTGAATAAAGGGGCATGATTTGTTTTTGTTTTTTAAATTAATTGCTGTAACATTGTCCTTCAGGTGGCTGAGGAAGTTTCATATTTTCTTTAGACATCATTAGACGCCGAAGCTCTTGCAGAACAACTTTGATACTATAAGAATTCTGCCATTTTGCTAGGACTGATATGGCTCTGGGATCCACCTAAAAATAGACAAAAAACACCACTCCTGTCAGTCCTCGGAGTCCAAAAAATATAGCTGCTTATCAGACACGGTGGTTTTTAATCAAGTTACTGCCAGCAAGTTTGAAAAAGTTAACACGTTTAGTTTCCTTTCAAGCTTAATAAATGCTCATACTGTGTAACAACCTGAGTGCTGCTAAGGCAAAAGAGAGGAGTTAGCAATATCTTTAAATTACTGAAACATATTTGATGACAATTACCTTACACCTCCCCTCTTCCACTACTCAAAAAGAAAGCAAAGTATTTGTTAAGAAACACCTGAGTAAAGATGTATGTTCAAATTAACGTTCAATGTTTTAACTACGTTAACATAAACAGAAAAAAAACAAAACTTACCACTCCATTAGAACTATTTACTCCATTCATATTAATTTTTGTTACAAATCTTACAAATGGAGGTGCTTCTGGATATTTAGGCCCACATTCTATTTTAAGGCTGTATATTCTGTTTTCATAAATTGTCTGGAAGAGAAGAACATCTGTGTCAGGCAGTATTAGAATCACTCAATTAAAATAGTCATCAGAGACACAAAGTTTAAGTGCGACACACATGGCAGATGTTTTCACATTTGCTAAGCTACACTCTGAAAATTGCCAGAAAAATTCAGTTAGTGCCCAACATAGACAAAGCGTGTCATGCTGCACACCAATAATTAAACTATCATCTATTTATCAGATTATGGAATATAATCGACATCCCTGCTTGGAGATTAATTTAGAGTAAAGTAATCCAGTATCTCTCCATAGACTTCAGTTTCATACTAGGCAATTCAAAGGCATATGCAGTTTTGAATTGTAGGTTCAATGGGTTAGACTACCTCAGAAATGAAACCAATGCTTTATATTAGCCAGCTATTTAAACCCAATTTTCTGTAAAAACTATAGCTAGACCTCGATTTTTGCACCGTATTCATAACTCGCCGAAGTGAGAGTTGTGGGGAGATAAGGAGAATGCTCCAAATCACAATACATTCATGGGTCACTCCCCATCCTCAGACCAGGAATCAAAGGATTATTATTTTTCACAGCAATTACACTGTGCTGGTGCCTTACGGACATAAGACAGTCTCTACCATGAGGCGCTTAAAATCTAACTAAATATGTGGAAAGGAGGACATAAATGTACAGGAACTGAAGAATATATCTTGTTCTTTTGCAATTTTTAAAGATGATTTAAGACAGTGGGGAGAGGAATTAGGACAACTAATGGGGGGAGGAGGGGAGCGTGAAGCTAACCAGAAACTACAAGAGTTTTAAGTGTTCACATGGTAGACTGGGTCAGGGAGGGATTCCAGCTGTAAAAGGTAACAATGAAGGGAGCATGACAGAAAGCCACAAAGGGGGGAGGCCTGGATAGATCAGAAAGTCTCCAGACTGGGAAATCTGAGCACAGATTCTTGTTGAGTCAACATGGCTCTGAATGCCAAAAGACGAGAATGGCTCAAAAACTACAAGTTCTGTCATCATGCAAGCATACGGGCACTCAGAAACATAATGCTGTGTGTTTTTACACAGAGAGCTCTCTATGTAAAATCCTACTGGAGATAAGCCACAGGCAGGTTTTACTTTAACACTGCTAACTAAAATCAACTGTATACCCTCAACCTGGGGAATAACTTTGGTGTACAAACAAATGGAAGAACTACTTCACACAATGCACAGTCTGGGGATGTTGTGAAGGCCAAAACTACAAATGGATTCAAAAAAATTAGGTAAGTTCACGGAGGACAGGTCCATCAATAGCCACTAGCCAAGATGGTAATGGATGCAACCCCATGCTCAGGGTGTCCCTAAGTCTGACTGCCAGATGCTGGGACAAGATAACAGGGTACAGATCACTTCATGATTGTCCTGTTCTGTTCATTCCCTTTGAATAATCTGGTATTGGCCACTGATGGAAGACAGGATACTGGGCTAGATGGACCATTGGTTTGACCCAGTATGGTCATTCTTGTGTAGGTACATTGAGGTAAAAAATACTTCTGCCTTGTCTCTGCTAGGATTTTACATTGAGAGAGCTCTCCTCAATGTAAACACACGCTTAAGTGTAATCTCTTCACAATTATGGCGCAATTTGACTAAAGACAGATTGAGAAAGAGGCCAGCAAGCACTGGGATATGATCTATTACAAGATTTAGAGTAAAGAGACAGACGCATATACATATCTATTACTAGTAAACTAGAACCTGCCAGTTTGAAACTCAAGTAAGAGTCACTGTATTCATAGACAGGTATACACACAAATGCATTTGCAGTGGTCTTTCTATGCAACAGTGACATCCAGTGGTCAGTTATGCAGAGCAGGATTTTCTAGTGGCTTTGGTAGGAGAGATCTTTTTAAAAGGTGTCAGACAGGAAAGGTGAAAAACAGAAGACAGTTGTGAACCGAGACAAAAAGTTGTCACCTCTAGACAGATTGGATTATCCTACACAATTCTGACATCAGAATCACTTCACTGTACTTTGCTCCCATGACAATACTTCTGTGGTAAAAGCACAGGTGTGTGCAGATTTCAGTCTCTTTTTAAATATTTGTTTAATACAAGACCGTTGAATGACAAGTACTAAAAGACAGGATCATGTAAGTGCCTATAGTCAATAAAAATATTTACAGCCAACATTGAGGTTGGCACCTCAAATCTTCATGGAAGACCTTCTCTCAGAACACCTGAAGTGTCAAAACAAAGTCTACATTAAGTTGATTTGTCTCTAATTGAACGGTAAACCTTCAGCTGCTGTATTATGTTCGGTCAAAGTCACCCTATCTCAGAAATGGCTACAAAGATAGGTGCAGATATAGGCAATGAGAGCATCTGAAGGCTTCCATATAATGATAGGTTGAAAAGACTGCGCGTACTTAGTATAGTGACGGTAACACGCACTCACATTTATCATTCCATAGCAAAAGAGCAAGGGGATAGATAGTCAGTGAAACTGGAAGGCCGCAATAGTGATGAGAAAGGGGTGTGTGTGTGTGTGTGTTTTTGTTTTAAGATACACATAATGCATAAATGACATGTGGAATTTACTACTGCAAAGTAGAGGCCAAGAGTTTAATAGGATTAAAAAAAGGATATGACATATGGATGAGAACATATAGTTACATTATCCTTCTACATCGTTAAAAAGTAGAGATACAGCCTCATGAGACACAGCAGAAACCAATCACTGACTGATAAGGAGTCACCTATGGGGACATTCCATAGATGGTAGGGCCTAGAGGCCTAAAGTGGCTCACCCCACTGTAGAGACATCAACAACATTCCTGCCCAAATAAATTAGTCCAATTTGTCCACTACAGCCAGAGTGTAGTCACATGGATCATAGCTCTGAAGAACCATCATAGCAGCCATGTTTTGGACTAGCTATGAGATACTAAGCTTGTCACCACTGTAGGTTTCAGACTGCAAGACCATGAGGTTAGTACATAAGGTACTTTGAAAATATCAAATGATATGGAAACACTAAGCCTAATTATTTGTCTCACACATAGTGATAACATAGCTGTACCACTATCATCAAGACGTCCTTTTTACTAACCTCTCTAAACAGGAGGACAGATACTCTCCAGCTGCAGCATTACTGTAAAGAGCATGGTAGCATTATAAAAAGCCACTCTGAGGCATATTAAATACACTGATTGGGAGACAAGTGATAAAGTCAAAAGCACAGTTTAGTTTATGGCTAGAATCTCAAATTCTAATAAGAGTTTTCTGAGTTAGCTGAAACTTTAAAGTTTTGCTACAATAGAAATACTACCCCCCCACTCCCAAATCCTCAAGAAACGCCCTAAAGCGATGACCAAAATAGAACTGAACTAAGGCAAAATATGTTAATATAGAAGGACTGGCTAGTGAGATATTACCAGTATTAGCTCCATATTTAACTCTTAAAGGCTTTGAGACTTTGCTGTAATTCAGGGCTACAGGGGACTAGAAGATTACTGTGTAAATTAATCTGTAAACGTGAATGTCACTTGTGTAACAGAGCTAATCAATTAAAAGGTATCAGCATTGTTTAAAGTCATAAGCAGAAAGATATACTGGCATATCAACCCCAATTTATATGCCAAGTGAATCTGGTTGCATACATGTACCCACTCAGATACATGCATGAGAATGTCTGCAAGGGAAAAAAGGGGAGAGGAAAGCAGAATTTTGAGTGACGCTGGAATTTAAATCTGAAAGTTGATGCTTACTCTTGGAGGCCCAATAATCATTCCTGTCCATCTTGTAAGTGTCATATCTTCATCATCTTCAAGACCCCAGCTAACTGTACCATCTCCTACTCCTTTCTGACCTTCTTCAAGTTCTTCCAACAGTCGAAAATTACGAGGAACTTTTACTCCTAAAAAGAATCAGAAAAACTTTGAACTGAGAGTATTTGGCAGTGATATAAGACTGGATAATTGGACTGCTACTTTTGATAATCCTATGTCAAAACATTTAGACCAAAACCTTGAGAAACAGCAATATTTCTGAGTGGCAGTATTTTCATGGTGTGAGGAAGATACAAGATCAGACATTAAATATAAAAATAAGTGGAAACAAGGAGTCGTCTTTTTTTTTTTTTTAGGTAAATACAAAAATCATGCTAGTGAGCCAAGGCAGCTAGGCTCTGCATTAGTGCATACAGCCAGAGGAGGAAGAGGACCTCTGTGTATTCAGAGATGTAAGCAGCATTATTTACTTCCTGCTTCCTTACAGTCTGTCTTCCTACTTTATGTCCATTTGATTTAGAAAATAAAAGGTAGAAGCTACAACATTTTGTACGAGCCTGGACATCTATGACTCTTTCCAGAGTATTTTTAAAAGTAGCAAATCAATCTGTTTTGTAACAAACAAGTTAATTTGAAATTAATTTTAGTGGACTTCAACAGTGCAAGATCTAGCTGAAGTACTTATGTGGGCCCCCAAAATTGTAATATCTGAGTACCTCATCATCTTTAACAAACTTATGCCACAACACCTCTGTGAGGTAGGGAACCATTATCAGTACCATTTCACAGGTAGGGAACTAAGACACAGAGAGGCTAAGTGACTTTCCCTTCAAGACCAAGCCACAGCCATTAAGAATCCTGAATAAATCCTATTCTCTGTCATGTTCTTTTTTTTGCTCACAGTACATGCTTAAGAACAGTCCTAAGAGAAACAAAGATGCATTGATAGGACAGAGAACGCTAATGGAGTTATTTTCCACTTGACCTTCTCAAGAAATTTTTGTTTACAGAAATACCAAAAGGTTAACTGTTGAATAGTTGCATAACATGCAAGATGACTGAAGAGAATGCCTAGTCCCCTTCTCTTGCCTCATCTGTTGGTTAGCATAGAAGACAGAAATTCTGTTTATGGGACTAAAATGTTCTCAGTGATGAATAAGCTCATCTAGTGCTCAAGAAACATCTCTAGTACATGACATGAGGGAAGAGGCAAAGCAAGAGCCTTGAAAATATCTCCTTTGACTGCTTGAGAACCTGGAAGGGTTGTCACATTGCATATGAGAGAGTTTAGAGAAGGACAACTTTAGTGTCTTTAAAGTCTCCCTCAAGTGTCTTAGAAACCTAAAAGGGACTAAATGGCAATTCTGGTTTTGTTGTGGAATCAAAGTCCTAATCCTCAAAGCTCTACAATATACATTAAAAAACAAAAAAATCGAAACCCTTGAACTGACATAAGAATGCCACGTAACCTGGACACACACACACACACAGATCAGTTGTCTCATATTGGGCATCTAAAATTATGACACTTGACAAATTTGGCCTTAATATCATTCCGCCTCAACTCTCCATTTGTAAAGCTAGGCTAATACCACCACCTCATCTCATTGGGAGCTATGAAAATAATTCATTAAGATATGTAGATACCACAGAAGAGCCCAAGATGAAGTTAGTTCTGTATTCAGTGCAAGGTTTGGATGGTTTGTGGTAAGGAATGGAGCCACATATTGACAAGGATAAAAGGAAATATTGAATAGCTACCCAGTCAGTGAGCACCATCAATTCTGTGCACTGAATAAGGCAGGAATCCTGTGGGAAGAAAGCAGTATGTGATCATTTGATTAAGGACTATAATAATGTAAATACACAGGAAAGTCAAACTAAAGTTCAAACGGCAACATTAACTCCATCATTTCCTAACCTGAATGTGCTGGACTTTGAAACCTTACTTTGGTGTGGGGGAGAGTGTATATAATATTAATATAAGTTCTTATGGAAACAGACGGCAACATTGTTTTAGGGCTCTTCCAAATATTCTGATTCAGAATGAGTCAGAGCAATGAATAGCAAGGGTCCTAGAAATAAAAGATTGTAGAGTAGCAATTAAACTAGTCTGTGGATCGCTGGTGGTCCAGAGAGAGCTGGCTAGTCATAGGGCTTCCTAACTGCTGTATCACATGAAGAAAGGAAAAAAAAAGGCTAAAAACAAACTGAGTATTACTGCTACAGAATTTGTTTTGTTGCTAGTGTCACAACTGCAAAGTGGTGAGTCCATGAGGCAACATCAAAATGTTGATTTCACACTATATAAAAAAAAACTGGAAAACCCCTGTTTGGGGCAGGGGAGGGGGAAAATCAGTGTCTTACCCTAGCACAGCCTGTACAAGGGCATCTTCTGTCTGCATACTAAAGCATACAGCATCTGTGGAAGTTTGGTCCTAACCTGGAACTTGAATGAAGTTCAAAAAAACCATACAAACTGATGAAGATGAATTTGTGAATTTAATGAGGGGATGAGGAAAGAGTAGGAAGGCAAGAAAACTTATTTTAGGATGTATGATTGGATAACTATGTTCTTATCTGTTCTGTGCACATTAAATATTTGCCAAGTTACTTTTGCAAGCTAAACCCGGGGCAAGTTCTATGACAGAAGAGTATTCCTACACCAGCTGACTCAAGAGTGAGTCATCTACATTTTCCACATATGGCAAATACCTGCATAATTTTTTTTATTAAGTGTAGTTATGGAGACTGACAACACAACAACAAAACAAACCTGTTTGCTTTAAAAGCCCTTCAATACAAAAACAGAATACAGAAGAAATAAGTAGTTTAGTCCAAGTTCTAATAACTACATCACCAAAACAGGCATCAGATTATAAATTTTAATTTAGCCAATTCTTTATGAACCAGAATACTCTGAGCAGCAGTTTCAAATTTCATTTAAATTATGACACAAAAGGTAGGAGAAAAATCTGCATCTGGACAAATTGGAGAAATGGTCTGAGGTAAACAGGATGAAGTTCAATAAAGATAAATGCAAAGTGCTCCACCTAGGAAGGAACAATCAGTTTCACACATACAGAATGGGAAGAGACTGTCTAGGAAGGAGTATGGCAGAAAGAGATCTAGGGGTCATAGTGGACCACAAGCTTAATATGAGTCAACAGTGTGATACTGTTGCAAAAAAAGCAAACATGATTCTGGGATGCATTAACAGGTGTGTTGTAAACAAGACACGATAAGTCATTCTTCTGCTTTACTCTGCGCTGGTTAGGCCTCAACTGGAGTATTGTGTCCAGTTCTGGGCACCGCATTTCAAGAAAGATGTGGAGAAATTGGAGAGGGTCCAGAGAAGAGCAACAAGAATGATTAAAGGTCTTGAGAACATGACCTATGAAGGAAGGCTGAAGGAATTGGGTTTGTTTAGTTTGGAAAAGAGAAGACTGAGAGGGGACATGATAGCAGTTTTCAGGTATCTAAAAGGGTATCATCAGGAGGAGGGAGAAAACTTGTTCACCTTAGCCTCCAATGATAGAACAAGAAGCAATGGGCTTAAACTGCAGCAAGGGAGATTTAGGTTGGACATTAGGAAAAAGTTCCTAACTGTCAGGGTAGTTAAACACTGGAATAGATTGCCTAGGGAAGTTGTGGAATCTCCATCTCTGGAGATATTTAAGAGTAGGTTAGATAAATGTCTATTAGGGATGATCTAGACAGTATTTGGTCCTGCCATGAGGGCAGGGGACTGGACTCGATGACCTCTCGAGGTCCCTTCCAGTCCTAGAGTCTATGAGTCTATCTTAGTTTACTGCCTGCAGACCTCATGGAAATAGTCCAAAGAGAAATATATATTATATTATAAACTTCAGAGCAAAAGGATAAAGATTACTACAGTGAACCTGCTAGAGACTTAACTATAGCAGCACTGAATGTTAAATCTCCAGTTTCAGTGGTTTATAAACTAGATATAAATTTTAAGTCTTGACTAAATTTGTACACATCTGGCCTCAATCTCAGACTTCTGTTTACTAGCTCTGACAAACCCCATGAAGAACATTTAGTTTTACAGTGGGGATTGGAGAAAAAAAAATCCACTTGCCTGCCATAAGTGGAGAAGCCTTATTTCTATAGATCTCAAGTTCCTAACGAAGAGTTGCTAGCCTTATGGTTATGAAGATAGCATTCCAAGTGCTAAGTGACACAGCACCCTCTTCATGAGCTTTGCTCCTCAGAATTCCACCAAGCAGCAGCAGACTAAAATTAATTCTTGGTAAGTAATTATCTATTAAGTCATCTCAGATTTTAAACTGCCTTCCAACAATGACTTGCCAGACCCAGGCACAACAGGATAAATTAAGGATGCAGAAGATTGATAAAGCAAAAAATCCTGTCAGACAGAATCTAAGATAATTTTTGTATTAAGAAAGAAAAATATGCTCCCAGGCAGATATATGAAAGTCCTAGTTTGACAAAGGGTCTCAAAACATTCCAAAGTTCAACTCCTATCAACCACTTAAGTACAAAAAAATTAACAGAGCATATGTTAATTCTTAGACCTCTTGCATCTTGTCAGTCTGAGGTACAGTATTACAAGTTAGAGCACAGAAAGCCTTGATATTTAAAGAGCTGGTCTACACTGGGGGGAGGGAATCGATCTAAGATATGCAACTTTGAAGTATCTTAGTTCGACTTATCTGGCCATCCGCACAGCGGCAGGTTGACTGCCGCGGCTCCCCTGTCGACTCCCCTTACTCCTCCTGCCGAGGTGGAGTACAGCCGTCAATTCGGGGATCAATTTATCGCATCTAGATGGGATGCAATAAATCGATCCCCGATAGTTCGATTACTACCCGCCGATCTAGCGGGTAGTGTAGACGTGGCTTAAGTGTTTTTAGTTTAATTAAAAACCACTTAAAGTAGTTCAAATAAGTCACACAAAGAAATGTATATTTGATGAAGCAAAAAAAGTAAAGTCTATTACTCTGCTTTTCTGAGCTTTTCCATCTTAAGAAATTTCAGTTATATAATTTAAATAATACCAGATTCAGACTTGTACAACCAAATTGAAGCACACAGTATGTTTTACAGAGGTAAAGACTTTTCAAAAACTGGGTCCATTTTGGAAGCACCAAAGTACTTTAGCAACGCTAGTAGGTTCTGATACAATGAAATGGTCAAAATACTTTGACGGACAGATGCTGCACCATGAAAGTTAAAAGGAGTTTTACCACTGATTTCAATATGCACAGAATCAAACCTTCAGAGTAAAGAGTTAGTTTTACATTGGCATGACAATGAAAGATTACATCTGTAGCTTTTCTTTCCACAGAGGAGTTAAGACACAAGCATTTATCGTTTGGCACATACGGATTTATCTCAACTGTAAGGGATTAAGCACAAGAATTTATGGCTAATACATTTCAGTAATTAGGAACTCTAACAAAAACAAGTCCTTGTTCTGTCAAGGATAATTTTACATAACTAATTTAAAGAGGAAACCTATCAGATTCTGATCTCTCATACCAATTTTAACTTTGACATCAGTAATTACTCCAGAACTAACTAGCTTAAGTGAAATCACATCTTTCAACCAAAACTTATCTTTTGTACCTAAATACACAAAACAGCTAGCAAAAAAATGTTTTAAAATACTTTCCATGTTACGTTTGATATTACAGCCTTAATTATATCTGCTCCAAGTATTCTTCTTTGGAACTATTTTAAACGCTAGATTTTCCAACAATCACACAATTAAGTACTCTTTTAGATGCAAAATTTTGTCCTCAGAATTCTTTTGAAGTGATGCGATATTTAGTGTTTGATTAAAGGCTTTTGGTTATGACACAAACTGTAAGAAGCCAAGAAATGTAAAGTTCATATGTTGCCCTTACATGTCATTGTACTCAAACAAGACAACAGAAACTGACTTGTTCTGAGATATTTAACCAGCCCCCAAACTCTATGAAATACTTCTGAATAACATTAAGTGCTAGTTGCATAATTTTATACTTAAGTGCATTCCTTGCAAATTAGACTAAGGGCTAGTCCACACTAGAAGTGCTAAAGCAGTGTAGCTGCGCCGCTGTAGTGTGTCTGGTGAAGACGCTCTCTGCTGACAGAAGACAGCTCTCCTGGACGCATAATAAAAGCACCTCCCTGAGAGTCACTAGCTGGCTGACGAAGGCCTGGTCTACGCCGGGTGGGAGGTGGGGGGGAAATCGATCTAAGATACACAACTTCAGCTATGAGTATAGCGTAGCTGAAGTTGACGCATCTTAGATCGACTTTGATTGACTTATTTCGTGCCCTCGTGGTGCAGGATCAATGGCCGCCGCTCCCCTGTCAACTCCGCTTCCGCCTCTCGCTCTGGTGGAGTTCCTGAGTCGACGGGGAGCACGTTCGGGGATCGATGTATCGCGTCTCATCTAGATATGATACATCGATCAGCGATAGATGGATCACTACCTGCCAATCCGGTAGGTAGTGTAGACATACCCATAGTGCTATTTACACCAGCACTTGGGTTGCTGTAGCTTACGTCATTCTGGGGGATGGCTTACTGACACCCCTGAGCAAGATAAGTTATATTGTAATAACCTGTAGCCCTAAAATTGCTTATAGAGACTTGCATTTCCATTAAAGAGGTCTCAAACTAAAGAAAACTTTGTAGTACAAATTAGACAGTTGCCATATCAACATTGTTTAGTTTTTCAGCTGTGAAACAAGCCATAATAGCTACATCAGCTACAATTTATTTTACTAAGGAAGTCATTCAAAACTAATATTTGGGGGAAAATATTTACACCAACTCTTATGAGACAAAAATATTTGCTTTTATATGTAACAAGAATATTGGTGATGTTGAGTTCTACATTCTCTCTCAAACTTCCACCTTCCAAAAAAAAAAAAAAAATTCCTTAAGTACTGCTAGAATTTCTGAAATTAATGCCTTTGATTAAAAAAAAGCTTCTAAATAGCTGATCCTTTTGTACTCAATTATAAAATAAAATGCAAGTGTTATCTGGATATTAAGATTAATTTAAAACAGCAGGAAATTCACACCAGCAGATTAGAGCAAATATGATACAAAACTTTATCTTTAGCTAAAATCCTGTGTCAGTTTAATATCAGGTTTCTTATAAGCACACAGGAACTGCCATACTGGATCAGCCCAAGGTCCATTTAGTTCAGTAACGAACACCAAATGCTTCTGAAGAAGTTATAAAAAAAACTTACTGTAGGCAGATGAGGGATAATTTGCTGTCCATGCTAGATCTCATCCTGCTTTCTAGTAGTTAGAGATTGGCTTAAACCACGAAGCTCAAAGCCACTTAGCATTAACTATCATAATTCTGGATATTCTCGTTATCCAGATACATGTCTAATCCTTTTTTGAATTTTACTAACTTCTTGGTACAAGCAATATCTAGTGACAATGAATTCCACAGGCCAGTTATGCATTGCACAAAAAACCTGCTCTCTTCCCAGTTTTAAATCTGCCATCTTTGGATTTAATTGAATGGACCTTAGTTCTTGTGTTATGAGACAAGAAGAAGAACAGAAGCTATCAATCTACCTTCTCCACACCCGCTTTTTTATGTACATTTATTGTGTCTACTCTTATTCATCTCCTTTCTTTTCAATCTCTTCATATGAATTTTTCCACATCCCGTATCACTTGTCATCTTTCACTAACTCTGCAAAATCCTTTTTTGAGATAGGAATACTATCACACAGTACTCCAGATGAGGCCACACTATTGATGTATACGATAGCATAGTATTTTCGATATTATTCTCCATCCTATTCTTTATGGATCCTAACACTTTAATTTTAACTATAGCTGTGCATTAGGCAGAGATATTAAATGCCTTAACTTATCTGCAACGAAGCCTTGAATCCCGAACTGCATTAACTCAGGAAAACCAGAACTTTGTAAGATGTATGAGTAATTTATTTTTTCCCCTCCAGTATGTATTATTTTGTATTTAGCAATGCTGAACTTCATATACAATCTTGGTGCCCAATAACCTAGTCTGGTTAGCTCCCTCTGAAGTGCTGTACAGTCCTCTCTGGTCTTGACTAGATTAAGTAACTCTCTATTATCCGCAGACTGTTACCGTTCTCATCTCATTAATAAGTTTACTACATGACACTGGACCTAAAAATGGAACCTTGAGGTACCCTGCTGTTAAATTTTTGCTATGATGAAAGTTGACCATTTAATCCCAGTGTTTTCTGTCTAATAGCTAGTTTTTGATCCATTATAACACTTTGCTTTTCTCCTCATGACTCCTTAGATTTTTCTGTAGTCTCTTATGAGGCACCTCGTCAGAGGCCTTTTGAAAGTCTAAAAATAAGAAGTTCAACTAGTTATTCTTTATTCACACATTAAAAAAAATCTGAGATATAAAAGTGTGTCTTCCTTTGCAGAAACCGTACTGGTTAGACCATATCATATCAAGATATTTCAGAAACATTATTATTCAATTTTTAATTATTGTTTCAACCTATTTCTTAGATGTAGATATAAGGCTCACTGGTCTGTAATTCTCTCAATCACTCCTGGAGCCTTTTTTTAAATATAGGTACAATTGCTACCATCCAATACTCTGGAACAGTGCTGTCTTTAGATGAGAAATTGGGTATTTTTGTTAAAGAGGAAGTGGCTGGTCTCTTAAGTTCTTTTACTGAAACACTATATGCTACAGATATCATTCAAAGATGTCCAAGTGCTTTACAAATAAACATGCATATCTCACAAGGATTTTGTGAAACAAGTACTAGTAAAGTAGATTTTGATAATAAGATATAGGTTGCTTGTCAAAAAGCCCCATGATAAATCAAAAGGAAAAAAAAAACAAAAAACAGAAAACCCCAAGAGACTAATTTCCCAGGTCCTTGTTGTACCCTTAAGACTATACTAATGAAGCTTCCGGTATCAACTGTGTACATTACCAACAGTATCACAGTGTCACTGTAACATTACCGAGAATGAGTCTAAAAACTGCATTGTTGGCCACATGGCAGGATCTATTACCAGCAACAGTTGCTTCATTTACCAACTGAACAAAGCCCAAAGTTGTATTTAAATTAAGTTGTTGGCCTCTATTCCAAGGTTCCACAATTAGAGGTTAGGGCAAAGTCTCAGAATTCCCATACCATGTTAACAAAGTTACATACCAATTTTAAGAGTTTTTGCCAAAAGTAGTTAAGGTACACAACATCCTATCAGCAGCAATTTAAACTTGAACATAACCATTAGCGCATGCTCTTTAGTAACATGCAGAGTTCCTGCACCATTTTTTTCCCCTCTAGCCATATATTACCTAAAGTACAAGCGCTCCACTTTCAATACTACAAGCGCCAATAAAGCAGAGCTTTTAGAACAAGGGTGAGCAAACTACAGCCCCCGGTCCCATCCGGCCCACCTGCCATTTTAATCTGGTCCTCAAGCTCCCGACGGGGAGCAGAGTCTGGGGCTTGCCCTGCTCCGGCACTCCAGCTAGGGAGCACAGTCGGAGGCCACTCCATATGACTCCCAGAAGCAGCAGTTATGTCCTGCTCCAGCTCCTATGCATAGGGGCAACCAGGGGACTCCACTCCGCACGCCGTCCCCACCTCAAGAGCCACCCCTGCAGCTCCCATTGGCCAGGAATCACAACTGAGAGCTGCAAGGGCAGCACCTGTGGATGGCACAGCGCACAGCAGCGCTGCCTGGCTGTGCCTCCGCGTAGGAGCCGGAGGGGGGACATGCTGCTGCTGCTTCCGGAAGCTGCTTGAGGTAAACACTGCTCAGAGCCTGCACCTCGAGCCACAGCCCCATGCCCCATCCCTGCCCTCCAAACTCCTTGGTCCCCGCCCAGAACACCCTCCTGCACCCTAAACCCTCCAGCCCCACCCCAGAGCCTGCACCCCCAGCCAGGGCCTACACTGCCCCGCCCCAGCCCCTCTCCCGCACCCTGAACTCCTCATTTCTGACCCCACCCCAGAGCCTGCACCCCACAGCCAGAGCCCTCACCCCATCCCACATCCCAACCCCAATTTTGTGAGCATTTATGACCCGCCATACAATTTTCATACACAGATATGGCTCTCGGGCCAAAAAGATACATAGAACGTGATCCAGAAGAAGCAACACACTCATTATCAAAACACATTTTACTGGTTAGTTAAGATTGTTCAGGTCTGGCATGCAATGCAGTGCCATGTCATGTGGAACCAGGTACCAATTAAAGTTTTAGACTTTGTCTCCACGAAATGTTGGTTGCATAGCTCCTACTGCATCTCTTCATGCACATCCCCCTCACGTCCACCCAGACAGTGAATTTATGGATCTGCACTGGCTTCAAAAGAAAGCCACTTGCCTTATTCTTCCAGATAAACAAACTGAAAAGTCAGCAGCTGCAAAGGATTATTGGGAAAATATAGCTGCCAGAATGAAGTGACATGAGAGAGCCTGATGAGGTCATATCACAGTTTCATGTTTTATACTGAGTGTTCCAACATGGTCTCCTGAAATATACAGCACATTTGTGGCAGAACACAGATGATATCAGGATTATGAGAACTTTTATATACAGATCCATAAAATACAAGCTTTATGGCAGCAGCTACTGCGCTGCTATAACATCAGGGTTTCTCCCCCTTTAAATCTTGATTCTCTACAACCATTGTTCTTATAAACTTTAAACTGTCTTTGGAAATAAGATCTTTCTCTTGGGATAGCCTAAGATTTGTTCATTTGCTACTTCAAAGGGGAATGTCCTATGATTAATGGATGGATATGTAATTTTACATTTCAACAGAGATTTTAAAACAACTATTCTCATGCAACATTTGAAATCGAACACTGGGGCAAGAACCTGAAAGTGAAACTGACTTTCTTATCCAACTTGAAGAAACTAAGCAGACAATGCCCGTAGAATCTGTAACTAGACTTTGAATATTCTTATAGTTTTAACGTAAGGCGTTTACTTACGGATGTAAATAAGTTTATTTACACTACGAGATAACGCTGGTAGAGTTCGTTTAGCCTTTCGAATTAGATTAACAACAAAATTAAAAGCCACAAAATCCTCAGTCTTTGAAATATATTAGGCCTGTAAAGGACATTATGTCAAGCCCTCCCTGTGAAGAGCTATGTGCTACAAAAGTGAATACAAAGACATCTAATTTCATCTAGACAATACTAGTTTTAGCCCAATAAGTGACCAAAATGATCTGGGGGTTTTCAGGTCTCATGACACAGCATTAGACAGAAAAAAAAAAGTGTTCAAGTATGTAGCACCTGCAAGTCATTGCTTCATCAACAAAGAAAAAGCAGGGCCCAACTCACATTGTTATTTTATCCAGTTGCCAGAGTCTGAAGCCTCATTTTAAACTTTTACCCCAGAACTGAGAAAATAAGTACCTGATAAGTGAGAACAGACAAAGGCTCAACCTTAGGAGAGATGCACTATTCTGGTAGGCATAACCAATGACAATATAGACAGCTTTTCCTTTATGAACTGCTAAAGAGATGTCTTCTTGAGTTTCCCAACAGAGATTTCAGCTGACTTAACATTCTCCCTCAAGTCAATTTATATAGCTTCTGTGAATCGAAGGGCTGAGTTACCTTAAAATGCTGCAGCACCAATATAGCACTTCAGTGAACATGCTACCTATGCCACATAGGTGGTACTCCTCCATGAGAAGTTGTAGCTATGTTGAGGGGAGAAGCTGTCTACACTGAGGGTTATGTCAGTTTAGCTGCATCACTCAAGTGTATGGATTTTTTAAACCCCTATGCAACGTAGTTATACCGACCTAACTTCCTAGTGTAGATCTGGTCTCGCTCATGGCTGTTCTTACTGCACACAGTTACACAGGGTTCAGTTCAATTCAGCCAATACAACTTTTGAAAACAGATTCTATCTCCCTTCCTCTATTTCTCCCACCCCCTCCCATGCTGTAATTTGTCATGTCTCAAAGTATATTTATACTTAAACCACTGTGGCTGCACTGCTGTAGAGCTTCAGGCCTAATCTACACAAAAACATTAGCTCGGTTTAGCTATGTCAGTCAGAGGTGGGAAAACTCCACACTGCTGAGTGGCATAGTTAAATCGACTTAAGTCCTCATATAGACAGTGCTAAGCTGATGGAAGAATTCTTCTGTTGATATAGCTACTGTCTCTTGGAAAGGTGAATTAACTCCACCGGTGGGAGAATCCCTCCCATCAGTGTAGGTAGTGTCTACACCAGGGGTCGGCAACCTATGGCACGCGAGCCAATTTTTAATGGCACGCGGCTGCCTGCTGGGACTCTGCATGCCATTAAAAATCCTGCCCCGTGGGGTCCGCGGTCCCAGGCCGGAGCACCAGCTGAGCGCAGCAAGCCGCTGACCCCTCCCCTGCCTTCCCCCAGAGCCCTGCCGCCGCATGCGCAGCGCTCTGGGGGCTGGGGCTGCGCGCTCCCATGGGGCAGCGTTTGGCTCCATGGAGAGGTAAAGATGCTCCCTGCTCATCCAGAGCCCTGCCACCGCGCGCATTACTCTGAGGGGCTGGGCTGGGCTGGGCTGGGCTGGGCTGCGCGTGGGAAGGAAGGCAGGGCTCCAGATGAGCGGGGAGCTTCATGGTAAGGGGGCCGGGGGGGGTGGGGCAGTCAAGGGACAGGGAGTAGGGTGGGTTGGATGGGGGAGTGGGATCCCAGGGGGGTGGTTAGGGGCGGGGGTCTCTGGAGGGGGCAATTAGGGAGCGGGGTGGTGGATGGGGCATGGGAGTCCTGGAGTCTCTTTGAGGGGTGGATAGAGGTCAGGGCAGTCAGGGGACAGGGAGCAAGAAAGTCCTGGAGGAGCAGTTAGGGTGGGGGGGGGTCCTCTGGAGGGGGTGGTCAAGGGACAAGGAGCTGGGGGGTTGGATGAGTCAGGAGTTCGGGGGGCTGTCAGGAGGCAGGGGTGTGCAGAGGGGTTGAGACAGGCAGGGAGCAGTGGGGCGTTTATGGGTCCAGAGTTCTGGGGGTCCTGTCAGGGGGTGAGGAGCAGTTAGATAGGCATGGGAGTCCAGGGGGTCTGTCTGGGTGTGGGGGTGTGGATAAGGGTTGGGGCAGTCAGGGGACAGGTAGGGGGCAGGATCCTAGGGGGGCAGTCAGGGGACAAGGGGCAGGGAAGCTTAGATGGGGGTGGGGTCCCAGGAGGGAGTAGTCGGGATAAGGAGCGGTGGGAGGTCCTAGGGGGGGCAGTCACCCAGCCCTCTGCCCTGAGCCCTGACGCCCGCCACACACACACACCCAGTCCTCTGCCCTGAGCCCTGCACCCCCACCGGCCCCTGTCCTGAGCCCTGTACCACCCAGCCCTCTGTTGACTCCTTCACCCCCCTCCCCATTAACCCAGCCCTGAGTCTGGCACCCCCACACATACCCAGCCCCCCTACCCTGACACCTGCACCCCCTCACATGCCCCCAGCCCTCTGCCCTGACTCTTGCACTCTCCACGTCCCCAGCCCCCCCACATCCCATGAACCCCGCACATCCCCACCCCCACCCTGAGCACAAAACGGGAGTCACATTCCCATCTGCACCCCTCACACCAAATGGGATCTGCCCAGGTAAGTGCCCCCACACCCAAACCTCCTGCCCCAACCCTGAGCCCCCTCCTTCATTCCAGCTCTTAGTCAGACCCTTCACCCCCGACCTGTGCTCAGTGCACTCCCACCTCAGCTCAGTGGAGAGAGAGGAAGAGAATGGGCCAGAACCAGGGAGAAGGCAGGTATCCACTGTATGTGGGCAGGGCTGGGACCCCAGACTGGCAGCGGGCTGAGCGAGTCCGGCAGCCAGGAGCCGGAGGATAGAAACCCTGAGCAGCAGTGGGCTGAGCCGCTCAGCCCACAGACAGTCTGGGGTCCCTGCCGCCAGCCCCGCACAGCCCACTGCCGGTCTGGGGTTCTTGCTGCCAGACCCTTCCCAGCCGGGGTCCCAGCCGCAGGCCCCACTCAGACCACTGCCGGCCTAGGTGAACAGAACCCCAGACCAGCAGCGGGCTGAGCGGGCCGGTGGCGTAAGATTAACATTTTAATTTAATTTTAAATGAAGCTTCTTAAACATTTTGAAACCTTTGTTTATTTTACAATACAACAATAGTTTGTTATATTATATATAGACTTGTAGAGAGAGACCTTCTAAAAAACATTAAAATGTATTACCGCCAAGCGAAACCTTAAATTAGAGTGAATAAATGAAGACTCGGCACACTACTTCTGAAAGGCTGTCGACCCCTGGTCTATGCTGAAGCACTATCGTGGCGCAGCTGTGCCATTGTAGCATCTTAAGTGTAGACAAGTCTCCAGTGTAGAAACTACCTATGCCAACAGGAGAGGTTCTCCTATGAGTGTAGGTAATCCACCTCCTCAAAAGATGGTAGCTAGGCTGACAGAAGATTTCTCCAGCCAACCTAGCACTGTCTACACAGGGGGTTTGGTCAGCATAGCTAGGTCTCTTGGGGATATGGATTTTTTTTTACATGTTGACCAATGTAGCTATGCCAATACAAATTCCCAATGTATACCCTCCCTTAGTAACTTCAGATTTACTCTAATAACCCTGTTAATCAGGGAACAATATCATACTCAGAAGTGATAAAAGAGTGGGACTGAATGCTTGAGAAAGGAATCATGGTGAGGATAAAGGAGAAGCAGCCAAGAACATCCTCATAACTTGGAACAAGGCATCTCCATTCTCCTCCAACCTGGTTTTATGAAGGGCATACCATCTTGACATTGCACAGCCTGGTACACCCAGAACTCTACTCCTCCAAAGACACCCACCCTGGTACACAAGGCACCCCTCCTCTAGCCTACTAAACCCAGAATGCCTCTCCTCTCAACAACACCCCATCCTGGCACACAAGGCAGCCCCTCCTCCAGCCCGGCACCCCCAGAACGCCCTTCCACTCCCCCCAGGACACACAGCCTGGCACACAAGGCAGCCCTCCTCCAGCCCGGCACCCCCAGAACGCCCTTCCCCCCTTCAGGGACACACAGCCCGGCACACAAGGCAGCCCCTCCTCCAGCCCGGCACCCCCAGAACGCCCTTCCACCCCAGGAACCACAGCCTGCCACACAAGGCAGCCCCTCCTCCAGCCCGGCACCCCCAGAATGCCCTTCCTCCCCAGGGACACACAGCCTAGCACACAAGGCAGCCCCTCCTCCAGCCCGGCACCCCCAGAATGCCCTTCCGAGCCAGGGACACACAGCCTGGAATACAAGGCAGCCCCTCCTCCAGCCCGGCACCCCCAGAACACCCTTCCCACCCCCCAGGGACCAACAGCCCGGCACACAAGGCAGCCCCTCCTCCAGCCCGGCACCCCCAGAACGCCCTTCCTCCCCAGGAACCACAGCCTGGCACACAAGGCAGCCCCTCCTCCAGCCCGGCACCCCCAGAATGCCCTTCCTCCCCAGGAACCACAGCCTGGCACACAAGGCAGCCCCTCCTCCAGCCCGGCACCCCCAAAACGCCCTTCCGAGCCAGGGACACACAGCCTGGCACACAAGGCAGCCCCTCCTCCAGCCCGGCACCCCCATAATGCCCTTCCTCCCCAGGAACCACAGCCTAGCACACAAGGCAGCCCCTCCTCCAGCCCAGCACCCCCAGAATGCCCTTCCGAGCCAGGGACACACAGCCTGGCACACAAGGCAGCCCCTCCTCCAGCCCAGCACCCCCAGAACACCCTTCCCACCCCCCAGGGACCAACAGCCAGGCACGCAAGGCAACCCCTCCGCCTGCCCGGCACCCTCAGAACGCCCTTCCACCCCAGGACACACAGCCCGGCACACAAGGCAGCCCCTCCTCCAGCCCGGCACCCCCAGAACGCCCTTCCCCCCCCAGGAACACACAGCCTGCCACACAAGGCAGCCCCTCCTCCAGCCCGACACCCCCAGAACGCCCTTCCTCCCCAGGGACACATAGACCAGCACACAAGGCA
Organism: Gopherus evgoodei; assembly: GCF_007399415.2. Lineage (NCBI taxonomy): Eukaryota > Metazoa > Chordata > Testudines > Testudinidae > Gopherus > Gopherus evgoodei. Next base: position 16,812,840 of record NC_044335.1, on the reverse strand, counting down.
GCCCCCCCTCCAGCCCGGCACCCCCAGAATGCCCTTCCCCCCCAGGGACACACAGACCAGCACACAAGGCAGCCCCTCCTCCAGCCCGGCACCCCCAGAACACCCTTCCCCCCCCCAGGGACACACAGCCTGCCACACAAGGCAGCCCCTCCTCCAGCCCGGCACCCCCAGAATGCCCTTCCCCCCCAGGGACACACAGACCAGCACACAAGGCAGCCCCTCCTCCAGCCCGGCACCCCCAGAACACCCTTCCCCCCCCAGGGACACACAGCCTGCCACACAAGGCAGCCCCTCCTCCAGCCCGGCACCCCCAGAATGCCCTTCCCCCCCAGGGACACACAGCCTGGAATACAAGGCAGCCCCTCCTCCGGCCCGGCACCCCCAGAACGCCCTTTCCCCCCCGGGACACACAGCCCGGCACACCCCGATACCCCTCCACCCGCACAAGCGCCTTCTCCGCCTTAAACCCCTCCCCCCGGAACCTCGCCCGCCAGCGCTGGGGCCCCGGCCTAGCGCCCCCAGCCGCCGCCCCTCCAGCCCCAGACACGCCCCGCCGGCGAACCCGCGCTCACGGAGCCCGCTGGGCCGAAGCCGGGGAGCGCCGCGACCTCCGGTACAAGCTGCACCCCCCTCCCCTCCTGCGGCGGCGAGTCCCTCCCCCCCGGCCCGGCCGCCCGCTCCCCGCTTACCCGAGCCCGTGGTGGCCGCCATCTTGCGCCGCTGTCGCTCCGACTAGCCCGGCCCTGCCGGCCACGTCACCTTAACGCGGGAAGTGCGGCGGTAAGCGAGTCCGGGGGCTGCCGGGCGGGAAGCGGTGCGGCCGGGCGCAGTAAGAAAGGGCCTGGGAGCGGGGCGGGGCTGAGCAGGGGGACCTAGACAGAGAGATTTCTAGATGCAGATATCTTGTGTGGGAAATTAGACTCGCGGGCGGGCGGCCGGGCCGTCTGTGGGTTTCTGAACAACGGGCGTTAGACGAGGAAGCGGAGATGAGAGCAATAACAGTAACTCGTACGGAAAAAAACCAAAGGAGGAGTCCTTGTGGCACCTTAGAGACTAACACATTTATCTGGGCATAAGCTTTCGTGGGCTAGAGCTCACTTCGGTAGCTGTATGAAGTAAAAGATCCAGGAGCAGGTATCAATCCATGAAAGGCTGGGGGTTGCTTTACCAAGTGTTGTCAGTTAAGGAGATAAATCAATGAACAGCAGGATACCAAGGGAGGAGAAATAACTTCTGAAGTGGTAAGAGAGTGCATAGGGCTACGTTCAGTGCCTTGCATGGTGACAGGTTTCAGTGGTAGCCAGGAAGCTAGATAGGGGAGCAAGTATAGAATCTATAGGGGAGATGACAGTACCACAGCAGCATACCTGGGATGAAAATAGGACCCATAGTGGCATCTGTAGGCAGTGGTGCTGGAACTAGGGGTGCTGCTGCACCCCTGGCTTGAAGTAGTAACAAACACCATGGTTTCTGTCATAGGCACCCCCACTATAAAAATTATCGTACTCCTGTTTATAGGGTAGTGAAGCTGGCACATATAGAGGAACAAAGCCTGTATCTATAGGGCACACTAGATTATCACAATGCCAGTATCTCTATCAAGAGTTAATGATGGTTATACTATTGTTATGTATTATTTTGCAGCCCCCACAATGTGTCCTATATGTCTATACGAGGGATTAAAAACATAAGCTTCCTGTCTAAAAATGCTTACAACCGAATTTCAGACACGACACAGCACAGGAGGAAGTAACAAAATAATAGGATAGAAAACAGGTGGCAGCAATAAAAGGATTTGGTAGTCAGGTAAGCCATGTGCACATATATGATGCACTTATATGGGAACAGTGCTGGTATCTGGAAACCAAATATGAGAGATGTGCAGGCCACACATCTGTAGGGTAACAGTGACCATAGACGGCAAAAGAAGGAGAAGTTACAGCACCTCTGGAGGAGGAGCTAAAGCTGATCTATAGGAATAACACAGAGGGAACAATGTTAGCGTCTCTAATAACCATTCAGTATCTATCGGAGCATGTATTTTAGAGTTACACTATAGTCAACATTGCAAAACAATTTCCATTATAATGCCTGTTTCCTTACTTTCATAACTGCTGCAATATTGTGCCTTATGGGCAGATATTGTCCATGCTTGGTCTCTACCCCAAGGAGAATGGCTCTAAAAAATTTCAGCAAAATTGAACTTTAATGTCACACTCATCGACCCATGGCATCTTCAATACACATCTTTTCCAGCAGGGGCCACCACACATCTATGGAAATACACAGCTCCTTGTACGTTACATGATTCACATTCAGGACCAGTTTCCAGGGAAAGGGCAAAACACCTAGAGCAAATGCCAGGAAGATCCTATAAACATGACAGAGCATTACTCTGCACTGGTGTGGTCCTGTTGCTGCTTTCTTCATGGTCATTCTTGCCTTGTTCAGAGCAGCTTGAAGGCTGCTCTAACATACACTGGGCTGCAAAGGACACAAGGAACTGAAGACAGCTGAGGGTCAGCGTGATGCAGGGCAGTCCAGGCAGTGACCCCTTTTCCCAGTTATGTTATGCTAGTAGCAGGGAAGATGTATAGTGTTCTCAGACTCGCAGCAGGAAAGGGTTTGGGTGGGTGCAGAAAACTCTGACTTTAATTTGTTTATTATTTACATTATAAAAAATGCCTCTGGCTGGCTGGAATTTCCACCAGTGCTTGCTCCAACAGCCTTTCTGAGAGCCTGCAGCCACTGAGCAAGGCCTTCCAGTGATCTTCCAGCCACGAGGGCTTCAGCACGCAGGCCAGGGACACTGCCTTCTCCTCTGCCCTTACTGCTGCCCCCCTTCTGCCTTATCCAGCTTGCCTGGAGCTGCCAGCACCTATCTACATACTCACCTAAATGCCTTGATGGCATGGAGACGAGGATATGCTTGGACAGGGCACCATAGGGGTTGAGCTGAAGGCTGACCAGGGGCTCATAGTGGAACAGACTGAGGGGGACTGCAGACAGTAATGTGCTGGGCAGGGGTGGGGGGGAGGGAAACGAACAGGGAGCTCAAGGGGTAGAACACTGGGCTGGAAACATAAGACTGCTCCAGATTTCCCCAAACAAATATTCTCCAAGGCTCCAGTATCCCACGACCCAGCTGCCCCAAGCTCAGCCCCTTCACTGCAATGTGTCAGGGAAAGGTTACTTATACCCTCTCTCTAGCATTTTACTAGTATACATGAATATCGTCTCCAGCACACAGGAAACTGGGACCTGAGCTCGTTTGCCTTGATTATAAAAGTGGAGCATGATGGTAAAATACTTGAGAACCTCTGGCTCTATTCCACTGGGCAGACAAGCTCTGGTCTAACAGCCTGGGGTCAGTTATGCCCTCTCTATAGCTAGATTACCCTGCTGGTGTAGCACGGAGCAGCCAACACCAGTGGATGAGCTTGCCATCACTTACCAGGGGGATTCAGATGCAAACTGGACTCTGCTTTCTCTAGGGTTCACTGGCCAAAAGCCATCATTAGATTTTACATTAATCAGAAAACACTCTGATTTTAGAAGGGATGTGTGTGTTTTTCCATTCCAGAACATTCACACCTAGGTTTTCTCATCACCACATATCACACTTGTCCAGTCAGAAAAGCAAAGAGTGAAAATGTTTAAAAGTATATATTAGAAACTTGAAGTCTTTAAATCATGATTTGAAGACTTCAGTAACTCAGTCAGAGGTTAGGGGTCTATTACTAAGGCAGGTGAGTGAGGTTCTGTGGCCTGCAATGTGCAAGAAGTCAGACTAGATGCAGGGCTAGCTCCAGGCCACAGCACGCCAAGCGCGTGCGTGGGGCGGCATAATTGCTAGAGCCGGCCCAGACTAGATGATCACAGTGGTCCCTTCTGACTTTAAAGTCTGAGTCTAAACATACTTTTCCTCCAAGTGGTATACATGGCTGGATTATCTGAATTAATTTAATATCCAACCCACCCTTTCCTGAGGGCAATAATCACAGATGCTATAACAATTGATATTTCTGATTATAAAGTTATGATGCACGAATCCAAAATTTTCATTGAAATCTTAATTTCTAAGACCATGCAAATCCTGTTTAGGTAGATTACATTGATTTGCTTTGTTCTTTCACATTTTGTTGGGTCATTAGAACTCAGGAACATTGTCCATAATTTTTTGTTTGATTTAGGCTGAGGACTGTAAGATTTAAGGTAAAACAATACAAGCAAGAGTTAAACTGGGTTAAGTGGGTCTACATTATGGGCTTTCAACCGTTTAACAAGGTAGTTTTAAATCAATGTAGTTAAACCAGTGCATTTGTCTAAAATAGGCAAGAGCCGAAGTCTGTATGCTGATATGTAGGCATGAGTTACATCACTCTTGGGTTCCAGGCCTAGCCCTGCTACTGACACTTTGAGACCTTCTATAGGCCATTTAACCTTAATACACCTCACAAACTACTTGTAAACGTATGTAAACCTCACAAAGGTATTGTGGGGCTCAGTTCATTGGCTATAAACTGTTTTGAAATCATCAGATAGAAGTGCTATAGAAGATTGCAGTGTTGATGGAGCTGTAGCCTGTGTTGGTCCTAGGATACTAGAGAGGGTGGATGAGGTAATGTCTTTTATTAGACTAACTTCTGGTAGTGTAAAAGACAAACTTTTGAGCTACCCCAAGCTCTTCTTCAGGTCAGACCTTGTCTCACTGCTAGAGAAGTGAAAGGTACTAATAAATCCAGAGAGACCTAGGATTTCATTGTTGCCAGCACACTATACATCTTCACCACTTATAACCTCACAGTAACAAAAGTAGACATGAAACTTGGATCCAAATTACTCCAGGAGCACAGGCCTATGACACACAGCTGTAATTCCATCCTGTAGAGGGCAGCAGTATACAGGCCTTAGCCAGTTCAGACTACACAACACAACGGCTTGGGATTAAAGTACTCGAAGCAATGTGGAATGGTTTTAGGTTTGTGGCAGTAATTATCATTGATTTTAAGGTCTTGCTCCTATATTGTATAATGCAATTGAGGTGAATAGATGAGGAATTCACTATTGGACATGTCAAGAATAGGGAAGGTAATTATCCATTCCTCTGACCGCTACCCTCTATGCTGCTCATCCACATGGGCACGAATGATATAGCCAGTATGACCCTGAGCAGATCAGCAGTGACTACATGGCTCTGGGAGCAAGGGTAAAGGAGGCGATGGCACTGGTTGTGTTCCTATCCATCCTCCCAGTCAAGGGTAAAGGCCCAGACAGGGACACATCCTGGAAATGAATTCAGGGCTACACAGATGATGTAAATGAGAGGCCTTCTGCTTTCTCACTTGAGATTCTGTTCCAGTAAGGACAGCTGGGAAGAGGAGTATCTTTATTCATTGACTCCCCAGCCTCGTGAGAAAGGTTTTAAACTAGGCTCCAAGGGGGCAGGTGAAAAAAGCTCACGGTAAGCATAAAATAAAAGGTGACAGATGACTAGATGTTGGGGGTGGTGAGAGGTACATGGAAAATTACAATAGGATCATAGAAGCAGCAAGAGGAAAACCATTAGGCAAATCTGCTCAATATCTTAAATGTCTACACATAAATGCTAGGAATATAGGGAATAAATAGGAGGAATTAGAAGTAAACAATGAGCTAAATTATGATTTAACTGGCATTACAACTTGGAGGGATAAATCTCGTGACTGGAATATTGGTCCAGAGTGGCAAGGAAGAATATGCAAGGTGAAAAAAGGGAGGAGATGTTGCATTATCCATCAGTAGAATGTCTCTGAAAAGATAAAAGGGGGAAAAACAGGGGTGAACTCATTGTAAGGGGCTTACTGTAAACAAACAAGAAGAGGAGGGGAATGAGACATATCTAGAACAAACAACAGAAATAGCCAAAACCACAAGGCCTGATAGTAATAGGGGACTTCCAATACCCAGACAGCTGTTGGAAAAGTAAATATGGCAAAACACAAGATTTCCATAAGTTCTTGGAATGTATTGGGGATAATTTTTTGTTTCAGAAAATGGAGGACATAACCAGGAGGACAACTATTTAGACTTGATTCTGACTAACAGAAGTCTTAACGTGTGGAGGGCCATGTGGGTGAAAGATCATCAGATGACAGATTTCATTACTGTAAGAAAGGAAGGAGTCAGAGCAACAAAACAAGGACAGTGGAATTCAAAAAAGCTGAGAACTGGTAGGTACGGTCCCTTGGATAAAGGAAAGCTGGCAGTTGCTCAAGGTGAAGGCCCAACTGCAAACTATCCTGATGCGAAGGAAAAATAGGAAAAATTGTCAGAGGTCAATATGGCTCTATGTGGAGCTCTTCAGTGACCTGAAAAATCAAGAAGGAATTCTATAGAAAAAGGAAATATGGACAACTTGTTAAGGAGAAGCATAAAAGAATAGCAAAAGCAAAATCAGAAAGGTTTGTCATTTTGTGCCTTAGCCTATCAAGGGACATAAGGTAACAAGGTTCTTTATATACATCAGGAGCAAGAGAAGGATAAACAATGCAGGTCCGCTGCTAGGCAAAGAAAGTGAGCAAATAATTGGTGCTATCACAAAGGTTGAGGTATTCAATACCGGTTGTGCTTCAGTCTTCACTAAAAAGGTTAATGGTAACCAGACGCTCACTGTAAATATTGACAACAAGGGGGAAAGAAACACAAGCCAATGTAGAGAAAGAGCAGCTAAAGAATATTTAGATAAGTTACGTGTATTTAAGTCAGCGGGGCCAGATAAAATTCATCCTAGGGTATTTAGGGCTGTATTAATAGGAGTGTCAAATGTAAGACGCCGGAGGTAACTCTGCCACCCTACTTGGCATTGGTGAGGCTTCAGCTGCAGAACGATGTCCAATTTGGGGCCCTACACTTTAGGATGTGGAAAACTGGAGAATGTCCAGAGGAGAGCAACAAAAATTATGTTTAGAAAACTTGACCTAGGAGGAAAGGTTAAAAACACTGGGCATGTTTAGTCTTGAGACTAAAGGGGACCTGATAACAGCCTTCAAATATGTTTAGTGCTGATCTAAAGAGGATGATCAGTTGTTCTCCACATTCACTGAAGGTAGAACAAGAAGTAATGGGCTGAATCTGCAGCAAGGGAGATTTGGTTAGATATTAAGAAAAGCTAACTAGAAAGGTAGTTAAGTTCTGGAATAGGCTTCCAAGGGATGTTGTGGAATCAGTGTCACTGGAGAGTTTTAAAAATAGGTGAGACAAACACCTGTCTGGGATGGTAGGTTGACTTGGTTCTGCCTCAGCACAAGGGACTGGACTTCTTGAGTCCTACATTTTGAATGTGAGCATAAGATGGCAAATTTGATTGTGCTTTTTGTGATCTAAAAGTACCAACTAATTTCACAGAGGCAAGCAATTGCTAGGTGATACAGACAGTCATGACTGCTCTGTAAAGGCAGAAAAAATAGTTAGCAAAGCCCTTTAGTAGTTTTAGGGGTAAGATCCTCAGCTGGTGTAAACTGTCATAGCTCCACTGAAGTCATTTTTGTATTGGTTTCAATGGAGCTATGACAGTTTACACCAGCTGAGGAACTGCTCCCCAAGGTGCTGCTCCCTAGAAATTTTATCCTATTGTAACAGCAGAAGGATTTTGTTGTTGCCATCCCTATGAGCACATATATCCACAACACCACATACCAAAATAAAATCCCACAACTGTCTATGGGTTGTTTAATTCCACTGGGACTTGTTCACTTCCATTATTTTATTAGAGAGAGATTGTGTGCGGTTCCCAAGAGAGGGAGGAAATGGTATATTCCAGTCACGTCTAGCCAACCAGCAAAGTTTGTGTCTAAGTCTTGAAAGTTATCTGCAACTGTTAATTTGAACTACTTGGCTTCAAAAAAGGACAACAGGTTTTGTTCGTGTTACCCAGCTACTCAAGCCTATGAACATAAATACACCTCCCCCCCCCACACACTTATATTAAATTGCTGCAGAACAGAACATTTCTAGTTGGTAAAGATGAGTGAAAAAAGAACCTCAGTCTCACATTCGAACTGGGATTCGAATCCTTGCCTCATTCAAAGCCCCTTTTAGAGACTTGGTTCCATGTCAGATACAGAACTGGAAGAAGTTTGTTTTGCAGATTCTGTATGGATCCAGCCACTATATCATGAGAACAGATATCTACAGGCAAGATTTCTGCCCTAGGCGGCACACAACTGCCACCATCAGCAGCTGAAATAATGTGAGAAGAGCGAGAGATTTTGGTACCCAGGCCCAACTTAGTCTGGAACTGTTTCCAGGTTGTCCCCTCTTCAGGACCTCTCTATTAATAGAAAGCTTACTACTAGGACATAGCATGAGACCAAGATAACACTGCTTCCTGTACCAAAATGTCAAAGCAACGCTTACATTCTTAGGGAAAATAATTGCGGAGATGAACCCAAGACGTGTTCATACAAGTAATGCTTAGCATAGTGATTTTTATCTTCAAAAGTACTGTTCAAACATTAACCACCTCTGAAGCGGGAAAGCAATGGAGGTGCTCATTCTATTTGTTCTTTCAGATAGCCCAGTTTGTTCCTTCTATGAAGTGCCTACCACACGCAGCTCGTGATCTAGGGACTGAGGACTAGAGTCCTCTTGAGTTTTACCTTTTCCAACTGAAACACTTGGTTTTATGTAACTTCACGTTTAGAGAGGAGATGTTTTTAACTGAAGGAGCCTGTAAAAAACTTGTTAGTAAATAAACAGCCAGTATCAACTGGCAATCTGCCTGGCTGCAAACCTTTCATAAACTGTAATGATAAATACCTAGATTTAAAGTATTTCTGCTATAAGGCTAAATAGGTAGCAGAGTAATTATAGAGCTTCAGTTCTAAAGCAGCTAATTAATCTTGTTCTCGCAAGTCTGTTTACAGAGGAACGTGACTACATCAACCCATTTTTACGATATCCTAATGCACTAGTGGACAGTACAATCCTACATTTTAACTCACTACACAGGAAAGAGAAGAGAAAAAAAGGCAGGAAAACTTGGAAAAGTTTTAGGGCTCATTTCTGCTCACATGGTCATGTGTGGGAGCAGGACATGATTGAGATCCTGTCTGTACACACAAGTCTCTCTCAGGTTTAATTCAAATAGCTTTTTTATCTGATTTAATTAAACTGAAATAAGTGCATCTATACAAGGAGTTGTATTGATTTAAAGGGAGTGGCTTCTTCCAATTCAGCTTTATCCTGTCTCTAAACAATTTAAGATAAACGGCTAAGCTATTTATATCGATTTAGGAGCACCTACACAGCCGCATTTTGCACTGGTGAAACTAAATTGATTTTTAAACCCAAGTGTATTTAATCTGATGCAACCATATGCAGACAGGCCAAAAGGAAAGACTTGAACAGAACCCATTTAGTAACTGACATGTAGGGAGTGGCATACCACCAGACATCACTAGTTTACTCTGCACTTATTACTCCTGGGGGCATTCTGCACCAATCAAAAATTCTGCACACATTTTAAAATTCTGCAAATTTTGTGGGTCAGTCATTCCAGTTTCAATTATTTTGGTAATTTCTTTCAAAATATCTATCAGCAAGTATGCCTGTAACAATACAGACACACAAATTTTCCCCCAGGAGTAGAGTTAAAGAAACCCCTATAACAATCCAATATCTCCTGTCTGTGTGTTCCATTCTATGCATCCGAAGAAGTGAGCTGTAGCTCACGAAAGCTCATGCTGAAATAGATTTGTTAGTCTCTAAGTACTCCTGTTCTTTTTGCGGATACAGACTAACACGGCTGCTACTCTGAAACCCAATTCCTGTTTCTCTACCCCTTTCCTCTCCACCCCCTACCCAGAGCCAAACGGGGGGGGGGGGGGAGCAGACACTCATAACCCCTCCCTCAGGGCCTATCTGTGGGATTCTCCCAGCCAATACACCCAACCCCCTTCCTCCCCAGACTCTAGCCACACCCCTCCCAGCCCACATACCTGCATCCCTTCCCCTCTCAGTTCCTAGAGATCCAGAGGGAGAAACAGCCTGATCCTCGGTCCCAGGCTTGCAGAGAATTTCCTGCACAATGTGCTCTCCTTCCCTCAGGGCATGCTGGGAACTGCAGCTGCCTGGACCCAGGGCCGGTGCAAGCATATTTTGCGCCCTAGGCAAAACTTCCATCTTGGGCCCCCCCCCCCCCCCAAAATCACATACATTATAGACAATACACAGTCACAGAGTAACATGTTATAATTTAGAATTTATGTTTCTGCGCTTTAAGTTTAGCAAATTTAGAAACAAGTTCCTCCAAGTCAATGCTGTGAGCAATGTCATGTTTTAGTGACAAGGTAGATAGCCCAAGTCTTTGTTGCAACATTGATGTTCGCATGTATGTTTTTATCAATTTGAGAAGCTTTGCTCACCACTGGCCGCAGAAACTGGGAGAGTCAAGAGGATGCGAAGAGCAATAACTGTGTTAGGGACACTACCTGTCAGCTGGGGGTCAGGGCTGTGGGGGGGATGGGGTCGAGGGGGTTTCCAGCTCAGAGGGACTGGGCTCAGAGCTGGGGGTCAGGGCTGGGGGGGGGGGGTATGGGGTCAGGGGGTGCCTGGGGGCACCGAGGCAGCTCAGCTCTGCAGACTGCTGTTCTCTCCAGCCATCCAAGCACAAGGGGAGCAGCAGCAGGGACCAGCTAAGGACCAAGGGGACAGGAGCACAGGCACCTGAGGCCAAGCTGTGGGGAAGCACTTGCTTACCTTGCCCAACGCATGAGCATCGGGGTCCTCTTTCTTCCTCCACTCCACCAGACCACGGCTGAGGCTCTTTTCTTCTCCATGCCCCTCGCTGGGGCTGACGTGAAAGTTGAGCCAGGGGGCAGCCCTCACTTTCCTCAAGAAGCCCTGGTGTCGCGCTGCCCTCGCAGGGCTCCTGCCACATGCCCTAAGCAGAGCTGCGCAGCTCCGCCCAGCCAGGCGAGCCCCTGCTCTGGGAGGGAGAGGGATTCTGAGCCTCTGCCTGCAGCCCAGGGATTCCCCTGGGGCAGCGCGCTGCAGGCAGCCCGAACCTCTGGGCTGCCACGGCGGCACCCTGACCCAGGGGGGCCACTGGGCTGCCGGCTGCAGCGCCCTGACCCGGGGGGGAATCCCTGGACTGCCGGCTGCTGCGGCGGGGCCCTGACTCAGGGGACGCCCTGGGCTGCCAGTGGCTGCTGCCGCCGGCAGCTCAGACTCCCTCTCTGTCCCAGCAGCAGCGGCTGCTCAACCATTTTAAAAAAATTTGGGGGCATCGCTTTTTGGCACCCCCAAATCTTGGCGCCCTAGGCAACCGCCTAAATGGTTGCACCAGCCCTGCCTGGACCCCAGTAGCTCAGCGGTTTTCAAACTGCACGTAGTGACCCAGGACTGGGTCACGGAATGTAAGGCACTGGGTCGCGGTGGCTCTGGTTAGCACTGCTGACCAGGCTGTTAAAAGTCCCATCAGCGGTGCTACCTAGCTAAGGCAGGCTAGTCCCTACCTGTTCTGACGCTGCGCCCGGGAAGCAGCCAGCAGCAGGTTCAGCTCCTAGGTGGGGGGGCTACAGGTTCCACACACTACCCCTACCCCCAGGGCCGGCTTTATGACCCACGGGGCTTCATTAGAATACTCAGCAGCAGGGCATCCGCTCCGGGTTTTCTATGGCATGAAGGACCCCCTGCTGCCGAAGACCCCTGGAGTGGGGCCCAATTCCGGGGAATCGGGTTAAAGCCGGTCCTGCCTGCCCCAAGCACCAGCCAACAGGAGCTGGGGTGGTGGTGGTGCTTACAGGCAAGAGGCGCCGCGTACCTTTGCCTAGGAGCTGGACATGCTGCTGACCGTTCCACAGCACAGCATGGTCTGAGGTGCCAGGACAAGCGGGAAGCCTGCCTCTGCACTCCAGCTGCACCGCTGTCCAGGAGCTGCCGGAGGTAAGACTGTGCCCCAATCCTCAGCACTGAGCCCTCCCTGCACCCCTAACCCCTCATCCCCAGCCCCAAAGAACCTGCACCCCAGCCCAGAGCCCTGACCCCCTCCTGCACCCCAACCCCCTCCCCCAGCCGAGCCCCCTCCTACACCCTGGGCCCCTCATTCCTGGCCTCACCCTGCAGCCCTCACCCCTACACCCCAACCCTCTGCTCCAGCCTTGAGGGGTTTCAGGTGTGGGAGGGGCTCATCTCCAACTCCATTGGGTCATGGGCAGCAACAATTTTTTTCAACTGGGTCACCGGGGAGGGGGAGTTGAAAACCACTGCTCTAGCTCCCTCTTCCCAGCAAGATCTTCTATGTGCAAGCTGGACCCTGCTGAGTCCAGTGCCCCCTAATGGTGGCTAGCAGCACTGCAGCCCATTTTGGAGGGGGAAGGAAATTCTGCAAACCCATTAATTTCTGCAAAATTCTGCATTGCGCAGTGGTGCAGAATTCCCCCAGGAGTAACTTATGTTGTGCTTTTCACCCATTTATCCTGAGAGATTGGTAAGCATCCCCATTAACAAAGAGGTTAATAAACTTGTCCAAGATCACACAGCAATCAGGGGAGGAACAAGGACTACAACAACAAAAAGCTCAGGGCTCGTTGGCCATGCCTCCCACTTTTCCACACTGCCTCTTCCTCTGCAAGAGGAGTTATCATGGTCCTGCAAACATTCAGACATCAGTAACATTCCTCAAATATACTAGAGTGACACTTATCTGTGAGCTGCATCAACAATTGAACACAATTATAACCCAGGAATGTACGGTTTTGGAGTATGTCAAAAGGTGCTGCCTGGATGCTACAGCCAGAGCCTAACCTTGTCCCTCTATTTTTTTTACATTCTAAGCAGAAGGAAAGTGGAGGGTATGTAGTAACAGTAGTCCATGCTGCTCTTCTCTTAAAGACACACTGATTGTTTTTAAGTGGAATGTAAGTTGCTGAAATATAAGTGGGAGCAGGTGACAAGAGATGTTGCTGCAGTCAATACCAGCAACTTCTGCTCATTTATATAAGTCGGCCCAAATGCTCTTTTCATCTATTTTCAAGGTCCATTCTCAATAGAAGGAGTTTTCTGTTAGAGGCATCTGCTTCAAATGAGGTTTATTATTTCAGAGGCAAGGAGTGTTATGCAGTGGATAGAGCCTGGGAGTCAGGCTCCTGGGCTCTATAGCCAGCTCTGTCCCACAAGTTAGTGACCCTGGAAAAGTAAACTCATAAGCCACACAGTAGAAGGCAGCATGAGTCATGACGTTTGCAAAAGTTGAGAAATCCAGAAAAAAGATGCTATCAATGTGCAAAGTATCACACAGCTACTGGCTTCTATTCAGGAAGCAACAGTTGTATTCACATACCCGAGGCGTACACATTTAAACTCCAGGAAACTTCAGAGTGTCCTTTACTTTAACACAAGGACAACTTCAATTTCACTCCAATGTAAGTGTTCCTGTTTCAGTAGCTATTCAGCAGAACAGATGGAAGGAACTGATTTCCTGAAGGGTATTGCCCCCGGTACTATTAGAGTCAATAAAGGTAGAACCAGCAATCTAAGAGTAACACACACACTGCAGATTAATACTATTGTAGAGAAATCAGCCCTGTAGGCTCCTGGCATAACTTAAAACAGCACTGTGGGGCTGCTAAACTATGGCAATCTCCCCTGGCTGCCCAGCATCTCTCAGTATTGTGCTTAAGCCATGACCCTCCCCATCCCCTTCCCCATTCTTGTTCCCAGAACACCCTACACAGACTATGCTCATAATGCTGCCTTCTACAGTGCCTGTACTGGGGGAATCCCTCCCCTAGTCTGGATGCAGGGCCTTTTTACACTGCTCTGGCCCTTTTATTAGGAGTAAAGGCCCCAAAGTGAGGTGTGTTCCCACTCCAGTCTGTTTAAAAAGACCTAAAAACTTTTGCATGGTTACATTGACTGAAGAATTTGGAGCAAGCAGATAATCACATTATGCAGGGGGAAGAGACAAGTTTGGATTAGCTTGTTAAAATACAGGCCCTGAAATGCCTAAAAACAAGGCACCGACTGCAACATGAATTCCTAGGACCACATTTTCAAAATTCAGCCCTTCCATTCTCAGGGGGAGGTGAACTGCCACATCCTGAGCTATTCTGAAAAGTATAGCTCATTATATTCAAAAATTTAGACTCAATCAAAACATGGCCAGAATTCTCACACCAAGGCTATGCATGAGCCTCGATTTACACGTGACCTAATACTTGACTTTTAAAATGTACTTTCCTATTAACAAAGTGACAAACTTTAAAGCCAATGCAACTTATTTACCACCCCAAAATTAAGCGTACCCATTTTATATTGAGTTAGAGAGTTTACCACTGGGAAAGAAGAGAATCAAAACACTCAATCTATTTCACAGTGCTTCATTTCTTGGAAGAAAGGGAAAGAAAGAGCTACCCTGCTAATCCTCTTCAATTGAATGAGGGACTGCTAGCAACAGAAATGTAGCAACTTAAGGGCATTTCTCTCAGGCATTCAGCCCAGGGGTAGGGGTCCACCCTACATCAGGGTGAGCAAACTATAGCAGGGGCTGCATCCAGCCCTCGAACTCCTGCCGGAGAGTAGGGTCATGGGCTTACCCCACTCCACACAGCTCCTGGAAATAGTGGCATGTCCCCGGTCTGGCTTCTACGCATAGGACTCTGCACGCTGCCCCCACCTCAAGTGCTGCCCCTGCAGCTGCCATTGGCCAGGAACCATGGCCACTGGGAGCTGCAGGGGTGGCGCTTGCGGATGGGGCAGTGTGCAGAGCTGCCTGGCTGCACCTCCGAATAGGAGCCAGAGGTGGGACATGCTGCTGCTTCTGGGAGCTGCTTGAGGTAAGCACCTCCTGGAACCTGCACCCCTGACCTCCTCCCATGCCCCAACCCTCTGTCCCAGCCCTGATCCCCCTCCCACCCTCCAAACCCCTTGGTCCCAGCCCGGAACACCCTATTGCACCCCCAACCCCTCATCCCCATCCCCATCCCCACCCAAGAACCCACACCCCCTCCCACATCTCAACCCCCAATTACATGAGCATTCATGGTCCGTCATACAATTTGCATAGCCAGATGTGGCCCTTAAGCCAAAAAGTTTGCCCACTCCTGCCCTATGCTGAGCTCGCTGTAGGATCTGTGTGTAAAGCTTTTCTGTAGGGTGATAGAAACAGGAATAGTCCTTTGTTATAATATCAGATGCTTATATACTGAAAGAATAAAATACACTGTTATAGTATAAGCAAAGGAAATGCAAGGTTTACACACACACACACACACCCACCCACCCACCCACCCTACCTGGGGGACTCATGCATTAATCCTGCGAATGCTAGATATTTCAGACTAAGTGTTGAGGATGAAGTGTGATTTTATACCATCAAATAAATGAAGAACTGCAACAAGACTTAACCAACATGATTAGTATTATCCAACTGCTGTTATAAATTATATACATTCAGAACATCATGTTAAAATATTATTCCACATTACACCAGAATAGATTAAGGCTTTATATTATTTACAGAAACCAACAAGCACCTTAAAAACACCAACCAGTAACATTTGTGCTAAAGATACAAATTTGATGTCTTTTGAGAGCAAAAGACAACAATTTGCGGATGTGCCCAATGCTACACATACTTTAAACATTGATTATTGGAACAGGAAACACATACTGGCAAGATCCCATCAGTGAGCACTCCGAATCAATTAATGCAAGCATGTGGGATACACATATACAATGTGCCCTCCAGATACTCAGACATTTATTAATGTAAAGCTGAACGCTTATACAGAAATGGTTGGTTCAAATTCCTCAAAAATTTGAACAGATTTATTTTATTTTAAGAGAAACTGAAAACACTTAAGAATTCTTTGCCCATTGATAGCGTCAAGATTTCAAAGTCTGCTCCATACCACATTAACAAGACTTAATACAATAGCAAAGATGGAACTGACAGATTTATCAACCATTGAATGCACTGAAACGGTGACAATTTTACTGGCTTCGATTACTCTGACATGCTGTTTTCATGCGGCATATCTGGATAGGATTTCTTAAAATGCCGTGACAAGTTATCTTCACTATTCTCCATATTGGTCTTCGACAACAAGCTACTTTTAAAAGTTAAAGAATGTTGATACAACACACGTTTACTGTGCCACCAATGTATTAGAAGTGATGGTGCATCGTCTTCCTCTCTGGCTCACCAGATGGCTTTTATGAGACTCAGTGATGAAATATTTTCTAAGACATCAGCAGACATGGCTAAAGAAAGGTGCTCAATACAAATGGAAAAGTAACCATTCGCATTTCAAGTATTGTTTTAAGAAGAATGAGTTTTTAATTGCAGTCGATGTTAGCACTTTTTAGCTTGTGCTTTAGTCTGTTATTTCTTTGTAAGTCTTGCATTTGGCTGATGGCTTTTTTTTAAAAAAAAAAGGTTGGCAACAAAGATAAGAACTGTAGAAGGCTGGTAAGAGTTTTATTTAACTTTCTGAGCCCACTTCATGTCATCTGCTCTAGGCTTTTGCCCAGTCACTCCTTGGATAATATTCTCCAAGCATCTCCAAAATCCAATCTTCTCTAATGGATAGTTCAGCCAACCTGAAAGACCAGAGGTGGGAAGGGGGGGAGGGAATTAAGTATTGACATTAGCTTAAACCACAGCAGTAGAAACTCAAGTTTGCATTGCTTTTCTTCCCTCCTTAACAGTGTTATTCACTTTAGCTAGCAAACAAAAATGTGTTAGAGAAAAAGTTCAGTGGTAGTGCGCTATGGGCAAATAATGAAGAATGGTCACTACTCAAAGTGAAAGGAGACTATTAGGGTAAAAGAAACAAACAAAAGTAATTTGTAAATACAACACTTGAATTTAGATCTTTCTGTTTTAAAATTTCTAGCTAGTTATTTAGATTACAAATTGCCCTTCATTCAGACCAGTGAGTTTCACTTGTTCGGATGGTTTCCCTTTCTGGTTCCTGTGCACTAGCACATAGATGCAATGCCTCATTTGCAAGCAGTGCAAGAGAATATTCAAATCAAACAAGGTAACTGGTCACTGACATTTAGATAGATTTATTAACTCACCAGATTTTGTAAAATTTCAGACAAACCTAAACTTTGGGTCTACACTACTTATCTGAATTAGATCTACCAGCTATACAATATTTGAGAGAGGATCCTATTTAGAGTAGACTCTGTTTTCTGACAGATGACATGAACAAGTTATAAAGCTTTACATGGGGCACACAGTATTGCATGACTAATACAAATCTATAGTTTTTTATTTATTTCATGGTCCATTTGTCAGAGCAGGAAATGGAGTCAAGTATCTACAATTTTATTTCCAGCTGTGCCTTCCCTCACTATGTGACTGTGAGCAAGTTATTAGCACACTGGTTTAGCTTGCCCATCTGCAAAATGGACATAACCAGAATGACTTCAGTTGAGGTGAATATCATGATTTATAGATCCAAGGAGAATCAGAGGCCAAAAAAACCTTGATAAAGAAGTTACAACGGCCTTCAGAACATGTGTAAGTATTTGGAAATCCTCTCATTATGGCCATGAATTTCAGAAGTCTAAGAACTTGTTTTGGAAACTAACATTCAAGGAGAGATGCCAGTGTAGATTAAGAAAATGAAATAATTCCCTTTGTATGAGAACAGCAGCTTGCACAGAATTCACTGCACTGAATAAAGATGCACTAATTTGCATGCAAGATCGGACTGCTTGACCTTACTCAAGCCTCAGCATCACTGACCTGAAGTCAGCAATAGAAAGTTACTGATTTTCAGCCAATCACAAGCTTGATTTTTCTTTTTTTGGGATAGGGATTTTTCTTATTTATGTAACAATACCAAGTAAAGAGCCTCAACTGACTTACAGTAAAAGGACACATGTTGCATGCTACAACTTGCAGTATTTTCCACATTTTATAGATTGCATATATATTACATTACTGTTTAGCAATCAGACTATATTCTTGCCAGATGTATGCTTTCTGGCTCGGTGAAAAAAGCTCAGTCCAGGAACATGTAGTTTACTTTACCTGTGGTAATACAAAAATAAGTCTCATGGGGAGACACATGATGGATTCGGTGGTGTTTCCGTGGCAGGATAACATGCCAGTCCTGCAGAAAGATGACCCAGCGAGGAAGACCAAAGTACGTATGAGACCATTTGTGAATCTGGTTTGTCAAGGTTACAAAGATAGCCAGGGCAAAGACATAACATTCCCAAGGACATGTCTGGTATAACGCTTCTGCAAAAGATAAAAAAAAAAGCATTAAAAACTCAGACCTTTTCTTTCCTCTTTTATTGAAGAAGCAGATTCCTACCAGTTTCTAATAATGCCTGCCCCGTTTAGAAGTTGCCCCTCAATTCTGACACTATTCTAGCAGTTGCTGACACTTCAGATGTTAACAAGGCCCGTGACCAAATTGCTTCGGCAACAGACTGCGACAGCACAGCCGCTGAGTCATGAACTCCTCATCTCATATGACATTCTGAAATGCCACAAAGTAATAGGGTTGCAAGACTAGTATGCACCACACCAAATTAGTCAAAATAAATTCAGTCTAATGGATAGTGGGAACCTGAGCTATGGATTTACTGGCTATTGTAATTAAATAGGAGAATGTAATGCTGCAACACTAGTCTTTACATTTACTGAACTATTTCTGCAAAATAGCAAATTTCACTGTTTTTTAATCTTAAGCTTTCTTCCGTAATTGCCTGAGTTTAAAAGTCCTTTGTGAAAGAATGAGATGCTAGTTCTTCTGCAGAATTTATATTCTAAGGCTTCTTTACTGAACTCTTCAGTAGGACACTTTCCTGGAGATGGAAGATCCTTGGTACGGGAAAGGTTAATCGCCCATTATCAAAACAAACAGTGGAAATTTTTTCCCCCTCTCCTCCAAACATCTGCTTTCAACATAAATTAGACCTGCTGACATGGATCACAGATTCATTTTTTAATCCCTTCCCCACACAAGGACAAGCACTTATTCAATTTATCCAGTGATGAAGATTCTAAATACATATGTCACTGCTAATCGCTTACCTGGGGAAAGAGAAACAAACTTGTAGGCCATGTTTGCCAATGGCACTAGTGTTAGCATGCAGTTATCTCCATTGGTCTCTATAAAATCATGTCTAGTAATTGCTGTGGGGTCAATGTGATGTTCTCTAAAAGGTCTGATGAAAGCCTGAAAGAACAAAGCCAAAAGGCCATTACTTGTAAGAATGAATGGATCAGAAACAGAATGACAGCATCAAAGTGATAGAAGGGCTTCCATACTATCATGCATCTAGGAATTAAGGTTCAAGCTTTAGAAATAATGTTTGAAATGATTTCCAAGTGTAAAGCATCAGATGGTTGAATTTTCATACAATGCTTATATTTCAGCCCAGTTTTTGCATTTTTAAGCAATGCATTAATGTTAACACATACGTAGCACTTTTCATCTCAAAGTGCTTTAGAAAGGTGGATATGCATTATCACAATTTTAAGATGGGAGAGAAGCACAGAAGTTAGGTAACTTGTTAAAGGTCACATAGCTAGGCAACAGCAGATCTGGGAACAGATATTTATTCTACTGTTACTTCTGCTTGTTAATACTCCCAGTCGGAACAGGGCATATTAAAAAGTCACCTCAAACCTCCTGGCTTTTATCAGTCTAGAAGAAGATTAACACTGTATATCATAGCTCTACCGCCAATATACCAGCCCAATTAGCATGGGATAAAGAGAGGGTGAGGAGGCCAAGCAGGCCAAATCAGTAGGAGAGACAAGACAAGACAGAAACAAGTTCCTACATAGTGCATAGCACATTTAAGATGGTGGTAGCTTCCCCCAAAGTGATTTTTATTTGAAATTTTAAAAATTAAAAGTCTCAAACCTTTCCAACTATGGGCAGCTCCACAGATCCCCAGGTGTCCGCTCCCCAGTGCACTAATCCTGACAGAAAGTCAGCAGTAAAAACTCCTGCAACTTTAAGAAAACAGAGTTAGGAATCCAGAAGTATTGTTTCAATGTCCACAATCTCTCCCCCTGCACCCAAGGAAAAAAAAAATCACTACTACTATTTTCTGGACAGATACACACTCCCAAACACAAGAGCGATCTGGCCACTCTGAATGCACAAAAGTCAATTCTTCAGTGGAAGGTGGGTGATCATGACAGAGGCCATTAAAAGATTATGCCTTCTCTTAGCTAACAATAAGATCTTGGATCTGAACTACAATCCTATTGTTATCAAATAACTTCCATACCAGTAAATCTAGGTTTGTCAGAAATTAATTTATACTGGATAGTGAATCAGTGAAACTAATTACTTCTAAAATAGATCTCTACTCTGAATAGGATCCTCTCTCAAATACCTAGATGTATAGCTGGTAGATCTAATTCATATATTTAACAGCCAACGTAAAGGGACAGTTTGTTTTTACCTAGTATGTACTTGGTTTAGACCACTCGTGTCCAGATCTGCACAGATATTCATAGCATTGGTGGGTAGTACTACCCACAATGTGGTGGTTATTCTTTTTGCACTCAGCAGAGACCTCCTACCAGCAGACGCCCCCACTACCACCACACACTCTGGGACCTCGCCAAAGCTTTCTAAGCATGAAACAGAGAACTCTCTCAGCTTACTACTAAATAATATCAGCTACAGATGCACACTTTAATACCTGGAAGGGGCTTCCCAACATGGTTCTTTACAGCAAGGCTATTTACAAAGTAAGGTTGAAAGCCTAGCAGGCAGCTAGGGGGTGGAGCTATCTACAATAATGCAATGAGGAGCAGAGTCCATATTGATGATTCCCTGCAGAAAGTGTTCTATGCTGAAGAGTTATTACAGTGGCATGGTAGATGTAGAAGAATGTGTCTAAATCTGTAGACAACCATGGACAGTTTGTAAAGAAGAATATATATATTTTTAAACTGCCAGCCAGGTGCACTACGTTTTAAAATTTTAAATTTAAGCTGTGTTGTTCTGTTCCTGCAGATAAGTAGATTTATTTAAATTTTAGTTTTATACAAACTCTTCACCAAAAGCACCTGTTCAAAAGCTCAGGGTAACTTTGGGACATTTAAAGAGAAATAAAAATTGATTGAAGCAACAGCACATCTTCCCGCCAGACATCATCTGATCAGTTGTGTGACCAATGCATCTTAAGATGACCCTATCATACTTCCTCACTACACTGAAATTCTACCATCAGCTGCCTCAGCTCTTCACCAGACAGGATTTACAGCATGCCCAGAATGTCCACCTATTGGAGAGAGATAATTAGCAGGAAAGTCCTTAGAGAGAAAGCTCTGCCAGCGGCCACTTTATAGGGGCAAGATGGGGAGAGGGGGCAGTCAAGCTCAAAGGCCTCCGCTGATCACAGCTGTGGCACCATGGCACAGAGACAGACAGTCTCTCAAGTAGGCAAGTCCCAAGGCATTAAGAGTCTTATAGGTCAAAACCCAACACCACCTTAATCACATGGCCAGCAATAGGTACTAAAAAAAATTAGTAATAGATTCTACAGATCCAACTTTGCCCTTATTGCTCTGAATGGAATTTCAGAAGTGTCACCAAGGGCAGGATTTGGTTACAATTTTGTTGATACATAAGCAGGAATAGAATCCAAATCCCTTGTGGAGCTGTGTTTGCTCTGCAGGTATAATAGAATTACAGTCTCTGGGCATTTGAAGTCTTGTCTGCTGAATTCGGCCACAGAGAAGAACTCTACTGAGTAAAAAGGTGCGTTAGTTTCTCAGTGTATAATTGCACTTAAACTGTCAAGAACAGCAGTATGCTCCTCCCCCACACCCACTCCTTCTGCAGCTCTGTTTAAAGCCATTCAGTAGACACTCACCTAAATTTCAACATCTGCGAAGTGTAATATGCAAATAAAGTATACCTGGAAACTGATTAGGGGTTTTATCCTGGAAGGAGTCACATGGAAGCTATACACAACTCCTGCCAAGCTAAGCATCACACTGATCTTTCAATTCATTGTCAAAGGGCACCTTGGGATCAGAGAAGTAAATAAATGAGGGGTGTGTGTGTAACACATTTCAATAAAGGGATTGGCTAGCAACCAGTATAAAACCTAAATGAACCACACCATTCACATCTGACCCTTGGAATGCAATTCACAAAGCAGAAGCTCGTAGTCTAGCAATACGTGTACTAAAGGCAGGTGCATGCTTTATTTGAGGAGCTGGTTAACTGCTCATAGGAAGCCACATAATAGAACTAGCTGTATAGCCACGGTCAGAGTTTCTGGAAGTTTTTTTTAGTTCTCCACTTTTTTTACAGTCACATTAACATTTTAAAACTGGCTTGGTTACAAAAATCACAGATGTCAGACATATTCTGACTTTTTAACTCTAAAAACACCAGCTAGTTTTTAAAAACAAGGTAAGAACAGAGTTGCATTCTATTTTTGCTGTATATAACTGGAGGGTAATACCCAAACTGCCTCACTGATTCTTTCTGGTACCTTGGTCTGCCACTCCAAGAAAACGGGGCTCCTCGCTTTCTACTCAGCAGGCAAGCATCTTCTCTTCCAGATGCCTTAGGGTATGTCTACACTGCAATTAGATACCCACGGCAGGCCCAAGTCAGCTGACTTGGGTTCATAGGCTCAGGCAGGTTACCTGTGGTAACGACATTCCGGCTTGGGCTGCAGCCTGAGCTCTGGGACCCTCCCAACTCGCAGGTCTTAGAGCCTGGGCTTCAGTCTGAGACCAGAAGTCTACACTGCAATCAAACAGTCCCACAGCCCAAGCCAGCTGGCATGTGCCAGTCACGGGTGTCTAGTTGCAGTGTAGACATACCTTTAGACCTCCCCTCCACCTCAGCTCCCCAGAGGAGATGGTGCTTTTGTCATGTGGGTCTGCTAGGGTTTAGGCAAAGACAAGCAGACCCATGTCACTACTTGTGACCCAAACCAGAAGTTAATGGTTATATCGTTAGCTTGCCTGGCTATGCTATCCTGGCATCTCATTGCTGCTCTAAAGAGAGCCTCAAACACCTCCTTCTAGGATGCACCATTTTAATAAATTACCTTTGCATTTTTATCTAGCAGTGAGACAGGCTGGGTTTCTCCTAGTCATGAATTGATGTTGACATGCTTTTTACTTTGGGGTTATGGAGCCACACACCCTGTTGGAATCAGGATGCTTAGATCATCTGTCCTGGGACTGTTAGCAAGATTTTGTTTGACATTAGCAGGATTTCCAAAGTGCAGACACTTTATGAAACAAGGGAAGACTAGTCTTTCTTGTTAATACAATGAAGTACTGCAGGAATTCTCTTCGCCTGCGTGCGGTGCAGAGACAGTGCAGCTCACTCACTCCCCGCCTCACATAGTATATTCTGAAGGTCCCCCTCACCTCTTTGCCCTTCCCTTTGTCTTTGTTTAGCTAATCCCAGACACGTGTCTCTCTGCCCCCAACAACAATAATGGAACCAACAAGTTTTATTCTTTTTCTCTGTCCTTTGTCTTGCCTTGTCAATTTAGACTAAGCTCTTCAGAGAAGGAACTGTCCACTACTGTTCTTGTACGGTGCCTGTCACAATGAAGCCCGGATTTGGCTAGTCCCTAGGTACTACCATAAAAAATATAAACAAAAAAAAATCCACAAACAAGCCATGATTAATGCATTTTTAGAACAAGACTGTCTTGTTCTAAGATAGATTGATATGCTAGACATACAGCTAGCCAGTGTGGGACAGCATTCAGCCTCTGGAATCACCCCACATCATGAATCTGAAAGAATGTGTGGCTTCTACTTAAAGGGGAAAAGGAATAGGTGGAGTTTATTTTAAAAACCTGAGCTACGGCTACACTAGAGATCTTACAGCTGGCATCAATACAACTGCGGCACTATAAGCTCTCTGTGTAGCTGCTCTAAGCTGACAGGAGTGAGCTCTCTGGTTTGCTTAATTACTCCAGCCCGGCCATGAGTGGCGTAGCTATGTTGATGGGGAAAGCTCTCCCGCGACTTAGTGCTGTTCACACCAGCGCTTACACCAACATAAATTATGTTGCTCAAGGGGGTGGCTAATTCACCTGAGCAACGTAACTTCGTCAACTTAATCTGTAGTGTACACATAGCCTCAAATACTACGAATACGGAGACTGTAGCAGCCGTGTACCCAATTCTCTCTCACCTGACTTCACACAAACTGAAGTATGTTCTGTGAGGATCATGTGGCCTTGAAACTTTCAAGATAATTGAAAAAGGAAGAGAAGAAAAGCAGAAATAAGTCTCTGTGGAAGGATCTGAGAGAATATTTTTTTACACAGTGTTTCAGGAGTAGTCACTATCAAACACCAAGATCAGGGGAAGAGTGAAGAGTTTGGTAAGACATGTCTTATTCGAAGGCAGTTTGAAATCTCAGCAAGTGCTAGCAGCTTACTTTCTAGCAAACAGCATTGCTAGGTAGGTTTCATTTACAATCTAGCCAATGCGCAGGTGGGTAATTCTGGCAGAAAGGAGTATGGAAAAAGAGGATGTGGGATTATACCTGGCACTTGTGGTGGGGATAATACTTCGCACTTTACAACACTTGGATTCAAGGATCTCCAAGCATCTTACAAACATTAATGAAAGTAGCCTCGTTTTCCTCATGAGGCAGGCATTCTCCCATTTTAAATGAGGAAATGGAAGCATAGATGCTAAGTGACTTGTGTAAAGTCACACAGGAAGCCTATACCAACACATGGGATAGAACTAAGGTCTCTGGACTCCTATGTCTGTATGACTATAAAGAACGTTCTTCCTTTCTGAGTGAGATCTGGAGAGAAAAATATAGCCCAATTGTGAGTGATAACATTAGGGAGGGCCAGTCACATATCCAGTAAAGATGGAAGCCCAAAGTTTGTAATTCAGGGATGCACGAGTTTCATGTTGATCAGAAGCAAGGCCACTGTAGAACAGCAGAGAAAGGGACTTTTGCTGAACTTGATCTTATTCAATCCAATCAATAGGAACTCTGAACGTTTATTTTATGATGGATTAGAAAGATCTCAGAAAATATCACGGCCAAGAACAATGGACATTGACTACCATCATTGAATGTAATTAGAAATATATAATTTTGTTCTTAATTTTTTTAATGTTTTTTTTAATCCGTTCTGAACTACGTATCTAATGAAAGCTTTCATTTGCTGTTATTTGATATATAGACCAATGTGGTGTTAAAAAAACACTTCATTTCAACAAACAGAATCGGCTACTAGCCCAATAAAAATATTTGTCTAGTTTTGGGCTACTTTTAAAGCGATTTTAGACTATTAATGCAGAATGTCATTCCGCTGAAAAAAAGTGGAAACAGAGGCCTGGAACACACAGAAGGGCGTTTCTTTCAAAAGCAGCCTACTGATCATGAACTGAATAAAACTGACAGGCCTCAACAGTGAAACCAGATTTCACAGGCAGAGAGTTTAATCAGGCATTTTAACTAGAGCAAAGAACAGCAACAGAGGTGGTTTCAATATCCAGAGGCATAACCCTCACATCATTGGCATGCAAGGGAGGAAGTTTTATTAAAGTAAGAGGCTAGGCCTTGGTTTTTGCCAGAAAGGCTGTGGCTGGTTTTGCCCTCAGATACAAACAGTCTTGAAGTACAGAAACAAGAGGCTGCAAGGGACCTTGGCAGAGGCAAAGGCATGATGGCTAGTGGAGCAAGATCTTGAGCTGGCGGTTATTGTCACAAAATGAGCATCATTGTGGAGAACTCAGTAAAGAGTTTCTAGGTATACTGGTGAGATACAGCCAGTGAATGTGACTGACCCTTTAAAGAACTGAGATGTGCTAAGAAGCTTGGAACTTTTATACCATGCATCAAGAGAAGCAGAAGCCTAGGAAACAGCAGCTTCTGATGGTTTTGGGCTGTTTAGCAACAGATGGCAGGCAGGAGAGGACAGGGAAAACCAAAACTGCAACAGCCAGAGAACAGAATGTAACCAAGGACGTGGTATTAGAGCAAGTTACACAACACTGACAATTCTCTGGTGACCTGAGCTCCCAAACTCTATAGCGGGATTGGCAACCTTTCAGCAGTGCTGTGCCGAGCCTTTATTTATTCACTCTAATTTAAGGTTTTGTATGCCAGTAATACATTTTAACGTTTTTAGAAGGTCTCTTTCTATAAGTCTATAATAAAGAACTAAACTATTGTTGTATGTAAAGTAAATAAGGTTTTTAAAATGTTTAAGAAGCTTCATTTAAAAAATTAAATTAAAATGCAGAGCCCTCCAGACTGGTGTCCAAGACTTGGGCAGTGTAAGTGCCGCTGAAAAATCTGCTTGCGTGCCGCCTTCAGCATGCATGCCATAGGTTGCCTACCCTATAGAGCAGGGAAGGAGCTAGACAGCAGTGCACCACATATGCCTGGGAGTTCCACAGATAAAGTTCTTTTTGGATTTGTGACAAATCAGATACGTTAATGGGGATAACGCCAATGTCATGCTAAATATAACTGTACCTTCCCTTGGTTGTGATTTGCAAGTGAATTCCACCAACAGAGCAGTCTTATACTGGACTAAGTGAAGTTTCACTCTTAGGGTACATCTACACTACCCGCCAGATTGGTGGGTACCAAATCGATCTACCAGGGATCGATTTATCACGTGTAGTATAGACATGATAAAAATCGATTCCCAATCACTGTCGACTGCTGAACTCCAGCAGTGCGAGAGGCAGAAGCCAAGTCGATGGGGGAGCCGCTACCATCAATCCAGCGCCGCAAGGACGTGAAGTAATTTTAATTCGATCTAAGATATCTCTACTTCAGCTATGCTATTCTCATAGCTGAAGTTGCATACCTTAGATAGATTCCTACTCAGGAGATTTTTGGGAATAGGTGTGTTGGACTGAGGAGAGTCACATGTATTGAAGTGTTTTATTTTTCCCTAGGTTGTGTACTTAACCACAACTGCTGTTTAAAGTGAATGAAGAACATTTGCAAGTTGAGGGGGTTAGGAGGCAAAAGTTGGAAGGGAAAACACTCAAGACAAATTCCCCGAACAGATAGAAACATACATATGTTTACTGGTAACACATCTTTACACCTAGAAGCACTTGTTTTAGGTATTCCCATAACAGTAACACCCATCTACGTTCCACACTAATAGGTTCTTCTGGTTAAACTACCAAAGTGTGAGGGGAAGAGAGTTAGATGCAAAACAGCCGCAGCAATTCAAAGTGAACATGATAGGCTGTCTGAGAAGAGCCTGACACATTCTCTGTTAAACTAAAGACACAAATGACTCATCTGGCCTCTTGCAGTTCTGGGACACCTGTGCTGCGTAGCCTTACACATTGGGAGTCTCATTCAGTTCAGTCCAAAAGATTCAAAAAGCAAGTACTGGAAGGATGGAAACATCTCCTGAGATGCTCTCTATTCCCTTAGAGAGGAACTGACAGAAGTTGGCTGCATTAAAGTTTTGTCTCTTAAGGGGTTTCTAAATTCCCCAGTACACAAGAGAGAGTTACATCTAAGAAGGTACCAAAAGGTAAGAAGTGCCCAGAAAGATGGGAAAAAGCCTGTCAGACACTGTAGCTTGAGTTACAGTCAGAAGCTGCCAGCAAAATCAGCCGGGGAGCCAGACACTAAACACAAGGATAGGCCACAGGAATTGGCTTTTAAGCAAACATCTATCAGATAGAAAACTTGAGCAAAACAACCCATCCCCCAATTCAGCAACTAAAGAACCAAGGGGGGGGGGGGGGCACAACAACAACCAGCAACAAAACTAGCTTGCTTTGAATGCACACAGCTAGCTGGCGAGCCAGACGTTCTTCTATCACACTTACACATGCACTAGTGCAGAATTCTGTTTAGAACTGAAAACTGATGGTTATACAGAGGATACTGACATAGGAACTCTTCTGCTCTACTGTCTCTTCAGAAAAATGATGGCAGCATGCGGACCCCAGAGCAGGCTGGTATAGTAGAGGATGCAGCAGAAGAACCAAAAGGGAGGCTTCCCCATTTGCTAAAAAACCCCCTTCCCCCAGCAGTTCACCTCCTGAGGTGACTTAGTAAGCAAATCCTCTTGCCACACACGGACACTCTCTGAAGTCTCTGGTTCCAGTCAAGCAGGATCAATGCAGCCCTTTGCAGTACCACACAGTTTACTCTGGAGGTCCCTTTTGGAGGATAACGTAATACTCAAATATACCTCAAGGATCCTATGATGCACTTCGTACAAGGCCTGTGTCTGCCCCTAGTGTGGCTGTTGAACAGTTCCTCTGGCAGCACTAGCTAGCACCTCCACCCCAAAGGTGGCAGCATTTCAATAGTGCAGTATGTGTAGGGCTCAAGGTAAAGGGCCCAGTTTTATAAAATAACGTACATTTCACTTTGACGGATCCCAAAGCATTCAGCTACATACTTGTAAGAATCATTGCACCCTTCTGCAGTGCAGCTGCAGTAGTAGTGCATGTGGGATTTTCTAACCAAGACATCTATTCTTTCAGAACAGGCTACATACATATGTTTACACTGGTGCGATTCCCAGCTTGGGTTAGACACACTTGTGCTAGCTCTAATTGAGTTAGTGGGCTCACATGGATATGTACTCAAGGCAGCGTGGAATTCAATGCATCTACCTCAAAAAGACAAAGGGATAAATTTCCTATCTACCAAGATTTATACTGCGCTTGTCACTTAGCTATCCAATACACATCAAAGATATCAAATACCACAAGTCAGCCCTAAAGGTACAAAAGATTTTAAGTTTCATCTGCATTTGTTGTTTTTTGTGGGTTTTTTGGCTGCTTTATGACATTTACTGAAGGCCTGAAAAACAAGGGAGAAAACCCATTTAAAATGTCAAGACCGGCAAGTCTCATCTTGTCTAGTTTTGCAGTAAGGATTCTACATGGAGAATGGGTGGGGCGAGCAGGGGGTAGAGAGGGGAAGTACTGTTTCACAATGTAGCCCAAGGTCTCACTTTAACTGAGGGCCGGTCTACACTACACAGTTAGGTAGACCTAATGGAGCTTACATCGACCTAATAATGTCAGTTTCTACGATCTTCCTCCTGCGGATGTAATTGCCCTGCTACACCAACATAATAACTCCACCTCCATGAGAGGCATAAGTCTTACAAGGTCGTAGTTAAGACAGGTCCCTTTCATTGGCAGTTGGCTGTCTTGTCAATTCCACCGTAGGCCCCGCAACTAGAACTCAGCCCTCTCCTCTTCCTGGTTGACTTACTTTTCTAGTGTAGACATACTTAATACTCTCCCTGCCTGCAGGTATATGGGATCTTGGGGAGCAATTACCACACAGGTGGGGTGCCAATTAATTTCTTTATTAAAGGAAAAAGGAAGTGGTGGGAACAATGAAATACGATGGGATGGGTTGTATAGGGTGTTTACAATAGACAATGATGGGAGGGTTCTTATTGAACAGTGTAGGTAGTTCTACTGGGGTACAGTAAGTGGGGTTCAGCACAATGGGATACAGTACAGTCAATAAGCGTATCAAAAAGAAATGCAAACTAAAATGGTAGCTTCTATATAAAATGGTCAACAATCTTAGATAGAATGTATTAAGTGGTTAGTGGCCTTATACACAATGTAACACAATGGTATCAATGCAAATACAAAGTATATCAGAAAAGTGGAAGCAACCAATGGGTGTTATAATTACAAGTAAAATGTGAATCACAGTGCAATAATACAATATGGGTGATAAGTGAAATTATGTAATGTAACGATATAAAAGAAAATTAAGTCATTAATTTGTGAGGCTAGGATAGCAGATAATCTGCAAGAGTGTACCTAAAGGCTGGGTCAAGGAACAGGAGGGGGGAGGGAAGTGAATGATTAGTGGCAACTGATGAGAGGAGAGTGCGGCTGGAAGCAGCGAGAGACTCTGAAGCCCTGCAGGGTAAGGACAATGGAGCAGCGTGATAGTGATCTTCGGTAGGGGAGGGGCAGTGGAGAAGTGTAAAGAAGGGCTAGAGAGGTTTAAGCAACAAGCGGACACCAAAAACAAAGGAAAAAAGCGGCAAAGGGTTTGGGAAGTTTCACAGGGGGAGAAGCAGCAAGGGGTTTGGGAAGTTCGGAGGGAGTGCAGATGCGGGGGAAAAAGCAGCAAAGTGTTATAACAGGGAGACACGGAGAAGCACACAGAGGGGGAGATTGGAGCAGGGGAAAAACAGACACGGGAAAGTTCAGGGAGAGATCGGGACAGCGGGAAGACGAATTTAAGCAGCAAAAACCTTATCTTAACCAATGACTAGGCAAAACAACAAATATCACAATTCTAAGCAAAACTATAACAAGCAACTATACGGAGCAACAAAACAGTAAACTATAACAAGGCAGGTGAACCTTACAAGCTCTACAATCGTAACAAAATATGACTTATTAAACTAAAAAAACAAAACCTATGGTGCACCTTATGCTATGGAAAAGTTACAGAGGGCAGAGTGGTATGTGCCCAGGATCCAGCTCCCAAGGAAGCCAAGGGATGGTGGCTGCAGCAGTGGCTACAGCTGAAAGCAGAGAGTCCCGAGGCAAAGCCCACAGGAGCAGAGCTTAGCAGCGGCACAAACTTATTTTTAGCGGCAAAGCGCCGCGGAGTTTAAGAGAGGTTTTAAGACACAGACCAAAGTTTAGCTTGAGTCTGTGTGCTAGGGAAACAGAGCCAGCAGCTAAAGTAATGAAATAAAAGTATGGAAAGTTTCACAGAGGGATTCTTACCAGTCCCCAAGGCAGCAGCAAAGGCAGAAGCAGCAGTAACATCAGAAGCAAGGAGGGCTCGGTACAGTCTCAATAATCAGGACATCTCTCAGGTAGCAATTCGTTCTTTGTGGGGGGGTTCAAAAACCGGGGGTACGCTCAAAAATAAAACGAGCCCGGAGAAAGGACCCCCCCAAAACCCCTGGCTGATCAGACCAGGCAGCCATGCAGGAACCTTTCTGATGTTGGTTTCAAAAATGTCTGTTTTTAAAGGCAAACTTAGGCAGTTTCCCGCCAGTAATCCTGATAGGTTCCCTCTGTCACAGGGGAGGCGGCACAGGGAAAAACTGCAGGCGAGCACAGAGACATGTCTGGGCAGAGTCCTGTGCAATGGTGACTCAAAAGCACATGAGGCTTATAACTCATGCCCAAGATCTTAAAAACACAATAGGTCTTGCAGCTCTGGACATTGCCTGCCCTACACCGAGCCCAGGTTCAACGAGGTGATAACAGGACTAACCCTTTGAACAGGGCAGTGGTCCCATTTAGCATGCAGCACAAGTGGCCATCCCTTTGAGAAGGGCAATGGCTCTTGTTAAACAACTTAAGGGGCCCTCCCTTTGAGAAGGGCAGTGGCCCTGGTAAACAACTTAACAGCCAGGGAAGGGCGGCCACAGGAGGAGAACAAAAACAAAATGGAGTATGGGGACAGCTGTAAGAAACAAAATGGAATAGAGGGATAGCTGTAACAGACAAATACACCTGCCCTCTCTGGGTATTTGGCAAAGACATCCATGCCAGTATGCAATGAAGTGTTAAAAACTGCAGAGTTATAAACAATCTTAATATCACTTCCCCTTCAAACGGCTCAGCTTTGCCTCACAATGAGACTTTCCACAGCTCTCCAGTCACTAGAGAGATCCACAGCAAACAAGACCTGCTTGCTTTTATGTTAGAAGTTCAGAAGCCCACACACACAACCCCCACCCTTTAAAACAAAACAAAAATACAACCCTCTCAGGCCATCTGTGCACATCAGGAAAGGCCAGGATTAGGCACATTTTCAATTCTCCTTTCCTCTCCAGATCACCTTTGAGCAAACAAATACAGAATCTTTAATTCAGAAATCTGAAACCAAAACAAAGTTCTTGGCCAGCCTCTCTCCCTGCATGAGAGTCACATAGCATATGATTTAGCACAGCACATTACAACGTGCCAAGTCAGATGATATCTAATAAAAGAATCTTCTCACGTCACCCAGGCAAATTGTTAGCCAAATAGGCTCGTTTCCCCCTGGAGCTACTCAATTACCCCAAGGAGGCACGGAAGACAGGAAGACGGGTACCAAACCTTTATTCTCGGTCAGCTGAGCGGGTGCCTCTTTCTCGGCTAATGCCAAAGGAAGAGGACACACCTTACAAGCTAAGAGTCAGCCTTCTTATACTCTGTAACAAACAACTTAGCATGCATACATTCCATTAGCCTATACATCGTTTACATTCCTCTTTAGGGGTAATCAGGATGCATCTGCCTAGCGTCTATCCTGAGTAGGTGGGGAGGAAGCAGCCTAGATGATAAGCGAATAGTTCAGATAGTTAACCCTTGCTCTAACACTAGGTTACAAACATCCCTTTCATGCAGAGCTTCCATTTCTCAAGTTCCTTTTACAGACAAGTTGGTTCCACTTAACATCTTTCTCCTATGTATTTTGCCTACGTGCATTAAGTAGGGTTACATACATGCAAAGATTAGCTGGGAAGATACTGGGCGGATAAGCAGAAGTTGCCAAAAGCAAGCAATTGGCACTCCCTTTTGCTCCAACAAAATGACTGCCTTCATGACAGCCTGCACACACAGGATCCAGGCCCCTAAAGCTGGAAGTGTTTCCGGAGTCAGTGAATGTCACTAAATACATTTTAAGTAAATTCAACAGCAAAAAATAAAGGATTTTTTCCTATCCTGTAAGGCACTGACAGAGAGGGAGTGTAATGTGACCATGTCTGCACTGCAGCTGGGAGCATGCCCCCCAGCCTGGGGAGCCAGACACTTTCTAGCTGCACATGAGCTAGAGTGCCAAAGCATGGATGCTGTGTCTCAGTCTCGTCCTGAGCTTGGACCCAGGAGCTGAACAGGCTTGGACTTGAGTAGTCAGCCTGAACCACTGAAAGTGCTGCAACATACGTACTGTGATTTTTAGCATACTTTTTTAAGTAGAGTTAGCACATCTGTCTTATCTCCAGGCACTTTGAACCTCATGCTCAAAACACACACTTTGCAAAGGAGCCTGAAGAAGGGGCACCAGAAAACTAATGACAAGAAAACCATTAGTTACTACTGCAGCAGCTGTTCTGGATCTTTAATATTTTACAGTTGAACAGATTTTTGGTAGTTCCCCATGTTTTCACCTTCACACGGAGTAACTCCTCCCACTTCTTTTGTTTTTACATTGAAAAATGTAGCACTAGTGAATGGAATCTGCAGCCAGAACTCCAGTTTACCCATAGAACAGATACAGCACAGGCAGCAGCACTACCTGCTTCCCCACAGAGCTAATCAATTCACCTCACCCTTAAAAGACTCTTTCCCATCTCCAAAACCCATGCAATTTCACTAGCAAGAAAGGAGGCAAATAATTCTGTCAATGGATGTTGTAATGCAATGGCCATCCACTAGAAATGGACTGAAACCCCACAATTCATTTCACAGGCTAGATGGGTGGTAAGGAACAATTCTCTATAGATCAGTGCTGGATTCAAACAAATGACATGTACTATTGAATCTAGCTCAGGATTCTCAATTAAACATTCAAGACCTTCAGTGACACAGCAGTAATAATAATGGAGCTTTCCACTGTTACTAGTTGCTTCAATTGTTACAAAAAAAATTAGAGCTTTAAATTAAAATTTTTAAACACAACAGCAGATTCATAACATTAACACACACCAATCCATGCCACCTTTTGCAATAAGAGAATGAGAACTCCTGCTCTTGAGCTCAAAGCCCTTTGGGTTTTGCTAAAATGACCCCGGGGCAACCCTTTAGCAGGGACAGAGATCATCTAAAGCAGGGATTCAGGAACTCAGGAGGGTGTCAGACCAGTCATTTGTGCAGGGATGAATAATTCTCTACATTCCCATACTCAGAATGACATTTTTCAGAAACAGAACAACTATAAAAAAGTCAAAGAATCCTTGACTATGGAACAAAAGCAACCTCAGGATCAGCAGGTTCACTTATTTAAATCAATATAAGATACACCTGCTTACTGCAGGGCTGAATTTGGCCTTGTGTGTTTAATATATATTTTATTTTATTTTTTTTAAGGAAAGGTTAGGGAAAGCATATGAGGGAAAAGAAGTAACCCTGGATCAAATGAAACACTGGTATAATATTATTCCTCTGGAGAGGGAGATTAGAGCATAGCGTCTTGTTTGTTGCTGTGTGACATTTATATTACTTTATTGCACTCATTTTTGAATAGTTTATCAGCTATTTCCACACTACTATATTTACACAGAAACCAAATTCTGCTACTTTAATCATTCACTGCTATTTAAACACTATTATCAGTGAATTGGCTACCTTATCAGTTAAGCTCGTAACTGGGACAACCGAGGGCTCAATCTTTCATCACTGTTCCCTCTGAGAAGAAATCTGTTCCCAGCTGGCTACTACGGGTTAAACACAGACTGGATTTGATTTAAACCACTAGTCAAGAAGACTCGATTTAATCATGGATTTCTATATAAAAGTGTATTCTTGTTGGTTGTTATAACCTTAATACATATTCTGCACAACTCAGAGATAGATATAGGTTTCATTTTTAGAAGGTACACACTATACATTTAAGTGATTTTGAAAAAACGTTTCCAATTAGTTTTACAGCTATATCAGAAAATGAACGATTGTTTGGTTATTTCATTTAGCAAAGGTAATTGAAGCAGATATTTATGAAGTCAGTTCACTCCCAATATCTCCAATTCAACAGGTTAATCATTAATATTTGGAGGATTTTCTTGCCATGCTGTATTAGGAGGACATCACCAGACAGACATTTAAATTGTTTTAGTTAACTAAAACAACAGTATTATGTATTCTGGATTTTTTTCCTTCAACAGCAAACATATTTTAACAAAAGAATACAAATTTTTGAATTTAGTTAAACATTCAAGTTGTTTTTAAAGTCGGGTTTGTTTTTGTTAAAATTGTTTAACTAAAATAGTTAATGAAATATTAAAAAAATCAAATCAACATTAGCCCTGTCAATATGAGAAACTTAATACTGGCTTCTGCATCTAACTCAGTCATCTTCTCTTTCATTTTCCTGTTTGTTCATAATGTGGCAAAGAATAAACAAGCTTTCCTGCTTTTACAGGTCCCAAAAGATTTCTCAGTTTGGAATGAATTAGTCCAAAGAAAGAAAATATTCTTTCTACACCAGCAGAATCATAGATTATTAGGGTTGGAAGGGACCTCAGGTGGTCATCTAGTCCAACCCCCTGCTCAAAGCAGGGTCAATCCCCGACTAGATCCCCAAATGGCCCCCTCAAGGATTGAATTCACAACCCTGGGTTTAGAAGCTACTGCTGTTACAACTGAGATTAACACTTCAACAGTCTCTGAATCCAAGTGCTTAAGTGACTTCTACCAGTTCACTGATGTGACTTTCTTCAAAACATCATCAGCACACATTTCTTGAATGGTTCTTATTTCCAAACTGGGTGTCTTTTATGGCCTGCTGCCATTATAGGGTTTCCTTTCTAGTGAGAGAATGATATGGTAGATCTCAAATCAATGAAGGGTACACTCAGAAAGACCTCAAGACTTCTGGAATATGCCGCTCGAACAGTTTCACTTTTGTTTCTAATGCCTGTCCCTCCCTTTTCACATTTATCTCCAGACTTCTCCTTGCCCAGACCTATTCCGCCCCCAACACTCTTCTATTCATGAAACTTTGCCCTTTTAGAGAGAGGTGAGGGATTGACTTTGTGTACACAAATTTGAGGTCTGTTATTTCTCATCTATTATATACATAAACATTTTTGCTGTTAACAAGCATGTTATGTCTGGAGACACAAATCCACAGTTTGAGAACTGCAAAACTAAGCATCTCTGATGGTATCTTCTAGACTGAGCACTGAGTCCCATTGGGTAGATAGAAAGAGTAACCTAAATAATCTTTACAGAAGCCCCTGGAGCCCCATAAAATTGGGTCCCTAATCCATGAACTATTGGAACTCATTTACAAAATGTTTCTTAAACATTACACGAATATATTGTCTCATACTATAGAATTAGACTTTATAATCCCATTCCATGATGAGATCTCTGAGCTATAATGGATCTATCTTTAGATTGGATTTTCTTGATAAAATGCTTTTGAGGAAAAAACCTACTTAAATAAAAGCGTGGTTTTTTAAAAAATCATTGATTTTTAATCCACCCTAGTTAAAAATAAGCCGACTTCTTCCCCTATTGTCTCTTGATTATGGGATAATTCCCATGCAAGATGTCATTCTCTCTTCATCACCATCCCACACATGGGAAACAGAAGGGAAGAGGGGACAACATTCTAAAATTCAAGTAAATCAGGTGGAATAATTCATAGTGAAAGTGGGGGGGAGAAAACCACACACACCACACCCCGAAATGAGCAAAACACAAGTTTAAGAGCCACTGAGAACTGGCCAAGCAGTCTTCCTGCTCAGGTTCAAGGAGCAAGCTCAGGCAAGTGATATCCAATAGCTGTCATTGTCGTACTTGCTTGGTATCCTGTAATAAGTAACACTGCTCACACTGAACAGGGATTTAGATTCCTGTCCGCCACCCACAGCAACAATGTGAAACATACAGCTCACATTACATTTATTCAAGGCTCCTTCTCAGAGAACAAGCATATTAGAAAGCACAGCAGCTGAGAAGAGTTTAGGTCAATGGGTCTCAAACTTTTTTTTTTACTGGCAATCCCTTTCACATAGCAAGCCTCTGAGTGTGAACCCCCTAATAAATTAAACACACTTATTAATATATTTAACACCATTATAAATGCTGGAGGCAAGCAGGGTTTGGGGTGGAGGTTGACAGCTCGTGACCCCTCAATGTAATGACCTCACGACCCCCGAGGTGTCCCGACCCCCAGTTTGAGAACCCCTGGTTTAGGGTATTCATCTGCAAATATACTTTTTTCTATTAAATAAATAAAGCACTTACTGTAAAACCCATGTTTGTTTTTCCTTCCCATTCATCCTTACTACATGGTACAAAAGTCACATACACTAGAGGAGGCAGAAAGTTAGCATTTTAGGGACGTTTGTATGTTCCAACTATCTGACAAACTGTAGGTTAAATACTGGTTTCTCAACAAAGCATGATGCTAACAATCTAAGCCAAGCACTATGCCAAGCTAGCATGCTCTCTCTAATCCTCTCTGCCAATTCCCATTACAGTCTCCGTGCAACACGGAATCACAGTGGCGTTCTTTTGAAGCAATGTCATTCCACTAAAATGCTGACTCTTCAAAGCAGATATATTTGGCACCTGGGGATGCTTTTTGCCCTCTGTACATTGGGAAGCATTTCAAGTTGTTAAGAGTGCAACCTGTTACATGGAACCCAATTCTATTAATATACCAGAACCACTTTCCACTCAGTTTTGTGTTCTATTAAATCCACACAACATACATTCTATCTATGGGGTTAATATGGTATAATTTGGGATTGACTCGGTCCCTATAAATTGAGGGTTGCCATAAACAAGATTATGAGATTGAAATACTTGATTTCTTTTTCTCATTCACAATAGGCAGAATTACTATAGCAGGAGTTCACTACAAACAGCTTCCAACACCTCAGATATTAAAAATAACTGCTATTCAGATTCATAAATCCTGTACAAACCCCGGAAAGAGATAGTGAAGCAGCACAGCATATAACCTGTGTTGATAAGAACACAATTTTATAGCCTTCCATACTGTATTCGCTTTCCCTACCATTGTTAATAACTTATTTGATAGTTGTTTTTTTTTCCCAATTTGAGGACTCACACTTAGTGAGTTTTTCCATAATTTCTTCTCCCCTCTGAATCTCGCCACAATTTAATCAGTAAAATTGTATTGATGATTGTAACAGAAAATAAAACAAAGTGTACAAGTTTTGCAAGTAGATCTCAGAGCAGTTTAGTAAGGCGGATACGCATCACTGTCACTGGTGTAACATCATGTGATACAATGTGAATGAAGAAAGTCTAGAAAAAAGGCAAGTAGTATTTCCAAACACAAATTTTCCCCAGAAATTCCCAAACTAGTCCACAATAGATACAGAAAGTGATCAGGCCAGATTCTCTGCGGTGCTGCCTGTGGGAGGGGTACCCCAAAGGAGGAACAAATTTGGCTCCCTGATTCTCAGGCTGGCTCTTCATCAGCTCCTGTACAATTCAGAGCAGCCAAAGAACCCTCCATTCCTGCTAATATCAGGATGCAACAATGCTTTCAGCCACAAGCCTTCCCCTCCCAACACTTTCCCCCATTTCAGTGCAGGGACAAGGCCACAAAGTAGGAGCCTACTATTCATTCCCTTAAGCAGAAGCACCTCTCTGCTCAAGCAATCCAGTCAGCTTTCAACCCCTTTGTACCACCAGAGCGAGGCAAAAGGACTAGACTGCCCCTGACAATCTGGACACCCATAAATGCAAATTGGGAAGATAAAGTAAAGAGACCAGATTTTGCCAGGCAATCTGATCTGTTTATTTATCTTTCCAATTTGCATTTATGGGTTTCCAGTTCAACAGACTAGTAACTGATCAAAAGTCACTTATTTATAGATTACTCACAACAAGGAGATTGCAGGTCTTTTCTGCTACCTCAGTTAAATGATAGAGTTAACATTTTGATGGTGAAGGCCAGGTCTCAGATTCTGATACTCATGACGTCTTTATTTCCACATGTGTAATATAATCAGAGATACTAAAGAAGAGCATATATTCTTCAAAAGCCCAAATTTTACAGGTATCTTTCTTTGTACTCACCTTTATGGTGCAATGCTAAAGACTTTCTATAGCAAGCATTTATTTAATGGATAAATATCCATAATAATTTTGTAACTCAGTTATTTATCTTTTGAACAATTCTCATGTAATTATTTCAAAGAAATTAAAAAACAGGGAAAAATATCAGAACAATTAGTGATCCTTCTGACCTTCGTAAAATTCTTTGAGATCCACTGATGAAAAGCAGATACAGAGGTGAGCATTATTCTACAAGGCAAAACCATTTTATCTGGGACAAGGGCACAGAAATGGTTGAAACAACAGCTCGAGTAGTGATGAATTTCAATTTGAAGTGGCGCCCTACACTGAATATTTAGTTGCAGGATACTCCATTACCTATCTCCTCAAATTAGGAGACAAGCATCTGAACAAATGCTTATGATCATGCACATACTTCCAGCTTCACAAAATGCATTTCAGTGACCAGGGAAAGATGAACACTTATGTTATTACAATTCAATTACTATCTTGTGAATAGCTTCTACTTACATATCCCAACAATAACTGAGAGAGTATGGTCCAGGCTCAAGTAGGAAAGGAGACTGTAGAAGTTGAAAGAGATCAGACAGAAGCATAAGATGACACTGATCCATTCTTGCAGTCTTTTCCCTGTTGAACAAAACAGGGCACATTAATAGTAATATTTGAAACACTTTGTATTAAAAGCCAGGGTACTATAGTAATCTATTGCCTGTATGATTTGCTCAGTTTCTCCTCTTTCATGTTGTTTAGAAAAGATGAGGCAGAAACTTATTTAGTGGTGGGAACAGTATACTTTGTCTCATGTCACAGACACTCCTCCGCTATGCACCCTTATTTAATTAATTAAATAGTATTAGAAAACCCACCAAGGACAGAAAAAACATCTTTCCTCATAGTATCAGAGGGGCAGCCGTGTTAGTCTGGATCTGTAAAAGCAGCAAGGAGTCCTGTGGCACCTTATAGACTAACAGACGTTTTGGAGCATGAGCTTTCGTGGGTGAATACCCACTTCGTCAGATGCATGTAGTGGAAATTTCCAGGGGCAGGTATATATATGCAGGCAAGCTAGAGATAATGAGGTAGTTCAGTCAGGGAGGATGAGGCCCTGTTCTAGCAGTTGAGGTGTGAAAACCAAGGGAGGAGACACTGATTCTGTAATTGGCAAGCCATTCACAGTCTTTGTTTAATCCTGAGCTGATGGTGTCAAATTTGCAGATGAACTGAAGCTCAGCAGTTTCTCTTTGAAGTCTGGTCCTGAAGTTTTTTTGCTGCTGGATGGCCACCTTAAAGTCTGCTATACGTGGCCAGGGAGGTTGAAGTGTCCTCCTACAGGTTTTTGTATATTGTCATTCCTAATACCTGATTTGTGTCCGTTTATCCTTTTCCGTAGTGACTGTCCAGTTTGGCCTGTGGGTGAGGACTCCACTGGCCATCACATACAGTCCCCAGCTAAAACCTCTCCAACGCATCATCAGGGACCTACAACCCATCCTGGACAATGATCCCACACTTTCACAGGTCTTGGGTGGCAGGCCTGTCCTCACCCACGGCCAACCGGCCAACCTGAAACACATTCTCACCAGTAACTGCACACCGCACCATAGTAACTCTAGCTCAGGAACCAATCCATGCAACAAACCTCGATGCCAGCTCTGCCCACATATCTACACCAGCGACACCATCACAGGACCTAACCAGATCAGCCACACTATCACCGGTTCATTCACCTGCTCGTCCACCAATGTAATATACACCATCATATGCCAGCAATGCCCCTCTGCTATGTACATCGGCCAAACTGGACAGTCGCTACGGAAAAGGATAAACGGACACAAATCAGATATTAGGAATGACAATATACAAAAACCTGTAGGAGGACACTTCAACCTCCCTGGCCACGTATAGCAGACTTTAAGGTGGCCATCCAGCAGCAAAAAAACTTCAGGACCAGACTTCAAAGAGAAACTGCTGAGCTTCAGTTCATCTGCAAATTTGACACCATCAGCTCAGGATTAAACAAAGACTGTGAATGGCTTGCCAATTACAGAATCAGTTTCTCCTCCCTTGGTTTTCACACCTCAACTGCTAGAACAGGGCCTCATCCTCCCTGACTGAACTACCTCATTATCTCTAGCTTGCCTGCATATATATACCTGCCCCTGGAAATTTCCACTACATGCATCTGACGAAGTGGGTATTCACCCACAAAAGCTCATGCTCCAAAACGTCTGTTAGTCTATAAGGTGCCACAGGATTCCTTGCTGCTTTTCTGCATAGTTTTCAGTTTCCTTCTTGCAGTGTTCACTGTCAAGCCCGTCAGCAGCTTTGGTCTTGCTTTTGTAGCTGCCACACCTTTTCTATGCAGCAGCAGGAAGCAGCACACCACTTCACTGCAAATGGCATATTTTCGCTATTGATTTTTGCCCCATCAGCCACTGGTCTCTCAACCCAGAATTCTAAGGGGCGAGGGAGACTGCAGGAACTATAGGATAGCTATGGAATAGCTACCCACAGTGCAACGCTCCGGAAATTGACGCTAGCCTCAGACTATGGATGCACACCGCTGAATTAATGTGCTTAGTGTGGCCGCATGCACTCGACTTTATACAAGACGCGATATATCGATCCCCGAGCGCGCTTATATCTATTCCGGAACTCCATCAACCCCAACGGAGTTCCGGAATTGACAGGGAGAGCCGTGAACATCGATCCCGCGTGGTGTGGACGGGTGAGTAATCCGATCTTAGATATTCAACTTCAGCTACGTTATTCACGTAGCTGAAGTTGCGTATCTAAGATCGATTTCCCCCCTGTAGTGTGGACCAGCCCTCTGACATAGTGACTGAAATACCCTTTGTCCCCCATATCCATGTACAGAGGCTATTTTAGAACTGGTCATGAAAAGCTTCCATCATATTAGGGAAATTAACAGAAACTGTTTTTTATGTTTCATTTTCAAACAAGTACCTGAATGAACAGGAAAATGTGTTCTCTGGTATTCCTGTGCCCCATCAGAGCTGCTTTCACAGCATCTTTATATGTGGCTCTCAAAGCTCTTTAGGCATTAACACCCCAACCCCGAAAACCTTCATGGCCTAGGAAAAAAACTCTTAACTTGAGTTAGTTAAAACAAGGGTGTTTATTGTTTTCACACAAGTTAACAAGTAATATTAAAGACTAGCCTCCCTGACAGCCTATAATTGAGCCTGCTAACTTGTGTGAAAATGATAAAATCCTAGGAAAGATTAGGCAGTTTACCTCAAATTAGCCATCTCAAATTAAGAACACCTTTCCCCCCACAGGGAATGCCTGTGAGGCATGATAATTCTCAGGGTACGTCTACACTACGGGATTATTCCGATTTTACATTAACCAGTTTCATAAAACAGATTGTATAAAGTCGAGTGCATGCGGCCACACTAAGCACATTAATTCAGCGGTGTGCATCCATAGTCTGAGGCTAGCGTCAATTTCCGGAGCGTTGCACTGTGGGTAGCTATTCCATAGCTATCCTATAGTTCCTGCAGTCTCCCTCGCCCCTTAGAATTCTGGGTTGAGAGCCCAGTGGCTGATGGGGCAAAAATCATTGTAGCAGTTGGTTCTGGGTAAATGTCGTCAGTCATTCCTTTCTCCGGGAAAGCAACAGCAGACAATCATTTCGCACTCTTTTTCCCTGGATTGCCCTGGCAGACGCCACAGCACGGCAACCATGGAGCCCGTTCAGCTTTTTTTTTTTGTTTGTTTGTTTTTTTTGTTTACAGTCACCATATGTGTACTGGATGCTGTGGACAGAGAAGATATTCCAGAGCTACACAGCAGCATTCATTTGCTTTTGCATGATAGCAGAGATGGTTCCTAGTCGTTCTATACTGTCTGCTGCCAGGGTAATTTGGCAATGAGATGATGGTTATCTGTCCTTCTGTGCTGTCTGCTGCTATCATGGGTGCCCCTGGCTGAGATTGGCCGGGGGCGCAAAAGCAAAACTGAGAATGACTCCCAGAGTCAATCCCTCCTTTATGGTTTCTAAAAATAGAGTCAGTCCTGCCTAGAATACGGGGCAAATGTACTAGAGAAGCAGTGTATCAGAGAGCACAGCTGCTCTGTGTCAGATCCTGCAGAAATGATGAGCTACATGCCATTCACGGGGGGTGCCCCTGCAACAACCCCACCCGTTGCTTCCCTCCTCCCCCAGCCTTCCTGGGCTACCATGGCAGTGTCCCCCCCCCCCATTTGTGTCATGAAGTTATAAAGAATGCAGAAATAAGAAACAGTGACTTGTTAGTGAGATAAAATGAGGGGGAGGCAGCCTCCCGGTGCTATGACAGTCCAGGCAGGACATTAAGCGGTGCGGAGGAGAGGAGCCCAGCATCCCGCTGCTATGATAGTCCAGGCAGTGCAGAATCTTTTCTTTTCACATGAAAGGGAGAGGGCTGATTGAAGCTCAGCCCCCAGTTGCTATGATGAAGACGGTTACCAGCCATTCTGTACCATCTACTGGGAGTCATTCCTATTTTCACCCAGGCACCCCCAGCCAGCCTCACCTGAAGCCAGCCAGGAGCACTCACTGGTTCATACGAAGGACGGTTACCAGTCCTACTGCACCGTCTGCCACCACAGAGGGGAGAGGAGCGGATACTGCTCTTCACTGCTGCAGCATCACGTCTACCAGCAGCATTCAGTAGACACAGGGTGATGTTGAAAGAAGTCAAGAAATGATTTCTTTCCCTTTTCTTTCATGGGGGGGGGGGGAGTAAATTGACTAGCTATTCCCTGAAACACGCCGGACAATGTGTTTGAACATACAGGCATTGGGAGCTCAGCCAAGAATGCAAATACTTTTCAGAGACTGCTGGGGACTGTGGGATAGCTGGAGTCCTCAGTACCCCCTCCCTCCCTCCATGAGCGTCCATTTGAGTCTCTGGCTTCCCGTTACGCTTGTCACGCAGCACTGTGTAGCCTGTAGATTTTTTTTTCAAACGCTTT
The DNA here is from genome assembly GCF_007399415.2 of Gopherus evgoodei. Taxonomy (NCBI): domain Eukaryota; kingdom Metazoa; phylum Chordata; order Testudines; family Testudinidae; genus Gopherus; species Gopherus evgoodei. The sequence continues at coordinate 16,769,135 of NC_044335.1, read as the reverse complement.
GGCATTTCGTTTTTTGTAATGGAGCTCCGATAGAACAGATTTGTCTCCCCATACAGTGGTCAGATCCAGTATCTCCCGTACGGTCCATGCTGGAGCTCTTTTTGGATTTGGGACTGCATCGCCACCCGTGCTGATCAGAGCTCCACGCTGGGCAAACAGGAAATGAAAATCAAAATTTTGCGGGGCTTTTCCTGTTTACCTGGCCACTGCATCCAAGCTGAGATTGCTGTCCAGAATGGTCACAGTGGTGCACTGTGGGATACTGCCTGGAGGCCAATACCGTCGATTTGCAGCCACACTAACCCTAATCCGATATGGTACTACTAATTTTAGCGCTACTCCTCTCTTCGGGGAGGAGTACAGAAACCGATTTAAAGAGCCCTTTATATCGATATAAAGGGCCTCATAGTGTGGACGGGTACAGCATTAAATCGGTTTAATGCTGCTAAAATCGGTTTAAAAGCGTAGTGTAGACCAGGCCTCAGAGTGTTAACCAGAGGCACAGACTGGTTAAATTGCTTAACCAAGGCAGGTCTGTGACAGACCTGGGAATAGAGCCCAGGAGTCTTGACTCCCAGTCACATGCAGAACTTTGTATATAGTAGAACCTCAGAGTTACAAACACTTGTCAATCACACACCTCATTTGGAGCTGGAAGTACACAATCAAGCAGCAGCAGAGACAGAAAAAACAGTACAAACTACTAAAAAAAAAAAAAGGAAAGCAATATTTTTCTTCTACATAGTAAAGTTTCAAAGTTGTATTAAGTCAATGTTCAGTTGTAAACTTTTGACAGAACAACCATATTATTTTGTTCAGAGTTACAAACATGTCAGTTCTGAACAACCTCCACTCAAGTTTTTCATAACTCTGAGGTTCTACTGTACTGTGAAATAACAGAGCATATAGCTATGACAAGATACTCGGAGATACTTGGGAAGACACAAGAAGGTGCGGTGTTAAGAATCAGTCATTTCAGCTGAATCTTGCTACAGTTCTTCACATTTCAACTAATGCGCTCACTCCTTACTTTTACAAAGAGGAAGCATGTGTTTCAGGATAGAATTACACTCTAGGAAGGTTCTGATTTGCAGGCAATCAGAGATGGATAGCATCCACTACTGTATAATCAAGAGATAGGACAGTGAGACTATCTGACATGCCTTTGCTTCCTTAGACAAAATAAAAAAATGAATTTACAATCTTTTAAAGTGGCCAGTAGAACAGTTGATGTAGTTACTGGTCATGAATATTCTGAATATTCTATCAGATGTGAGAAGTCCCAATCACTCCCCCTTCTTAGATCTCATCTGTTCTAGCAACTCTCTCACTGCTGACAACAGATGTCAGCAGCAACAGAGCTGATCTGGTGCTGAACACAGTTTAACTGTAAGCATTGTCAAGTACAAGTTATCAAAAGTTAACTCTTTCCTGAAAAGGTGCTGAACACAGTTAGCCACTACTTTTAGAGGTAAATCATGTTCAGCACCAATTCAAATGTTCCTGTTGCAGAAATCAACCATCAGTATGGGATACTTTTTGTAGTGTAGAAAACAATCATTGCCAACTTATGTTGAATACTTATTTCCAAGCATTAGTGAAAAACTTGCTGAGCTGTATAGGGAGGAACAAAAGAAAATCATGGTGATCAAGAGTCTGGTGTGATGAGCAGGGCATTCTGTTATTCTCCAGTATGCTGAGTAATATGGCATGCCCAGAAAGCATTGCTTTAGTAAGTCAGAAATAGAATTGGACAGGAATAAATCTTAAAAGGTAAACATGTCCTAATCTCACCACTGCAGAATTTTGTTCTCAGAAGGATGGACGTATCTAAATTTTATAGATAGATCCTGGGATAGCAGACGACTTTGTAAGAAGAGCAAAAGTGATTAAAGGAACACCAAAAAGAACAGGTTTTCAAAGAGGCAGAGGGTAACAATATGAGAGACTGCTCTAAAAAGGCCTCCAAGGTACCCAAAGTTAAAGTTAATTAACACCCACATTCCGCAAGGAGAAGCAGCACCCTGATTAGAAGAGTTAACTTGAGAGGTCCACAAGGAGCAATTAGTTGACAATGTGGGAAAGCCCAAGGCACTTCTTCACATGTCCCAAGGTGTGTGACTAGAGCCCTGGAACTCTGCGTATTAGGGATACTAAGACCACTTTCTTCATACTGACATCTGAAACCAGAAATATGGCCCCCAATCTTGGCCAGAATTGCAACTGATTGACCAGAGAGCAAGTCAGCACTAATTATCTGATATTTATGGAACATTTGAACTTTAACAGTTGCCAAACAGAGAGGATCAACAAAATACAAAATATTTTAAAAAAGGATTATGGAAATAAGCCAAAGTGGCATGAGCTGAAAGGGAAAAAGGCACTCTTATTCCAGAATGAAAATATCTACTTGTGAAGTTATAGCAGTATAGTTACGCCAGTACGTTTCTCCATGTAGACATTCTCGATGTACCTAGGAACTACCTGTCATTCCCCCACAAATTCATTACTCTAGCTTCATATTTGGACCTCCAAAGTATCAGAATATGCTTACTTACGGAACCTGCAGTGTGTTCCCATCAGTGCATAAAGGGTTTGCACATTTAATTCCTACTAGCATTAGTGAGTTACTGGTATAAAACTCCCTACAAAACCCACAATATGCACTGCTCCCTAATTTTTATCTGTAGCTGAAGGTAAAGGTAGTAGTCTAATACTTCAGAGAGTAAACAGACCACTAGAGAGAGCAAGGAAGAAGTTCTGCTGCTATAAACCATGACAAAGTCAGCAAGGTAAATTATTGGCCACCTTCCTTTGAAGTCTAGGCAGTCACTGCTGGGGTTAGGTTAGCATACTTGGATTAATGGTCTGACAAATATTACGTACCTGATTTTTCAGCACAGCTGTGGTGTGACCAACATAGAGAAACAAGTTCAAGTGGGTATGTCACTTGAAATAAACAATCCAGAAAACTGAAAAGCTAAGAAACTTAAATGCATTCACTGATATTCATGTTCTGCCTGTATGTTAAGTTTATTTTTCCTAATCACCTCAAATCTATGAGCTAAGCTGTTTTAGCTGAACTGCTGTTTATGGCTGTTTTGCTGGAAACAGCAATAGTAGACACAGTTTCACTGAGTGCTGAAATATGTATTTTTCCTCTTTCTGAAGATTTAAGCTCTCAGCTTAGGAGGAATCTGTTGGAAATAACAAAGGCATCAAAAATTACTCTCTACCCTTCATTCCAAAGAAAGAATATATTTTTCCACTCATAGAAAGGGATATTAGGATGAGTTTCTGCAGCTATTTCCACTGCATGATTGCACATTAACGGTTAGAACTAAAAAAATGACACGCAGCAGTTTGATAATGGGTATGAAAAAAATTAACCACCCTGCCCCAATCTCAGAGCACTGTATCACTAGTACATGCCAATGCCATGAATATTTCTGTTAATACTGCCTTGCCTGGACACAAAACTTGAACTGCAAGACTGGGGTGTGGGAAGGGAAACAGTTTATCGTACAAAGCAACAGGGAAGGCTGCATGCTCTAGGGGCTGGAACACTGGGTTGGAGTCAGGGGATCTGGATTCCAGTCTGACTCAACTACTTGGCCTAGAGAGCAAGTCATTTAGCTTCTCCACACCTCACTTTCCCCATCTGTAAAATAGGGATACAGCCAACTATCTTTTCTAAGTGCTTTGCAATCTCTTTTTGAAAACTGATATGCAAGTGCTGGGTATTACTGATAAAAATAATAAATTCAAACAATTAAAATTCATCTAAAGAGTACAGAAAAACCATGGAGTGCTTCGTATTAAGTGTATATTATTGCAGTTCTGCTTCAGGTGGAGTTCATTCCAGATATCTTCACAAGATACACATCACACTGAACAGAGATACCAAGTGTGGGACATTGCTGTTTGTGTTCCCAAGAAGGAGGACACTGATATGGGAAGGTCACAGTAACTTCCATGTCTAGATCTCGAAGGGTGGAGGTGGGGGTTGTATTTGTAGTCTGAAGAATAAAAAGCTCTCTCCTGTCAGCCTTTTCCCTCTGCAGACCTGCGAGAGACAACTAAGCTAGGCAGCTGAGTTGCCGCATGCTGCAGCCTTATGCCTCTCTTGGCATGCACAGGCCTTGCTGTCTAGAGCCAAGGAAGGCGGCATTTTGCCTTTCCAGGCAGTTAGGAAATTGCTTAAAGCTCACTTAGCTTTGGAAAGTGGATCTCTCAGGTTCCCAGCTTCACCCTGACTCTGCAGTCTTCTGTTGCCTCCCTTCCACTCGCTTTTTCTTCCCAAACCCTGTTAATTACTGAGCTTCCTAATAACTTTCCTTCCTGCCCATCTCCCTCTTGGTCTCCTCAAAGGGCCCTGTTGCTGTCACTGCACCTTCCTCAGACCGCCTCTCTACCCAAGCATCTGTTCTTCTCCCATCATGGGTCCCAGACTACTGCACTTACTGCCCCACACACCCAACTGTCCATTCCACAACCATTACAGACCTCCATCACTGGACTTTTCCTGGTCCAAATGCCCTAGCCTATGGTTTGACTTGACCAGTTGTGCCCTACATGGCCATGCCCCCTATGGAGCATACTTCCCTGCCTGTGGTGTGAATTACAAGAAAACTGACAGGTAGCAGCTTGGTTTCAGCACCACCCTCCACTCAGACACACTCCTCAGTCCTGACATGTTAAGTTCAGCTCAAATCGTCAACTGCTCCACAGAGACCATGAGGGTCCAGGCCAGGCCCAGCCCTCCTCCCACAGCCCATCCCCATGGGATTCACTTCAAGCAAAATTCCCTCTCTGGCTACACAGGCATCAAGGCCATGGGGCTTTCTCCTCAGGTCTCAAATTGAGGAGTCAGACCCGTTGGACAAGTCCCTTCAAACGAAAGCTAGCAGCCTGAGAGCTTATGCCCTAGCCCAAGGAAGGAAGGGTTCATACCTAGTTACCTGCTTGATCCAAGGGGGAAAAGAAACCCCACTCAACTCTGGAGGTGCAGGAACAACTGAGGCTGCTCCCTCCAACATCTGCCTGGCCTAGGGGAGGGGGCTTGAAGTTGTAGCTTAGTAACGGGGGGGGGGGGTAAGAGAAAAGAGGAGGAGAGGAAAGAGCGTATTTTCCTGCCTGGGCATCACTTAGGGAAAAACAGGATTGTCCCTCCACCCCCCGCAGAGCCCCCCCTCCACTTCTATAACCCCCAGAGCAGAGCCCCCTCATTCTCCACTCCCCGCACCCCCCCAGTTCCCCTTATGCCCCCCGAGCAGAGCCCCCTGTTCCCCCACCCCACCCACTCCCGGAGCAGAGCCCCCCCCTTCCCCCACCCACTCCCGGAGCAGAGCCCCCCGTTCCCCCACCCCACGGCGCCCCCCGCTCAGCGGGGCAGAGCCCCTGCCCGGTCCCCCGGCGCACCTGGGGAGTAGAGCTCCGCCAGCTCCCGGGCCCCGACGTGCTGGGCTCCCCAGCGCCGGCTGCTGCACTCGGACTCCTCCTGCGCGTAGACGGCCTCGGCCTCCAGCTCCGTGCCGGCCCCGTTCGCCTGGAGCCGGGCGCACTCGGCCCCGCCGCTCGCCATGGCCCGGTCTGTCCGCTCCGGGGCCCGGCCTGAGGCAGCGTGTCGGCTTCGGGCTGCGGCCTGGGCAACGGGGCTCCAGGGCCGCGGGAACCGCCCAGTGCGAGCGCTCGCGCCCCGGGCAGACACACTAGCGAGGGCCAGGCGCACGCACTCGCCGGCCAGAGAGAGGCGGGGGGAGCGGGCGGGTACGCCCCGGCACGGCTTGTCCAATCACCTCCGCTCCCGCACCGCCTTTCGGCCAATGGAAACCAGCGGTTGCTATGTCTCAGCCAATGGCAAGACAGCAGAGGCCTTCGCACCTGGAGCACATCCTCTGCTCGCTGCGTTTAAGAGGGGGCGGGGTATCACATCTGGAAAAGCGCCATTGCACGGATGGCCTTGATGGGGAGGCGTTCCAACATCTGCAGCAGCAGTAGCTCTGCCAACTGTATTAACGCTGTGAAAGAAGCACATCTGGAAAAGAACCATTGCATAGATGCATTAATGGGGAGCGGTTTCATATATGGAGCAGCATCTCTGCCACCTATATTAATGGGGGGGAGCACCACAGCTGGAGCAGAACTTCTGCCAGCTGTATTAGCAGGAGAGGGGCAGCACAGGGCCATAACTGGGGCCAGAGGGGCAGCTGCCCACGGTGCAGAGTGGGCGAGGATGCAAAAATGGGGGAGCACAGGATAGGGCCCAGTGGCATCACCGCACCCTCCCACAGGATTGGGCCCAGCAGCATCAGCTGGAGTCCATGGATGGGCATAGTTTGGGCAGGGGATGGCATTGTCCCCGCCCATAAAAAGGCCAGTGCTGGGAGTGGAGGGGGTGGTACAGAGTTACTTGTTCTCCCGCCAATACCTTTGCAGCTGGACACTGTCTCCTGGTGCCGAATGTCTTCCCCTTCTCTGTTTGCTGGGTACCCTATATGGCAGGGCTGGCCAAACTTACTGATCCTGCAAGCCGCATATGACAATCTTCAGAAGTTCGAGACCCAGGGCGCACCTGACAGGGTTTGGGCCTTCAACCCTGCTCTTGCTGAAGCCCTGAGCCGGGGCAGGTGCACCCCGCAGGGCTGAATTCCCGTGACCTCCCCTCCCCGCTGGGCAGAAGCCCTTACCCTGCTGCAAGGCAGAGGTCCCAAGCTCCCCCCACCCCATCTGGTAGGTAGGGAGGACATGGGGGGCTCTGCAAGGCACACTTTAATGGTAAAGGAGCCGCATGTGGCTCACGAGCCACAGTTTAGCAACCCCTGCTATATGGCCAGCATCCTGTTTCCTATACCAGTGTGAGTGCCCACGGGGGTAGGAGCTATAGGGGAAGGGGAGTGAGGTGGGGGAAAGAAGAAGTGGGGCTCCCCTGGCAAGCCAGCCCATCCTCCCCAGCACCGGCATCCCACCTCCAGTCAGTTCCCCTGCCGCAGGTATCCCCTCCAGTACCCTCCAAATATCCTCTCCAGCACTCCCCAAGTAACCCCCACAGTACACAGACACTCCTCTGACACCGCCCAAGTGCTCCTCTGGCTCCTCTTCCCCCTCTTCCCAGCAGTCCACCTCTGTCTGGGAACTTGAAATATGCCAACCCTAGGGGTTGCTCCATTCTCACAGCCTTTGTTTCCGGAGCTGACAGGAGCAAGTCCACCCTGCCAGCAGCTACCTGCCCCCAATGCCTGGTCTGGGCACTGGGCTAGCATGGTCAAGCTCAGAGCTCGGGGCTGTGTGACCACGAGCCCAGAAACCATGAAGCTGGGGAAGGGCAGCCAAGGGGAGCAAGGGGTGGTTCCGCTCTGTGCACAGGGAGTGTGGGGAGAGCGACCCAGCTGCAATGGCAGATCCCTGGGCAGTGACCAGGTGACCAGGCAGCTGAAAGGCAGGTGCCCAAGGGGAATGAGTACTGCAGGGCACACCTTGGGAAGCATCTCATGCCAGCCAGGCTCCATGATCAGGGGCTGGCTCCAGGGGGATGTCACTGGCTGGCACCAGGCACCTTCTGGGCAGAGGCAAGAACATGTCAGGGGCACAGCTCAAAGCTGTACTGCCCACCCTGCCTCGGGAGCACCCGGCTGTGCAAAAGCAGCCAGCTTGGGGAGCAGGGCAGGGAGGGCTGCCAGGTAGCCAGCCTGTGCCCTGGCTCCCATAGCACAGAGAACCACAGGGCCGAGCAGCTGCCACCAGCTTCCAATCTGCCAGCTCCTGGCAGGTGGCGTGCCCCACAGTTTGAAAACCTCTTGTGATAAATAGGCAGAAATCTGGAGGCGGGCACATGACACCTCACATCACGTCTAAGGGGCGCAGATATGATTGCTTGCCCCAGGTGCTAAAATGCTTATGTACGGCTCTGGGGCCAGATCTTGTAAGGAGGACAACCTCACAGTCAAAGACAAAAATCTCTTAAACTCAAAACCAGAGCTTCCTGCACACCTGTACCACCCTCATATTGCCAGGGACACTATCCACCGCAGCTCCATCTTGTGGCGCATTTGGGCTATGACAGTCCAAAGAGTGATTCACCCGTATTTCGTGGTTACCTAGCACATGAATATGAGTTCTCAATGGACCTATCTGATGCTCTGTAAAGCTCATTCTAACCAGGAAAAGTGTCATATGTGTTAAAAATAAAACCAGATTCTCAAGTGTGTTTTGTTTTGGTTCAGTATCAGAGGGGTAGCCGTGTTAGTCTGGATCTGTAAAAGCAGCAAAGAGTCCTGTGGCACCTTATAGACTAACAGGCATTTTGGAGCATGAGCTCACATGCATCTGATGAAATGGGTATTCACCCATGAAAGCTCATGCTCCAAAATGTCTGTTATTCTATAAGGTGCCACAGGACTCTTTGCTGCTTTTGTTTAGGTTGCATCTTATACAGAGTCTCACACAGGTTGTGGTGGCTGTAATAATTTTAAGGCCCAATTCTGCAACATAGTGAATAAGCAGCAGCTAAGGACACTCAGCATTTATTTAGCACCTTGCACGATTGGGCCCCACTACAAGACTTACTTCAGTTTTTCATTGCTAGGTCCCAGATCCCAGTGTTGAGAATTACATTATTTTAAGTTAAAGACACTTTTAACTTCTTAATAATACAAGGCCCTCTGCCTAAAAGATTTCTTTGTTTGTTTGTATGTTTCATAATGGTATCTGATGAATTGATGCTTAGGGACAGAGTTCTGACTTGTTTTTTGTTTGAGACTGATCCCAGAGGTTCCAACTAGAGCCAAGGGGTGTGTTGCTATTAACTTAAATGATAGCAGCATTAGGCCTTTGTTTGGTTTATAACAGAAAAGCCTCCATTTCAGTGCTGGAGAAAGGTGGTGATGGACAGCCTGGAGATTAAAGTCCTCTATTTATCCACAAGATGGGTACAGAACAGGGGCTAACAGTGCCCACTTCCTACACACACTGCCCAGCAAGTCACCTCAAATCTGACCCAAGAAACAGCCCAGTGGGTCTCAAACTGGGGGTCATGACCCGTCAGGGGGTCACAAGGTTATAATGTGAGGGGTCACCATCTGTCAGCCTTCAACCCAAGCCCCGCTTTGCCTCCAGCAGTTATAATAGGGTTAAATATTTTAAAAGTGTTTTTAACTTATAAGGAGGGGGTCACATTCAGAGGCTTGCTCTGTGAAAGGTGTCACCAGTACAAAAGTTTGAGAACCACTGGAATAGCCTTTAGTGATGAAAGGGGAGTTTAGTCTCCATGGCCTTTTCAGTACCTGGCCCGATGGCCTCTCTGCTGAGACTGATGACAAGTACCAGTTGTAATGTTGGGTTTTGTGATGTGATTTGCACTGGGAAATGGACAAAGAGCCACCAAATACAATTAACAGATGGATATTTTGGTAATCATTATCTCTGGTTTTGGAATTAATTAGGGCTCTTGAAGTCTCTATGTTTACTATATCAAACCTTGTGACAAATGGGGAATTTTGGTAAAGGTTTTACAATGCCTATACATGCCTCAGTTTCCCTCTGTGTATTGCATTGCTATGCACAGAGTGTAAAGGGTTAAAAAGCTGCTCTTGGGGCAGATCAGTTGACATGAGGTGTTTATGTCAAAAAACTGTCTGTTATGGTATGAATGAGTCGTTAAAGATTTGTCTGAAACCAACCCAGATCAATGGAGGTTCCAGAACTGACTGAACAATTGACACTTATCCATGAGAAATTCGAGTGAGAAGAACATGTGAACTCAGCATGGGTCTGCAGAACAATGGACCAAGAGGTGACAGGAGGCTGGGATAAGATCTGGCCCTTGGGCAGACATGTGGGCTCACCTGGGACTGGAAGACAAAGGGACAGGGACTCAGAGAGGAAACCAAGATGTTTTCTTGATGGCACCATGGCTCAAGGAAGTTCTGGCTTGTCCAAAATGGACTATGTTTTAACCTTTGCTTCTTGATGCAAGGACTTTCTGATGCTGCATTCCAGTTGACTAATTAAACCTACTGTGTTTAAAAACAGCTGCCAGGTGTCACTGCAAAAACTTGCTGAGGTGCACTGATCCCTGAAAAGCGTAAATGTCTCTGACCAGGCATCCATCTGAGTTGGACTTGCCAGGAAGAGCTCATGGTGTGGGAAACAGGAGTGCTAGAGCCCAGAGACTCAGTTTCAGAGGCATTGTAGGACTCGAGGCAGAAGCCTGACTCTTTTGGTCAGGGGATACTTTGACAGGAAGTACACAGACTTCAGCCACAATTGCAAGGGCCTCAGAAGAAGTCTGGCAAGCAACATCATGCATGTGCCTGCTGACAAGTGGCTCAGTAGCCGCAGACATGTGCACTCCATCATTGTCAGGTTTGAACTTTGGTGCTTTGCCAGCAACTGAATCCTACAGTGAGAGCTGACAGTCCTTTCAGTGATGTTTATCCAAATCTCAGAGGGCAGGTGTCTGAGTGTAAATTACCTACCAGCACTCCCCACACTCTTGTGGCTGGTGCCACATAGCAGGCTTTCCTCCTTTTGCACCCCCTGGTGATAGATGCGCCAGCCCTATGGTGGCTTGCTTCTTTTGCAACCCGGCCCTCCATCTGAGTCATATATAGTCCTCACACCTTTCAAAGTAAACCACAAGTCTCATAAACAGTACTCTGTCAATCTCACATAGTCCTTATCCCTGGTATCAGGGAATTTTAATAGTCTGTACCCCTTGTTAGGGAGTTTCCATTCCACCTTCCTTGGTGGGTCAGCACTTCAGAATCACTTGCCTGCTAGATGGCATACTGCAGAGGTTCTCAAACTGGGGGTCGGGACCCCTCAGGGGATCACGAGGTTATTACATGGGGGTTAGCGAGCTTTCAGCCTCCACCCCAAACCCCACTTTGCCTCCAGTAGTTATAATAGTGTTAAATATATTTTAAAGTGTTTTTAATTTATAAGAGGGGGTCGCACTCAGGGGCTTGCTATGTGAAAGGGGTCATCAGTAAGTTTGAGAACCACTGGCGTACTCGGTGAAGCTGGATTTTCTGCTGTCTGGACCTTGGAGTTCATTGCCTCAGGGATCTGAGGAGCCTTTCAAAGATTGCTCCAGGAGATAAAGCTTCAGCTGCATATCCCACAACATACGCATTCTTGTGGAGAATGAAAGGCACACAGAGCATCTGCTCAGTATGTGGGACTTTCCTAAACAGAAGAGGGTCCTGCTGCGTCCATCTTTCAATGCAACCAGCTTATCACAGGATCACTTGCAGGTTTCAAATCCACACTTGTTGAGAAGCCCTGTACAGGGATGTCTGTACAGGGGGCCTGACTATAAATAGTCCTGATGGGTTGACAGAGATCGTATGTCAGAGAATCAGAAAAGTTCTTGTGATTTTATGAAGAGTCTGAAGAAAATTAGTTAAATCTAAGGACTAGTAAGTAAGCCAGGCAGTCTCCAAGTTCCATCTTCCTGCCATGAGCAGTAAGAGGGACCTGAGGAAACGTTGCAGCCGCTCTGCGATTTATGTCCTTGAGGAGGCACAGAATGCATGTGTGGCCCCAACGGACACTGGTCTTCCAAGGAATCCAATTTTGCATGCATGAGGTGCATGCAAACCTGCAACAGGATCCACACTGATACATACATGAAGAAGAACTCTTAGAATTTTGGGCACAAATACTCATGATGACAAGTTTGAAATCCATTTCCCAAAAATATTCTATAACGGTCACTTCAAATTCACTCTTCCCGCAAACATTTCCACCAGTGAGCAGATTTGCTAGAGCAGTCATGTAAAACAAATACCAACAGGAAGTCAAACTGAGAAAATATTTGTTATGAATATCCCTTTGAGATATTCTCCTCGCTTTGGTTATATATATCCTCCTGTAATCATTGTCTCATCCTAGCTGCTAAGTTTGCAATAGCTTCCCACTACCCAGGCCCCAAATGCCCTCTCACTCTGCCTTCACATCCCTCTTTAAAACTCGCTTCTTTTGTGAAGCCCTTCCATGTAGATTTCCCTCTACGGACACAGGCCTGATTCTCCATTGTCCTGCACTGTGTGTCATTTACCACTGGGTAAAGTGCTTGAAACTTCTGCTGTTCTGATCTGGCAGATTTAACACCACTTTGCATTCACTTGACACAAATATATATGATGATCTCAGGGGCAAGGCTGTGGGGAGTCAGGCCTCATGCCTCCAAAGGCTTGAATCGGAATGGACATTCTCCAGGGCAATGATTTTGGGTGAAGTTCTGATTCTATTGACAATAATGGCAAAAATGATTTCAATGGGGCCAGGATTTCACTCTTTGGCTTTTTCATAAGTTTGCCAAGAGGCATGCTCACTTTATGAATGTGGTAGACTGTGCAGCTGGTGGTCAGGACAGTGCCTGGCATCCATCTTCCACCTGCATAATCTCAGCCTTCCATTTGGTTCAAGGCGAAGAACTAAATGCTGGTATCTGTAGTCTATGTAGGACACACATCCATTTTAAAGAGGAGACATGGCCCTTGGACTCCTGACAAGCTGCTATCATTTGGACAAAATTTGGGTACCCTTGCTCAAAACATGAATGTTGCTCTGAAGAGTAATAGCACACAGGCTAAAATATAGAAGGTCCTTCAACTCATGCCTGTGGAGTTTCTTCTTTTGAACAGATTCCTCTCCTCAAAATGTCCCGTTTTAATAAAGCAACCCACACAGCATGTGATATTCGGATTTAATTTGCCTTAAGGTGCATGTCAGGCAAAGTAGCTGTTGGGTTTATTTACCATCCACAAGATTTCTAGGAAACCTAGCTATATAAAGTCAATGAGTTAATGTGTGTACTGCACTTTGACGTGCTAAATAAGGACTGCATTTTCAGAAAATCCAGCCGTCCTTTTTTGAAAGCACATTTTGTGTCTGAATCCGTGATTCATTTTGCTAGCACAAATTCACACACCTATTTCATGAGTCCAAATGGGAACCCGGCCTTAGCCCTTTAGAAAAATTTAGTCATAAATGTTCTTTCTGCAGCTAGTCACTAGGTGGCAGTATGAGCTCATCCACTGCACTTTGAAGGCACATGCACTCAGTAAAAAAAAAAACAGTCGCTGAACCCTGCAGTTCACTAAGGGCTTGTTTACACAGGGACAGTGAGGAATGTTAAGGCGAATCAGCTAAAGGTGTGGAGTCAATTCAGCGACTTTGCTTGTGCTTAATGTGATTCTACTCCAAGAAGATTGTTCAGATTCCACCCAATCACAGCAGGAATATTAACTGGAAACCAACTTCTTCATTATAGGTATGCAAAGGTATAAAGTGTATATATTTCAGTAAAAAGGACATACCTTGCTAGACCTATGGGGACCAAAATCAGTCTTGGACTAAGTAAGAGGCAACTGCTCTGGGCTTCAACTGAAGTTGCACCCACTTACACGAGGGCATGAATTTCAGCAGCAAATTATAATTTTTTAGCCCAAATCTTACTTATTCTTTCAGTATAATTCTTTATATGTATTTCAGATCTATATATGGCTCTTTGAAAATGACAGCTCCATTCTGTCAGTCCTGATCAATGCCAAACCAGTTTGCACATAAAGTGGAGAGTAAAAAATTCAGTTAAAAAAAAACAGATTTCAGCTTCTAGCTTCTCTGTGGGTGTGAATTATTTATTATAAACATTGCCAAAATAACAGGATTTTAAACACTTTGTAGAATGCCTTGACAGCATCCTTTTAAAATACTTTATCTAGCCCTCTGCAGCTGTCTATTAACAACTGTGAAAGCACCAACAATGTGCTCACCTCTGCGTAAGGAACACCACCAAGAATGTCCCTACCCCAAAGACAATCTAAAAAGGATTATCTGATCTATCTATCTTCATAAAGCACCCAGTTATTATGGTATCATATCATTCAGCAGAGTGGCACCAGCTATAATACTGTCACTTTTCTCTTCCTTATGCACCTGTGCTGAGAGGTGAGCACTGGAAGGGTAAGAGAATTTCATCAGACTCCAGTCAGAATGAGCTTCATTGCTGACTTTTCATGATTATTGTGATGCGAAGGTGAACATGATGGCAGACATAGCTGTTTGCTGGTCAAGATGTGGAAGTGCTAGAGCTTGGAGGCCACTTTCTCTGGCTCATTCCACTCATTTGTACCATCTCTGTGGGCCTCTCAGTTTGTGTGGCACAAAGAGAGCCAAGACAGCCCCCAACTCCCTAGCTGGGGATATCCCGAGCCTGGGGGAGGCTCCAGAGGGTGTAGAAACAGTATAGGCAGCTCTTACACTTCCCTCCTCAAAGCAGGGCTGCTCAGAGGATTCAGGGGGCCTGGGGCAAAGCAATTTCAGGGGCCCCTTCCATAAAAAAAAAGTTGCAATACTATAGAATTAAAATTTTTTATTAAAGGAAATGTTTGAAATGAAATATACACAGGTTGAGAGGGAAGGTACTGTACATCTGGGGTCAGGCTTGGGTTATGGGGGGTTACAGATACCATTTGCAAGGATGAAGAGATACATACATATCTCATAACCAGCATAGACCCAGACTGGGGTGCAAGGGTTTTTTAAAGTGTCAGTAAATAAGTAGGCTCATATTCTCATGGGAGCCCCTGTGGGGCCCCAGTCCTGCCTCAAAGCCCAGTGCAGGGGGTGTACTGGGGATGGAGAAGGTCATGTCCAGGAAAGGGTTGGCTGGAGCACAATATGCTCTGGCTATCTCCAGATGGTGTATAGTCCATAAGGAACATTTGCCAGCTGATACCAGTTAGAACAGTCTGAAGGCTACCCTAACCTGCTGGGACAGACAATCGAATAGTTATAACTAGCTCCCTGACAGCCCACCCTCTCTGCTGCATTCAGCAGAAGTCAACAGCTGTTGAGAACCCAGCTCTAGATTTTCAGGTGAAAAAAAAAATGAATTGCAAAGGCAAGAGGATAGCACACCAGCTTCACCCGCAGCTCAGCTATTTGTTTGTAATGGGAAAACTGGGGAAAATCTCCAACTATTAATCTTCTGTGACTTTCTGGCCAAGGAATGGATTCCCCTCCCTTTTCCTCTCCCTCTGCCATCCTCGATATAGTTTTCCATGCTTTGTGCTATCACTTCCAGCGTCTATAGTGATGTACTATCTACCTGAGTCAGGAACTTCAAGGCCTTTGTGTGGCTTTCCTGTGTTAGGAATTTCCCAAACAAATCACTCCCAGAGTCCATTGATACCAGGAAGTGATACTTGCAGTGCTTTCCCACTGATATCAGCTTCCCATTCATCTGATTGGATCATTTCAGAACCAGCATAAAAGAGAGAGGAGTGTCAATATCGCACTGTCTGCATTTTCCAGGATCTAGGAGAAATTCACCAGTTTAGGAGACCAAAGGAAAGATGACAATTCCCTGAGCAGGAGTGACCTCAGATGGGTATAACTGTCAAGATCATAACCTCTAATGTAATACTGAGCTGGGACTTCTCAAGGATTGTCTTTGGCAAGCAATTAAATCTCTTTCAGTAATAACACATAAACATAAACAACCAGGCCAAATCCTGCAGTCTTCTTTGAGGGAAAATTGCCACTGGACTACATCCTGAGAGGTGCTGAGCACCCAACACACCCATTGACATCAACAGGAACTTTGCCTGTGATATAGGAGTGAAGACCGAATGAGTTGACTCATCATTGTTAGCTGGCCCCTTCCCTCTGTGCCTTTGTGCTCTCTCTCTTTTTCTTCCACAGAGGCCAGAGAGCAGCTGATCTGACCCTGGAGTTTCACTGGAAATTTTTCAGAGCCATCTGTGAGAAGAAGGTATTTTGGTCATGTTGTCCCACAGGCTATAGAGTCCAGGTATCATTTCTTCAGCACACTGTAGGGCAAAGAGCAACATGCAGACAGATAACGCAGTGATTGAGCAATCTAACACTGCAGAGGCTGGGTGTGCCAGGTCAGACGTTAGCAGAAAATAAGCGGGGGAGGGGGAAGGCCTAAAGAATACTTAAGCATCACCAGTTCACAAGGGAGAGAAGGGGTTGGCAACCAATCACTGATACATGCTCTATAATGAGAGAGTTGAATGAGGCCAGCTTCAGTGTGCAGTCAGCCTGTGAAACTCACTGCTACAGAAGACTACAAAGTTAAATATTGTAGCTGGGTTTTGAAAGGGGAAGGAAATTTTATGCCCAACAACAAGATTTTTAGCTTTGTATATTAGGGTAAGGATTGGAGGAGGGTAAGTTGGAATGGGATCCAACTCCCTCAAACTTCAGGTATTGACCACCCCCTGAAGCAGGAAGTTAGACACGTGCTGTTTGTAATGTGGCAGGTTATGAGTGCAAAACATTCCACTGCAGGTGTGTGATTTAAAACAATGTTAGTGGAGAGGTATGTGTACATAACTAAGGACCAGTATGCATGGTGAGGGAGCAAGGGCTACAGTAGGGGACAAAACAGAGTGAACATGCTGCACTGTATCCAGATATGATAAAGATACACTTACATTTTAGTTCAGTGTGTGGCAGCCTTTGTTACAATGATCCTCCAGCTAGCCTTACCAGAAAAGCTTACCTAGCTCCCATCCACCAGATGTTTTCAGAAACATTTTTGCAGTTTCTCCCATGCTGCACAATATACATAGAAAAAACTTCCCTATAGACTCTATATAGCCATTACCTTCTCTTCCTTCAGATGCCCCCTTAACTCACCTCTGTCATGCTGCTTACAAAACCCACCCGGCTGATCATGTTTAGGGAGGTGGCGAGCTAATGTTACAGCTACTGATTGGCTTAGTACATCTCCAAATTGTGGTAACAACTTGTTCCTGGCTCCTCCTCCTCCCCTCTCTCCTCCTGTTTGTTTGAAATTATGACTTGTCTTTGATACTGCAACTTTTTGCGACTGAACCTGTCCCTTACTATATGTCTGTACAGTGCCCAGCACAATGGAGATCATGCTGAGATCTCTAGTGACTAATTGCAATACAAATAATAAATAACAAGGTAACAATTTGCAGTGGGAAGTATTTTCAGTTTTTATCCAAATGCAGTCTGACTACAGAGCAGCTAACACTGTAATTTCAGTAGGCAGATCTTCTTATGAACACTTCACTCTTTGATCTGTTGGCATTTTACAGATGTCCTCTGCCCAAAGCTAACAACAGCTCTTTCTGGACTGTAGAAAGAGGTGGGTGCAGAATTGGAGATCCTGGAACCACTGAAAAAGAGGGAGAGCTTCTGCAATGCTTTGGTATAGGTCTGAGCCTGGGAAAAGAGCACATTGGGAAACAAGGTGCTACTGGGATGCTACCGGGGAGTTGGGAATCTGGGAGCAGAATCCAAGACATGATGGGAAAGCTGCAAGAGTGATTTCTGTAAAACAGATCTGAATAGGCTGTTCTCTTTGCCTTTTTCCTTTTACATTAATTTTGTTTCATTCTTTCCCTGTTCGCATCTTTCTTCTTGTTCAAGCAAAGCAGTAAGAATTTGTGTTTTATTGCATTAGAAATAGAGCTGGTTGGAAATTGGGGAATTTTTCCAATGAAAAAAAATTTTTTTTGAGAAAACGAAATGCTTTGAACAAAAACAAAACATAACAAAATTCAAGCCTCCCTCAACAACAAAAATATTCTAGAAAAGCAGACACTTTGTGCAAAAAATGTCATGTTGTCGATAACCCAATTGTCAAAATGTTTTGACAGAAAATTTTGGATCAGCATTAATAAAAAGTGCTGCTACTCTCAATTGCTTCTTGGAGAAAGAACCAGAGCTCAGCTCCCTTTAATAGGAATGTCTTGCATCTCAATACCTACATAGAGCAACTTTCCAAAGCAAAAACTCTTTAGGAGGATAAAGACACAGAAAGGGAGTGTAAATAGCCATAAGAGCAAGCCCTGTCTCACTGCAACTTACCAATATTTGCATTCTGTAGAGATGTTTGGATCTATAAAGATGTAGGCTCAAGCCACAACATTCTGGATCCAGAATTCTTTGTCCAAGCCCAACTCCACAACTAAATATCCTTATTAACAAATGTAATTCACCAAAGACTACTGAATAAAGACAGAAATATTAGAAGTCTACAAACCTGTTAGTGTACATTTGCTACTGAAGTTTAAAACTTTTGAAGAAAGAAAGAAAGAAAGAAAGAAAGAAAGAAAGAAAGAAAGAAAGAAAGAAAGAAAGAAAGAAAGAAAGAAAAAGAAAGAAAGAAAGCTTCATAAGCTGATTTTTTAATTCTTCCTCTTTTCGAAGTCTGAGGTTTGAACATTCATGAACAGTTGACTGTTGGAATCGTATAATGCAATACCTGTTCCTCTGGCTTAACGTTGCAATATTTCCCACACCGCAGGATTGCTTCACATTATTCTATGAGGCAGTGTCATTTTCTCTGCAGTGTTGGTCTTCTTTACTGAAACGAAGGACACTCCTACTTCCTTTAATTATATGTTTTGTTTTAAATTGATGTCTTTTATTCTGAGCATGAATCACCAGCTTGTAAACAGGTAAATGTGGGAGTAAAAGGGAAAACATAAGTTTGATTCCCAAGGTGGGTGTCTTTAATTAAAATGGACATAAGAATTTATTCTTATTTCCCAAATTTACCATGGCCCCTCCAAGTCAATTCTGCTTAATAAATTAATAAATCATAGCATTCCATACCTTTACGTATATATATCTCACTTTTTCCCATTAATTTAAAATACAACTCCCAGAGCACAAACTCCATAGCACTTGTGTACTCTGACAATTGCAACATACCATATAAGGCAAACATACCAGGTCAAACTTTAAGGCCATCGGCCCTGCACACAGAGGTGGGAAGGGGAGTTTTGGATTTGCCTGGCACTTCTAATCACGGCCAGATACAGAAAGGGTCTTCTGAGACAGTGCCTTATCCTGGTTTGAGCCCAACACAGTATGCTTTTTACACCCACGGTGGCAAGCTGGTTCTGAGTGCGTCTGTATGGGACAATTTTGCCTGCCAGCATGATAAAATTCATAGGGCACTGAATTGGTATTACGATCTGGCTTCTATTCCTAGCTCCAGGGCTGTCTCTAGGGGGGTACGGGCCCAGGGTGGAAGTAAGGAATCCGTCACTTCTGAGACTGACCCGTCACTTATGGGACTGACCACACCAGCCAATTGCATTGGCCTGCAGGGCCTACCAAAGCGTGGGGCCCGGAGTGGTCGACCCAATTCGCCGTACCCAAGGGATGGCTCTGCCTGGCTTTACCTCTGACTGGATGAGCTACCTTGGGTAAATCACTTAACCTCTGTGCCTTAATGTGTAAAATGAGAATATTGACACTCACCGGCCTTTGTACAACACTTTAAGAACTACAGATGAAATCTACAGACATCACAAGCCTCAGAGGCAATGGATCCAGCCCATACTTGTCTCTATTAGCCACATCTGGCCACTTGCTGTCCCCACAGCTGGACGCTGCTGAGTGGTTTGGGTTGGGGAAGGAGAAGAAAAGGGCTGAAATCTGGGGAAGAAGGACAAGGGTGGAGCTGGTGGCTCCTTTTTCCTCCTCTCTGAGTACAGATTGGATCGGGCAGGGGAGAGACTCAAGGGTTTATGCCCAGACTGGTACATGGGCAGACGCAGTGTCCCACTGTGCATGCATTTGTGTCCATGTCCTCGGGTCACACCAGGGTTGATTACCAATCCTGTGACATCTCCTGGAGATTTGACAACAGCTGGAGAGAAGAAAGGAGAAGGCTGCGCTCCCTTTCTCCGACTCAGATCTTTCCCTCCCTTTAATGATGGTGAGAATAAGTCCCCTCTGCTCAGAAGCCAGTCCTGTTTTTCTTATGAATGACTAGGTCAGAGTCACACACACCAAGTGCCTCCCGCGGAGCTAGAGGCGGTAGTTTACGATTACAACTGTACAAAGTGTGCACCAGGTGGCAGCCAGCCAGCCAGTGACGTTCCTGTTGCCATGGGATCCACCGCCCCTATAAATAACAGCAAAGGAACTTTCCTAAGTCAGAGACTTTAGGACTCGGGACCTAGAACCAGATGGTCCGGAGGAGAAGCAGCAGCCGTCGCCGCAGGAGGATCTGAGCCAGCCCAGGTGGGCAGCACAGCTGGGAAGCCGGACCCAGCACTAGAGACTGAGGCAGGAGTTGCAGGCCCCCCACGTCACCTTTGGCAGCTTGATCCTGTGGCTGGGGGGCCCCCCTGCGCTGTCTCCTCCTCCCTGCACCCCCCCTTTGCTTTCATGCAACGCCTGGTGGCCTGGGACCCAGCATGCCTCCCCATCCAGCCTCCCGCCTTTAAATCCATGGAAGTGGCTAATTTCTATTACGAGGCGGACTGTCTGGCTGCTCTGAGCAAGGTGCACCCGCGGGCGGCAGGGGGCCGCTCCATGACTGAGTTCACCGTAGGGGACCACGAGAGAACCATCGACATCAGCCATTACCTGGACCCCTTAGCATCCCAGCCGCCGCCGCCGCCGCAGCAGCAGCAGCCTCCTCCCGCAACAGCAGCAGCAGCAGCAGCAGCAGGGGGCAACTTTGAGCCTCCCTGCAGCAGCAGCCAAGATTTCCTCTCCGACCTCTTCTCCGAGGACTATAAAGGCGGCAGCAAGAAGCCCGACTACACCTACATCAGCCTGCCCAGGCACTGCCACCCGGGCGCCGGCCAGGGCCACAAGCCGGGGGGGCTGCTGACCTGCTTCCCGCCCCAGATCGTGGAGACCAAAGTGGAGCCAGTCTTCGAGTCCCTGGACTCTTGCAAAGGGCCCCGTAAGGAAGAAGGGGGCGCGGGGCCGGGGCCGGGGGGCATGTCCTCCCCCTACGGCAGCACCATGCGCTCCTACCTCGGTTACCAATCGGTGCCAAGCGGCAGCAGCGGCAACCTGTCCACGTCGTCCTCTTCCAGCCCCCCCGGGACCCCCAACCCGTCCGATTCCTCCAAATCCGGCGGCGGAGGCTACGCCGGGACCCCTGGGGGCAAGAACAAGTCCAAGAAGAGCGTGGACAAGCACAGCGACGAGTACAAGATCCGCCGGGAGAGGAACAACATCGCGGTGCGCAAGAGCCGGGACAAAGCCAAACTGCGCAACCTGGAGACGCAGCACAAAGTCTTGGAACTGACCGCCGAGAACGAGCGGCTGCAAAAGAAAGTGGAGCAGCTCTCCCGGGAGCTGAGCACCCTCAGGAACTTGTTCAAACAGCTGCCCGAGCCCCTGCTGGCCACATCTGGCCACTGCTAGCCCCACCGCTGGACACTGCTAGAGCCGCAGTGGTTGGGGTTGGGGGGGAGAGAGGGGGGAGAAAGGGCTTGAATTTGGGGAAGGATGGGGGGGGGAATTGGTGGCAGCTTTTCCCCTCCCCTATGAGGACAGATTGGATCGGGGCGGGGGAAGTAATGGGGAGAGACTCAAGGTTTTCGTTTTGTTGTTGTCTTTTATTTGCAATTTGGTGGAAGAAACTTCCGCCGCAGCCTGTTTGTCCTAGGAGAGGGACTCTCCTGGCGGGCGCCAGGGTCCTCAGCACCGTGTGGCGGAATGACAGTTGCTGATGGTAATGTTTTTTTTTAATGTTACAGTCCCACCGAGCCCCCCTTTCCCCGAAGCGGTCTCTCTGCAGAGTTTGTTGAATGTTCGTGTTATTTAAAACAGAGCGAGAGAGGGAGAGAAAAAGCAGAGAGTGATGCAATCCTTTAAACATGGCTGGGAATGCTGTGTACACATGATGCAATCTCGTGTAACTGTCAGTCATGAATTGAGTAATCTGTTAAAGATGTTCCTGCGGGTTTTTTTTTTATTATAAAGAATATTTCTATAAGAAAAACACATGTGTATATTTTGGGATCTATAAACGTTCTTGCTACATTTGAAGCATTAATGAAACAATTTTAATAAACTTTATGGCTAGGAAAAAAAGGAAACTTGTTTTATTTTAAAGGCACTTTAAAGCCAGAATGAAATCAGTTGAAATGCCAGCTCGATCTGGCTGTGTCAGGAATCAGGGCTTTCTGTTGGCCTTTTGAATTTCTCTGTGACTCAGCAAAAAACGGGAGAGAACCAGAGAAGAGCGGGGGTGGGAGCTTCAGCCAGTTCCCCCTTGCTGCCTCACTCTAATCCCTTGAGTTAAATGCTGCTTGGGATTTTTTGCAACACTCATAACTCTCAACATGCCAAGACCCAGATGTGCCATCCAAACCATGAAAAATGTTTGAGGGAGTCTCTCCAAGCGAGGGATGAGGTTAAAGCGTGGGATGGGGTGGGGAAAAGAAAAAGTAAAGGAGGAAGCTTGAAATGAGGAGGAATTCTTTCTTTAAAGCTCAAGTTTTTGCCTCCTCTCAGTTTCTGACTCAGCATTTCTGATGTCTGTGATTTACAGCAATGAATAGTGATAACATGGCTTTTTTTGTTGTTGGATGGTGGTAAATTTGGGCCAGCAATGAGGGACCTCCCTCTCACATAACTAGGCCCAGTGATAAATGTGTGAACAACTCTCTCTATAATTTCCTACTGAGCTTTCTTTTTAAAATGTTTCTCTAAAAGAAGCTGCTGAGATGGTTGAGTTTTTGAAAGGTGGGTGTCTGGTAATGGTGGTGGTATTGAACAGGGTCAGGTATGTGGTTTAGGGTAAAAGTTAGGGTATAGGAGGATGTTTGTATGGAGCCATAAGAACTTTGTGACAAAGATAATAGAGACTTTGCCAGCAGATGTACCATGTGGGATTTGTTAAAGCCTGTGAGTTACACCTGACTTTCTATAGTTTGCTCTTGTGTACGTGCCTGTAAAATGTTATGACAGCCTAGAGCCGATTACGTGCAGGAGTGGATACATGTTCGAGTCTTAGCATTTTCCAGCATACTAGGCCTCCTCTAAGCACATCCATCTTCTAAATCCAGATGTCGAAAACTACCAGGAAAGAATTTCCTTAACCCCTCTATACTGTGCTTTACAGTAGGGCACAAATGTCCTGTTTCTTTAAGGGTGTGGATTTGAACTTGCTGCCTGTTATATATTTTACTGTAAAGGACAGTGATTGGGAGTGGATGTGGAGCAGCCTTAAATTTGTGTGTTTGTTGATACTGATTTTACTCATAAAATATGTGGTTTAGGAGGGAGTTGTTTTTCATTTTCAGTCAGAGTGATCACATCCTCCTCAGGCAGGGAAAACTAGAGTCCACAGTGGAGTTGATCAAGTAACTCTCTGTTCATGCAAATCTCTCACAGCCCTCAGCAGGAGCTATGCAAGAGTAAGGAGTGTGGGGTTAGATTAGTGCAGCTGTATTTTCCTTTTGCTTTGCAGTTTATACAAAGTAATTAAGGGACTTTTCTGAGCCCTAGAATCAGACTTTTGGGGGTTATCTAGTCAACCCTCCTGCACTGTGGCAGGTTCGCTCCTTGCAGGCTGGATGGATGTAAGGTCTTGCCTTGAATCTACCTAGTGATGGTGATTTCCACAACCTCCCATTACCACTGGTTCCACTGTTGAACTGTTATCCTAGTTACAAAACTTATGCTAATATTTAGACCCTATTCTTTTCTCTGCAGTGAAGGCCCATTTGTTATCAAACTTGTAAGGGATAGCTCTGAGTTACATGGGAGGACTGCTGGCTTTAGAGTTGCTGAATGAAGGGCTGGAAATATTGCTAGGAACATTTCTTATTTCATTTATAAAGGACAAAATTTCCATCCAAATCTTTGTGTTGCGGGCAGATGTGAGGGGGAATGGAACTGAAAGAGAAGACATATTAAAGATCCTAATATTTGTTTAAAATAACATTATAAATCAGTGGGCCAGATTCCAGCAGTGGAGTTGCACCAGAGATGATCGATGGGCTAACCTGTTGCCTTAAGCCTGGACTTGCTATAATTTAACTGGGACCCACACCACTGTAATCAAGACAGATTGACAGGGGTACTGGAACAATTTTTATAGTGGGGGTGCTCAGACCCATTGAATCAAACTGTAAACACTGTATATAATGGAAACCACTTCAAGTCAGGGGGCGCAGGAGCACCCCCCCCAGCATCCCTATTTCCAGCATTTATGCAGATTGATATAAAGACTACTTGGATTATTGCTACAGAATCTAATGCCTCCCTTAATTTGGACCATGTGTAACTCAGCTGGGATGTATCAGTGCACCACTGAGCTTTGGTGAGGTAGGTTCAGTATTACTACCCCCAGTTTACAGATAAAAACTGAGGCAAAATGTTGTGATTTGCCATAGGCCTCAGAGGGCATCTGTGTCAAAGCCAGGATAAGAATTCTTGAATCCCTGGTTCTGTGTGTTTTATCCAGCCACCTACCTTACAACTGAGCAGCTTTGCAATGATTTTAGGTGTGTATGGGTCATGGAATATTAGTCTTCAGAAAAAATATCTCACAATTAAAAGATTTCGTAGTATAATATATGCAGGGACTGTTATCTGTGGGAAAACAGAAACAAACAAACAAACAAAGCAATCTGTGCAATTCATTGAAGTATGATCACAGCAGAGAAATGGGGACCATCCCTGTCCAAACCTAGCTCATTCTCAAATATTGATCTAGAGTCCCATTAAAAATAAATTTCTGCTGATTGAAAACAGAGCCTCATGCACCTCACATGTCACTTTGCTCTGTCTCTTCTGCTTCGCTGTGTTGAGGACACTCATTGAGGAGCCAAATATATTTTGGGGTGTGATCCTGGAGTCTATATGCAAGCAAAACTCCCATTGAAGTAAAGGATCAGGATGAAACCCGTGAGCACAATTTTGTCTCCTTTGAAATACGTGTGTACCATTCAGATTTCAGCCTTTTCCCCCCAAGTTATCATTAACACTTTTTTTTTCTACCAGTTCATGCTTGCTGACCCCAATGGGGTTTTGCTGGGGTAGGAGATAGCAGAATTTCCCCATCTTTAGAAATAAAATATTCCTAATGAGAACATACAATCCCTGCCATATACATTCTGTTTCTAAAGGATTCTAAATCCCACTTCTGAATCTGCTACACCAGTTGTTCTCAACAGGGGCCCAGAACCCCTGGGCGGCCACAGAAGGTTTCAGGGGGTCTGCCAAGCAGGACCAGCATTAGATTTGCTGGGGCCCAGGGCAGAAAGCTGAAGCTCGACCGCATGGCCTGAAGCCCGGGGCCTTGAGCCCCGCCCACCCAAAGCTGAAGCTGAAGCCTGAGTAACTTAGCTTCACAGGGCCCCATGTGGCATGGGGCCTGTGCAGTTGCCCTGCTTGCTACCCTCTAACACTGGCCCTGGCTTTCATATGCATAAAAACAGGTGTTGTGGCACAGGTGGGCTGTGAAGTTTTTATAGTATGTTGCGGAAGGCCTCAGAGAGAAAAAGGTTGAGAACCCCTGTGCTACACCATTTGGATTCAGTGGTATTTAATTCCACAACAGAAAATCCATTCCTCAAAATGTATTGTTTAAACAAACATAATTTAAAATATTAACAAGTTCTAACTTTTAAGCAAGTTATCTGTCAATCTGTCTACCTTGTACTACACTTGTCACCATGGCATCTGCGTGTCACAGATATTTTAGCAATAGTTTTCTGCATTGCTGATCATATATGCTGTTACTTCACATTCTAAAGATGCTTAACTTGCATTGCCCTCCATTAGTTACCCCTGGAATTTGCAGCAGTAGGAGTTATTGTTAAAAATTACCCTTGTTTGTGTCTGCATTCATTTTTTCCTGTGTCACATGAATAAATGCAATCTTACAAACATGCACAAAAAGATTATTGGAAGGGTCAGTCGTATATTAATTTAATAACAACAGGTTTGTCTTCTTGAAATCATGTGAGAGCCATCAAATATCTAAAAAAACAGCCCAAGGAAACTATAAATGAGGCCGTATAACTAAGTTTTGATGACTGAGATTTACCCTTGCAATCATAGTAGTTGTCAATTAGAAGGAAGGATGCTGCAACTCAAAATAATATCTGCTTTAAGAAACTGGGAAAAAAAAATTGGAAGCCAGATTATACCTCATCAGTTAGGTTTATACTCTAACTTCAGGATCCAATTATCTCCCTGCACCATGTGCAGTCAGTCACATACATACAAAGTGAATGTAGAACATGAATAAATCAAAAGGGTAGGATTTGCATCCAATTTCCCATGATATAACTACACAACATGTAGAGGACAGTGATGGCTTGGGCCCTAACTTCTTTTGCTACATAAAAGTCCTCCTAAACATTAGAGCTGGATGAAATAACGCAAACAAAATCCTATGAATTTTAAAATAAATTCTGTTTGCACCCTTTTATGTTTGCTTTGCGCAAATATTCGAGAGAGTTTTATCAGCACAAATTGATGTGTTTCAAATTTGCATGAACCAATGTGAACGGAAAGTAGAGTTAAATTCACACACAAACACAAGTATTTGGGCTGAAAATACTTATCATCCAATCAGGGAATAAGAACACTACCACAAACTTAACTGACCAATCACAACTAAACAAATCAGCTCAAGTTTTGAATATTTGTGATCGGTCCATAAAGGTAAAAAAGAAAAGTAAAATAAAATAAGTTGAGGAGATTGAACAGAAAATATATTTGAGGAAATTGTATCTCTGTTGGCAGATAGTCCCTGAATAGGAAAAGAGGCTCTATTAGTCGCTACATTTTCCTTTGCAAATTATTTGCGGCGCTCCAAAGATACTTCATAACTTGAGCAAATAGTGTTTGCAATAGAATGCGAAGCCATGCAAATTTCCTTGGCATTGAGACAAATTCAGATAACATCTCCCAAAATGTTTCCTGAGGTTCTTGAGTCTCTCAGGTGGAATTGGGCTACATTTCAATCCAGACTGGGTGGATGAGCACTGGGTTGCTATAGTGACCGGTGCCCTATGTAAACACATAGATTAGATTCCGTTTTGGATTGGCACCAAACTCATGTGAAACCCATGGTTCCATATGGTCCTAATGCAAAACTAGGTGAAGCTGCAATTGACTTTCACTTTGAATTTCTGGATATGTTTGAACCTGAAGTTCAAAAGATAATTTTAGGGAGGTGTAATCCCACATGGGCCAATGCCAAAGGAAATGTATTCATGAGTTCCTGTGAAGTGAAGCCGCCGAATTCATCCTAATTCTGACTCTCCATCAGTATGATTCATTCACAACCAAAGTGCCTTTTGGAAACTGTTACCACCTGCCTGCTCAGCTGTTTTCTATGTTATTTTATTGTATGGAAGCTTTTGGTCCCCCCTAGAAAAGTGGGTGATTTTATTCTGAGACAGGAGGGGTTAAATTCAGCTTGATTATAAATGATGTCACTGACATAAATGGAGGTGCCACCATTTACCCTAGAGCGGAATTCGGACCCAGACCTTCAACTAGCTGCCACCAATTTCACACAGAGCCACAATGTTCTGATCTTCATCTGCTTTCAATTTCCCCAAAGTTTGGAGTGTTTAGATCTAGTTTTGCTCAGTTCATTAAAGGGACAGACTCTAGATACAAATTTTGATCCACATGGGAGTCTTGGTCTTCATCCTGTCCTGTCCCTTCCTCTCCTATCTGTGATATTTTTGAGGCACCTATCAGTCACATGGATATCAAAGCACTTCCTCAAAGTTCAGGGGTGTTTGCATCTGGGGTTTTACTTAGGTCGCATGTTGTAACTTCATGCAATTAATACAATGAAAAAAAAATAGCCTCTACAAATCCAATATATTCCCTGTATGCAATTCTCTTTAAAAACACAGACCTTTTGTGAACAGACCTGTTTCTGATTGGCTCTAACACAGAACAAGTCTGCACACTGAGCTAATCAGAATGAAGTGAGGAAATAAAGTTGTTGATAGGGCCTACAGAGTTTAATGGTTTCTGTCCCCCCATTAAAACCAGCACCATCATGGCTTGTTTATTTTCTATAAATACTTTGGCTTATTAGTATATTGCGACAGCAGATAATGAAGCCTGTGGTAGGTATTTCATCAACGATGCCT
This sequence comes from Gopherus evgoodei, assembly GCF_007399415.2. NCBI lineage: Eukaryota > Metazoa > Chordata > Testudines > Testudinidae > Gopherus > Gopherus evgoodei. Next base: position 16,741,224 of record NC_044335.1, on the reverse strand, counting down.
CCAAATTACAGAAACAGTAAATAGGACTCTAAAAATAATGTAAAAATCTCTTTGATTTATAACCTATCAACTGCTCCCTCCTGCGCTGAGCTGCCTGTGATCTGGGTCTGCAGAAGCTCAGGGAGCCTGATTTATGTTATGTATCAGTGAGCCGAGGAACATTGGTTTCAGAAATGAATGTCACAGTGAGGTACTGGGAAAATATTTCTGTGCAACATGATGAAACAATTACTTGGCTGAAGTGAATCAGGAAGGGAATCACAGGAACAAGAGAAAGTGCCTGGAGCCCATTCAACAGGCAGAGGGGAAAAGCGCTGCTGGCCAGCTAATAGAAAAGCGCTAAATTCCCCAGCATCTTCCATAGACAATGGTTCTGGGGGTGGATTAGGGTGACCAGACAGCAAATGTGAAAAATCGGGATGGGAGTGCGGGGGATGGGGGTGGCGGTAGGAGTCTATATAAGATAAAGATCCAAAATTCAGGACCGTCCCTATAAAATTGGGACATCTGGTCACCCTAGAGTGGATGTTTCTGACACTGATTTGCTCCACTCCTAATTGTCTAGATGTCTTATTCAGTTAGGTGAAATATTGTCTCTGTCCTTATGGGCTTTTTAGAAAACAAAAAGCCAGAAAGCTAATGTAGAACGTGATTCAGCAAGGTCCTTAATACAGGCTTAACTGTAAGCACCTGAGTAGTCACAATGAAGTTGAGGGAACAGCTCACTATAGAATAATTAATGGAACTAAAGAAAGAAGGTCAAGTTCCAAGAGGGACTTAGTCCAGCAGTCGGTACCAGGGGGCCCAAAAGTGCAAGCTGGCCCAGTTCTCTTACACTTAAAACTCTAGAGCCTCAGCCTGTAACACAGGCCTATCTGCATACTCAGTAAAGATATTTGTCCTACAACTCTGCCTGCCACTTCAGCTATTGCTAATGAGCCATGGTGGCAGTGAACACTTCCTGTGCTTAAAGTTAAATGTGTGCTCAAGTAACTTGCTGCATCAGGTCCCTAGTTCTGAGAAACCAGAATGGAAGACAAAAGATTAACACTACAGCTGTATATGTACACAGTGTCCATCAAACACACTGGATTCCCAGACACTTAGAGAGCTAAATAACAACAGGTGTGCAAAGTTAAATAATTAACAAAGTTAAAACAGGGAGAAAAATGAAAAGGAATGGGGATCAATGAAATGGTTAGGCATAGGCCTGTGAATCAGAAGGCGAGGGTTCTAGGCTTGGCACTGCCACTGGTTAACTAAGACTTAGAAGTTCATTAGGCCTATATTCACAGGAAGATGTATGCACATATGTGTAGCTCCAATTGTGAATGCAGTTGCAGTAATGGCAGGTGCAAATGACCTGTTTCATATCTAACCAGCAATGCCCCTCTGCCATGTGCATTGGCCAAACTGGACAGTCTCTACATAAAAGAATAAATGGACACAAATCAGACATCAGGAATGGTAACATACAAAAGCCAATAAGAGAACACTTCAATCTCCCTGGACATTCAATAACAGATTTTAAAGTAGCCATACTTCAACAAAAAAACTTCAAAAACAGACTTCAAAGGGAAACTGCAGAGCTACAATTCATTTGCAAACTTAACACCATTAATTTGGGCTTGAATAGGGACTGGGAGTGGCTGGCTCACTACAAAAGCAATTTTCCCTCTCTTGGTATTGACACCTCCTCATCAGTTATTGGGAGCAGACCACATCCACCCTGACTGAATTGACCTTGTCATCACTGGTTCTCCACTTGTAAGGTAACTCCCTTCTCCTCATGTACCAGTATATTTATGGCCGTATCTGTAATTTTCATTTCATGCATCTGAAGACGTGTTTTTTTACCCACGAAAACTTATGCTCAAATAAATCTGTTAGTCTTTAAGGTGCCACCAGAGTCCTCGTTGTTTTTGTGGATACAGACTAACACGGCTACTCCACTGATACATATCTAACCAGTCATTTGTGTGTGCAGTTACCATGACTACACATAAATCATGGTTAAATAGGCACACAAAAGTGTGTACATTTTTGTACATACAATACATGAAGTTTTCTGAAGAATTAATTGTGCTTCATCTTAGTTTCCCTATTTGTAAAATGGAGAAAAATAAGATTTATTCTTCCTCATCAGGCTATTGAGTGGATAAATCTATTAATGGTCGTAAAGCATTTGAGATCCTCAAATGGAAAGGCTATAAAAGGGGAAATGAGAGATATGAAAATTGATGATGAGCCATTGCACTGGAAAGATCCAGAGCAGCTGTTTGGGATGGCAGGAGCTGCAGAGACGAAGGCTCTTGCACAAATAGTTTGGAAGGATGGAGAGAGGCTTGCTACACCAGAAAGAAAGGACACAGCACTAGAGATAAACTAGGTCAGGGAATTCAGTTGGAGGACTTTGAAAGCAGGGAGGGGAATTTTGAACTGGATCCTATTTGTCTAGTGTTTTTTATCTATCCACCATCTTCTTAGATCTGATCCCACAAAGACATGCTTAATTTTATGCATCCAAGCAGTCTTATTGGCTTCAGTGGACTATCTGTGAAAGAAGAGATAAGCACATACATAAATCGTTGCAGGATTGAGGCCTGTGATCGTACAGTCTTTGGGGAAGTGATTGTGTCCTCTGTTTGTACAGCACCTAGCATACACACAATCAATCAAAAGGAGGAATGTGGAGCTGTCTGAGGACGGGGTGATTTCGCAGGCTCTCTGTACAATGAGGGAGGGAAGTAGCATTTGGTACTATCCAGGGGAGGAACACATCACAGTTAGGGAGGAAATCAGATGCTACCTTCCACCTCTGCACCCTGGCAGCCAGCATTGGACCCCAGTTCAATAAAGTACGTAAGCCCATGACAAACTGGAGAAATGGTCTGAAGTAAATAGGATGAAATTCAATAAGAACAACTGCAAAGTACTCCATTTAGGAAGGAACAATCAGTTGCACACATACAAAATGGGAAATGACTGCCTCGGAAGGAGTAATGCGGAAAGGGATCTGGGGGTCATCAGCCAAATATGAGTCAACAGTGTAACACTGTTGCAAAAAAAGCGAACATCTTCCTGGGATGTATTAGCAAGAGTGTTGTAAGCAAGACATGAGAAGCAATTCTTCCACTCTACTCCATGCTGATTAGGCCTCAACCGGAGTATTGTGTCCAGTTCTTGGCACCACATTTCAGGAAAGATGTGCACAAATTGGAGAAAATCCAGAGAAGCGCAACAAAAATGATTAAAGGTCTAGAAAACATGACCTTTGAGGCATGATTGAAAAAATTGTGTTTGTTTAGTCTGGAGAAGAGAAGACTGAGAGGGGATGTGATCACAGTTTTCAAGTACATAAAAGGTTGTTACAAGGAGGAGGGAGAAGAATTGTTGTTCTTAACCTCTGAGGATAGGACAAGAAGTAATGGGCTTAAATTGCAGCAAGGGAGGTTTAGGCTGGACTTTAGGAAAAACTTCCTAACTGTCAGGGTGGTTAAGCACTGGAGTAAATTGCCTAGGGAGATTGTGGAATCTCCAGCACTGGAAATTTTTTAGAGCGGTGTTAGACAAACACGTGTCAAGGATGGTCCTAGGTAATACTTAGTCCTGCCACAAATGCAGGGGACTGGACTAGATGACCTCTCAAGGTCCCTTCCAGTCTATGATTCTATGATAAAGCTAAGCACATGTTTAAGTGCTTTGCTGAATAGAAGTGAACATAAACCTGTGGTTAAAGGTTACCATGTGCTTATATACTTTGTTGAATTGGGGCCTTTAGAGTTTCAAATACAGCTGACAAGCCTGTTGGCTATTGCTGTGATGTGGCAGTGGTTTACACATAGTCTGCAGGGAGGGAAATGTAACGCAGAGACTGGATGCTCAGAAAGGTGTTAAGTGAGATGTTGTAGATCAACTTGCACTCACACAGGCCAAAAGGAATCCTGATTTACTGTCAATGGTGTATCGAGAGCCCTTTATCATGTGTGCTAGCAAGGGCTGGGCTAGCTGATATTTCAGAGCAGAGTGTTAGAACCTGGCCGGTAATCAGAAGCTTCCTAAGCAATAATCTGTTCTAGATCAGCAAGAGCTGGTGCCATGATGTATGGGCGTCTGCGGCGTGGAAGGCAATGGATAAAGCAGGTACGGAGAGTGGCAGCGGTGCATTGACCAGTCTAATTGTTGCAAGTAATTCCTGAAAAGCATGATTATAATGATTACATTTCTACAGCACCAAAAGCATGATGCTGTACAGGTAAGCTAATAATGACAATTAGCATTCTGTAGGGCTTTGCATCCATGGCTCTCAAAGCACTTTATGCAGATGGGCAAGTCTATCCCCATTTTACAGCTGGAGAGATGGAATGAGTTGCCCAAGGCCACAGAGTGAAAGAAGCACTCTTGGGGCAGTGCAGCAGCATGCCGCCCCCTTAGTAGCATCTATGTCCTTGGGACACCATCTAACCTCTTGCTAGCTCTTTTTTGTTGTTACTAGATAAAGCCCAGCCAGGTCCCCCTGGCTCATGCCAGGTTGTACCTTCCTCTAGAAGTGATCCCATTGACTTCAGTGGAACTGCTGGTGAGGTTGCATTCAACACAAGGAAGGGGGACACAATCAGGCCCACGGTAGTGTGGAGAGAGGGCAGAGACAGGGGTTAGCACTGAAAGGGGGTTGGTCAATAGACCTGGGTTTAGAAGACAGAAGCGAGGCTAAAAGGCCCACAGGGCTGGGGAGCCTGTTCCAGGCCCAGGGAGAATGAAAAGAAGGGGTAAAGACCTGTTTGCGGCAGAAGGAAACAAGAAAGCATGAGCTGGGCTGAATTGGCAGGGCATTTTCCTCAATAGAAAGCCCAGCCCCAACCTCTTTCAGATGGGATTAGGGTGACCAGATGTCCCGATTATATAGGGACAGTCCCAATTTTTGGGTCTTTTTCTTATATAGGCTCCTATTACCCCTCACCCTCTGTCCTGATTTTTCACATCTGCTGGCTGGTCACCCTAGATGGGATGCCCCACTGCTGCTCCAGTCTTTCGTGCTGCGTTCTTAAAGACAAAACCACAGCAACGGGCTGCTGTGTTGTTCACACCTTCAGCACCATGCAGTTTTCACAGTGGCAGCAGGTGCCTTTCTGTTCAAGCCCTCTAAGAACTTTATTATTGGGCTCATCAGCTAGCAAGCAGCCATAAGATCGACTTGTTTACTGTACCATTCAGCCTTTTTATTGCACGTGAAGAGGGAACTCCCTTCTCAGCCCTCCAGGTGGCCCCTCCAGGGCAGGGTTGAGGCTCATTGGTGGGGAAGGGTGAGGCTGGGTGGGGGACGCTTGCATTGCTGTCCTACCTGTTCTGATCAGTCTTCAGGCCTGTCAATTAGGCACATTTTATTGGCCCTAGATTCACTTTATTACTGTAAACACAATGAAAATGTCTGGATTTAAACAAAAAAAAGAAAAGAAAAAGGTTTAGGACAAACTCCGGCTTTTACAAACCTTACAAAGGGGAGTCAGGGTAGCAGAGTGCACTGATGCAGCGTTGGAGCCTTGTACCATCTCAACACTGCACGGGCAGCCAGGGGAAATACATCATTCTGCAGCACACTGTCCTGCTGCTCCAAAATGAGTGTATGTGCCCATTAGCATTGGCTGCCATCACATCACATGTGCACTGGGGCTGGGGCTGAGGCTGGGCAGTGTCCAGTCAATAAGAAGTCAACAGACAAAGTCCACTTGTGGCCATGGAAGACCTATAGCCGCACTAATCATATTATCCAGTTAGTGCTCAAGGCAGTGGTCAGACTGGAAACAATAGTGGTGGTACTCTCCCAGCATCCACTCACAACCCAGGTTCCACTGCACTTGGGAGGCCAAAATGAGATACCACACACAATAGACAGTGAAATACCTAACAAAGGTGGCAGCTAAATGCTCACTGTCAAGCTTCAGAATCAACATGTTCTGAGATGAACAGGAGCAATTTGTACCTTTCAGAGCTGCTGCTTCAGGCCAGAAAAGGGGTACGCTTGCATTTCTCAGAGCTATGGTTTCAGGCTGCCAGTAGACTCAATTGGACATCATTGCAACTGTTCACACTGAGCTCACATTCTGAAGGTGAGCATGCTACCCAAAAAACAGAGTTCTTTTGTTTGGTTGATGAAAGGTCACATTGTGAAGCATCCACTGGGGACAACACCAAGACCAGCTCACTAAATTGCCATGAGTAGGGGCCTACCAAATTCATGGCCATGAAAAACACGTCATATTCCGCAAAATCTGTTTTTCCTCCTTGAAATCTGGGGGTTTTGTGTGCTTTTACCCTATACTATACAGATTTCAGTGGGGAGATCAGCATTTCTCAAATTGGAGGTCCTGACCCAAAAGAAAGTTGCAGGGGGTCGTGTATGTATGGTATTGCCACCCTTACATCTACGCTGCCTTCAGACCTGGGTGGCTGCAGAGTGGCAGCTGTTGGCTGGGTGCCCAGGTCTGAAGGCAGCACCCTGCTAGCAGCAGTGCAGAAGGATGGCGATACCATACCATGCCACCCTTTCTTCTGCGCTGCAGCCTTCAGAACTGGGAGGCTGGAGACTGGTGGCTGCTGATTGAGGACCCAGCTCTGCAGACAGCAGTGAAGAAGGGTGGCAATATACCATGGCATCCTTACTTCTGCTCTGCTGCTGGCGGTGGTTCTGCCTTCAGAGCTGGGCTCCCAGCCAGCAGCTGCTGCTCTCCAGCTGTCCAGCTCTGAAGGCAGTGCTGCCACCAGCAGCAGCGCAGAAATAAGGGTAGCAGTACTGAAAATCCAGGGCCAGCTCCAGGGTTTTTGCTGCCCAAGCAGCAAAAAAATAAAAATAAAAATCTGCAATCGAGATCTGCGGGAACTCTATCGCTGCCACGTCAGTCTTCAGCGGCAATTTGGCAGCAGGTCCTTTGCTCCGAGAGGGAGTGAGGGACCCGCCGCCAAATTGCCGCCGAAAAGCCGGACGTGCTGTCTCTTCCCTGTGGTCGCCCCAAGCACCTGTTTGCTGGGCTGGTGCCTGGAGCCAGCCCTGTGAAAACCCTCCCCTCCCCAATAACTTTGTAACCCCCCCCACAACTCCTTTTTGGGTCAGGACCTCTACAATTACAACACCATGAAATTTCAGATTTAAATAGCTGAAATCATGAAATTTATGATTTTTAAAATTCTATGACCATGAAATTGACCAAAAAGAACTGTGAATTTGGTAGGGCCCTCGCCATGAGGGAGTGCTTCCCTAGCTGCACTTTCTGGGGATGGAGATGGGGACTATCACCTTGGACCATCTTCCTCCTTTCCCATCATTCAGCCCCACCACACAGGGCAGGATTTTACCCTTTTTCGTTCAGCTGCTGCGGCTCATCTCCAAGCAAGCTATAGGTGCGTCTGGTCTTCGCCACACTAATCTGCCTCAAAGTGGAGTTTACCCAGTGAAGGATTTGTCATTGACAACGAGGCACATAGTAACTTCATTGAGGAAGTGAAGAGAGGCTGGAACAAATGGGGAAAAAAATGAATCACCTTCCCATGTCAAAACCATTTCATAATGCACAAAACCCCACCGGCAGCATGACCTGTAATGCTAACCCCATGAGTCAGACTTGCCAAAATCATGAGATTGTCTTAAAGATCATAAGATTTTAATAACACTCTGGGATCTTTTCATTAGCCTGATGGTGTTTTGAACTGTTCCTCACAACCACGAGGACTAGAAACTTACTCTGAGATTCTCACGGGTTCATACAATTCCCAGAAAAACTCCAAACATCACAGGATCGTGAGAGTCGACAACATCAATTCCTCTGGCTAAAATAAATTTGCAACTTTGAAAATTAACGTTATAGATTAAAATAATAACTACAGACAACATGCTTTAAAGCAGTCAGTTCTTACCGACAGTCAGCAAGGCCTAGGAATCACTTACATCCTACTAAAGCCTTATATTGAGAGCTAAGATCTTGTGCTAGTTCCCTGCACTGGGTGGAATTTTATTCCGAGTGATTTACTAGCTTCACAGATGTAGTTTGATTTCAGGCAATGGCTTAGCTGGAACAGGTCGTGTTTTTAACAAACCTAATTTGTAAAATGTGCTTTGAAATGACCCTCAAAGCTGAACTCTTTCTCTTCCTTCCCTGGATTTTTGAAATCGCTGATAGTCTAGTTCTACTGACTCCTCAGAATTTTCCCTTCAAATTTTCCTCCCCATACTGCATGACATTCCACATGTTGGTGGGAACTGGTACAGTTTTATTAAGTACCTAATAACACATTGTGCAGTGACAGTGTGTCATGGTAATAAACTAGCCATGTAATTCTGCCTGACTCATCAGACAATATGGGGCAATGCATATGCAGCTTTAAGAGGTACGTGGCAAGGGGAAGCTGGTTTAATGTTCCAAGAAATTAGCTGGGCAAAACGCAGTGTTTTATAGTGTTAAATATTTTGCAGGGCAGAAAATGAAGTGCAAGTGGAAGGAACACATTGTGTTCTAGGGCATCCATGTGATGCCAAATTCATTCTACCTTACTCATGTGAGTAGTCCCATTGATTTAAATGGCAGCAGGAGCAGGTCATTGACTTCAGTGGAAGCAGTCTCAAGTCCACCGCTGTATTCCCGTGAGTAAAGCATGAATGATCGCACATGAAATTCTCTCTTTTGCAGAGGACCAGTTCAAGGGCCAATGCAAAACTGACTACACTAGGTCTCAACATTTCTACTGAAACTCCTTTTCAATGGAAAATCGGGTTTTTGACATCAGGAAATTCTCCCCAGAAAAGGTTCTGATTTCTTACAGAAAATTCTGACTTTTCTTCAGATACCCCAAAACTTTTTAGTTGTTTCTCTCCCCTCCCCCTGTCCTTTTTGTCTTTTTGAATTAAAAGTTTTTTTGGGGAAAGAATATGTTTCCAATCAGTTGTACTTTGGATGCCCTATGTAAGTGCTATGTTGATGGCCTAAGGGAAATACACTTGGTGCACGGGCCTTGTTTTGGGCATCTGCACAAGGGGGAAATTTCATCTGTGATAAGACAGCACATTTTCAATCTCCAGGTGAAATAGAAACAAATAAGAAACTTTCTTTATTAAGAGTTTAATTTCACTTAGCTGAATGAAACTGCAGGAGCAAGCTGCAGGGACTAAATCCATATGGCTTCTCAATGAGATGTCACCCCCATAAACTAGGAATCAGGATATCAAGTGACAAGCATTGTTCCTAGATATTTGTGGAAGCAGTTTTCTTTTAGCAATTAAACTTCAGTGCTAGGGCTAGTCAGACCCTAAAATTAAAAAACAAACCAAAAATAACAACCACACTCTTAGCCCAGTTACTAAAGGCAGTGTTTGCTAGAGATCAGTGGGACTATGTAAGGATCTTGCAAAATATTTACTAATATGTTATTGCTAAACATCCGCAGAGTAAAGATTCAACACTGTATCAGATTGCCCTGTGACATTCTTAACTCTTTCCTATATCACTGGAGTGCCCAGAAGAACTCCTGATGGATTTGCCATGACACTGGCTGGTTTTAGCTCTGCAGGTTTTGGGGTGAAAGGCATTGCTGGCATATGCTGCCCACCCAAATGTTACAAAAGGCCTAATTTTGAGACATGTTAGACACATGATTGAATGAATTTTGTGCTTGAAATTACAATGCTTGCATATGCAAATCACAAATTAGACATATTTGCATATGCAGTTACTCAAACTATAGTCATGGCAATTGCTTATCAGAATGACACATGAAATCTCACACTCATTTTGCATATTTGCAGTTGTGAGCATCACCTTCCCAAGAAATACGTCCACAGTCTAGTCTAATTGTCAATTTTTTCCCCACACAGAAACTTCCATGAAGGACAAATGCAGGGTAAAACTGTCCTCAGTTATTCCCTCCCCACAGAGAGATCAGGAATTGTACAGAGCCATGCACTAATGTGACCAGCAGAACTAAAGAGGAGAACGGAAGGGGGAGTTTACATGTGTTCTTACTTTGTCTAATGCCCATCTTCATTATTACTTTAACCCTTAGAGCAGTGCATTTGCTCAGTTGCTAGTCAAGAGCACAGGCTTTGGCAGGGCTATGGACCATATTGTGATCTTATTTGCATTGGTGCAACTGAGATTAGCATCTGGCCCTGTGTGTGTACAGTTAGAGATAGCTATTATGTGGTTTGTAAGAGGTTAAAAGAAGGTGGAAACCATAACCATGAAAGTCATAAAGGCAACATATCCCAAGCCAAATAGTTTTGTTTCCAACTTCGGCTTTAATTATAACATGTCACATAATGATGACATAGTGTTATAACAAACACATATAATGCATTAATCTGATATTATGCCTTGGCTTTAACAATAGGCACAGTGAACCAGCCTTAGCTGCTAACTCATTCTGAATGTATCTGCACACTCCACCTAGATACTTATCTGTCTCTTTAATTAAGTGGAGAGAAACATCTGGAGGCCATACCCATAAAACCAGACTCTGATGATAGCAGAGTTACTCTAAAGCTTTGGTTAATCACTTACTCCCACATATTGTCGTGAGGTTCCAAATTCTCATCCTTTTCTTCTCACTTCGGTGCCACTTATTCTCCAGTGTGCTGGCAAAAGTAAAAAAAAGGGCACAAGACCATTAAGGTACCAAATAATGGGCCCATTCATGCATTCAGGAGCAGAGCCTCCATTGACTTCAGTAAGGACAGGATTGCAACTAATACTTGCTGGGATGGAAGAAAATGCTTCTGATAACCTGTCACTTATCCAGTGCCTTTGCTTAAATGGCCAGCTGCAGGCCTTGTCAATGGGTAGAGTATAGATGACATTTCATTTGCATCCTGCAAATCCCACTGATCAAACTGAGTCGCCTCCCATGACAATCAGTGGTATCACAGTGATCATCTTCACTGGGAGTAGGAAAAGGCCCTTATAGCCTAAAGTCAGCTTTTCTGATTCAGGGGGTCTCGTGCAGCTTTACCTGCATCTCAACAAGTACTCTTTATTTCTTCAAGTGCACTTACTTCCAAGAATGTGCGCAAGATAAAACGAAAACAGGAATGTAGTGCTCTGAGTCTCGGGTAACTTGGAGCAAGCATTTCCAGTGTGAGGGACAGCTGTTGTGTGTATTACCGATCTTTCAGACTCCCAGTTCTGTGCCATTTCATGTCCTGAGACCATGCATGCCAGCCCACCTGAATGGGATCCGGAAAAAGGAACCGTGTGAGGGAGACAAGCACCACATGAGGATAATTTTCTGCAGTGATTATGTCATCAGAACCAGAGACATAATGTGAGGTTTTTGTATTTCAGCACTAGTTAAGCAGCCCACATCAGGATGGGCAAAACCAATGAGACTCTGTCCACTAATCTCCTTCCCCTTTCCCTCTTTCTACCTCTTCCAACTTTCCCCAGTATAAAATGTTCTGCTAATGCCCTTTGAACTGATTGTGTTGGGACGGTGATGCCAGAGTTTCTTAATCTTACGGTGGTACCTAGCTATTGTGGGGATGGGTACGGAAATGCTGAAAAACAGACAGACAAGTAGATAGCTAGATAAGATTAGATGTACAACTAATTTAGCCAGTCATCATATAGAGCAACTGACAACTTAATCTATATACCACAAATCCTATTGATAAAACTGCTTTAAAAGACTTGCCTTTTAATTGTATTGAAAGCCCATCTTTTGATCTGAATTGCTTTAGCAACATGTTCATTATTTGAATGGCACCTCACCTGTCCAAATAATACTACGTTTGTAGTTCCTGGTATGTAAATGCATCAGAGTGCAGGGTACATGCATGCATGCATACATATAAATGGCTAAAGGACAGAGAAGATAACTGAATGTTATTGTACAGATACAGACTGAAAGCAAAATAATCTCCTTGTACTGATGTGTGAATATGAACAACAGTTCATAAAAAATACAAGCAGTCATTCATATTAATAAATATAAGCCTGACAATTGTTTACATTAAGAATATCCAGTATTTGAATTGCTTCACTAAGCAGAAAAAAAAGACATTTTCTTGCTCTATAATTAAGTAGATGAAACAAATAAACACTGCACTTCCCTGTTTTTTCTGGTAATATTTATGAATTTTCCAGAAGGAGAAAGAAAAAGCAGAATGAAAATAGACCTGTCAGTTTCACTATTGTTTATGGGTAGTTTTACAATCCAGCTCTTGAGCACTGGCATCCATGCTGAAATGTACGGGTTGCACGTGTTGTGGGGGAAATTTATTTGCTTTTTAACAAATTATTTTTAATTGGAATTTAAAAAATAGCCCGGGGAGTTTTCCAAGTGCTGTTAGGTGATGTACAAGGTTATTTGCAGAAAACCTAAATTCTGGGCCAAACTGACATGCTGCTGTTTCTTAAATGTGACAAGATCAAAACAGCTAACATGAAATGTACAGTTCATTAGTCCAGGTATTTCTGTGTGGGTGATATTTACCCCAGCCCAGAGGGCTAGCAACAGGGCTGTGCACCACTTGAGTTCCACTTAAGCAAAGACTGCTGGGTACAAAAACAAAACACAGATAAATAATTCTAGGTCTTAATTAGTGACGGATGACGCTTTCAGACAATTCTGTGGTTTTATCTGGATAAGCAACAAAAAAGTTCAAATGTTAATCCAAGCCTCTTTAGTTTATAAATCAAGAGGAAAATCTCACTTCAGAGTTGCCTCTCTCATGACATTTATAATATAATCAGATTCCAGCTGGGTTAGAAACTCTGGACCAATAGTACCGCTCATTGGATTTTAGTGCCTCCACTTCTCACCCTTCCAGAATCAAGAATTGCAGGGGTACACAGAAATGAAACCGATTAACACAGCTCTCTGGAGAGTGTACACTGTGATCTTGTAATCTTCAGTGATGTACACTTTACCCTTCTGTGTTTGTCTCTGAGAGTCTTGTCCAGCCTCTATTTGTCCGTTATGCTGCCCAGGGCCAGCCCCCAAGCAAAAAAAAAAAAAAAAAACTGAAAAACCCTCCCCCCCAAAAAACAGAGCGCTGCCCCTTGGAAAGTGCTACCCCAAAGCGCCAGAATGCCGCCCCTTGGAAAGTGCCGCCCCAAGCACATGCTTGGGACGCTGGTGCCTAGAGCCGGCCCTGATGCTACCTCTTTATATGGTCATGTTTCTGTGACCGTTGTCTTGTTCATCTGAAAGTGTTCATCACTGGATGTTTCACTTCAGCTTCACAGTACATGTAAGTGTTGTCTAACCTTTATAAATTGTGATTTTGAATGCCTGATTTTCAACCAAGATAAGTACGCTAGGGCACATATAAAATGTGTGCAATTACACACCTAATTTGGACACAGAGCCTGATTTGCTACTGCCTTGTATATTGCATAGTCATATATATGAGTACAAAATGTGTGTAAAATACTGCCTTTCTGATGTAGTGGCATTTTGCTCCCACTTTGTATAACTGTTAATAACAACACAACAATCAGGCCCATGGCTACTACTATTGTACATACAAATCAGGTATTTGCACGTACAAATAGCTACTTATGCATCCAACTGACATTTGCCCACGCAGTTACCAAGTTTGTGAATAGTCATTGTAACTGTGTCTGTATTTGCTCTTACATATTGCCAAATGCTTTTGAAAGTCAAGGCCAGAGTGTGTAACACACTAAGGCAACAGTTCAAAAATAGGTGCCTAAAAATAGTTTATGTTTAGGCTGGGAAGAAAGTAGCCTGATTTTCAAATGGGTTGAACAGCCAGCAGCTCCTGTCCATTGGCTTTCAGAAAATCAGACCACTTAGTTTAGCATCCAAATTGAGATTTAGGAACCTAATTTTATGTATGTAATTTTTTGAAAACCTTTGACCAAATAACCTGTTAAATTGACAGCTCTGTGTTAGAGCCCTTACCAGGAAGTCAATACCTGGATGTTCCATGCCAACTGTGTAAAAAACAACGATATGTAGAAACTTCTTGTAGCTGGAGATATTAGGTATTGTTATTTATTCCAGAAAGAATGAAAAAAGAAAGTTTAAAACAAAGCAAGACTAGTGGGTGGTTCAGTACATGGGGCACAACTGGACCGTTGTGAAATTGAAATATGTGTTTCTCTGTTTGCAATGATAACAGTAGGTTGCACTTAGGGAGAGCATTTTACTCTTTCAAAGCTCTGGACTCACCTGGCTAATTAAATAACTACATCTTTAAATTAAATCTTAATTACAAAATAAACAAACAATAAAGAAAAGTTATCTTTTTTCAAAGTTCAGAAAATCTGGGTTGCCTTTTGGGTGAAAGCTTGCTTGCTTGCATCTTCTTTTATATGAACCAGTTCACTCAGCCCTAATCTTCTTCATCTAACCCACATGATTAATGCACAAAATAATTTTGGAGCAGGCCAGGTCCTTGCAGGAAGCTGTGTGTCCTATCATGTCTTCACAATATTAGCCAGAAAAATAATTGTGGTTTGTTCAGTTAAAAAAAAAAAAAAAAGTCTCCTAATTTACATATTTCCCTTGAAAGCTCTCCCCCCCACACCTTTCTTCATTATGTTGTAGACTTTCATTCTTACAACCTAATCTGCAGACTCTCTCCTCCCGGATGGCATGTTTAGTCCCTTAAATAGTCTTGTTGCCTATAATGAGGCTGCTCACAATTGGAAACAGGTTTGGGCCCTTACATGTCATGGCCCAGATTCTCTGCTGTTCTAGCCACTTTGTGCTGCTCAGGTGGTGCATATTGGTAGAAAGTAGCCCTACTGGCCAGCTGGGAATTCCCCTGGCATGAGCAGCTCTGACATCAGCTTATTCCTCCCATCCTGTCTTAATGGTGTGGTGTGGCATAGTGGGGAAAGGGTAGAGAGTGCCTGTCCTATCTCAATTCCCAACTAGCATATAGCCCCCTGGTATTAGAGCAGCCCCAAAACTGCTCTAATTTCCATTAATGGGCTGGAGCCAGCAAAGATGCAACATGAGAATTAAGGAGAGAAAACTTGCTCCCCCATCATGCACTGAATATATCTCAGCACCAGAGAAAATCTGGGCCTTCCCGTTTTTCTCCATGGCAGCCCCTACAGAACAGGTGGTAGTATGCATATTTGGAGGAAGGAAAGGTTAGAAGAGGAAAGCAACATGTTAGGTTAGCATGAAAAGATATAGACCAGGGTCACTGTAATATCCCCTTCCCCAATGAAACACATCAGCTTTTAACCACAGAAGCAATCTGAGTTAATTTCTCAGTTGTTAGCTCTGTACTTAATTATTTCTAAATGGAGCAGCTGCTGCCTATTAGCTATGCTGAAATATGGCCCGAATCATCCTTCCACTCTTCCTGCATCAATCTGGAGCAGATAGTCTTGGGTGTTTGCCCAAGTTTGCATGATCTACTGGTGAAAACAGGGGAATAAAAGAAGTCAGGACTTCTGGGTTCTATTTCTGACCCTGCCACCATGTTGAGTCCTTCTACCAGGCCTCAGAGGAGAGCACAGGTTTTAGCTCTATGTGAATTATCCAAATGCCTAAAAATAACCCAGAGCCATGAAGATCTAACAGTATAGGGTGTTGGGCTCCAGGGTTTTGGTTTGGGCCATTCTAGTGACAAAGACCCAGATGTGAAGGCTGGATCCGGATTCAGGGCTATTACAGAGGCTGAGATTTTGGTCCAGGCTGAAGCTGCAAGTGGCAGAGGGGAGAAAACAGCCCAGGAGGAGAACTTAACACAAACTCCTAGGAAAGCAAGAGCCAAGTGCTCAGAGGACAGCCTCCATTTCATGGCTGCTGATTAGGCCCATGCAATTGGAATTGGTAATTTTGCACCTGCATTTGAACTGGGGGGTATGGGGCACAGAAGAGGCAGTTGGAGGTGCCAGCACTGAGGTCCTGGGGCTGCATCCCATTGTGAGTGCAAACAGGAGGACGGGTCTTAGCCCAGCTGAAAATGTAGGCCTCAGCGTGTGTCTTCCGTTCTTATGTCCAGCTCTTTGGTTGGTACGTCTGATGCCTGTTGGGCAAGGGCCTGGAGGAAGGTTTCCTCGGAACATGATCTGCACGGTGTAACGTTCTTTTCCAGCATTTCACAAACAACCACAAAGAGGAAGAAAAAAAGAGGGGAGGCAACCTTCTTGAAATGAACTGCCTGATTCTTCTCTCCCCCACCTTCTCAGTCTCTCCTTTCCATCTTACTCGCCCCCTGACACACTAGTGGAAGCTTGCTTAGCTTGTCTCTGTTGGATGTCATTCTTTACACAAGCCTCCATTCATTTATGAGAGTTTACAGGACCTAGTGGTGAAAGCATTAGAAGTCAGAACTCCTGGGTTCTATTCCTAATCCTGCCACCAGTTTAGCTGGGTGACTTGGGATGACTCC
Organism: Gopherus evgoodei; assembly: GCF_007399415.2. Taxonomy (NCBI): domain Eukaryota; kingdom Metazoa; phylum Chordata; order Testudines; family Testudinidae; genus Gopherus; species Gopherus evgoodei. The sequence continues at coordinate 16,724,858 of NC_044335.1, read as the reverse complement.
TGTAAACTTTCCTGGTTGCCTGTAGCCTTTTTAAGTCTTTGCTGTATCGATTCATTCAGAAGCTACCAGAAGTCTAAATGAGAATACTGGCAAAATGCCCCAGTTTGTCAATGAAATAAATTATAAAACAGAGAATTATCCCATCTCTTCGCTGCTCCTGATCCCAAATCCACTGAAGTTGATGGAAAGCTCCTAGTGACATCAATAGGTTTTGGATCAGATGAAGGGAAGGGAAAAGAGTCGAGCTAGTATTCAAAGGAGGGCTGAGAGATAGGGGAGATGGGAGCAAAAAGGGTCCCAGCAGGATTCTGGGAGTGAAGACTCTACATAGGAGACAGCTTGGCTGGGATTGGCAGGCTCAGGGGCCCCACCTTTTGCTGGCTCTTGACTCTCACTGGAAGGAAGCCAGCTTCCTGCCTCAACCTTTTAATTTTAAATTTTTTATTTGTAATCTGTAGTTATGCTCATACAGAATAAAGCAACATGGGGCCCAATCCTGTTTCCATTGTGGTCAACGGCAAAACTCTCACTGATTTCAATGGCAGCAGGACTGGGCTCAAATCCTCCCTTTCTCTGCCCTCTCGGCTCCTGTTCTGGGGTTCCCTCCTTTACTTTCTCTGCTTGGTGCCCAATCCAGGCCCACTCCTCTTCTCTGCCTCTCTTTCTTTGACACCAAAATTGTGGAAGTCTCAGGCTGGCTTTTCCATCATGAGGAGAAATTAGCTCCTGTAGAGAGTAAGAAGCAAGGCAGAGATTTTTGTTCTATGCATTCACTCATGAGCTCCTGTGTTAACTAGAATGGACATCTCTCTGGCTTGATGGCATAGTGTTTCTCCTTCTTGCTTTTCATTACAAGCCTCATGGAAACATCCAGCTGATCTCAGAATAACTGGCTCACATCTTCTTAAGTACTATGGTGTGAATGCAGGAACATAAACCAGCTGGACTCACTGTAATTTCGACACACAAATGGACTGCATCCCAGCTTACTGGGAGCTCCTTAATTCAAGAGACTGAGACTCATTAGTGAGATGGTGCAAGCTCTTGTGATTTTATCACAAGTCTCACAATATTAGATGTTTTTATTAAAGCCCCAGCTCCTGGAGTCATGTGATTAAATGAGACTCTCAGTTTTCATTTAAAATAAAAAGTAAGTTTCTAACCTTCATGGCTACATCTGAAGTCTTTAAAATGGGACCTGTGTGCACCCTAAAGGCTCAGAAGTCAGATGGCAAATAAAAAGAATCTCAAAAATACTTTTTAAAAAAAAACCTCACAATTTTTAAGCTAGTCTTGATATTTTGGGAGTCTGAGTCATGATTTTTGAAAGCTTGTAGTAGGCAATGCTGGCTACAAAACAATGAGAATTACTGATTATGTCTGCACTGCATGAGTATCCACACAGCAGTGACTAAGGGGGAGATTTTCCAATGCCCAAAGGGCAGTTGTGGTGCCCCGCTCCCCATTAAGTTAAGAATTGTGACTCTGCTCCAGGATTGAGAGGCACCTCACTACCACCTGCCCTTACTGCGAGGAAGCCTTGGCTGTGCCTGCTGGGGGTCAGTTCCCCAACTCCAACAGCCAGGAGCAACAGAAGTGTACCCCTCTAGGCCTACGCAGGCCCCACTGTCACTTTACAGGTTAAAGAAAGGCCTCTGAGTATCTCCCTGGAGTATCCAGCCTCTGGTCCACTGGTCATTTACAAATCTGCTTCCTCCAAAGACACAGTACACTCCATCTTACCAGCTCCATCTCTCATCATTGCTCCACCCCCTTAACACACAGCACTAAGATACATTTATCGTGAACTCAAGAATAGGTTTAACAAAGAATAGAGATTCAAAATAATAGTAAGTAGAAGTTTTGGAAACAAATGGTTACATATAAAATAAGAACATGCATTCTAGAATCTAGACTTACTTAAGAAGATACTTTCATGTCTAATAAAGTATTGCTCACCAGTGCTTTATAGCCAGGGTGGCTATGACCCCTCTTTCAAGAGACACAACATGCTGTCAGTTTGTCTCCTCGGTGAAGGATCCAGATTGTCTCTTAGTACCCTTAGATAGATCAGAACAATCATTATTCATAAACAGGACACCCCTGGCTGATTGTTTCTTCCTGTGGCTTTCCTCTCATCACCTCCTGGTGATCTGCCATAATCCCAAATCTTTAATAACACCATATTCGGTATAGATACTTAACTTCTTTAATATTATCTGTCCATACATTTTGCAATTATTATGTTGACAAGAGGGCTATTAGCTCATGGTAGAGATCTCACGTGGCCCTTCCCCCCCGTTAGTGAACTATTATGCAAATATCTGACCCAGGGGATCTCTGTAAAACCCTGTGTACCCTCCCCCAGTTGGCACCAACAGGTTCCTGGGCCACAAGAGTTAGGTGCTAATACCACCCTTTGTGCCTGTGAAAGTCTTCCCCTAAATCCTGATGTCCTGTCCCAGCAAGAGTTGAGTTTAATATAAAACCTAGGGATGGAGGGGTGAGAGTAGATTATCTGGGGTCAGACTCTTCTTTGGTTGTTTCAAGGCCCTTGTCAAAATAGACTCATAATCATGGTCCAAAAATCACAGGAACTATGGGAGACTTGGTTGGCTCACTATGCAACAAAGGGAGAGGCCTGGGAGCGTGCATGAACTGAATAAAGAGACACTTGGTTTGTGATAGACAGGGCTCCCTCCTCCGGGTCATGTTAAGATGGCTATTTATCCAGTTATTTAATCAATTACATCACATCCATGGATCTACCTACTGAATGGGATCTCCAGAGGCAGAGGATGGTCAAGGTGGACTCATTCATTTATTGCCATGTGTTGCTCAGTTGTGTCTCAATTAGACTGCAAGCTTCTGTTCTCAGTGGTATCTGATGACAGAACAAGGTAATTGTCTCAGGTTGCAGTGAGGGAGGTTTAGGTTGGATATTAGGAAAAACTTTTTCACTCAGAGAGTGGTGAAGCAGTGGAGTGGGTAACCTAGGGAGGTAGTGGAATCTCCTTCCTTAGAGGTTTTTAAGGTCAGGCTTACAAAGCCCTAGCTAGGATGATTTAGTTGGGAATTGGTCCTGCTTTGAGCAGGGGGTTGGACTAGATGACCTCTTGAGGTCCCTTCCAACCCTGATATTCTATGATTTTATGATTCCTCTGGACAAGGAAAGCAGCATGCATACTTGTGGCATAATAGAAATAATACCTAATATTATTTTTATACCTAATATTTTATTATTTTAATATTTTAATATTTTTATACCTAATACCTAATATTAATTAATATTAGAAATAATACCTAATATTAGCAACAATGATTCTCTTAATTCCACATTTACTCTAGTTCTGTGTCTTCACCAATTTGAATGCCTGGCAGGTGATTGATCACTCATCTGCATGACATTTCAGCAACATTTTATACAGTTGCAGTTCATATTTTAAGCTTCTCATTATATTATTCCAGCAATTGTTGGCAAATAACAGGCAGCCACAGAGCATCAGGAATTTGAAGGCTCCAATTTAATTTAAATAGTGTTGATCTCAAAAGCTGGCAGCACAATGCAGTTTTTGAAAACGTTTCTGTTAGAAGCTGCTGTTTCAGTTTGAATTTGGCAAGAAAAACTCTTTTCTAAACATTTACATTTCACATTCTTTGGGCCATTTGAAAAATGTCAGCTCACAGCTCTCCATGCTGCAGAGAGGTTGTGAGGAATGTTACGCTACAATGCTCGCAGACGTACAGTTTGCCTTCCCTTGATTTACTGTATGATAGCCTTTAGCTCTGTTCCTAAAGTCATGGCTTCTGATTTTAGTTTCACTCAGACAGTGTGAATCCGCGTTGAAGTCTCTAGCTAATGAAAATGAAGTCAAATGAATTAATAATAATAATTTGGGTGATGATGTGGTCGTTAGTTCTGAGACACCCTGATTTGAATAAGCTTGTGCCCTAAGATTGTATTGTCCAACAGCGGAGAAAATGAACATGCGGAGAAAATGTACTGGCTCTTTGGGCCAGGGATGATCATTTACTGTGTGTCTGCACAGCACCTAGCGCACTAGGGCTTTGATCTGGTTGGCCTGTAGGTGCAAAATAATAAACAATGATAATAATGTAGGGCCACAAGATCTGTCCCATTGATGTTTACTAATGTGAGTAACTGCTCACCACTTTGAGTAAGGGATTCGTAATCCGGCTGTTACGTAGCAAACATCACAGACCCCTTACTCACATTGGTGAGCACTCACCCTCATGAGCAGTCCCATTGAAGTCAACAGGCCTGACTCCTCATGTGAGCAAGAACTCACCACCCTGAGTCGAGATTGCCCAACCTGATTGTAATAAGCTGACCCGCTCCCCAGCTCACACAGGGCCCACTGCCACACCCAGAGTATTCTTCCAGGCTGTTTTATTTTCCCAACACAGGCAAAATTAACAAAACCAGTTCCTCAGGCCAGCTTGGGCTACAGCTCCCAGGGGTTTTCCCCCTTAACCCCTGTCCTTCCTGCAGGAATCTTCCATGCTCTCTTCACTGAGCACTGTTACTCCCCAGAGGTGCTTTTCCCCAGGAGGGTCCCACTGTCTCCTTCCCCAGGGGAATCTGTCAGTGCCTGGCACCCACCCTCAGGGGATTCCTTATTGCTCCCTTTCCCACTACCCAGGCCTCTTGGCTGCTGGTCTGTCTCTTTTTTTTCCCAGGGAGCGGGCAGTGAGAGTCCCAGGTCTGCTCTCTCTGCCCCTTTCCTGACTGACTCTCAGAGCTGACTCACCTGGGTTCTGTCTTCTCTAGGCCCCAAAGCCCCTTTTTAAACCTTATTGGGGTCAGCTGAGCTGACCAGTCAGCTGCATTGGCCCTGCTCTCTCTAAAAGGACCAGTGGCACCTTGTGAAACCAGCCCTACATTATTAATAGCATCAGAGAAAACTGTTAGCAGCAGTTTTATTCGTCACTTGCTATTTTCACTGAAAATTCTAAATTCAATGCAAAATACTCATTAAAAGCACACATTAAACCCCAGGCTGTAGGTGCACGAAGCTATTCACTATGGCCCTGAGTCAGCAAAGCACTAATACAAGTGCCAAAATCCCAGATTTACTGTTAAGCACATGCTTATATATTTTGCTGAATTGGGGCTGAGGAGCTTGAGTCGATAAAGTGCTGAGCACTATCAACTGTCAGGGAGGCCAGTGGAAGTTAATGGTGCTCAGCACTTGCAGCATTGAACAAATGCAAGTACCTACACATGTGAGTGACTGTGCTCATGTGAGCAGCCTCACTGAAGGGTTAAAATCAATGAAGCTGCTCATGTGGGACTCCTTATGTGACAAAAGTCATGTATATTTGCAGGGCGGGATCCAATGTCAGTTGTTGGACTGCCTGCAAACTAAGGGTACTATTAATTTTAATCTGTTTGTCAGTGGCGTTTATGGTGTCTGTTCCACTCTATCCAGGTGTTTTAAAACCACAATCACAATGGTATCTTGTCCGGTACAAAACTGATTCCAGGCCTAGGAAATTTTTCTTTCAAGTGTTCAGTGAAACAGACCAGATTTGATCAAAGCCGGTCATTCTCTTGCTTCAGAGACAGGATAACATTTGCTGCATATCTCAGATTCATCATTTTGTAATGGGAGTGTTTGTGGAGAATTCCATTGCAAGGTAGAATCATAGAAGATTATAGTTGGAAGAGAACTCAGGAGGTCATCTAGTCCAACTCCCTGCTCAAAGCAGGACCAACACCAACTAAACCATCCCAGCCAGGTCAGGCCGGGCCTTAAAAACCTCTAAGGATGGAGATTCTACCACCTTCCTAGGTAACCCATTCTAGTGCTTCACCACCCTCCTAGTGAAATAGTGTTTCTAATATCCAACCTAGACTTCCCCCACTGCAACTTGAGACCATTGCTCCTTGTTCTGTCATCTTCCACCACTGAGGTAAATCTACAATATGAAAGTAAAAGTTCTATTGCAAAGTAAAGTATTAATTATTGTTATGTAATAATTCAGAATAGATTGCACAAATATAGTGCCCTTCATTAGAGATCAGGCAATTTGCAATGTTTTAATTAATGAAGTTTCAACACAATATCTCTATGATGAAGCTAAGGCTACGTCTACATTAGAGATTAGGGGATTGATTCCCCTGCTCACAGAGCCGGAATTACACCTTATGCGCCCCTAGGCACAGCATCTTCAGCTCTCCCTCTGCCTACAGCTGACCTTTGCGTTGCCCACAGTTTTAGAGTGGTAAGGAGCCCCTAGAATGCCAGCACTCCATGGCATGTACCTACTGTGCCTAATTGGAAATCTGGCCCTGCCTGCTCATGTGTACATACTTGTGCTAGCTCTCACTGAGCAAGCGCATGAATAAATAGCAGTGTAGCCATGGTAGCACAGATAGTGGTGGAGGAGACACAGCTAAGTACATACCCATCAATTTCAGCCTAAATTATTATGCCCATGTCACAGGTCAGTAAACTGAGACACAGAGTATTTAGCTCTAAAAATGCAGATAGGTGCCTCATGAAATTTTTTTAAGTACCTAAGTGCCGAATACCTATTGGGCACCTAGATGCTTTTAGTCTTGTTTATAACAGCTGTGACAAAGTTCCTCCTCTACCTTGGTGGGTCCTGCGCTTATTGGCAGATTTGCTCACCTCAGTGATCTCCCCCCACAGTCTGGATCAACTCCTCCTGTGTCTGATCAGGAGTTGGGAGGTTTGGGGGGAACCCAGGCCCACCCTCTACTCCAGGTTCCAGCCCAGGGCCCTATGGATTTGTAGCTGTCTATAGTGCCTCCTGTAACAGCTGTGTGACAGCTACACCTCCCTGGGCTACTTCCCCATGGCCTCCTCCAAACACCTTCTTTATCCTCACCGCAGGACCTTCCTCCTGGTGTCTGATAATGCTTGTACTCCTTAGAACTCCAGCAGCACAGCCTCTTACTCTCAGCTCCTTGTGCCTCTTGCTCTCACACACTTCCTCTCCTCTGGCTCCTCCCCCATCTGACTGAAGAGAGCTCCTTTTAAAACCCAGGTGCCCTGATTAGCCTGCCTTGATTGGCTGCAGGTGTTCTAATCAGCCTGTCTGCCTTAATTGGTTCTAGCAAGTTCCTGACTACTCTAGTGCAGACTCTGCTCTGGTCACTCAGGGAACAGAAAACTACTCACCCAGTGACCAGTATATTTGCCCTCTACCAGACTCCTGTACCACACTGGCCTGGGTCTGTCACACACAGCCCTTAACATGTCTGAAGACTTATCAAGTTGTCCCTCAGTCTTCTTTTCTCAAGACTGTCAGGTTTTCTAAACTTTATCATTTCTGTTACTCTCCTCTGGATTCTCTCCAATCTTCTACATCTTTCCTAAAGTGCGGTGCCCAGAATTGGACACAGTGCTCCAACTGAGGCCTTACCAATACCAAGCAGACAAGGACAATTACCTCCTGTGTCTTACATGCAATACTCCAGTTAATATACCCTAGAATGATATTAGCCTTTTTTGTGACTGCATCACATTGCTGACTATCAGGGCTGGCACTTCCATTTAGGTGACCTAGGCGGTTGCCTAGGGTGCCAGGATATGGGGGTGCAGCAATTCGATGGCGGGGGGTCCTTCCGCGCTCCTGGTCTTCAGCGGCAATTCTGTGGCAGGTCCTTCACTCGCTCCGGGACCCGCCACCGAAGTGCCCCGAAGACCGGGAGCGTGGAAGGACCCCCGCCTAGGGCACCAAAAACCCTGGCGCCGCTCCTGCTGACGATCCACTATAACCCCCAGATCCTTTTCAGGAATTTTACCACCTAGCCAGTTATTCCCCATATTGAAGTTGTGCACTTGATTTTTCCTTCTCAAGTATAGTACATTGTAATTATCTTTATTGAATTTCATCTTGCTGATTTCAGACCAGTTGTTCAATTTGTCAAGTCATTTTGGATTCTAATGCTATCCTCCAAAGTGCTTGCAGCCCCTTCCAGTTTGGTGCTAAATGCAGATTTTATAAGAATATTCTCCACTCCATTCTCCAAGTCATTAATGAAAATGTTGAACAATACTGGGCCCTGGAGAGACCCTAGCAGGGCCTCACTGGCTATAATCTCCCAATCTGACAGTGAACCACTGATAACCACTCTTTGAGTACAGTCTTTCAACTAGCTGTGTACTCACCTTATAGTAAATTTACCTAGACCACATTTCCTAATTTGTGGGACTGTGTCAAAACCCTGACTAAAATCAAGATACATCACCTCTACTGCCTCCTTCCACCCACTAGGCCAATAAATTGTCAAAGAAGGACATTAGGCTGGTTTGACATGATTTGTTCTTGACAAATCCATCTTGGCTATTCCTTATCACTCTATTATCTTCTAGGTGTTTACAAATTGTTTGTTTAATAATTTGTACCAGTATCTTTCCAGTTATGAAAGTTAGGCTGGCTGGTTTCTCCAGGTCCTCTTTGTTTCCCTTTTTAAAAATAGATACTGTGTTTTCCCTTCTCTGGTCCTCTGGGACCTCACCCATTGTCCTCCATGAATTCTTGAAGATCATCGCTAATGGTTTTGAGATTGCTTCAGCTAGTTCCTTAAGTACCGTAGGGTGAATTTCATCAGGCCCTGCTGACTTGAATAGATCTAACTTCTTCCTCTGTTATAAAGATGTAAGTAAATAAATAATAATAATAAAGCTTTCAAGCTGTGATGTGGCTTTTGCTAGTAATGGGAGGAGACATTATCAGAGTGTTAGACAATTCCACTGAAGTAGCACAATGATTATTATTGCAAAACTCCAAGAGCTTCTCTTCATGATACAGGGTCACCGTCCAACTAAGGGTCACAACACTATGTCCTCATGTTCCACAGTCACAGTATCTTTGTTTGTTATGGATAAGATCATCAAGTCCACTTGCATTTGGCTCTTTATTCATTATTTGGTGCTGCCCACATGCAGATACTCCCCCATCCGCCACCCAGGAAACAAGCTTGGTCACTTTGGGTGCCTCAATTTTATACTTGGTCAAGGTGAAATTCATTTTGTGCAAAAGACCAGCACGAGGCCTACACAACAAAGATCTCCACTCTCATTTAGATAGGGCTATAGGAGAGTTAAAAATGACAGCAGACTTGGCCAAAGAAATCAAGAGCTCTGAGGTGGATTTGGGGTAAGAAAGAGCAAAAAGAAATGGGGTGAAATGGCCAGGTCTGAAGCTGCAGTTCTCATTTGGCAATTAGGTGGCTAGCCTCAATGTGACTAGTAATGGCAAGAACTTGGTTGCAGCAGCTTCATTCCAATCTAAAACCAGGCTGTTTCTTTGGAGGATGGCCTTAAAAATAGGGTTGAAATGGTCCAGTAGGATCCTCTCCATTAACTTGCAAGTTGTAGAGTGGAGTGATATTGGGCGACAGCTAGTCATTTGGTGGTTTCCCATGTTTGAGGAGGGCAATAACTGTTGCCTCACGCCAGCTTTTGGGGATCTTCCCCATTGAATATACAGCAGTGAATAGATCTGGCAACCATGCTTGTCCCTTTGCTCCCAAATTCTTATGGAATTTGGGATAAACACTATCATTGCCAGCTGCACTTTTAGGGCACGTCTACACTATGAAATTAGGTCAATTTTATAGAAGTCGATTTTTAGAAATAGATTATATACAGTCGATTGTCTATGTCCACACCAAGTGCATTAAGTCGGCGGAGTGAGTCCTCACTATCGTGGCTAGCATCGACTTACGGAGCGGTGCACTGCGGGTGGCTATCCCACAGTTCTGGCAGTCTCCACCGCCCATTGGAATTCTGGGTTAAGCTCCCAATGCATGATGGGGCAAAAACATTGTTGCCGGTGATTTTGGGTACATGTAGTCAGTCACTCCTCCCTCCGTGAAAGCAATGGCACCCCTTTTTTCCTGGGTTACCCATGCAGATGCCATACCATGGCACCTTTCCCCCTTTGAAATAAAGTAACTATTGTTTTGAAACCATGCATTCTTTCTTTGTGCTCACTTAATGCTTTCCTGGACTCTGCCACTGAATGACTCTATGCATTCAGCTGTGCCCTATCAGTGAGGAAGGATTGCATGAGCTCGGAAAACATGTCATCGCGAGTGTGTTTTTTTCGCCATCTAATCTGCGGACGGAGATGATAGGAGGAGCACAGAAACATTCTATGCTCTACAATTCTGGGGGGATTGCATGGTCACCTGTGCTGCTGAGTTCACCAGGCTGACCAAACAGGAAATGAAATTCAAAAGTTCCCGGGGCTTTTCCTGTGTACCTGGCCAGTGCATTGGAGTTCAAAGTGCTGTCCAGAGCAGTCACAATGGAGCACTTTAGGATAGCCCCCGGAGGCCAATACCATCGATTTGTATCTCCCCTCACCGGGGAGGAGTACAGAAGTCAATTTTAAGAGCCCTTTAGATCAATGGAATGGGGTTGATTGTGTGGACGCAGTCATTTTTAATTGCCCTAACACGGCTAAATTCGACCTAACACCGTAGTTAGATCCAGTCCTTAGTGGCCATGCAGGCCTTGTTTATATCTTGTATAGTATATGGAGATGATAGCTGTGAAGTGGCCATCTTTGAGTTCCCTGTACTGACACTGGCAGTCACTTTTGACTGTTGGTGTCTTACTGGGTCAGTGACTCCAAGCTTACAGAGGAGAGCCCAGGCTTTGCAACTGGAATGAGTGAAATCAAGCCCTCTACTGTCTCATTCCATCTCTTCAGATGGGCAGAATTCAATGACTATATTCATGCTTTTACTGTAGCTGGATCACTACTCTTCTTAAACTCTTTGCTTCTGTCTCCAGATGCCAGCAGGGAGTATAGACCTTGTTTCACAACAACTTTAACAAGAAGGTGAACAAAGCAGTCACAGTTTTCTGGAATAGCCTTGATATGGTGCATATCATCTTCAATTTCTGCAGTATATGCCACCCAGTGGAAATTCCAGGGTGGTTTTAGCATTGATTCAATCAGTGGAACTCCAAAGTCAACATGCAGAAATAGTGTGTGTGTGGGGGGGGGGGGGGGTGTTGGCTGTGAGGAAAATTTCCAAGCACTGTTCCTGTAGCTTACAGAGGACCACCACTATTGTCCTTCATCAGAAAGCAAAGGTCTGGACTGAATGAGTGAAATGTCTAAAGGAAAGTGAACGTCTGTGAATGAGGCCCAATCTGTGAGTTGCTCACCAGCTGCAGTTGCTCATTTCTACTATAGTCTCATTGTGAGGGGTGGCTATTAAAGGCACCAAGATACACTACTGAGAGGAGATAAGATGGTAAAGTGGGTTTTGGCTATTCAAGATTTGGAGGTTTATAGATGGTTGTTATGGTCAGTTGTCTGATTCTTACTGCAGCAATAGAGATTTCCATGGTCTTGCATTCCTCCAAGATTAAGACATTTGTAAAATCAGACTTCAAGATGTTCAGGATGTAAATCAGTTTAGAGCCATGAATGCAGCTTGCTCATAGTCTGCAGCATGTGTTTCTTGTTGCACAACATGTTACTCACCTTAAGAACTCTTGAAAGATAGTCACACTTAGCATGCGACAAATGTCCCACATTAACTTTGTATCCGTGTAAAGCTGGTCCTATGATTCTTCCTGTGGTTCTCTGTCCCAGAGAAGAACAAATGGAACTTAACAAATGGAAGCTGAAGGTGCTCCACACCTCTGAAAATCAGGCCATAGACTTTTCAACCCCAAATGAGGGCCTGCAGAATTAATAGGACATTTATTATCAACAAAGTGTCTGGTGCATCGTATTACCCAGATTCATAGCTGGGTACGGTATCCAATTAAATCTGTGATGATATTTACACTCTTGAGCAACAGATAATACCAGTTTTGCTACAAAATTAATAAATGCAAATGATAATTGCATTCAGGTAATAAACAAGCCACCTGTAAAAATTTGCTGCTTTCATTTCATGATTTTAAAACAATGAAACATACAGTGAAAAGGAAATTTAAGGTCTGATAAACCCCAAAGTAAATGGAGTCCTTGCTCATTTAAAGGCATCTATGTATGGGGTGAACAGTTAATAAACTGGCAATACTGCCACTCAGTTCCTGAAAAATATACATCATCCACTCCACTTACACAGTCTGTTGTTATACCAATTATATTAGACCAGTAAAAAAAAACAGCAGGATCTTTTTAAAGGGGACAAGACAAAGATGCCATATTTATTATGATAACAATTTATGACTAATAACTAATATCTTAATTCTTATACACACACATTATACCTATTACCTATACACACACACATACACACATTCACACACACACACCCACATTCATCAGGTGTTCTGCAGCTGCTGCATAGTACCAGTCCTGAAGATAGCTTAAGTTCATGGCTTGATTTTGCAGCTTGGGTTCGTAGCTTGTGGCAGCTAACTGGCCAGGAAAGCTGGGCACAAGGACAAGCTGGATCTCTGTTGGGCAGGCACTGATGTCCTTCCGTGTTGGCAGCAGAATGTTACCCCGAGTTTCTCATCTCACCCTTCTTTTTTATAGGCTTTTAGTTTGGATTCAAAATCTATAGGTCTTGCTGTGTCACGCTGCCTCTGGATTTAGATTGATCACCCATCAATTGCAGGCATGACTTTCAGCCTTGGACCTGGCTTTGATTTTCCTTCTGTTGTCCTTTTCTTTTTAGGGTGGATGCTTCTTACTATGTTTAGAGCTGTTGTCTAGGTCTTCAGCTGTTGGTATTTGAACTTTATGTCATCAGGACAGGCTGGGGCTGGAGGCTGATTCCATCATTCATACATACCTCATTCACACATCTAAACTAAACTAATAAGACTACAGCAGGGTTTGCAAAAATGAAGGTTTGAGGAAGCTTTTACAAAATGGAGTGTTTTAAAATGGGGGTTGAATTACAATATGGAACAGAAGTTACAGTATAGGCAAGTGTAGTGAATGGTGAACAGAAGTTACATTAATACAGTGAACAATTGAAAACAATTTCATTTATCAGTTCTACACTGTGAGCTGGAGTGGGTAGCAAATAGTGAATTACAATTTACTAATCACACTAGGAGCTTGATCCGCACTATGCATAGGCAGAGTATTCAGGGTTGTTTCATGTACTGCAAGCTGGGTAATAACATGAGAGTATGGAGTCCTCTTGTAAAACTAAACTGGCACTTTTTAAGAAAACTATTTACAGAGATGCTGCAACTGCAGCTAGTATTCCAGCCATGTGCACATAGACTGAGTCTCTGCTGTCTCCTCCAAACTCTCCCCTCCTGCAACCTGTGCTCTTCCCTCAAAGTTCCATGCAGGTGGCTACATGTTTCTTTTGAACAATTTTTGTTGTTGTCTCTTTTGTGCCATTGTTTGCTGACTAGCTGGAGCTAGAGGTTACTAGCACATAGCTCACCCTAGGGACATGGCCTTTTCCACCAGCCTGTTGCAGCCTCTTAGGCCTAATGGTCCTTCAAATGTGCTGGTCTTCAACCCAGTTTCCCGTTCCTTGTTTGCGTTACTGCTGTTGGGGGGAGACTTGCTTCCACCCTGTTGCTGCCTTCAGTGTATTGAGTGGCATCACTGACTCTTTCAAGCACCTCACAGTCCAGTATGATTATTGAATACCACACATGGCTGCCAAGCTACTTTTGGCTAGTAGCAGGAATGAGGCCTGCAAAAGGCACATAGCTAAGTGGCTCATCATAGCCCTGATTCCTGAGATCTGTCCATTCTCTCTCCACATCCCACCCATTATTTTACTATGTGTTCTTCAGAGTGAATGAGCAGGGGCAATTGACAGTCTTTCCTGCTCAGGGTAGAAGGCTATGCCTAGCACTTTGTTGCTGTTGCCACTCACAGGTGTGCTGGAGAACAAGAACATGCAGCACACCCCGTGAGGGTTTGCAGGATCATAGCCTATGTGAGAAGTATTCCATCTCTTCCTGCTGACAGTGAGCAGCTGCTGAAAACCATCTAACTCTAAATGAAAGCGTGGTGCTGGCAAGCCAACTAAGACTGAATCCTGAAGCTGCTTTGAGACACAATGAATGGGAAAGAGTCCATGGTCCACAGAGCAGTTTTTCTCTGACAGTTCTAATGGGGGAAGAGGAGTTTGTGTGGTTGCAAAAGGGAAAGCCTGGGCCTTGTTCTGATCTTTCTTACAGCGTTAAAACAGAAGTAACCCCACGGAAATCAATGGAGTTATCTGCATGTGAATGTAGCTAACTAGAATACCTGCTCTTTACCTAAGACAATACAGGCCAGGTGTTCAAAGTGGTCTCAACCTGGCCTTTACATTTTTGCCCGCTTATATTTTGGCCGGTGGGGTTGGATTTTCAAAATTGATCAGTGTGTTCCCATTGAGGTACCAACTTCAGGGGGAGGAGAGTTAGGCCAACACTGATTGATCTGGACAATCCTACACTAGACCTGGATTTGAGAGTGCAAATAGGAGTCCGTACCTGCAAACCAAGTTGCATTTGCACATACAGGCCCCCATTGGCCTGTTGTTGTGAGGAAGGTTCTACCCACACAAATAAGTGAGAGCACCAGTTTAAAGGCCCTAACAAACAAACAATTTCATGTGATGTCCTCTTGAAATTGATATGAAGGCTGTAAAATAGAAATGTTTGTTTGTGAAGCGTGGGGTGTTTGTATTTTAAAAAGAGGGACGATTGGAGGTACAATCTCTAAACCATCATGCAACTTCCTTGAACTGTGCATCGTAAGAGATTCTCAGAATCATTCCTGAGGCACATGTCCCTTTGTGTCTCCATTTTAGAAATTAATAGCCATTGGGGCAAACACTCACATTCATGCTCTTCCGTGTAAATATCTCGTCTCCCCATAAATTACCTCTTGTGTGTGGATTTTTTCTCTGTATATCTCTTGCCGTGTGTGGGAGTTGATGGCATCAACTTTATGAAATCTCAGCACATGCCAAGAGCAGCTGGAGAAGTTGAAACAAGTTCTGGGTGAGGTGAGTTTCATGGGCTGGGCAGGGGCTGAAATTAGCAGAGGTATTATGGCTAATTGCCATCCCTGGAGTATCGTGTACACCATGTGCTGCTTGTCTGCTCTGTGGGCAAGTTCCCCATGGAAAGAAAGATTTAAAAAAATAATAATACAGATTATAAGACTGGAAGGATCTGTTCAGCAGGGAAGGCCAAATCCCTCCCCATTGATTTGTTATGTAACTGCTAGCATCTCATCACAAGTCTGAGGTAATTATTATCCTTAGCCCTCGAATAGCACTCTTCATCTTCAAAGCACATCTCACCGACATTAAAAAAAATCATCACAGCATTCCAGTGAAGTGGATTATCTTCTTTTAACAGATGGGGAAACTGAGGCACAGAGTGATTTAAAGTCTTTCAGCATGTCAGTGACAGTGCTACTGGCTCCCAGTCCTGTGCTCAGTCCACTGAACCAGGAGGCCAGGATACATGGCAGGTTTTATGATGAGAAGAAGCACACTAGAATGGCCTCTCCATATTAAATTGGGACAAGATTGCAATAGACATGACTTCCCTGCCCAGTTTGGATTTTTATGTTGGTTGCTGCAGAGAGACACACACATGTAAGTCTGTCTGTGAGGGAGGCTCTACAAATGGGATTCTGTCAAATGTGACTGTCTGTCATTAAAAACATCATTAACCTAATTATAAAAACACTTTTCTTTCTGGCAAGTCAAGTGGGTATTAAATACCAGATCTCCCAGGGAAAAAATCCTAGAGTATACATTTTCATTAAAAGGGACGTGTAAATGGGCACGCACAGATGTGTTTGCCTTTGCTGCCTAAAGTGTGTGTGTAATTCACATGAATGCACTTGCAGCCGTGAGAGGTACACATGAACGGCCAGCTGCGTGATAAACTGGCTGTTTGCTCAGGCAGTGATAGCACTTGCACATGCAGTTGCAGTCTTTGCACATGCAAACACTCACACCTTTTTTCTGGCAACGTAGGCCTATGGGTGATGCTGTCCTGCTCAGTCTATGTTACCCATGCTCTCTGGTAGCAGCAGGGACAGAACAGGACTTTGCTTTCACCCCATCAGCTTCACTACAGCTGTTTGGTTTGGAAGCAGACAGCTGTGAGAGGGGCCCTACTCTCAAAACCTCCACAATGGAGTGTAAGTGCTTTCCTTTAGGTTGCCTCATCACCCCCAAAGCTCTATTGTCTTTTCCATCAGTGGAGGAGGAGGAGAGGGGAGCTGATCCTTGATCCCTTCCATGGGGAAGGAGGGGGGGGAGCTGACTCCCAGAGCATTTACATATCACATTTTTTATAACACACCCAAACATAAAATCTCAGCCTATAGCACGCTCCTGTGGACATGCCCTGTCTATGGCTGTGCAGGTACTCAGCTAAGCAGTAATAATACCCACCTTTTATACAGGGCTTTTCATCTTCAAAGCACTTCTCAAACATCATCTAATTAACAATAGCGCCCTGTGAGGTAGGCATAGCTGTTATGCACACTTTAAAGATGGGGGAAGATGAGGCAAAGAGGGATTAACGCAGACTGAGACTCCATGTGGGAATTGGGATCAGAGTTCAGGAGTGCCTGGACCGAGCTCTGACCACTGGACTGCCTCATCTTCCTTCAGCTAGTGTGTGTGGTGCCTCAGTGCTGCACAGCAGCTTGGACATGAGAAGGGCAGACACTCTGCAAAGTGATCTCCCAATGACACCTTTCCTCTCGCGTGTTCCTCGGCTCTGGGGGAGGGGGACATTTCTCCTTCTCTTCTCATTCAGCATCCTTTCCAGTTTCCATCTCTATCAGACACAGGGTCCTGGCTATATGTTTTGAAGACTGAGTTTTCAGATATCTATTGCTGTCATGAATAACACCGGCTAACGTGCATTATCATCAGCCACTTTACAGGAGTTCTTAGTAGTACTTAGATAGTTGCGTCTCACCTATAGATCTCAAAGCACTCTAGAAAGGTGGGTTATTGTTACTGGTCCCATTCCCCATGTGGGAAAGGGGGCATAGAGCACATTGAAGAGGCAAGACTAGAATTCAGGCTTCCTGACACCCTGTTTCTTGCCCTAGCTCCTGGACCATGCTGCCTACCTATACTGGGATGCTCTTAGTGAAGGAAAAGGAGGAATAGTGTTACTGGTTTGCCCTGACAAGCTGCTGTCCTTAACACTTAGCAGTTCAGTTGTCCACACTGCACCTCAAACCCACTCAAGCTGAGCTTTGGGTCTGGTGCCCAGTGTCTTATGACCCTCAGCCTACTTTCATGAAAGTGCAGTGAGTTTCACCCCTCTTTCTCACATCCACCCAGATAGCAAATGGCTGCTCCCTTAACAAGCCAGAGGACAGCCCCATTCTCAACAGATACATAAAGGATCAAATAGGAGGTGGGGGCTGGCAGGGCAGGGGACAGGAGGGGCAAAAGAGAGGCAGCCCGGGAGAACAAAGCTTGGTGGTTCAAACTTGTCAGACTTGAATTCGCAAGTGAACCTGCAAGATCTGGTTCCTTTCCAGCCCTTACATCCCAAACTGCAGGGCTCAGTTCATGAACCAAAGCCACAGGGCTCTCACAGCCCTAATTGATGTTCGTGTTATTGCAACAAAACATTTATATAGCATCATAAAAGACTGGTCGCTTTACAAAATAGATAAGACACATTCCCTGCCCCGAAGAGTTTAGGCGTTAAATAAGCCAAGCCAGTCAAACACAAGACAGGGCACCAGCCTACAGTTCATGAGAGAACGGCAGGGTGTGGCCCTTGCACAACTCATTTCATTTTATTTAAAAGCAGCTGCTTTGATTTACGGAGGCATTGGTGGCTCTTGAATGCTGCCACAGCACAGGGGCCTGGAGCTTTCTCTTGTATGAAGCATTGCCCAGACTGAGTTTCCCATTGTCATCTGACACTGTGGGATACTGAGCAGCATGGGCAAGTGGGAAATATTGCAATTCATTAGCTATGTGGGTAGCTTTGAAATGAAATAGTAATATTCATAATTAATAATAATCTCCATTAAGAAAAAATCCCTACCTATCCCTTCCCTATCTAGACAATGTGGGTAGAGCGAGGACTTCAGGCAGTCTTATTCAGCCTCCAGACATACTCACCCAAAAGGCCCAACATCAACATGCCCTGTGTACAGCCAGCATCATCCCTAACCACACCTCTGCCAAAACAGAACAAAGACACTTTAGGTCTTTTGTGTTCCTGTGTGGGAGAGGGGCGTCTAGGGCCAATTTAACATCAACTGAAGATCTGACCCATGATCTCTTCCTCTGGCTGAATTCATAGTTAATAAAAGGAAATGAAAACAGATTCCCAGTAAATGAAATAACACTTTGAAGAGCTGCTGGTTACATTCCATCCAGTGCTCTAAATCCTAATGCCCTATTGTTGGTCTCTGTCCATTTGGTGATAGATATACTAAGCAAATTTGGACGAGATTTTTCAAAGGCTAAATCTAATCTGCTTTAAAGCTGTCATAATCCCAGGGAAATCAAGAACAGGGTGTGTATGTATCATTAAGGGATATCATTGAGTATTTTGTTGATTATTGGATTCTATAGCACTTTTCATCCAGCCATCTCAAAGCCCTTTACAGATATTGGTTAATTAACCTCCCTGTACACACAGAGGAAGGGATACTTAGGGCTCAGATCACCCACAGAGAAATGCAGCCATCTCCCTCACCTCTTTCTTCTCTTGCTCCTCCACCTACCTTTCCATCAACCCCTGCAGCATCTCCTTCTCCCTGTTTTTCCTGTAGCTGTAGCCCCCTCCCCTTCTTACTCTTCACCTTATCCTTGGGTGAACAATCTACTCACACAAATATTCTGGTGACTCATAAACTTATTTCTCCACACTGGTCCTGCCTCTTTCTGTCCTGTTCCTCTAAGCCTCCCACCTCCTCCCTGATGGCTCACTGACAACACAAGCTCAGCCTCACTAAGGCTGAACTCACCACTTTCCTCTTAAGCTTTGCTTTCTCCATCTCTGTTGACAATGCCACTATCTTCCAGGTTGGCACCCAGGGTGTCCTCTTTCCTAACCTTCTTGTCTGTGCCTTCCAAGTCCTTTGCAGCTTCATCCTGACTGCTTCTCATGACTGGTCCTTTGTGCAATGTGGACATCTGTTGATGGAACTGAGACCCACCACACTCCTCTCAAATGGGCCACCAAATAGTGACCGGATCCCTACTCAACTACACTATATGTGAACAGATGACCTAGAGGGAAAGGCTAATTACCTACTCACTCAGTTCTTCCTTTTTCAAGTGGTTTAATCTTCGTACCCTGGCAACAAATGTCAGTGAAATAACATTTGGTCTGAACTCAGGCACTAATTTGAACATAATTTATTTTTGGCACAATGGGGAAATTTACAAGCCTGGGCATTCCCAACTGGAGTAGGGCTAATTAAAAGGGCAGGCTTAGCTTTCATGCCTTCACTTTAGCAGGAGTTGGGTCAAGCCCATACCGAGAAAGGAAATAAAAGACACTATTGGTATAAACAAGTGTGGCTCAGAGTCACTTGAGTTCTGCCTGCATATGCCAGCCATGGACCTGGTCTATTCTATTGGTGTGGTTGGCATTGCCCTCTAGGCTTTGCTTATGTCAGGAGAGGAGTTCAGATCCCAGCTGGGTGAGAAATGGAGGGCATGGATTTAGGCAATGGACTCACCCTTGAGGAAGGGGTCTGATGTTAGAACAATCAGGTGGCCAGACGCATGCAAGATGTGCATCTCCTCAATCTGCTGTACAATAATGAGTCAGTGCAGCCGTGCCCAGCCCAGCCTTCCTCTCCCTTACCCCTGTTGCCTCATTCCACCTCCCACGTGGCATCTCGTATCTCGAGGTATCTAAATCCATGCACAGAACTAACTTGTGTGGCTGGAATTAGACCTCACTGACTTTTCTGGGGTTCAGAGTGATTCAGGCATGTGGGAAGGGAAATGTACTGCTCAGGGACACAGTCATCAGCTCCAGTCCAGCCCAGGTCATCTCCATCTTGAGGCTAAATAGCCACCAGCACTATCAATCTATCAATCTGCCACCACTCATAAGCATGGCACTCACATCCCCTCTAAAAAATTTTTTTTCTCTTGTCACTGTTAAAATTCCCAGTGGTCTGTAATTAAGCTGACCTGGCACACAAGGCTGGCATACTCAGCAGGCACCAAACTGGCTAATTAAGGAACTTTTCCCTAAGTTTTCACATACAAAAGTTAGGGAAGGAGGCACTGGAGAGAGTCAACAGTGCACACTGGACATGCCAAACACTGAAGAGTCAGCAGTCTGAAATGTCCTCCCACAAAATCAGCCCCAGCTCTCCACTCATATGTCCTATTTCTGTTCCAATCTGACCCTGACTCCCTGAATTAACTAAACTAGTTTAACTTTGCAGAACAACTCGTGTTCATTAGAAAATTCACAGAAAAGGCAAGTGCCACAAATACTCTTGCTGACATATACTCCTCCCAGCAGTGTTCATGCAGACATCATGAAAGCTCTTTGGGAGTCATCCACTCAGGAAGCAGGCACAATACTATGCGATTTGGTGACCAGGCAAACACTTTAAGCAATAGTTGCCGCATATAGCTAGGAGGGATCCAGAGGGTGAAGTATGTTCATATCAACCATTCAATGAATAATATCAAAGAAGGAATAAACTGGCGAAAGTCAAAGTCATTCACAGACAGACAATGTTGCTGGATTCATCACATAAATAACTGGTGGTTAATAGATGGCCCAGAACTACTTCAGATGGATGGATGGGAGGTTAATTTTCGTGCAACACAAATCTGTGTATGTGCCTGTTGGGCTCTTTCTAGAGTTTCCAAAAGTATTTGACTAGGCACTGATTCATCCCACTCGAGAAAAGGATCCAGTTGTGAAAGACCATTTGTAGTGCCATATAGATCTGTGTTTGGGAGAAACTCTGACAATCTTAACCCATTAATTGTTTCTGAGACAAAATATACAGTTTTGATACATGATCTAGATCTTTCCATCCCATCCTGTTAAGTGTCTTCTCTGAATCCAGAGACATAGCAACAAGAGGCCTGGAGGAGTCATGCATGCACACCTGGGAATGTGAAAAAGTCCTTCCCTATCTTACATTTATTTCTTTCCTCTCACAAATTGGAGCTGTAAGGGCTGTCGTACTGTTATGACTATTTCTGACTCCAGCAGTTTTGCTAACACCTTGGCATAGATCTTTACTTCTACTGCAGTTTTAGAACACTAATGATACAGAGTGACAGTTCCCACATACTGGCATTGCCATTCTCAAAGGATGGGGGACGCTACCGGGGAGATCATGGAAACTTTTTTTTGGGGGGGGTCCGTGGACAACTGGTTGGCCATATGGCTCTTCCTCCTCCTTGTTTCCCTGCTCAATCACATTAATATTGAGCAATTGTAACATGAACAGACCCCGGTTGGTAGCAGGCAGGATGGAACTGGGGACCTCTGGGAGCTTAATGCCTGAGCCTCTACTGCAGAAGCTAAAACCCAACAGGCTCTTAGCTAAGGCTGTAGAGCAGGTTCATTTAACTGACTCTAAGTCCTGATCTACACTGGGGGGACCGATCGAAGTTACGCAACTTCAGCTAAGCGAATAGCATAGCTGAAGTCAACGTAGTTAGAGCTGCTTACCACGGTGTCTTCACGGCTGATGCTCTCCCGTTGACTCCGCCTGCACCTCTTGCCCTGGTGGAGTACCGGAGTCACCGGGAGAGCTCTCAGCAGTCGATTTATTGTGTCTAGATGCGATAAATCGACCCCCGCTGGACTGATAATGGCCCATCGATCCAGTGTGTAATGTAGACATGCCCTAAGTGATCTCGGTGCCATTAGATGGGACAGAACACCACACCTAGAAGGAGTGCGGCTTACACAATCACAGTGGCTACAGGGACACTTTACAATTGTGGATTGAAGAGGAGATGTTCACAGAGCAACCAACAAGCTCAAAGATGGCGTTCACAATATGAAAGTCTGAGAACACTCGCTCCAATCTTTCATGAATGCAGAGGGAAACTCCTCTGTCAGGATGAGGAACCAAAGTGCCTTTCATCACAGCTTAGAAGACCAACTTCAGTATAACCATTGTCTAGTCAAGAGCCCAATCTGATAAGGAGCCAGTTTCCTAAAAATACAGGAAGGTGACCATTTGCTTTTCTTAAATACAGTAGAACTTCAGATTACCAGATTATTGACACTGGATTACGAATTGACCAGTCAACCTCACACCTCATTTAGAACTGGAAGTACACAATCAGGCAGCAGCAGAGACAGAAAAAAAACACTCAAAACCCAAATACAGTACAGTACTGTGTTAAATGTAAACTACTAAAAATAAAGGGAAAGCAGCATTTTTCTTCTGCATAGTACAGTTGCAAAGCTGTATGAAGTCAATGTTCAGCTGTAAACTTTTGAAAGAACCCCCATAAGATTTTGTTCTGAATTACGAACATTTTGCAGTTATGAACAATCTCTATTCCTGAGGTGTTCCAAACTCTGAGGTTCTACTGTAGCAGAGAGGAAAAGCTTGTATTCAGAAATCCAAAGGCCATCTAATGGCTGTCCCTGAGAGAACTCCAGCCAGGAAGCCGGGTCACTCCAGCAGCAGTTTCTAAAAGATGTTTTCAAACCTCCTTTTGTAAAGTGGAGAGTCACTTCTTGCCTAGAATGTCCTGAGTTTTTTTCTCCTGTTTCAACTCCAGAGAGGTTTGTCACATTTCAAGGCATCCAGTACATTACACTGTGCTGAGGGAGACACTAGGAGGAGAGATTTAAGTACACATAACCATATTATATTTTACTGTACGCAGAAATTACACACACTAGAGCAGCAACCAGCATCTAAAGTAGATTCGAGCAAACTGAAGTACTTATGGGTCCTACTAAAACCTTTCCACTATATTTTAAAAGCAAAAATAATATCTTCTCTAAATGTAGTTTCCCAACATCCATCATAGGATTCTAGAAAGGCTTTTATTTAGGGATGTACGTGTAACAAACAGAAGAGTAACATCTCTATGTGACCAATGATAGCAGGACTCCAGAAGCGAGTTCCAGAGAAGGACATGCTTGTGTCTTTTGCTATTGAGGTCAATAGACTAAAGAACAGGCCCCAAAGTAGTAGGAGTCGTCTACACTAGAAGCGCTACAGCAGTGCAGCTGCGCCACTCTAGTGCATCTGATGAAGATACTCTGTGCTGCCGGAAAACCACTTCTATAAGAGGCAGTAGCTATATTGGCAGGAGAAGCTCTCCCACCGACATAGCACTGTCCACACCAGTGCTTAGGTCAGTGTAACTTACATCACTCAAGGGGGTGGCCTATTCACACTCAGGAGTGACATAAATTATGCTGTCATAAATGGAAGTGTGTATAAGCCCTAAGTTCTGGCCTGGTCTACACTACGCGTTTAAACCGATTTTAGCAGCGTTAAACCGATTTAACACTGTACCTGTCCACACTACGAGGCCCTTTATATCGATATAAAGGGCTCTTTAAATTGGTTTCTGTACTCCTCCCCGACAAGAGGAGTAGCGCTAAAATCGGTATAACCATATCGGATTAGGGTTAGTGTGGCCGCAAATCGACGGTATTGGCCTCCAGGTGGTATCGCACAGTGCACCACTGTGACCGTTCTGGACAGCAATCTCAGCTCAGATGCAGTTGCCAGGTAAACAGGAAAAGCCCCGCGAAATTTTGATTTTCATTTCCTGTTTGCCCAGCGTGGAGCTCTGATCAGCACAGGTGGCAATGCAGTCTCAAATCCAAAAAGAGCTCCAGCATGGACCATACAGGAGATACTGGATCTGATCGCTGTATGGGAGACAAATCTGTGCTATCGAAGCTCCTTTACAGAAGATGAAATGCCAAAGTGTTTGAAAAAAAAATCTACAGGCTACACAGTGCTGCGTGACAAGCGTAACGGGAAGCCAGAGACTCAGGGGACGCTCATGGAGGGAGGAAGGGGATACTGAGGACTCCAGCTATCCCACAGTCCCCAGCAGTCTCTGAAAAGTATTTGCATTCTTGGCTGAGCTCCCAATGCCTGTAGGTTCAAACACATTGTCAGGCGTGGCTCAGGGAATAGCTCGTCAATTTACTCCCCCCCCCCAGACGTGAAAAAAAAGGGAAAGAAATAATTTCTTGACTTCTTTCAATGTCACCCTATGTCTACTGAATGTTGCTGGTAGATGCGATGCTGCAACAGTGAAGAGAAGTATCTGCTCCTCTCCTCTCCCTGGTGGCAGATGGTGCAGTAGGACTGGTAACCGTCCTTCTTATCAACCCGTGAGTGCTCCTGGCTGGCTTCAAGTGAGGCTGGCCAGGGGCGCCTGGGTGAAAATAGGAATGACTCCCGGTTATTCCCAGTAGATGGTACAGAATGGCTGGTAACCGTCTTCATCATAGCAACTGGGGGCTGAGCTTCAATCATCCCCCTCCCTTTCATGTGAAAAGAAAAGATTCTGTACTGCCTGGACTATCATAGCAGTGAGATGCTGGGTTCCTCTCCCCCACACTGCTTAATGTCCTGCCTGGACTATCATAGCACCGGGAGGCTGCCTCCCCCTCATTTTATGTCACTAAAAACTCAGTGTTTCTTATTCCTGCATTCTTTATAACTTCATGACACAAATGGGGGGGGGGCACTGCCACGGTAGCCCAGGAAGGTTGGGAGAGGAGGGAAGCAACGGGTGGGGTTGTCGCAGGGGCACCCCCCCGTGAATGGCATGTAGCTCATCATTTCTGCAGGATCTGACACGGAGCAACTGTGCTCTCTGAGACACTGCTTCTCTAGTACATTTGCCCCATATTCTAGGCAGGACTGACTCTATTTTTAGAAACCATAAAGGAGGGATTGACTCAGGGAGTCATTCTCAGTTTTGCTTTTGTGCCCCTGGCCGATCTCTGCCAAGGGCACCCATGATAGCAGCAGACAGCACAGAAGGGTAGATAACCATCATCTCATTGCCAAATTACCCTGTCAGCAGACAGTACAGAACAACTGGTAACTATCTCTGCTATCATGCAAAAGCAAATGAATGCTGCTGTGTAGCGCTGGAGTATTGCCTCTGTCCACGGCATCCAGTACACATACGGTGACTGTAAAAAAAGAAGCTGAATGGGCTCCATGGTTGCCGTGCTATGGCGTCTGCCAGGGCAATCCAGGGAAAAAGGGCGCGAAATGATTGTCTGCCGTTGCTTTCCTGGAGGAAGGAATGACTGACGACATTTACCCAGAACCACCTGCGACAATGATTTTTGCTCCATCAGCCACTGGGATCTCCTCTCAGAATTCTAAGGGGTGGGGGAGACTGTGGGAACTATGAGATAGCTACTGAATAGCTACCCACAGTGCAATGCTCTGGAAATAGACGCTAGCCTCGGACCATGGATGCACACTGTGAATTAATGTGCTTAGTGTGGCCGCGTGCACTTGACTTTATACAATCTGTTTTATAAAACCGGTTTCTGTAAAATCGGAATAATCCCGTAATGTAGACGTACCCTAAGTCACCACAGCTCTCCTGCTGCCTGCTTCAGATGAGAATGGTGGAGTAGGGCTTTTATAAAACATTGCAATGAGATATTAGCTCATGTTTCTGCAACTGGGAATTGTTGGGCGTGTGCTCCCAAACAGTTAAAGCAGCCAGCAAGCTGGGTATCATGTTCCCAACTGTGCCACTGATTTGTTAAGTCACTTCATTTTTCTGTAAGTCAGCGAATAACACTTACCACCTTCACAGGCTCTTTGAAAAATTAATGTATCAATGATCATAAAGTGCCTTGAGACCCTCTGATGAAAGGACAGAAGGACAGAGAGTTATTGGGAAAGTCTATTGATTGGAGCCATGTCTGGTGGCACGGCACTGAATCCAGGGCTGCTTTTGACTCTACCGTGCTGACATGTGAATGTGGGGAAAATCAGGTCAGTGTTTTCAACAGCCCTATTCTAGGTAACCATAATTCAGCTTGGCTGACTCACATCATGCTGCAATTCCTGTTGGCAAGGCCTCTGAAGGAACGCCGCCTCCAGTCCTACTGCAACCCAGCCTCTGTGAGTGGGTGTTGATGCTGTGCATTAAGCAAGGGTGTCACCAGCAAATCAACAAAAGGAGCGGGGCGGGAAGGGGAGTGACAGATAAAAGAATAATGGGATTTCATGGAAATGTGCAACACCAGCGCTGGGTTCCCTGTTGTGCAGACTAAACTCAAGAAGCTGCCCCCAGCTCCTACACTTACAAGAGGCAAGAGCTGAGAAGATCCTTGTGGTGACTAACATAATCTCTGTTACATGAATCACCAGCAATGGGGTGGCCTTGTGACATGATCAGAGCTCTGGTTATTACACTCATTGATGATAACACAAGTAAATCTTAATGAGTTGTGGAAAAGGAGACAATGGAGCCCTCTTCCAGGTCTCATTCACCTTGACAACATGCCTACAGCCCAAGTACAAAGATCGCTATTGTTTACCCAGGATATTTGTGAAGGGGCCAGGCAGTTCTGCGCATTTCACTCAATACAATTGTGTTCTGTTTATTTATGCCTTAGGCATTTCGGAGGTGCCTATCACCTTGGTATCTAAGCACTCTCAGCATTAGATCATGGTCAGAGTCCTGGTAAATAAACTGCTAGGCCAGACTTTGATGGTGAGAAACTGATATACAAGATAGTAATAAATGACTCCATTTACCAGGTGCCTTTTTCTTGACTGCAATGGACAGGCAAAGCCACTTTGGGTTGTTCATTTTGCAAACAAACCCATGACATCTGATTCAGATACTGTTGGGCCTGGCTGGGTACACTGGGTACGTGCGTACACCGCACTGGCAAAGCGCATCTAGTGCAGACACAGCTTATACCAGCAAAACTAAACTTTCGATGGCATAATTGCATCTACACTAGGAGCTTTTGATGGCCTAACTTTGTTGGTCAGCGATCATACCTCTTCATACCTCTGACTGACATCACTATGGTAACAGAAGTCTGTAATGTAGATTGGTCTTTTAAGGACTTCCCACATCAAACTCATACCCAAGAAAAAGGACTAGAATACTGTGACTATACAGAGCAACCTTGGTCTGACCTGTGCAAACTGGGCTCGTGTTTCTTCAGCCTGTTTGAAAGTGCAGTTATGGGCAGAAACGTGAATAGTTAGGGTAAAAATGAGATCATCTTACTCAAGGATCCACCCTCTGTGGTTACTTAGATCTGCTGACCTTTCTGGAGCATGTACCCCTCTGCTATTTGCTATTTCTACAGAGCCAAAACAGCTCTGGGAGGCAGTGTTGAATTCTGTCCTGGTTTGTGCTTAATTCACAGATGTGTTCACTAAATTCTAGTTGCAGAATCTGTATTCCTTGTGATAGTATGTATGTGACCCAGGGACTTCTGGGTGCCAACTGGCAAAGGGCATATGGGTGCATAAGGGTTCATGGATCTCCTGCATCTGGTATTTACATAATAGTTTGCCAAAGAGTGTCCTGTAAGGTTTCCGCTGAAAGTGTCACGCTGGTTCTCATAATCACTGCAAAACGCATGTACAAATAATATGTAAGGAATTATGTATATATACTGAAAATTATACTCTTAAGGTCTGTGACTTGGGGCTGGTCACCAAAAAGTGAGAACCAGGTTTCTTTCAGGCAAGAGATCTTTATATAGAGGGGTGGCTACATATAAATGGAGTATTGTGTTGTATGGTTCACAATGGATGTCCATTTACAGTTTGAGCTGAATGCTAATGGAGGGATTGTGAGATCTTCAAGAGGGGGAATTTACAGGAACAAATAAACCAGCAGGAGGGAGCCTTGTTTGCAGTTGAGGACAATACATATTTGGACTATAACTATGCAGACAGATCTACACCCTGCATCCTTTACTGAGGGGACAAGCTGAGAGCATGGCTTGTGTCATGACGTTGGGACGGATCACCGCCTACCTCATGGAAAAACACTAGTGAGCAATACTAGAATGTGTGTTATGATTGTATTTCAGATGGAACCTTTTGTTTCCAATACTTCCATCGACTTGCTTCTTCTCCAATCTCTGTTCTTTGGTAAATACACATACCTAAGTGCTGCATGTGGAATGGAGCCCTGACCCTGAGGTGTGGCTGGGAAGCTTTGGAAGTAGCAGATTTGTGAATTCTGTCTGTGTCCAGTGGAACAGGTGCCAGGTACTCCCCAGGAATGCTCAGAGGGCTGGGGGCAGAGGGAGTTTGGAGTGTGCGGATCCTTAGCCAGGCTGCAGAGACCTGGGAGGCAGTGCTTGTGTTGCCCGAGGCTGATAGTGCTCGGAACTGCCCCCACGGCAGGCACAGCAGTGGTGAGTTGCCTCACAACTCTGGGTGCCCCCGGGAAGCATCACATTGTGTGAGACAGAAAGGGCAGAGCTTGGCTTGCAGAGCCCAGAGTAAGTTTGCAGGGCTGGAGGTGAGAGAAAAATACCTTTTTGCTGGTGAAATGAGTAACCTGGAGCTGGAGTCATTGCTTGACAAGGCCAAGCAGCAAGTGCACCTCCTACAAGGGTGTCTTTCTTTCACATTCCCAGCCACAGGCAACTTGTCTGCTGCTTGTCTCTTTGGAATGACTTCTTCTATTCTTGCATTGCCTTCCCTTGCTGGCTTCTTTCACAACTGTCACCTACAGCACTGTCCCATGACTCACCCGACACTGTGGTGAGGAGACAAATGGCAAACCCTACGCCTAGGACAGTGTGTATCAACACCACAACACACCTTGCCCCTCCTGGATCCACGGCCTGGGCCTCACAGTTCACACTGTCCCCACTGAACTGGGCTGTTGGAATTTCTTTGTCATTTAATATCTGTGTGTTCCTAGCATGCAGGTGTAAGTGTAATGCCAGTGACAAGCAGGGAGGAGGGTGGCTGCATATGGACAACTGACAGGTGGGCATTGTCGCTGCTCTCCAGAGTAAGAAGCTGGGGGTCATTAGACAGGTAGGACAAGGTCGGAGCAGGTTTGCTAGTGGAGTGGAAGGTATAAGAAGTTCCCCTTTGTCCCTGTGCAAGGGATAATCACACTCCTGATCCTTCCACTCCCTGAGAACAATCTTTCCCTGTGGGAGATGCTGGCGGGAGCAGGAGCTTAACCGAAGAGAGCAGGGATGGGCCAGTCACCAACAGACAAAGTGGGAGTTTTGTTCTAGCGAGGAGTGAGTAATTGCTGCAAGCTCCAGTGGTGAATGCAATTGCTACACCAACCACCCCAAATTACGGATTTGCTGCAAACCTTAGGCTTGACCTTAAGGTTGGAGAGACTATGCAGCTCCATCCTTCTCCCAGGCAAATAACCGCCTTCTGCCATCTTGTCCCAGATGGATGTGGGAGATCGCTTTGTGATCGCACACCCTAATCCATTAAGCACCCTGCTGGTGTTACCCACACACCCAGAAGGTGTGTGTTGTTCTGTCCCCTCTAGTGGCACTGAGACTACTTAGAGATTAATGAGTCTGCTGCAGCCTTTACTAAGACCCATGCGGCTTTTAGCTCATGCAGTAGAGCAGAGGTGGGAAAACTATGACCTGCGGGCCACATCTGGCCTAGTGGGACCATCCTGTCCCGGCCCTTGAGCTCCCGGCAGGAGAGGCTATCCCACAGCCCTTTCCCTGCTGTCTCCCCTTCCCCACAGCCACGCTGCATGCGGTCAGTGCTCTGGACGGTGGGGCTGCATGGCTGTGTGGCAGCGTGTCTGGCTTCAGCCAGGCAGCATGGTGGCCAGACATGCTGCTCTGAGCAGCATGGTAAGGGGGACAGGGGGTTGGATAAGGGGCAGGGAGTCCAGGGGGACGGGGGCAGTTGTATGGGGCAGAGGTTCTGGGGGGGGCAGTCAGGGGATGGGGAACTGGGGAGGGGGGTTGGATAAGCATGGGAGTCCCAGGGGACCTGTCAAAGGGCAGGGGTGTGGATAGGGGTCGGGATAGTCAGGGGACAGGGAGCAGTGGCGGTTGGATAGAGGGTGAGGTTCCAGGGGCCAGTTAGGGGCAGAGAATCCCAGGAGGGGGCGGTTAGGGGACAAGGAGCAGGGGGGTTGGATGGGTCGGGGGTTCTGAGGGGGCAGTCAGGGGATGGGAAGTGGGAGGGGGAGGGGGAAGGAGAGGGGGCGGGGACAAGGCTGTTTGGGGAGGCATAGCCTTCCCTACCCAGCCCGTCATACCGTTTTGCAACCCCAATGTGGCCCTCGGGCCAAAAAGTTTGTCCACCACTGCTGTAGAGGCTCATACACTAACCTCCAGAGGTCTCAGATTCAATCCCACCCACCAATGACTGCAGTCTGTTGGCATTACACTGGCACCAGAGATCCCTGCATTCTTGATTCAAGATTCCAGGTTTGATTTGAATTTGGGGCCAAAAGCAGAAGGTCAGGGCTGTTGGTGCAAAGTTTCTGAGACAACACGCTAACAACACCTGTGCAGAAACAGAATCAATCTGGGGTAGGGTGACCAGACAGCAAATGTGAAAAACTGGGATGGGGGTAGGGGGTAATATGTGCCTATATAAGAAAAAGACCCAAAAATCGGGACCGTCCCTATAAAATTGGGACATCTGGTCACCCTCGTCTGGTGTTACCAGAGCAGACTCTAATCAGGAGTTCTGCACAAATACAACCAGACTGCACCAGCACATACAACTGTGCCCTCTGAAGATATCCTGCACTTGAGTTAACTAACAGAGAAAATATTTCCATGGCTGTCCAATCATTTAAATCCTGGACATATTATTTTCTGAACAAAACTAATGTCTTTAAAATACACAAAGGAAAATAGAAAGAGAAAGGACAAGGTGAACATCTATTTCAGGGGGAGAGGGGAGAAGGGCAAAAATGGCCAAAGTAAATAATAATACTTTACAATTTTAGAGCGGGATTTCATCTCAATGGATCCCAAATCGCTTTACAGCTACATATGCATAGCACATCCTATCCACTGCTGAAATGTAGCCACCTCAGTGGTAGAACCGTGGTTTCATACTACACAGCGAATTCACACAACAGTCTAGGAGAGGAATTGAAGAGTGCTTTGTACCAAACTGAAACTGCAGGCAGGATTTTAGGTAGTTAGGAAATTACCTGAGCTGGCATTTGGGCAGTGCACTGAGGCTAACAGCTCTCGTCTTGCAAAAGAGCTTGCATAGGTGATCGGGACCTTGGGTTTATGTCCCATTAGGAACACACTGGTCTGAGATTTACATTTGACAGAGATAGGTAAAAAAGGGGTCATTAAGGGCCTGAGCTAACCCCCTGTGGGTTGCAGCTTAGAAAAGAACAAGACGAAGATCTGAAGGAGAATTCAGACCATTACAGGGCTTATCTTCAAATCTTTAAATATATATATACACATTAACGCTTCACCGCTCACAAAAGGAAAATAAAAAGTCTCTAGGAATGATCTCCTCTGTCAGACTATAGGCAGATGGGATAAGCAGGCATCCAAAATGACCTCGGTACAAATGGGCATCATCCGGAGATGAAAAACAATGCACGTTACCTACACACAGAAGAGGTATTCAATGAGCGGGGTGCACATGGTGCACACAGCTGTCCAGGGAATGATTATTAGCATGGGAGAAAAACCCTATGATTTCATTTGACTTTGATTACTGTGCTGTGTTTGTGACAGGCCAGGTCAAGAGTCAATGAGTTGTTAGTATGAACAAAGCCCTTCCGGCCAGAGAGAGGAAAAGTACTGACTATGTTAGACTAGAGGAGCAATAAACGTCATGAGAGAACTGAACAAAATACGGGCTAAAGGTAGCAGGTAAACAGCTCGAATAACGCACGGGAGTGGCTCAGAGCACGCATCAGGAGACAGAGATGAAAATGGTCTAAGAGGTCACCTAGGACATACCTCTGCCAGTGCGGGCTGTAGCCACCTACCACAGAGCACGTACCAGAACCGATACTAAACCGTTTAGAGATAGACCCGGTCTGTACTTAGGGACATATGATCCTATCACTAAACCTCCACGGGGCTCAACACTCATCAGTCCCCTTGTTGATGAGCTGTCAGAGTCTGAATATGCCCTGGAGAATAAATTCCAATCTGCCCCCCGAACTTGTCCCTTCAGGTCAGTTAGGAGGTATACTGTATAGCAGCATGTGCTCGTACAGTGTCTGTCCTGCCGGCAAATCAAAGATTTCAACCTTCAGAGCTGACGGTCTGGAACTTTTTGTGCCAACTCGGTTCACTAAATAAACAGGCAACTGAGGACCACAATAACATGAGTGACAGTGCACTTAATTTGTGCATGCAACTGTTCATACACATTGGGTAATTAGTGTGCACAGCATGTGCAGTCATGGTCATTGTGCACGCAACTTGGGCAACAAGATGCACATGCATTTTTCTGCTTCTACCTTGTTTTAGAATCAGGCCCTATTCAGAAACCAGTGTGAACTCAGACTGTTATGGCCAGGTCAATAATACTTAAAATATTTAACGATAGTTGGCATGCTTTAATAGTCAGGTAAGAGATGAACCAAGTTATGATGCAATTAAATTATATACGAAAGATACTGCACATCAACGTCATTTATTAGGTTCCATGTATATAATTCCATAATTTACTTCAAAAGGGATGGGTGTCTTAGATCTGAAAATAAAAAATACACACTCACGGGCTCTAATGCCAATTAAAAATTGACAGTGCATGCAATGCAGTCCTAGGCAATTATCTTGTGCAGCTATTTTGAGCATCCATGTCATTTTATTGCCCAGGTAAATTAAGGAAGATTTCTTCATGGCTACAGAGAAATTAGAGATGGTTCCTAGAAAGCTAGGAATAATATAGCATCACTGTGCTCCTTTGTTAGAAGGAATCTCAGAGACAACATGGGACTCAATGGGCCAGAGAGAATACAGCACAATGTTACACTGTGCACTGTTACATTAAAACTCAGCACTGAATTGCCCAAGTAGAGGAATCCTCTGCTACAAAAAACACTTTAACATTTGGATAAAATCCCACTGGTTACACCAGGGCCCTGACCCTTTGGATAAAACTCAATGGAACACTGAGCTCTCAGGACAGAATGGCACATAATACTGCAATGCCATGGCAGAAGATCAATCGATGACAATATAGCACTTCACAACCCAAACAGAAGACAGCGCTAGCGCTTATCAGGTACAACAGACCAATTGGATACCACAAGCCCCATTTCCTGGGCAGCTCAGCATTGTCCAAACACACAGAACACCACTCAGGTACAATAGGGCACTGCCAAGCCTGGATAAAAGAACACTCGGCTTATAACACAGCATTGTCCAAAGGGGAGAGCAGTTTTGCCAGCCACAGGGAGGGTTCTGCTTTAAAAATTAACTGTATTTCAATGTAAGATTTTCTTTAGCAGTCTAAGCAGCGAACAGACATGACGAAGGTGTCAAAAGGGAGAGAATATCCAGGGCATTACAAGTACGCAATCAGTTATAAGACGAAAGATGGATGAGTTGAGACATGTGACTGTTTAAAAAGTATCAAACCCCTTCAGGGCTCAGTCGTTGTTTGTATGTTTGCTACTCTAGTGGAGCTTGAGAATTTTCCATGACCACATCCCAGATGGCGTTGACTATATGAGAAGGTGCTCCAATTGTGCGTGCTTTCGTTTCCAAGTGGAATCAGCACCCGCCTTCTTCCTACTCTGGGATTGCCTGCCCTGTGTCTTTGAGCCAATGAGTTTCTGTAAACAGGGCTCTTAGAAACAGTGCAGAAAAGACATATCCTCAACTAAAGTCCTCAGGGTTAATTGTATCCAAAGGGAGTTCATTCAATTTTGTATTAGAGCAGATAAAGTGAATCCAAAGTGGATGGAATCAAGATTGCCACCTTGCACTTACGCAGGGAGTTAGGTAAAGGCAGGAGAAGTGCCAATAGAGAGAATGGAGCAAGCCCCTGCTGTCACATTCAACTCATCCACTCATGTCAATAGCTGGGATTTGCACAGGCTTTTCATTCAGTATTCTCATCATTATTTTGCTACTGGTCTGCGGACAATGGTCCAGCACATACTGTCATGGAGTATCACTAACGTCATATATCTGTGCACAGATGCACACACGTGCACACATAGAGTCGCACACTCCCATATGCACACACAATTCCCGTGCACTCATGAACACTGTGCTTGAACAGACACATCAACATACGTGCCCATAAACACATATACACTCACGTTTAGCCACAGAGCATACACACACAGGGACATGCACACACAGACGGCACATACACTGACACTATAGGTTTATACACACACATGTAACCAGCACACTCACAGACAGGTTATCAATGCAGCATGCTCACACATGCCTATAAACATTCATTCTTGCGTATACGTACACTCATTCATATCCCTGTATGCATACACTTGTGGGCACATGCTCACATTCAGCAGCAGCAGCAGTGCTGCGCGCACACACATGCACACACACAGCATACAATCATCCAATTCCCACCGCATACATATTCCAGAAGTACAGAGCTGTGCACCCTGCCTGCTGCTCCTCCTCCCATTAATCCTTTATTACACAGAGCTCTTTGCATCAATCCGTTTAAGTTGCCGGTTGATATATTTTAACATTTGTTTACAGCCAGGGCACTGGGCTTCTTTGAACCAATATCCACAATCACCTTGGGAAAGCAGTTGTGTCTTGTTTGTTTGTTTTTGCAGTGACTGTGTGTAAATGATACAAAAGGTATGGGCGGCTGATCACGGCCTTTCACCTCTCGGGGTTTCCTGGACATTCCTTTCACAATAAATGCTAATAAATATTCCTTTACAAACCTGAGGGTCAGCTTGGTTTGTTAACTAGGCCTCTGCTTCATCACTGAAGCTCAAGCAGCACCTAACACAGCTCTCTGCGGGAGTGTCCACTGACCGGGCAGTGTTTCCAAGCTCCATACCACCACACAAGCTCAGGGTTCTGGCATAGTCTCAAAAAAATCCATGCAAAGGGGCTCCTAACTCACATCAGAGCCGATTTGAGGAAGACCTAATTAAAGCTGGAATGTAACAGTTTAGCACCTAATCCTCATTTGGCTTTTTCTTCACCTCAGTTGTCCCAAAACCTCGCCGTGATTTCAGAAGTGGAAGGTTGTCAGGACCGGTCTGGGATGCAAGCAGTTTGTATGCAGCTGCCTCCTCTGGTTGGAGGGACGACTGTCCCAGCCTGATAAACGTAAACAGTTTCATGGGGTTAACAACACACAGTTTTAATACTGCTTTAACTAGGGCCTTGTCTGCATGCAAAAGTTGTACTGCTTTAACTATACCCATTCAGTTACAGTAGTGTCCTAGTGTGGATGCAGTTATATTGGTATAAAAGGGCTTTTTATTGCTAGAGCTATTCCCATACAGGAAGGGGAATAATCTATACCAATTTAAGGCACCTTTTACCAGTATAACTGCAGTCACACTAGGGGTTGTACTGGTATAACTAGACTGGTAAAAAATCACTAATGGACATAGTTATACCAGTACTAAAACTGTGTATACAAGGCCTAAATCAACCTACTAAAGTAAGCTACTGTGATATACATACCTTGACCTCAATACAACTGTGGGCACAGCAAAGTGGAGCTCAGCTTTAACTTCATCAGTTTCTATCATTAAAGTGGTAAAACACCCTTAGCCTGTATATGCTCTTCAGGACAAGGATGTGCCTTCCCATATATTTATATTGTGCAGAGCATGATAGGACACTGATCTGATTTGTGCCACGGGGCATTACTGAATACAAATTAATCCATAAATAGTGCATATGGATGACATTATGCTCATGTATGAGTCTTTGTAGGATCAGCGCCTTAGAGTCTGTGGATGAAACCTTGGTTGTTCTGAAGTCAAAGGGAGCTTTGCCATTGACTTCAATGAGGCCAGAATTTCAACCCTTGTGTCATTGTTTCTCCATCTGTAGAATGGTGATAATACCACATACATACCCAGCTCACTGAGCCGTTGTGATGCTTCTTTCATTTGTATCTACAGAACCCTAAGATCATTGAAGAAAAGGTGTGATATATACCATAGGCTGCTATTACTATTAATACATGAGCCATACTGCAGGAGGGGATAGCTCAGTGGTTTGAGCATTGGTCTACTAAAACCCAGGGTTGTGAGCTCAATCCTGAGAGGAGCCATTTAGGGAACTGGGGTAAAAATCTGTACTGGGGATTGGTCCTGTTTAAGCAGGGGGTTGGACTAGATGACCTCCTGAGGTCCCTCAGACCCAGCTTTAGACAATTCCCTGAATCAGGCCCCACACTTAAAAGGGCCTGCTACCCAGTAGAATCTCTTCCCTGGCTGGAAGCACCTTCTTAATTCTTACTCACCTGGCAGCACTCTGGGTCTTCATCAGCACTTTGGCGGGTGGGTCCTTTGCTTGTTCTGGGTCTTCGGCAGCACTTTGCGGCAGGTCCTCAGTGCCACCAAAGAGCTGCAGCGAGTGTGAAGGACGTGCTGCCGAAGACTCGGAGCACCGCCTGGTGAGTACAAGCCCCACGTGTTTTTTTTTTACGTTTTTTTTCTCCCTACGGGGGCCCCATCAAAACTGTTCGAATTGGGCCCTGCACTTCCTAAAGCCGGCCCTGTCCCTAATCTTTCTATGATTTGTCAGAGTTCAGTAGCTTCCCACAAAGTTTCATAATACTGGAATAAGAGGAAAAACCTTTAACAATTCTATGGGATTTTCGAGTAACACACTGCTAAGATGTACTTCCCATGGCGTATTAGAGGCAAGCCAACCACTAACTTACCCACTAGAAGGGAAGGTGAGTACACAGCTAGCTAGTCAAGTGAATGTACTGGTTGCTATGCAGGCTGATAAATTCCTTTTCAAACAGTGATTTACGTGGAGATAGTTTGAGTGTTTGCGAAATCTAATATCCTTCAGCACTGACACATAGGCACACCTGCATCGAGCTGCTGAGTTTTTGTGTATAAAGAAGGGAAATAATTATATAACTAGAGACAGTGAGAAAAAATAAAGTAAAAGGCCAGCTAGAAACAGCCTGCTGGGTGGAAGAATAGCTCAGTGGTTTGAGCATCAGCTTGCTTAAACCCAGGATTAGGAATTCAGTCCTCAAGGGGGCCATTTAGGGATCTGGGGCAAAAATCTGTCAGGGGATTAATCCTGCCTTGAGCAGTGGTTGGCCTAGATGAACTCCTGAGGTTCTTATTCAAAAGTTGTGGTTTTGTTTAGTAAAGGTTGCTCTCACTTCTAGTATAGAATCAATATCCTCCCCCACCTCCAAAGCTGTTGTTCCAAACACATCTGGATGTACATATTGTGTACAGATAGTCCTCCTCTATAGTAAGAAGGCTTTTATACTTATTGCCATCTGTGGAGCTCAGAGTGCCCTACAAAGGCACGGACTTGTCCATATGCGCCACCTGCATTTGCAGCTGGAGACACCAGGCACTGAAAGATAAAGTGACTTGCTCACATTCATGTAGCAAGTCAGTGACAGAGCTAGCAGGAGAATCCACATCTTCTGATTCCCAATGCCATACCCTCTCCTTCCCTGTAGTGCATGCTGCCATACTCCCCTATGCCTTGCTGTATCTCTCATCTAGGAACATACACCACCAATTACAACCATCCTTCCTTAGGCAAAACTCCCATAGAGATCACTATATGTAACAAATACAATTGATTTCCTCTGATGTTGCCTTCCTTAATGTACATAATCCCCCAATGCTCCATGAATTCCTGATCAATATGCCACCAAAGAAATTGCTTCTTAGCTTTACCCGCACAAACATGGGACTCAACTGAGAGCTCTTCCAGAGTCTGTGTTTCAAATGTAGACCCTTGTATGTCTATACAGTATTTTGGAGCAATTGGAAGGTGAGCCTCCAAAGGGGGTCAACACACATGGGGCTAGAAGAATGCATGATTGGCTGGAGCCAGGGCTCTGCAGCCCACCCCCTCCCTAGGCTTCAGCGCCCAAGCACAACTTCAAAGCACTGTCTACATAGGCATTTTTAGAGCGCCAGCATGAGCCCTGACACAGCTGGAGGCTCTCTCGCACTCGCACAAAAATGCTGTGTGTAGAATACCCTAAGGAGTCTTGTTATTAATGCTGTCAGGGTTGAAAAGCAGCAGCTCCAGAAAGATTTGGAATTCAGCATCCTTCATTTCTAAACAGCCAAGTCTTTCATGTTTAAGATCTCTCCTTTCTGTGTATCTTCATCTCTATCAGGGCCGGATTAACCTTTTGTGGGCCCGGCACCAAACTTATTTGTGACCCCCAATAGGGGCAATGGAGCATGGTGCAGGGAGGTCAGTCCCCAGATGAGGGGTCAGCCAGGGCAAGGCATGGCAGGGGCAGCCCTGCTTCACCTAGCCCAGTGCCAGGGCACTATTTACAGTTGCCAGATGCACAGTGGCTCACCTAGCCCTGTGCAGCCACATGCCCCTTCCCCTTGGGGGGCAGGCCCATGCCGTGCCACTCAGCCCACCCCCACAGCCTCCCAACTCCCTATGGTCAGCACCCCCCAACCCTCTCCACACAAATGCACAGCGCCCTGCACAACAACATCCCTTCCCAGCGCCCCCCTGCCCACAGCCCCACCACATCTGCCCAGCACCCCTCACAGAACCCCACTCCTTAGTGCCCCAACATACACATCTTCCCTGACCCTCACAGCTCAGCATCTGCCACACCCACACACACACAAGAAACCCACTCCCCACACCCTGCTTCCCAGCCCACTCACTGGGAGGAAGCAATGTCTGCCAGGGTTAGCGGCAGTGCAGCCAGAGCTGGTCCTGGGATGGGGAATTGCTCCAGTCCCTCGGGAGTGATGTGATCAGCCAGACCAGGGCCTGCCCCGGCCAGGCTCCCTCAAGACGCACTTCCTCTGGAG
Organism: Gopherus evgoodei; assembly: GCF_007399415.2. Classification (NCBI taxonomy): domain Eukaryota; kingdom Metazoa; phylum Chordata; order Testudines; family Testudinidae; genus Gopherus; species Gopherus evgoodei. Next base: position 16,685,983 of record NC_044335.1, on the reverse strand, counting down.
GGGCCCAGCCAAGCTCTCCGCACTGTCCCCTTCCCCCACACCTCCAACCCTGGCTGACACTGGCCAGGCTCGCACCAATCCCAGTCAGTTCAGCTCCGGGGAGACAGGTAGTGGAAATCAGAGACTGCCCAGAGCTGCAGGTGCACTGGGGTCCGGCCAGGGGCAGAGAGGAACAGGGGGGTGGGGCCGAGGAGGCAGAAGGCCAAGGGGAACAAGTGGTGGTGGTGGGGAGCCAGAGGGGTCTCGGGCACAGTGCAAGCAGAGCAGGCCGTGGCCCCTTCCGAGCATGGGGCCACTGGAGCCTTGTAAATCCAACTGATCTCTAGGTCTGTCTGTCTGTCTTTCTTCTTCTGTGCCTATACGAGCTCTTAAAGCATTCACCATTTGCAATGTATAGAGGCAATTATTTTCTCAGTAAATGTATATTAAATACCATCTCAGAGAGAGAGAGAGAGTGTCCTCAGTACATGGGAAGGGTGGGTAGAGTCAGATAGATTCTGTGGTGCTGTTTTCATGTTCAACATATTTCCTGACTGAAACCTGGTCAATGCCTGTGATCAGTTTCTGTAATTTTTCCAATTTTCTTTTCACAGATAAGCACCTCCTGGATCTTTTTACATTTAGGGTTGAATCTCACATGCTTTAGTCACATCTTGACAGCAGTGAGGTTACTCGTGAGTAAAGTGAGCAGGATTTGGCCTTGGGCTCTTTGGCGGGAGGCTGGATGATTAGCAGATTTACACCACTACAGTACTGGGCTGTGTCCTGATAGCCTGTTCAGTGTTCATCCTCAAGATTCAGAAACGCAGCAGCATCCGAGCAGGCTTCAGCTGGCTGACTGGCCACTTGATCATGGATTTGTATCAAGTACAATAAAGCTGAGTCCCTTACTTATCATACAAAAGTGCACAAGACTTCATAATAATAATGCACTACTCTCCCGGTGTGCCTTGCATTCAGGGAGCTCAAATCATGGTAAAAAATTAGTGGATTTAGCTTCTCACCTACCCCTCCTGGGCTGTAAGTAAGTGTCATTATCTTCATTTTCTAGTTACAGAAACTGAGACAAGACGGATTAGCAAGGCCTAAGTATTCGAAAATTACAGATACACATCAGCACATTCAGACACTGTAATTTCACACACAGTTAGATGTGTAACCTGCCTTTTGTAAACACGGATCTCTGGGACGGAAATGAAACAGTAGCAATTAAATATGCAAAGTAGGCAAAATAAATGAGCCTCTTGTTTCTGAAGATTGATGACTTGCCCAAGGTAACATGAGTCTGTGGCAGGCCCAGGAAAAAGATGTCAGGACCAGGAAAGATTCAAGCACCAGAAGTCCCAGCTTGCAGGCCAGTGCCGAAGCCACAAGACCATCTTCCTTTTCAAACACTTATTGTGGTTTTCTAGGGCAGCCCCCAAACCCGAGTGGACAGGAACTAGTTAATTTCATAATCTAGGGAGGGAAGATTACTCTGAACACATTCAGTCTAAACTGATGCTCCTGATAAGTCTACCTGGGATGCTCCTTACCCTCTTTATAAATAGATTATTGAAATGCACCAGTTTCCAAATTCATTACTCTGTTTAATTTGCAAAGCCCAGCACATATTCTAGCTAACAGGACCTGCATGTTCTTCAAACAATATGCTTAATGCACTAATATAATCAGATTAACACTGGTAATCAGATTGCCGAGGTTTAAAGCAACCCCACGGTCAGAGGGAAGGGATGCAGGAGAGAATTTGTGCCATCTGTTTCAGCAAGTCAAAAATGCCTTGAGGGTAGGCACATGGGATGCTGTTACCTCCCACCCTGCTTTCAGGAGAGTGGAAAATGATGCATATTTCCCTCTTATGCCAAGTCATATCTAGGTCCTTCTTCCCATAGCTGGGGATGGCACAGGTGTGTTCCACCCTTGTGCTGCACCAGGCTGGCCTCTCTCTGGAGACCACAACTCTCCCAAGAGGAGGCGCCAGAGGGAGACTGAAGGCTTGGTGTTGAGAACACGGATGCAGCGTATCTTGAGCGGCTGGTAGCAGTTTAGTATACATTTAAAATATTAAAAATTATTAACTTTTTTTGCAAGTATGTATTTATCAACCTCTCTAGCTATCAATCTATCAGTCATACTCTATCTGTGCCTAAATTTATATGGCCCCAGCACTGGAGCATCTGAGCTCTCAGTAAGTCATTCAAGATTTGAATTACTATAATGAAGGGAAATTAAGAGCAAAATCAAATAAACACTTTTATTTGACAAAAAAAGTGTCTGAAACCATTTTGCCCTGGTGTATGCATGAGACACACCTGCAAAATACAGTTACAGGGTTTAAGGTTTTTTCACAATGAAGAAACATCTTGCTCACCTTCATTCTATGCTCTGTTATTTTCATGTAATGGTTTTAATGACAAACATTCCAGTGAGTAAGAAGCTTTGAGAGAAGCCAGGAACACTAACAAAAGGGCTAATTTTCACATAGATAGGGCCCTACCAAATTCACTGTCCATTTGGTCAATTTCATGGTCATAAGATTTTAAAACTTGTAAATCACATGAGTTCAGCTATTTAAATCTGAAATTTCATGGAGTTGTAATTATAGGGGTCCTCACCCAAAAAGGAGTTGTGGGGGGATGTCACAAAGTTTTTGGGTGTGTGTGTATGCAGTACTGCTACCCTTACGTCTGTGCTGCTGGTGGGCACCTGGGCAGCTGGAGAGCAGTGGCTGCTGGCCAGGAGCCCAGCTCTGAAGACAGAGTTGCTGCCAGCACAGCACAGAAGTAAGGATGGCATAGTATGTACTGCCACTCTTACTTCTGCACTGCTGCCTGCAGAGCTGGGCCCTTGGTCAGCAGCCGCCACTCTCCTGCCGCCCAGCTCTGAAGGCACAATGCAGAAGTAAGGGTGGCATGGCATGGTATTGCCACCCTTCTGCACTGCTGCTGGTGGGGTGCTGCCTTCTGAGCTGGGCGCCCAGCCAACAGCTGCCGCTCTTCAGCCGCCCAACTCTGAAGGCAGCACAGAAGTAAGGGAGGCAATACGTGACCCCCCCAAAATAGTGCAACCCCCTGCAATTCCCTTTTGGGTCAGGACCCCCAGTTTGAGAAACTCTGGTCTCCCCTTCAAAATCTGTATTGTATAGGGTAAAAGCTCACAAAAGACCAGATTTCACAGGGGAGACCAGATTTCACGGTTCGTGATGCGTTTTTTCATGGCTGTGAATTTGCTAGGGCCCTACATAGAGAGGCATCCTCGTTACTAAGAGGCTTTTAAAATCTGCCTTAACTTAAAATGCATCGAGCCCCTGCTAGTTATTTGTACAGTTGTCCCCTGGCTGTATTCTTTAACCTTCTGACATACAGTTACTGCAGTTTGTTGCATATGTCCCCAAGCAGAAAGCAGATTGGGTGTAGCTTAGATAACAACAAGGAGTATGGGTTGAGTACTTTTTTCTTTTCTGACCAGTTTCATGTTGATAGAATGAGAGTGATAAGAAGTCAGTTGGTAGTTGTAGTAAAAGACTGCAGAGGGCTGCATTTTAAAAGACCTCGTACCACAGGGATGTGCATGGGAGTTAGAAGTTCTGCATGTTTTGGTGTTTAAAATATTTCTGCATGTCTGGGCTCTGATCCTCGAGGTCTGGTCAAGTCCATCTTAGTGCAGGAGCCAAGGGCGAGCAAAGGTGGGTTATTGGCATCTTTCTGACCCCCTCCCCCTGATCTTGGGACTAAACAGGACCAATCTGGCCCCCGGCACAAGTAAGAACAACCTCAAGGCTGCTTTAATTTGCATTGACCAATAACAGCTCCCAAGAGCATTGCTGGAGCTGCTGCTGACATGTCCCCTGCGTGAAAGCTGTAAGGGTAGATAGTGTAGAGCCAGGGAGGAGCTTCCCAATTTGTTGTTTATCCTAGAATTTATCGCCCTTTTTCACTGCTGACAAAACAAAAACCAACCACAAATACAAAGATAGGATTTCCCAACCACTGTGAATTTGGGAGTTATTGGGTCCTCAGCTCCCATTTCCAATAATGGGGGGAGAATTCAGCCCTAGCAAACGCCTCTGTTATTTGTAAGTCAGTGTCATCAGAATGCTTTTTACAGCTCTGTCCCTGAGAAGTAGAGTGTTGTCCTGGCAGAATCGCCCTGCAGGGAAAGTCAGCAAACCAAGGATCAGTCCACACATGCAGCTCCCTATCAGGGCAATGAGAATTCTGGTTGTGAATCTAGGGCAGATTGAGCCCCAGTGCAAAGTGAAGCAGATTTATTTGATTAGCCACACATGCTAATCTCCCAATGCCTCCATACAGCACATTCCAGAGTTCAACAGTCACCACCGGACTTTCCTATTAAGACAAGTTACTAAAGCGTTTGCTTAGTAAAAGCTAGAGCCACCAGCTCCCACTCTGAAAGCTCTCTAGCACCGGAGAGTTTCAGCTGTCAATAGCCTTATTAGCTGTTAAAAAGATCTCAGACATGTGCTCATTGGTCGTGGTTCCCGGAGCTTTCCACCGCCTGACTCTTGCAGCATATTGTGAGGGGCTTGTGGGAAAGCTTATACTCCTGCTGCCTATGCTATGCCTACTCAGCAAATAAGCAGAGGACTTTGGTCTCCAGGGGTCTCCATCAGGAAATGTCCATGAACCTGGAACTGACACATATGAGGTGACAATAGCTTGCATTTCCCTGAAACCTGGCTTCCTTATTAGAGTCTTTCACAGAAGTTGTTCCGCTCCAGATGAATCAGCCAAGGTGGTGTGAATTATGAGAACTTCATCTGTGCTAGCACTGTTGCCCTCTCATTGTGGTTTATGATACAGAGAAACTCTGAGATGTTTCCAAATGTGGGAAAGCTGCCTTTTCCAAATGATGCCTTTTCTGGGTGCCACATTACATCATAAGGTCACTGCAACCTGGAAGACACTCCTCTGTCATCTGGGTTATTTTGGTGACATATCCCACTGGTCAAGTTTGCACTCTTGAAAGGATCAACATGGTTTACTTGGAACTAGAGCTGAGCTGGAACCGGATTTTCCATTCTATGAAAAATTCCACGATTTAGTGGGCAGGAAATCATTCTCTGAATTTTTCACAGAATGGCTGCTCAGCCACCTGGCCAGTAGCCAGGGAGCTGGGCAGCTCACCCATCTGCCCACCAGGAAAGCCTCCCAGGCAGAGCTGGATAGCTGGGAACCAGCCACCCAAATCCAAGGGGAACCAGCCAGCTGGGGAAATAGTTGCCTGACTCCCAAAGGATTCAGGAGTTAAGGGGAGCAGGGGGTCCTGGGAAACCTGTCAAGTGAGTTGCAGAGTATTTCTTCACGCAGTGCAAAATCAACCTGTGGAACTCCTTGCTAGAGGATGTTGTAAAGCCAAAAATATAATTGGGTGCAAAAAAGAATTAGATAATTTCATGGAGGTAGGTCCATCAATGGCTATTAGCCAAAATGGTCATGGATCCATCCCCATGCTGTGGGTGTCCCTAAACCTTAGCCCGCCAGAAGCTGGGACTGGATGACGGGGATGGATCACACAATAAGTGCCCTGTTCTGTTCATTCCCTCTGAAGCACTCGCATTGGCCACTGTCTGATGACAGAATACTGGGCTAGGTGGACCTTTGGTTTGACCCAGTGTGGCCATTCTTATGAGAAGCTTGGGAGCCAGGGCTTGCCTGGTGGGCTGCCCTAGATCTGGGGACCTTGACAGTCCTAGGAGCCAGTCCACCTAGCAGGCTGTTCCAGAGCCAAGGGTTTGGGAGCCTAGGAGTCTGCGAGGATCTGCAAGCCTGGGAGTAGGGCTCCTAAGACTTCCAAGCTCTTGGCTCCCTGTCAGCCTGCAAAAACCAGCCGGGTGAGCTGGCAGAGAATGAGGCTGGTTCCTGCTTTGCAGGTGGTGCTCCATCAGAAATCTGCCTGGCTTTCATGGGAATTTCCTCAGCATTGACATGTTCTCGCAGAACGTTTCAACACTGGCAATCGACATTCTCCAACAGAACAAGGTTCTGTCCAAAAATATCCAACCAACTTTGCTTTGAATGGCTGTGTGTGTCATTCACCTGTCATTACTTGCACCTGAGAAGGGAGACAGATGGAGTACCTGCTCTTTAGTTGTCAAGCCAGTCTTTTGGGGGATTTATCTATAGTCTCAGTAAAGTACCATTGCACACTCTAGCATTTGGCTACAGAGTAGCAAGCCACTCACCACATGGCTTTTTGGCAGGCACAGACTTACTTCACTCCACCAAGCAATGTATTACTAATATCCTCACACTAGTTATTACAAAGAAAAACAGCCCAGAATAATTCCTTGAAAGCCCCTTCCCTCCCCAGTGGGAAGGACTTCTTAGTCATACTCAGCTTTCCCTACAGGTCTTGCTGTCACCTGGACAGTTATCTAAGGAGAACGTCGCTCTATTGAGATCCTGGCAACAAGAGCAGACCAGCCGCTCAGCCTCTGGCATTGAAAACTTTGCTGCCAGCTTCACAAGTGTCCTAGGTAAGCAGGGAGCCTACTATTCAGATGTGCTCAGCTCCCACCACTCTCCATATAAGATCTTCATCATCGTGTTCCTATTATGCCTCTGGCGTTTAGGGCAATGAAGCTCCTCCATTCCTGTCTGTTTCTGGCAAGTCTTTCAGTGGTTCCCCAGCTGCAAATCAGGCCACTTCTTTAGGGTGCCTCTATGTAGACTTAGGTGCCTAGCCTTAGGCACTCAAGTTCAAGGGATGGCTTTACAGAACAGACACAAGCAAATACAATCTTAATGCAGGGTTCCATGCCACTCACTAGAGGGACTTGATCCCTGTTCAGTGAGGTTTCCATGCAAAGCACTCACAAGACAAGGGTAATCAAAAAAGAAAGATCATGTGCCTGACCAATTTTTCTATTTTCCTCTGGCCTAACCCCATAAAGGAGGCTTTGAAACCTTAGCGTAAGTTATCTTCTACCTGCAGAAAAGACCACAATAGTTTAACTTTTACAAGAAACATGCACGGCGCCCTAGGCCCTTCTTGAAGACAATGCTCCATGTTTATTCAGTCACTGCTTTCTATTTGAAAAGGGAGAGTAATCTTTGAAAACCACAAGCAGTCATGTGCGTACATACAAAGAGTGACGCTGCAGAAAGGGAGCAAAACCGCCACCGAGTCCAGAGGATCAAATGGCCGCACTGGCCGTCTCACAAATAACTAGGCTCTTAGAGAAATAAAGAAAAAAAAATCCAAAAAAGGGGTATTGGTGCTCATTCTTCCCACCAGTCCCTTGTCTAGTCTTTTTTAATTGCTTATTCCTGCTGGAAAATTGCAATCCCAATTCCCAAGATACAGCGCAGCCCAGAATTGTTTCAGTTTATTCAATACTTAAAAATGAACACCCTTTGTTTTTTATGGTGGGGCCCAATCCTGCCTCGCTGAGCATGCCACAGAAGGGGGCCCTTCATTTGTATCCATGCACCATGTATCTTTTTTTCTCTGCTGTAGATTTTCACAGATTTGGTGATTTGAAGGAACCTATGAGGTCATCCAGTCCTACCTCCTATATAACAGACTCATGGAATTACACCCCAGTTACTCCTCTAATGAGCTCATTTTTGATGCAATAGCAGGAGTGTGACCTTCTGCCCTGTATTCAGCAAAAAGACTTCAGAAATATGCATCTACGATCCCACCTTCCTGAGCTGCACTGGCACAGAGAGTTCTGTAGTGAGATTCAAAATAAACAGCAGATTCCCATTGTTTAGGGCCTGACCTGACACCCACTGAAATCCACAGATCAACTCTCATGGAGCATTGGTTTGGGCTCATAATGCTCAGGGACTGGCCAGTCTCAGGGCAGCATGGGAAAACTCCTACAACTCAGTGTGTTCAGGCTGAGGCTCCTGAAACTGCCACTGTCACACATCAAGGGTTTGAATGATGATCATCCACCCCTACTTGTCCAGAAAACGAGGATCAAGGTGCTGCTGGAGACACTAGGATCAGGAGTTCTCTGGGTCCAAAGACTTAAGGGAAGGATCCAGAAACCTACTATCGCGTTTAGAACAGGACCCCTTATTGTATCCCTGCACCTAGAGAATTCAGAGATAAGTGCGGGGGGGAGGGGGCTTGCTCAGCTAGTCATAGAGAACACATTAGAACAGGGTGTGTCCTTTTCATATTGCTAACTGGAAGGAGCCTGGCTAGGTAGGAGGGGAACCCTCGAGGGGTTTAATATGGAGAAAGGGTTCCCAGTATGGAAAAGAATGAGAACCATCGTTTTAGGACAAAAACCTACAGGGCCTGAGATGCACTGTTCACTTGGGATAAAAAGTTATCACTGGAGATCTCCTCTGACCGCACTGTAGCAGGTTATGCTGTCAGTACCGCTCTCATTCGAAATGGGAGCATTTGAAAAAATCAGGCCCCTCCATGCACAAACACCTTTGTATCCTATTAGCAGATGCTATTATTATAAATATTATTTGACATTTCTATATTACAGTAGTGGCTAAAGGCCTCAACCAGGTTAGGCCCCAACCAGGTTAGGCCCCATTGTCCTGGGCACTCCACAAACATACAGCTGTCAGATTAGCCTGTTTGGGGTTGCACCTTTCCCTGAAGTTCATCTATTAAAGCAGGTCATAAAAGCAGCTGAAAATGACCTACGCCAGGGACAACTCTAGATTTTTGCCGCCCCAAGCATGGCAGGCAGGCTGCCTTCGGCAGCTTGCCAGCGGGAGGTCCCCGGTCCTGTGGATTCAGCGGCGAGTCTGCAGGAGGTCCGCCGAAGCAGTGGGACCAGGAGACCTCCTCAGGCATGCCACCGAAGGCAAGCTGCCTGCTGCCCTCGCAGCAACTGGCAGAGCGCCCCCTGTGGCTTGCCGCCCCAAGCATGCGCTTGGTGTGCTGGTGCCTGGAGCCGCCCCTGGTGCCACCCCGCTCTAGCAGTGCATTCACAGCAAGCTGCAGCATGAGGTTTCAGCTACCATACTCCCTCCCCAACCCTTTCCTGTTGATGGCGGCAAAGGGAATGCTGGGAAATGTAGTTCTTTTCCTGCTCCCGACTGGCTCTATAGGCAGGGAGCTAACCAAGGAACTACAGCTCCCAGGGCCCCTTGTTGGTTCTCAGCTTCTAGGCAGGATCCCTGCCAGCTGCCGCCCCTGCAAAGGCTGCCCCAAGCAGCTGCTTGCTTTGCTGGTGCCTAGAGCTGCCCCTGCCTATGGCAATACTGAATTTCACGATGGACAACTTCCTGTCATATGTCCCCTGGCAACAGGATACTTTAAACATCAGCTTTCCTGGACGCATGATGCAATCAGGAGTTGGAGAGTGGGTTAGCTTAGTGGTGGTTGGCTTGGAAAAGAGGGACAAAATCGTCATCTTTCAGCAGACAAAATAAAGACACAGCCAACCTCTGTCCTTGACCATCCATGCCATCTGCCAGCTCCCTGGCCTGTGTTTATTTTACACCCCTGGAGTTTTGCCAGAATGAAACAATGAAACCACAAACGTTATTGGCAGGAGAGGCAAGGAGGTGAGGAGCTGTTCACCATATGCTAAGTGTATACCATCCCCACCCCCTCTTGTATCATGGACTCTCTGTCCCCAGACTCCCCAAGTGTTACACTTTGTGGTGTCAAATAAAGGTGCGTGGCTGCAGATTACAAGGAATCAGCACACTAACCACATGCAAAGCTAATAAGAGACAAAGAGACCAGAACTGCTGATGAATGCTCTGAGCATGAGGAACAGACTCATGCAAATTAGACCAACTAATCTAAGGATTTGGGAGGAGAGGGAAGGAGAAAGCGATAAACTCCAGATGATACACGTACTGCACACTGCACTTAAACTCATCTATTTACAGGGGAGAGTCTGGGAAATTCCCCTTACCCAGCTAAAATGACCTTTAACTGTTCCTTGGTTCTCATCTTTCAGTAACATTCCAGTCAGGGAATGGATCTACTCTTCTCTATATTTTTCTGGGGGGTTGCATCCAGGGTGGCTCTAGACATTTCACCGCCCCAAGCCGCGGGGGCGCTCTGTCGGTTGCTGGTCCCACTCCAGTGGACCTCCCGCCACTGGAGCTGCGGGACCAGCGGACCCTCCGCTGGCATGCCGCTGAAGGCTGCTTCCCGACGACCAGCAGAGCGCCCCCCGCATGCCGCCCCAAGCACACGCTGGCGTGCTGGGGCCTGGAACTGCCCCTGTTTGCATCATTATTTGGGAGACAACATTGCTTAGAAGTTCCTGTGCAAGATGGAAGTCAGAAGTTGTGGGTTCTTGCCACAACACCATCTCTGCATTCCTGGGCAGTCGCTTACTGACTTCGTGCCTCGCTTTCCCCATCTGTAAAATGCTTTGCTCTCTATAAAGCACATGAAGATCTTTGGATGAAAGGTGCCGTGTAAGTGTAAAATATTGTTCAATAGATTAACTTGCTCTATGTACTGGTCCACAGGTTTGAGATCTGTGGCTACCCCTCCAATCTCACCTACGAACTTCTTAAATAACCCATTGTCTTAAACCCCCACAAATCAGGTTACAAATCAAGTGAGTATGTCAGAAAACAGCATTCAAGCAGTCGATTTCTGCCTGCAGTTGGTGGAGGATGGAGAGCAGGTTCTATCAAAGAGAAACGTGCTGAATAAAGTGCTTTATCCTTGCCTGTGCCCAGCAAAGCTCAGATTTTCCCTTGATTTTACTGAAAAAGTGATCTCTTCCACAAGGTGCAGGGAGGCCATGCTTCCCCCTCCACCAGCTGCTCCTCCGGGACCATTCTGGATGTCTGTCCAGACTTAGGTAGAGAGGATGGGAAAGCAAAGAAATCAGCCTCCAGGATTTGTTTTCCTAACACTGTGGTCTGCCCACAATCTGAGCACATGTACAGGAATTTATAAAAGCACAGCTTACATTAACTAAGAAGAGGGTCAGTAAAGAAGCCGCCCTCCCCACCCTGCAGCACTGAGATCAAATGCCATCCTCACAGGTTCTCCACATAGGCAAAAGCCTGAGAACATGGGTACTTCACAACATGCCCATGGGGTCAGCAGACCAGGGCTCTCTCAGACCACAGCAGGGGAGGGAAACGTGGTTGGGGTTTTCCTACACCAAGCTCATTTCCGGCTGCTGGAATGACCCCATAGGACTGCTCTGGTTTATACTAGGGACTAACAGGCCCCAGGGTCAAAGGACAGCAATGCTGATTAAACACAGCCCATAAGGGTATGTCTACACTACAGCTGGGAGCAAGCCTTCCAGTCCAAGTACACAGACTCATGCTCGTGGAGGTCAAGATAGCACACTAAAATACCTGTGTGGACACCGCGCTCTGGTGGAGGCTGAGGCTAGTGACCCGAGCTCAAACCCACTTGACTCCCTAGGCCTGAGTTCAGGTGTCTAGCCTGACTCGCTGCTAGAACTGCAACACCGGGCCACTATTTTTAGTGCCTAGCTTGAGCCTTGTTAGCACGAATTTGTTTATCCAGGCCCTAAGTCACCCTAGATCTTGTGGGTCTTCGTAGCAATACAAGAATTACAATCTTTCTGGAAGAGCCAGCCTCACCTCTCTCAGCACAGCTGCCTGAGAAATACTATTCACCATACCTAAACCAGATGCCAAAAGTATTGTGTCCCACCTCTGCTTGGCTCCCTTGAGCAGCATCCTTTGAGCCCCCGTGCCATAAAACAGCTGGCAGTGCTTGCTGTCCTTGTAGCTCAATCTTGGGCTGGGGTCTGAATAGCCTCATCTGTACCCCTGCTTTCTACCACACTGGGGCACCACACCCCCTTGGGGGGTACGTTACTTCCCTCCATGGCTCATGCATGGGGGTACAACCCTTTCCTTCACTGGGGCTGGGTGGATTATGTCAAAGCTACTCAGCTGTGAATGCAGGTTCCCTTTCCAGGCTGAACTAGCTGCTCCTTTCACTTACCAGACAGAGATGTTTGTCATACTAGAGCTGAAGGTTATGAGTTCGATGACCTAGGAGTTAGCTAATGTCTGCAGTGCCTGTAGGTATGTGTCTGTGGCTCAAATGAATCTGGGTAGGCAGTTACCCAGAAATGCACTTGTGTCATCAGCAGGACAGGGTATGAAGGTAACAGCATTTCAAGTTCCTACTGGATGGCTTGGTAAACTTTGCTACCGTCTACTTCTGCCACTGCAAGTTCCCTGCCATGGTGGAGAGCATTTCACTACCAGGTTTAAACCAGAACAGATCTTTGGCTAAAGGTGGCCCTAAGATGAGTGCTCTTCCCTCGTAGGATAAAAATCCAACCAATGAGCCATTGCTCAGATTCTGTCCAGGGCCAGATGTTACCCATCTGTATAGCCCAGCAAAAAGCCCCTCCCTGCTCTATTTGTTGATACAGAACTTTCTACTAACATAAAAAAATTCCTTTGAAAAGAAACTCAGTCTCTCTCAGCACAAGAGGTTTCCAGTTGTTTTTTTTTGTTTAAATCTTCTCAGCCATTTCCCACAGGTATGTCCAGTACTGCATTTCTGTGTCTGCCCGTTTCAGCTTTCATTCCAACTCATTTAAAGACCCCAGTATCTATCTGAGCAGCCAACCTCCCTTCTTTCCAATCCTCTCTACAACGCTGTCAAGGCCAGTGTTAGCCTGAGTGAGCAAGCAGTATGATCTATTGCAGGGCCAGCTTTAGGCTGATTCCCTCGAATTGGGCCCCATGCCTAACAGGGCCCCACGCCCTAAAGAGGAGCACCTAACTTTTTAATTTTTACTCACTCAGCAGCAGTCCGGGTCTTCGGTGGCACGTCCTTCACTCACTCAGGGTCTTCAGCAGCATTTTGACAGCTGGTCCTTCAGTGCCACAGAAGACCCGGCAAGTGAAGGACCCGCCGCTTAAGTGCTGCCGAAGACCCGGACCACTGCTGGGTATTCAAACTGGGCCCTGCAATTCCTAAAGCTGGCCTGATCTGTTGGGTGGAGACCAACCAAATTGCTACTAAATATCCACATGCAGAAGTGAAATCACAGCAGTGTCAATGGATAGGAAATGATTCATGGCTCCATGCCCCATCCCAACCTCTAGGTCTCATAGGCACAGATGAATTGCCACACTGATTCAAACCCAAGGTCCATCTAGTCCAGCCTCCTGTCTCCAACAGTGACTAGCACCAGATACTTCAGAGGAAGGTACAAGAATCCCACAGCAGGCAGATGTGAGATAATCTGCCCACCCATGAACATATTATCCTGATTTCTTATAGATAGAAATTAGTTTAAGACTGGAAGCCTGAGATTTTAGCTCTCTTCCCAAACCTTTTAGTTAGTAATTAACTATTAATTCTAGATATTCTTGTTATCCCTATACATATCCAATCCCTCTTGAATCTTGCTGAATACTTGGCCTCAGCAGCCTCCCGTGGCAATGAGTTCCACAGTTTAATTATGCATTGTGTAAAAAAGGATTTTTCTCAGGGGGACTCACTGCAAAACAGTGGGAGACATGGCATGTTGCCACTACCTGCCTCTCCCCGCTTCCTTGGTGTTCCTAGTGGGAGGAAGCAGTTTTAGGTTGTGGCAAGAGGTTCCATAGGAGCCCCTCTAGTGGGGGGCTGTTGAGGACGTGCTGAATCAGTCATGTCCTCTCACCAGCTAGCACTGCCCACTCTGCGGGCTGTGCCAAATGCTGGCAGGGTCCAGGTGCAGAGAAGGTTGTTATACCACAAACTCCCTCCTAGCAGCCTTTCCAACATGGGCACACTGGAACAAGCTGCCAGAGACTCTGGAAAGCTGTGTCTGTAAAGCCAGCTAAAGTCTTATGCCATTTCAGGTGGAGTGGGAGGAGGGGAATATATTATAATCTCCCCTTCTCTCATTTCAAGCAGTTCCGGTAGCTATTCAAATGCTCACAGTTCACTGGCCAGTGACTAGGAAGCGAGCTCATGCCATCACATCCTAACATGGGAGATGCTGCTTGGACTCCAGACTCCATCTGATTTTAAATCAAGGGTCCAGGGCCTCACATACAAGTACCCATACTACCAAGCCATCTGGCATTTATGAATATCTTCAGTCCCTTATAGACCACTGCTACAAAATGTAACAGGGATGAAACCAGGAAGGCTATAGAAATGACCCTAAAGACCTATAGAGTTTAGTAGAGGAAGATATCTTTTCTAAAGGATATAGGCTTCTATTTGCAAAGGAGTCTAGGTAGGGTGACCAGATGTCCCAATTTTATAGTGACAGTCCCGATATTTGGGGCTTTGTCTTATATAGGCGCCTATTACTCCCCAACCCCACCCCAATTTTTCACACTTGCCCTCTGGTCACCCTAAGTGTAGGGGAGTTCAATGCCCTACTTCAATTGTATTTCAGTGGGATGCGGAGGCCTAACTCACCCAAGGTATGTCATCACCACAATGGTGTGACTGCAACTTAAGTAGGTATTTACCTATGAGGAAGCCAATTGCATCAGACTCAGTCTCCCAGCAACACACTGGACACAGCTAATCCTGGCAGGGGCTGCCAGACTGTGACCCAGTCATGATCCTGGCAATACCCAGGCTATCTTTGATCTAGCTAGCATGGCTTAAAAATAGCAGTGAAGAGGTGGCAGCATGGGATATAGTGTGGGCTAGCAACACAAGTACATACCCAGGGTTCCAGGTGGGCTTGTGTCACAGAGTCACCGGGCAATGCTCTGGAACTACTCCATACAAAGCCAGTCAGGACTCTGGGGTTACAGGCATCCTCTCTGTGAGCATACTGTCTCCAGGGCAAGAAACTTACACCGCTTCAAACTTCCTGGGCCTGACCTCGGAGCATTCAGCATCCCCTTCCATACCATGCACTTCCCACAGCGAGTCTGCACAGGCAGGGCTCCTGGGGAAACCAGAGGGCCCTGCATGGCAACGTGACTCTCAGCCAGCCAGTAAAACAGAAGGTTTATTAGATGACAGGAACATGGTCTAAAACAGAGCTTGTAGGTACAGAGAACAGGATCCCTCATTCAGGTCCACCTTGTAGGGGGAGAGGGGGCTAGGGAGCCCAGAACCCAGATCTGGGCCTCCTTCCATTTCCCCAGCCAGCTCTAAACTGAAGCCCCCTCCAGCCCATCCTCTGGCCTTTGTCTCTTTCCTGGGGCTAGGAGGCCACTTGATCTTTGTTCCCAACACCTTCAGTTGGCACCTTTGCAGAGGAGGATCCCAGGCCATCAGTTGCCAGGAGACAGGATGTCAGCCATTCTCTGTGCAGATAGCATCACACTGGCCCTCAAGGGTTCTGCAACAATCACACACCCTTATCCCACCACCTATATACTTAAGAAAGGCATAGGGAAACTAGTATCAGGGGTAGTATCATAGAGGAAATTGAGGCACCCACACAGTATTCAGAGAAAACATTAAGAACATTCCTGCTTTGTCTCAGCTTGTATGGCCCACACTGGGGTCCATGCTGCTTCATCATCATTGCCACTTCTAGCTAAATTAAAGCTAGCACAGGTATGCCTACCTGAGTTGCAATCACACCTCTAATTGTAGTGTGGACATAGCTTTAGGCTCTTCTGGAAATCCCAGGCATAATTTCCTATTCAATTCTAGAAGATGCTTCAAAAAACCTATAGGGAGTTTACCATATTCTGTTGCTTACTACATGACTTCTCTCAAAAGAGCTGGAATTTCACCAGCATCCCATAATTTCAGCAACAATAAAGCACCAGTAAAAGAATCCCAGTCAATTTCACCTGTTCTACACAAAAAGGCGGAGGAAACCGCAGGCATTAGACAAAGTGCAGCACGCTTTGTCCCCCTGGTGCTCTGTGCATAGCTGCAAGACAGGATCAATTTTGCAAAGCTGGACACTGCTATGACATTCTGCCAGGTTTTCAAAAGCAAAGTTAACCCTAAGATTGAGAGTCCCCATTTTCCTGCCATTTCCGGGGGTGGCAAAGGGCCAGGTTTTCTCAAAAAGCCCTATCTGTGGGCGACAAGAAAGGTACACGGTCAAACTGGGAGTGGCCTGATCCAAAAGGCCCAAAGAGGTGAGGTGCGCAGCTCCTATGGAGAGTCAATGGGACAGGTACCTAACTCTCTTAGGCAGTTCAGAAAATCATACCCACTCTCTGCTCACAAATGATGTGCACGCAAACTGTGAGGGCAAGTTCCCAGGCTGGGTTGAGGTTTCTTCCTCTCCCTCCCTTCCAAGTATTTGTTTGTCTAACAGTCTGGGCAATGCCAGAGTATGAAGGGTAGGAACTACCTGAAAAACAAGTTAAAAAAGAAACATCAACAAGCAAGAAATTTGGTGCTGTTTTGGGATAGAGTAGTGTATTGGCCGGTGGGCCTAAAAGTCACAATCCAGGGTGTTGACAGGGCAGCAAAGAAGGAAGATGGGGACAAATCTGTTATCGGTGTCTCCAGAGCTAAAACAAACAGCCTTCAAGAGGGTGAGCTGCGCAAACAAATCCAGTCAGCAACCTCCTCTCATCTGAGACGCCCGAAGCCAAGACTGGGAGAGCAGAGCAGTGCTGGAAAGGGGAAATCATGGCCCCTGTCCAGAGCAAAACAAAGAAGTGAGAGGGCCTCAGGCTGGGTCATGCCTTGTGAAAATGACAACAACATATTTTAAGCTAAACAGAAGAAAGAAAAAAACAGAACAAGAAAAAGTCAGCTGTCTCTTCACACAAAACACACAATAGCATGGGAGAGGGGGCAGGAGGCTTTCATATTTAGTGGTGTTTTGGGGTGTCACCTCCGGCATGCCCCCCAAATATAAACGTGGGACTCACCAGGGTGGGAGCAAGGTTAAATGTTTGCAGCAAAGCTCCAAACCACATAAAACTCACCCGCTCTTGGGGTCTTGCTACAGAATCAAATTTCAGGGCTGTGAATGGGCTGAGATTCGACTTGTTCTTGACAAGACCATGGTTCAGAGTCTGGACACCTGGGACAGGATGGGTTTTTTGAGGAAACATCTCCATCATAGAAGTCATACAGTTTAAGGTCAGAAGGGACCACCAGATCATCTAGTCCACGGTTCTCAAACTTCCTTGCACCAGGACCCTCTTCTGATGACAAAATTACTACACGCCCCCAGGATGGGGGACCGAAACCTGAGCCAGCCCAAGAGCTGCTGCCCCGGGCCAGAGGACGGTGGGCAAAGCTGAATTCCAAGGGCTTCAGCCCCAGGCAGGGGAGCTGAAGCTGAAGACCAAGCCCCATTGCCCAGGGCTAATGCCAGCCCTGGTGATCTCATTAAAATGGGGTCGTGACCCACTTTAGGGTCTCAACCCACAGTTTGAGAACCACTGCTCTAGTCTGACCTCCTCTGTATCACAGGGCACCAGCACGTCTCAGCACCCATACACTAAGCCCAACAGACATGAAACCAAAATATTACAAGCCACAGGAGACTAGACTATTACGTGCCACAGGCAGAGGGAATAGGAGGGACTGAGGTGCACCAGTGCCTGAGACTTCCACAATGGCAGGGAAATGATTCAGTGAGATATCC
The DNA here is from genome assembly GCF_007399415.2 of Gopherus evgoodei. Classification (NCBI taxonomy): domain Eukaryota; kingdom Metazoa; phylum Chordata; order Testudines; family Testudinidae; genus Gopherus; species Gopherus evgoodei. The sequence goes on along the minus strand of NC_044335.1, from coordinate 16,668,516 downwards.
CCAGATAATCCTGGCAAGTGACCCACACCCACACTGCAGAAGGCAGCAAAAATAAAAAAAAAAACCCCCAATCTGACCTGAGGGAAATACCATCTTGTGGTTTGCGTGCCAGTCTCGAGTTTCCATTAGGTTTGCTTTGAAATTTTGAATTCACCAGAAAATTGAACTTAAAGCAAATCTTAGGTGGCTGGAGGCAACAGGAGCGGAGGTGTGGTGGTGGGAAACCATAAGGACCATAGCGAATAGAAACATTTGCATGAACCAGAAAAAGGCAGTGAAAGCCCTAAGTTTCATAAAGCTTCATCCAGACTCTTCTGATGCTGCTGAAAGTTCAGTATTTACACTTCCCAGGAGAAAGATTTTCAAACAGACATGTTCAGAAAGTGGGTAACAGCACACACCATGTGCCTAATTAGCCATGTACATGAGCAACTGTGCACCCTGGTGCTCATTGCATCTGCACTTGCTGGCCTGCATTCGGGCCCAAGATATTGACAGGTATCTTAAAATAGGAGACAGAAGAATGTGTCCCCAGGTATTGGTAGTATTTAGAGTAGGAGATAGCCCAGAATGGCATTTGCAGCAGAGCAGTAAATACTAGAGGCTCAGTGATGGCTCCAGGAGCTGGAGCCATGCTCAGGAAGGAGGAGGTACCACATTCCCCAAGCAGTGGCAGCTGGAGGTGTTTTCCCTGCATAATGAGCAGTGATAATTCCTCCAGGGATGCTGGAGGGAACCAGCTTAACTGTTCCAGATACAACATCTGTGTAACAGGCACAGATTGGGTTCCCTCTAGGGAAGTCTCCCAGCAGTATTGGTGCATGAGGGGGTGGGTAGGTCATGGCTCTGGCTACGTTGTGCTAGCATGGTGCCCAAAGGAATGGACATCACCACCTAAAAAAGGATGCTGAAAGGTTCCTTAAACATATTATTGTCTGAATAAAACAATAGGATGTCTTGCTGGGTGATACCACTAGTGGGTTTGTGATATACACATGGGTTGCATCTGGCTGAGCAATGGTGGGTATGTACCATTCTCCCAGCTCTAGCTGTGATTGTGGTTACAAGGGCTTGGGATCATTCCTGCCCCTTGCTGTGGCTGCTTTTCCTTCTTATGCCCCCCATTGTCTGATTGAAAATAAAATGCCACACAGTGCCCATGAGTTTCTGGTTCCAAAACAAGGGGCAAATTCTGGGCTACGATGAGGAAGTCAGCAGCATCTCTCTTGATTCACAGCAGTACCTCCAAGACCAGGTTCTTGGCAGTTTTGTTCCTCCTGCCCAATAAACTCCTGCACTCTCAGCACCATCCCAAGTGGCTATGTAAACCCAACCAAGCACAATGGGACTGTTCCTGCTCCTGTAGTGGTGAGTGCAAATGGCCATTGACCCTTAGCTCCCCAATCCACCACGAGGCATGAGGTTCAGGCATGCAAAGGGAAATGCCATAGGTGTGTAGCCATGCCGAGGAACTTCCCTCCTTCTCCTTTCCATTAGCTGTACTGCCTCATGACCTTTCATGGTTGCAGGCCAGGAGAGAGGCCAAGCAAGCTCGGCTGCAGTCAGACCTATGTGCACCCCACTTAAAGGACTAATTGCGCTGTTGCAGCTGAGATCACAGCTCTTGCTGTGTACGCTGGCACTGCAACAGTGCAGAGGGGACAGGGTGGCAGAGCACGTGGCTCTTAGCCTTGCTCACTAAAGAATAAGCACAAAGGCTGTGTGCACATTGTTGCACCATTGCGTGGACTTTGTGTGTTGTGTGTGTTTCATGTGTGCTAAGGGATTGCAACAACACAGGCAACATCAAAACCTGCTTGTATGGATGAGGCTCAGATGCACCAATGTAGCTTCCCCCCTCGCCCCCAAACACACCAAGATTAGGCCTTGTCTTTGGTAAAAATCCATGAGGTCTTAGTCATTAGCTGAGTGACTCTGCAGAGCAGCATTCAGTAATTCCAGGGGGGCTCAGGTTCTGTTTCCTAGGTCACGTCCAAGTCAATTTCTTCTTTGAGTCACTGCTGCAGCGGATTATTGCCACTCACTGCTACGTAAGATTTCGCTTACACAACCCCAGCATTAGGAAGTGGTTGAATCATGGGGACTGTATGACACTGGTCTCAGCTGTCCATATAGATATCACATGCACCTCACAGGCATCTGATGGGTGGTGAGAGTTGGGAGAGAATTACACCCACTTTCCTTGTAATGGTCTCACACCTTCCCCTCCCCACAGTTTGTGGTTTCAGAGTTAGCTACCAACCACAGGCAAGTCATATATTTGCATCCATCTCTGCGAGCAACTGGACTGAGACCACAAACTCAGTCACGCTAGTCACTAAACTGTTGCCTGATGCTACACACTATTTGTTCCTATTGACGTTGATCAGACTGGAACCATCAAACTACAGCAGAAGGGAAAAGCTCCATAACCTATCATCAGTTAGTCTTGATTGGGGCTTGCCTTGAGTCCAAGTAATGCAAGCAACAGCCTGTGGCTTTGAGAACCCATTATGGACTGTAACGCTCAGACTGGCCTGATCTATCTCCCAGGAGATAGTATTGAGGCCCAGAGCTTGATAGGATTCAAGGATTGGACAAATATATACAAGTAATGGGTACATCTCTGATGACAGTAGAGAGGATTTAAAATGTATAAGAGCTTTAAACTCTTCTGCTTCAGGGCACAGCTCGAGAGCTAGGAAGAAACTTCCCTTATAGGCAGGTAAGTCCCATTATGGGGTTTCTTGAACATTCCCCAGAAGCATCTAGTATTGGCCACTTTTCGATATGCGGTCCAGTCCCATATGGCAATTGCTGGTCACATGTTCCACTCTTGCCTGAGATGCTGAAAACTGTAGGCCCGGCTCGGTGCACAATCCAGCCCCTCCAATTGTTTAATAAGGTTTTTTTTTAAAATTGCTGGAATATTTTGAAGTGATATCAGTATAATATAATCTAACACAAAGGCCAACTCTTCAGCTGGTGTAATCCGTGGGCTTCAACACGGAAGCCAGCTGAGGATCAGTCTAGGAGATTCACATATTTTAAATCATGTTGTGGAATTCAAAGTCAACTTATTTTTAAAAAAACTTTGGCAAACCATGACTGAGTCCATAATATGCTCTGATAGCTTTTAAGTATTCTGAAAGGCAGAAATCCTCCATCAGAATTCGCTAGGTATCAACCTCCTGCCTGAATCTGCTGGAATCACTGATCAGCCAATGACAGCTTGCTCTGCTGGGTAATGCCTCCTGTTTATGTCACTGGTTTAGCACATTGCCCCTTGTGACCCCGCTAGGAAAGTTGTGTGTGTGGAGAACATATAGAACTGGACTGAACTGGAGTTCGTTCCTTCCTGCCCATGCAGTTGAACTGAGCTTCTTAATAAAGATTCTCTAGTCTCCCCCTCAGGAATTTTTAATAGCACTTTACACAGGCCTACAAGCAGTTTGAAATAAGATCTACTTCCCTGGCTTAACGGCAAGAACGCTTTGACATTCAGGGTGTCCTGGGGTGACCTGAGATTTCAGACACCCCATTCCTCCGCTGCCATGGCCCCAGGAGCACTGCGGGAATTACACTCAGCCACAGGAGAAGAGACTTTTTTCCAAATTAATTTTCCGGGTAACTTCAATCCTCAGAAACTGGGAGGCCCACTGAATTTTTGTGGGGCAGGCAAGCACAGCGTGCTCAAGAGTAGTGCGAACTTCCACTCAATGCAATTCAATCCAGCCCTACAGCAGCCCTTGCTCTCCCAGTCCTGGGCTCCTCATGCACAGCTTAGCTACCTCAGTGTCCTGCTATTTCAGCCCCTCCCCAGCCCCAGCTGTGGATCCTCAGCCCAGGCTGCCACACAGCTTTGACAATGGCAGTCTTGACCTACCCCTCTCCTTGCTGTTCCAGTCCAGGACTCCACCAGCAGAGCCCTGCCAGTCCAGGTCTACACTGCAGCACCCCCTTGTGTGCCAATCCCAGGATGTGCAGGCCAGTTGTTTGCATCCAAGGAGTGGAGGGGGAGGGAGCAGAGACAAGGACAAACCCACTACTCTCAAGTTTACTTGTGGCCTATGGAGGATTTCAGCTAAAGTCACCACATGAGCTCTGCTGGGCCTGTGCAGTAACTGGGCAGCAGTGAAGGAGTTAAAGCAGGCGCTGTGCCTATGTCAGAAGTTGTTTGGTGAGAGCAGAGAAACATTGCAGAACTGGCTTTACTGCTGTGCAGCTCCACCCCAGGCAGCGTGTCAGCACGGAGCCTACTCTGTGGACGCCAATGACAAGCTCGTTCACACACAGGAAAAGCCCAGCCGCAGTGCAGTGCGCAGAACCGCGCAGTGGTCTTTTGAGGGGATTTCCCTCGCCGGAGCACTACTCAGCTTCTTGTAACCAGAAACACATGACTCTGACTGTTCAAGCTCCTTACTGTTACTGCAATTAAGTCTGTTGGTAACTGAAACTGCATCACATAATTAAAGCTGTACGAGTAACTCCCTGTAATCTGATCCCGGGGCCTGGCCAACTCTGGAAGCTTTAGTTTTTTCGAGCTGCTGCCACACTGTTTCCAGTGAGAGATGTGCAGGGAAATATCCCACCTTCATCAGACCCAGCAAGGCCAGCCCAGGAACAAACCAGGCAGCTCAGACTCACTGGCACTGGTTGGGGAGTGGAAGGGAAGAGATGTCATTGGAGTCTGTCTCCCCCTGCCCCAGAAATGCGCCCACCACCCTGAGAATGGAGCCGAAGGTCAGCAGTGGACTAGAGCTCTTTCCCCCACCAGGCTGAACATTGGAGTGGCGGGAGAGGGAAGCACGCATCACCAGAGTAACCACAAGGAAAGAGGCAGCCCAGGGAGGAGATCCAAGTTTTGAACTTAGTGAGATCTGCAGCCTTACAAGCCCTGTTGTTGCTGTCTTTCCACTGGCTCTTGAATAGGAGACTCTGTTACACCACAGACAGCACAGCAAAGTATGAGGGCCCACGCTCTACCACAGCTCTTCTGTCCTGGTATTGTGTAGGTAGCACTGCTTCTAATTTCAGAGATTAACCCCAAATCAGAGTGCAAAACTCTCTGTGGAGTTCAGTAGTTCAAGCACACAGACCAACATAGATACCCCCTCCAAATGCACATATGCGCAGCTGCTTGCATCGGAGACGAACTGTGCATGCTGATATGGAGGCGGGGGATGGACAACCCTGGAATAGCTCAAGTGTCACACACACACCCCGCAGTCTCTGCCTCCCAGAAAGCAGCAGCCCTTCCCTGCAGCTTCCAGCTGTTCCTTATGCCTCTGCTTCTCCCTGCCCAAAGCAGCTCCCTGTTGCACCATGTGATTGAGCAATCTGGTGCATGTGACCTAGGGTGACCAGATGTCCCCATTTTAGGGACAGTCCCGATTTTTGGGTCTTTTTCTTATATAAGCTCCTATTACCCCCCACCCCTGTTCACATTTGCTGTCTGGTCACCCTAATGTGACCCCACCTGCCCCCTTCCCTGACACGTGTCGCCTTTGGCTTGCATACCTCATACCGTCATAGACACACAAACAGTCATTTGCAAACAACATACACACCACAGCCACTCTCACCACACATTTGCTCACAAGTAACTCTCATACATATATATGCACAGTCATTACTTTCACACACTCATACATACACCCAGCCACTCAAGCACTGGCTCAGATGCAAAAGCCACTCACATGCACCACCAAGCTAGATTTTCATTTCTGCCCCAAAATGCTAGTGACACATGAGTCTTGGTTTCCACACTCATGCAGACTGAACCTCACCATCCCCCCACCTGAATCACTTTTGGTGTGGGAACCTGAAGATCTACATTTGCTTTCACTTTTGCATTCAATTGACCTACATTGCAAGCTGGCACTCTGTGCTGCATAGCTTTTCCCAGCTGCTTTGAGTCCCGACTTTCAAAAACAAAACAGTGTCTTAACACTTGTAATATCCCCGCTGATCTGGCATGTATGGCCTTGTACAGTAAATACCTTCAACAGCAACCTGCTGCTCTCATTGAGTGCGTCACTCACATCCAGCCCTGGAATGGCTTAGAGCTCGGAGGTGTCACAGAAACTTTATTCCAATATTTTGCACAACTTCTCCCTGTGGCTTTGCTTTGAGTGTGCTTGCTGCTCTTTGTATTTGTTTTTCCACGAACAAAGTTTTGATAGTGGAAAGGAAATTTTGGGCCTGAGATTTGTTTCAACACAAAACAAATGGATGAAACAAAAAATTATTTTTGTGCAGAAGTGGAAATCATTTAAGGTTAGATCATCAAATCAGTGAACCCGAAACAATACAATATGCTATAGATGACCAGTCACACTGCTGAATTATTGAATATCCAATATTCAGGGTACTCAAGATGATGGGTTCACAGGTGATCCAGAGAGGCCGAAATCCATTCATTGAGTCATCCTGAATAGGGAACTGTAGCAATGTGACAACTCACTGGCACAGTGCCTCCTGCTGGTCATCCAGGGAATTAGTGTTTCCAGCCTTTGGAGCACCCTTTGCAGCTGGTGTCTTACCTGCCACTGGCCTTGTGTCCCTCCCAGACCCCAGTGCCCCTCTATCTTGGGGGTGCTGCCCTCTGGCAGTACCCCTGCAAATCTGGGTCTCCCCTCCCAGGGGAACCCCCAACCCTCTATCCTCACCTCACCGCAGTCTATGGTTACCGCCAGTCACCATCTAGGCCCCGCTCACTGGGGCAACTGTAGTGTACAAGCCATTCATCATTGACAAAAGGCGGGTTTAGACCTGCTGCCTTGGCCTAACCCCTGGGGTTGCAGCCTCTGCAACCCTCATACCTGGTTTAGCCTTGCACAGAGTCTGCCAAGTTGCCAGGCAGGAGCTCCCCAGCTCCTCTCACTTTTCCCCAGCCCTGCTCTGTGCCTGCACCCTCAGCTCCCAGGCAGCTAAGTCCTTCACCCTCTGAAGCTGAATGGGAAATGTCTTTTCCTTTTGGCTACACTGCCCTTCTTATAAGGGCCAGCTGGGCCCTGATTGCAATGGCTACAGGTGTGGCTACTTTCCCAATCAGCCCAGCTTTTCCCCTGCCAGAGCCCTCTCCTAGGGCTGTTTTAAGCCCTTCAGGGCCAGAGCGGGGTAACCACCCGGCTATGGGAAACTAATTAGTGAAAAATTGGGTGAGGTAGTTTGACAGGTGGCAGAGCCTGCGTAGGAGCACTGTGAGATTCCACAATCCAGCTCAGTTTGTAAAGAGGAAAAAGGGTTAAAGCACCTAACAAATTGTTTGTTGTGGATTGTTTACCTAACCCTAGCATGGTTAATGAGCAATGAAAAATTAGTCCGATTTTCAGGAGTGCTTCCCAAATCAGACTGACGTATATTGACTCCTAGACTGAAGGCAATCGTACACAGCAACTGTAAAGAGGCACATTTTCAAATGTTCACATGCATCTTATGTGGGCAACACCTCACATTGTATTTCGCTTGCACATAAAAATGTAGGCCCAAGTTTTCAGAACTATATGCATATATTTGTGCATCTAATTTGCATATGCCAATTACTGCAGTTCATGTACAAATCGAGTAATGGTGTGCACTTGCATGACTAGTAATTTGCATTCAGTCTCATCACGGGCATAAACTCCGTCAATTTTCAGAAGGGCAGTGTGCTCTCTCTGTTTTCGGAGGCCATGCTTATAGCCGCAAAAATGGCTTTGGACCCAGTCTCCCAGACATGGTGTCGTCCTGAGGTCCTGCTCCCAGCAGGCCCCCGCTCCTCCAACCCAAGTCATTTTGGTGGGCTATTACTAGATTGCAAGCAAAACTGGGAAGCAGTGTAAACAAATGTCTAAACCCTTGTGTATGCACTATGCTGAAAATATAGGCCTGGATTGTGTGCGCAAATGTGGGCTTTGCATGTACAAAAAATTGTAGACACAAATGTAGAGTCTGGATGGTGGCTGCTTTAAAAATACTGACCCACAACATTTACTAAATAGGGCCTAATTTTGCAAAATACAGCTTCACCTTCTGTCTGGTAAAATTATTTCAAAGGTAGATGACATTATTTTTACTCTCTAGGGAAATATCTCACAATCATGCATGTTAATTCCCATCTCCAGCTAATAAGCACACACATATTAAGAGGCAAATGCCTAAAGACTGAATAGGAAATATAGCAAAGAGCTTTCTGTACTTTTCATTTGTATCCATGATTGTTTAGTTTTGCCTGACTTTGAAACTGACTCCCAATGTTATGTTTAAGGAGGCCAAAATGAGAAGACCACCTGTTTCACCAGATAGCCTGATCCTCCAAAGACCGCTGAGGAAAAGCTCCCCTCTTTTAACTGTTATGGTTGATCCATGTACATCCTACTATTAAGCAATCATGTTCATAATACTACTACCACCTTTGTCCTTCTCTAGTGCCTCCCATATGAAAATCACAAATCTTAATTATGCTTCAAAACACCTCTGCAAAACTAACAAGAACAGTATAAACAACAAGGAGTACCTGTGGCACCTTAGAGACTAACAAATGTATTTGGGCATAAGCTTTCGTGGGCTAAAACCACTTCATCAGATGCATGGAGCAGGGCCGCCTGGGGCGGGGAGGGGCAAGTGGGGCAATTTGCCCCAGGCCCTGGACCCACAGGGGCCACCACAGAATATAGTATTCTATAGTATTACAACTTTTTTTTTATGGAAGGGCCACCCCGAAATTGCTTTGCCCCAGGCCCCCTCAATCCTCTGGGCAGCCCTGGCAAGAGTGGAAAATACAGTAGGCAGGTATAAATACACAGTACATGAAAGATGAGAGGTGCCTTACCAAGTAGGGGGTCAGGCTAATGAGACAATTCAATTAAAGTGGAAGGGGGCTATTCTAAACAGTAGAATACCAAGGGAGGGAAAAATCACATTTGTATGGTAATGAGGTCAATGTAATCAGGGCCCATTCAAACAGTTGACAAGGAGTGAGTAACAGTAGGGGGAAATAGTATGGGGAAAGTACATTTTTGTAGTGACCCGTCACTCCCAGTCTTTTATTCAGACCTACTTTGATTGTGTCCAGTTTTCAAATTAATTCCAGTTCCGCAGTTTCTCACTGGAGTCTGTTTCTGAAGTTTTTTTGTTGAAGAATTGCCACTTTTAAGTCTGTTATTGAGTGTCCAGGGAGACTGAAGGTGTCTCCGACTGGTTTTTTTAACGTTATATTCAGCGGTTGGCAAAACTATGGCATGCATGCCAAAGGTGGCACACGAGCCAATTTTTAATAGCATACTGCTGCCAGCTGAGATCCTGGCTGCTGGTCCCACTAGAGCTGCTGCTCGCCTGGGTGAAAGAAACCCCAGGCCAGCAGCAGGCAGAGCAGGGCCAGTGGCCGGGACCCCAGGCCGGCAGTGGGCTGAGTGGGGCCGGTGACCAGGACCCCAGAGCAGCTGCGGGCTGAGCGGCTCAGCCCACTGCCGGTCTGGGGTCCACGGCTACCGGCCTCACTCAGCCAGCTGCTCTCCAACAGGGAGTTCCTCCAGGAAGGGTAAGCAGCCACCAGCCAGAGATTCTTACCCATGGGGCACCGGAAAGGCACCTCGGTGATCTTGGATGTGAGTTCCAAGCCCCTGCCCACAGGCTCAGGGAGCACTGGGGAGACTGGGCTCTGGGAAGCAGGTGCATTAGGGCTCCCAGATGCTGCATGAGTGGCTTGTGTGACTCTCTCCTGGCCCCTGGACATTAAAAAGAGGAGCCTGGACTGGTGCAAGGCACCGCGAGTCGCAACTGGCCCCCGTCTTTGCATGGCCCCGCTGCCGCCTCATGCTCCACACTCTCCTTCCCCTTCTCTGGCACTGCATCAGCCCAGGAGGGGGCTGTGCCCCAGCGCCCCTGAACCAGCTGGGCAGCGGTGGGGCTAGAAGGGTTTTGCAGCCTCTGGAAAGAGCAGGTGGAAACAGGGAGGCTCTTGCTGTGCCTGTGCATCCTAACACAGTGGCACTTCAGTTTGGGCGAGAGTGGACCCCTCGTCTGGGCAGCTTTCAGCCCCAGTAGAGTTCAGATTTACAATGTGCAAACTGCAGAGTGATCTGGGTAGGTCTTGCATCACAGCGGATCTGCAATCTCAAAGGGGAAGGCAGTGGGGAGTGCAGTGGGCCCCTAGAAGCAGCCATATGAGTTTTTTGGGCAGCAGGGACCTGGGTCTTCAGGGCTGCTTCTGAGAGCTCCAATCCCTGCTGTGTCAGTTTCATGTCAGGAGTTGCAGCTGAGCTGCTTCTCTGAGCCACTGGCATCACCGAAAGGGAGAAGCTGGGCACTGTGTCAATAAGAGTAATCGGTGCACAGGTTCATTTGAAAGAACCTCCTAATGCTCCTTTTTGTGGTAGCAGTGTCCCCCTTTCACCGCCGCCCTGTTGCTGGTACAGTACTGCTTTTCCTCTTAAATGCACAAGCTACCGTCTTCTGAACTTGAAAAGTATCTGGGGTGTTTGCGTGGATCAATATTGCAGGGAGAGATGGAAGCCAGAAAGGGCAAAATCTATAGGGACCGTCCATTTAGATCAACTGTAGGCAACCCATGGCCTGCGTGCCAAAAACAGCATGCGAGCTGATTTTCAGTGGCACTTGCACTGCCTGGGTCCTGGCCACCGGTCCGGGGGGCTCTGCATTTTAATTTAATTTTAAATGAAGCTTCTTAAACACTTTTAAAACCTTATTTACTTTACATACAACAATAGTTTAGTTATATATTATAGACTTATAGAAAGAGACCTTCTAAAACCGTTAAAATGCGTTACTGGCATGCAAAACCTTAAACTAGAGTGAATGAATGAAGACTCAGCACACCACTTCTGAAAGGTTGCCGACCCCTGTTATAATTCTTGATGTCTGATTTGTGTCCATTTATTCTTTTGCACAGAGACTGTCTGATTTGGCCAATGTACATGGCAGAGGGGCACTGGTGGCACATGATGGCATATATCGCATTGGTAAATGTGCAGGTGTAAAAGCCCCTGATGGTGTGGCTGATGTGGTTAGGTCCTATGATGGTGTCCCTTGAATAGATATGCGGACAAAGTTGGCAACGGGGTTTGTTGCAGGGATAGGTTCCTGGGTCAGTGTTTTTGTTGTATGGTGTTTAGTTGCTGGTGAGTATTTGCTTCAGGCTGGGGAGCTGTCTGTAAGCGACGACTGTCCTGGTCTCCAAAGGTCTGAGAGAGTGAGGGATCATCCTTCAGGATAGGTTGTAGATCCTTGATGATGCTCTGGAGAGGTTTTAGTTGGGGGCTGAGATGATGGCTAGTGGCATTCTGTATTTTCTTTGTTGGGCCTGTCCTGTAGTAAATGACTTCTGGGTACCCTTCTGGCTCTGTCAATCTGTTTCTTCACTTCACGAGAGTTTTAAGAATGCTTGATAGAGATCTGTAGGTGCTTGTCTCTGTCTGAGGGATTGGAGCAAATGCGGTTGTATCTTAGAGCTTGGAAGTAGACAATAGATCGTGTGATGTGGTCTGGATGAAAGCTGGAGGCATGTAGGTAAGTATAGCAGTCAGTTGGTTTCCGGTATAGGGTGGTGTTTATGTGACTATTGCTTATTTGCACTGTAGTGTCTAGGAAGTGGATCTCTTGTGTGGACTGGTCCAGGCTGAGGTTGATGGTGGGGTGGAAATTGTTGAAATCCTAGTGGAATTCCTCAAGGGCCTCTTTCCCATGGGTCCAGGTGATGAAGATGTCATCAATGTAGCACAAGTAGAGGTAGGGGCATTAGGGGATGAGAGCTGAGGAAGCTTTGTTCTAAGTCAGCCGTAAAAATGTTGGCATGCTGCTTACAAATGGTGAAACTGAGGCACAGAGAGCTGGGAATAGAATGCTGGCTGTTAGTCTTGTGCTATAAACTACTAGACTATGATTTACCCCTTGATACTCTTGTGGAAATTTGTGTAACGATGGGGTGAGGCTGCTGTTTGCAGGATAATTATATAATTTCCTTTTATAAAATACCGGAACAAAGTATTTGCCATTCTCATCTGGGTCAAACCATGGGTCTGTCAAGTCTGATATCTTGCTTCCTGCAGTGACCCACACCTGCCACTTCAAATGCCCCCTCAGTAATGCACCTCTGTCATTGTGCAACCTGTACACTGGGGGAAAATAATTCTGTCTAAGATGGGCAGATGAACTCTTTGCACTCTGCAACATGAGGTTTGATTGCCCTGTTCATCATCTTATCTTCTATGGCTACATGTTACTAATGGTCTAAAAATTAGCCAAGACTTCTGCAAAAATCCAGCCCTGGGTCGTATGTTTGATCAGTCACATCGCAATGCTGGCGCCGGACACATTCAGAACAGCCTGCACTTCATGTATTGTGAAAACAGGCACTTGGCCAGGGTTCTCAAACTCGGGGTCGCGAGGTTATTACATGGAGGTTGCAAGCTGTCAACCTCCAACCCCAAACTCCACTTTGCCTCCAGCATTTTTAATGGTGTTAAATAATATAAAAGTGTTTTTAATTATAAAGTGAGGGGGGGTCGCACTCAGAGGTTTGTTTATGTGCAAGGGATCACCAATACAAAACTTTGAGAGCCACTGCACTATGGTAACACAAATTAATAAATCATAATAATTGTGCCTGTGCAGCCATGGGCTAAGTGGGAATGTTATAGATTGTCCAGCCACAGCAATGGAATCAGCTTTTTGGAGCTCAAACCTGCAACATCTGAGTACTCCTGTGAGGGGCTGAGTGCTGTCAACATCCAGCCACTTAATGGGAGTTGAAGGTGCCCTATGTTGCAGGGCATTTGCTCAGCAGCTGATGAAGTTGATTTCAGGCCATGCCCCTTTCAGAAAACACACACACGCACACACACTCAGCTCAAGCAAGACATCCCAGTCTGCTCCATGAATGACAGGGGTGCTCCTTCAGGCCTGGAGATCACATCTGTCAATGACAATTAGATACCCAAGGAGGCTCATAAATGCCCACTAAATGGAGGAGAATTGCTGTATTTAAAAGACTTGAGGAAACATCTAGAAAAGTGACAATGACGTTTGTCATTTTTCGTCTCGATGTCAGCCCTGCAGTCCTATCGAGGCTGACCAGATAGCAAGTGTGAAAAATCGGGAGGGGAGTGGGGGGTAATAGGTGCCTATATAAGGAAAAGCCTCAAATATTGGGACTGTTCCTATAAAATTGGGACATCTGGTCACCCTAGTCCTATCCCCAAAATGTTGAGCAAGTCCACTTTAAACCTCAATGTGGTACATCATAAATTAGTGAAGGGATGGCACATTTTGGGCCTGATATTCATAGTGCTTAGGGTGCTTAAAAGTATGTGCCAAAAATATGATGATGACTGTATATCGAGTCACTGAATACCCAAATGCATTTATTTATCCATTCACAATCACAACTGCAGCATTGAGCACAAATTCTGTGTGAAAATTGGATGGACATTTTGCACATCCAATTGCAGGCATACAGGCAGATTTCCAGAAACATGCCTGCATTTGGTAGACAACAAGTTTACCCCATGATGGCTGTTCAGTGCACATATGACAAGTGTTGGCTGATCTCCATCCATTCCCTAGGGGATGAGTATCACACATCACTACATCCACCAGCTCAGCTGGCAATAACTGGCTTCCTGCTGACAGCAGAGATCAAAGATTAGGGACCTGATCTAGTGCCCACTGAAGTCAATGGAAATATCACAGCGGGCAATGGATCAAGATCTTTCCCTTACACTAAATTCAGGCCATCTTTGATGCAATGGGAATAAAGATTTAGAGGGGGCTCTGCCTGCCTCTTTATCTCCTGCCATTGTTCAACATGAACTTAATTATTACTTTATTAGACTCATTTAAAAAAATAGTAGCCGCACCTGGGTTGAGAAACTGGCCTTTGGAATTGCCCCTGGGCTGCTGGGTAAGGCACTCAAGATGCATCTTGAGACTGCCTCACTCGAGACACAGATACAGTCATTAGCCCCGTGGTAGATGACTGCAAGCTCTTTGTGACAGAGACACGCAGTGCAGCAGGTGCATCCAATGAGGGGAAAGGGCAGGGCCTGTGCAGCCTGGGCTGGGCGTTGCCTTCTCCTCAATGTCTTCCTGTTACCAAAGGGGCTTCACTTCTCCTTTCCTTCTCACGGCATGTAGCTAACAGGAAAGCTGCTTCCATCCTGAGCCCGGGCACTGTGATCTCTCGGCACACACATTGGTTGCACAAGCTGCAAAGAGAGTCTCCTGTCACTTACTTGGATACCTTAGTCCACCCCGCCCCCAGATCTCACTGCCCAGCCTGTTCCTTCCTCCTCTCCATTCCCCTGCTGTTGTGCAAGAAGCAGCATTGTAGACACAAAAAGTGAATGGTGCAAGTGTTTGCAAGGGATCTTCAGAGAGGGAGGGATCTGATGTTCCCCCCGTATATGGGGGTCATTTACGGGAGTTGCTGTCAACCAGAGAGGCAGTTTCTAAATGCAGCATCATATGTCCCCAGCTGCTGCCTCTTACTTAATCTCTGCTTCCTCAAATAGTGCCTGGTATTGGGTAAGAGCTTTTCTGGAGGTGACAGAAGCAGGGAAAAGGTGCAGAACAACACACTTGCCATTTCTTTAATGAAGAAAATGGAAAGTTTTAATTTATTCAGATGGGCAGAAACAGAACCATTTACCCGATTTCTCTGCCACCCCTGGAAACTGAGGAAGGGGTGAGGGGAGGAAGGGGGTTCTGATACATGCAATCAGGATCCATCAAAACTATCTCTGGTCTGGATTTTGCAAACCTTCAATCCAGTCTGCATACAGAACCAGAGGTGAGCCAAGTTTTCACATATGCCTACGGTGGTTAGCTCTCCACCAGCAATAATTGGTTTCTGTGGAGAGTTTATAAAATGGAACCACAGAATAGCTGTAGTCTGATGAAGCTGGTGGGAAAAACCCATTTGTCTCTCTCTATGTATGGGGTTTGAGCTCTAAGGCTTGGCAGGAGATTTGAAACAGGCTTTGGGAGCAAAGGCAAGAAGATTCTTCACTGACTCCTACTCATTATTCTTTGTATTCCAGTAGCACTTGGGGCTCCAATCAGTGATCAAAGCCCCCATTGTGGTAGGCAATGTGCAGGGCAAGTGCTCCAGAGGGCTTACAGTCTGGGGCCCTGATCCTACAAAGATTTAAGCACATGCTTAATCTTAAGCATGCTATGTCAATGGGATTATTCATAGAGGTCAAGTTAACCATATGCATAAATATTTCACAGAATATCAGGGTTGGAGGGGACCTTAGAAGGTCATCTAGTCCCACCCCCTGCTCAAAGCAGGACCAATCCCCAGACAAAATTTTACCCCAGTTCCCTAAATGGCCTCCTCAAGGATTGAGCTCACAACCTTGGGTTTAAGAGGCCAGTACTCAAACCACCAAGCTATCCCTCCCCCATGTTTGTGAACTCAGCACCTCAAATATTTATTACTTCAAAACCATTGGTACTAAGTAGGCTCCAATCCTACAGTAGTGTATGTGCACAGTCTACCTGTGGGAGAAGTTCTATTGGTTTTCAAGGACTTCTCCCATGCATAAAGTTAAGAACAGGAGTACCTGTTTGCAGGATCAGGGCATATATATATCATAAATGTTCTAGAGTAAATAGCTACATATATGCTGATTTTCTCCATATCACCATTTTATAGTAGCACCTAGAAGCCCCAATCTAATTCCTGCTTTGTTGGGCCAAGTGCTATACAACCAGAAAGAGTTCCTGCTCTAAAGGGCTCACAATCTAAACAGATTAAACAAGTAAAGGCAGGGGAAACAGAGGCACAAAATCAGACTGAGTTACCTATGGTCATGCAGCAGCTTGCTGGAAGCAGCAGCGGCTCCAGGCACCAGTGCTCCAAGTGCGTGCCTGGGGCTGCAAGCTGTGGAGGGCACCCTGCTGGTCCCTGTGAGGGCGGCCGTCAGGCAACCTTCGGTGGCTTGTCTGCGGGAGGTCCCTGGTCCTGCGGATTCGGCGGCAATTTGGCAGCAGGTACGCCAAAGCAGCGGGACCAGCAGACCTCCTGCAGGCAAGCCACCAAATCCAAGGGACCGGGGACCTCCCGCAGGCAAGCCGCTGAAGGCAACTTGCCTGCCGTGCTTGGTGCCACAAAAAGGCTTGAGCTGCCCCTGGCTGGAAGAGCTGGGCCCCAAGTTTCATCGGGGACGCCTCTCAATGACGTCGCTTGTTGACGGCAAGCAATTTCATCAAGAGGCGTCACCGCCGAAATGCTGCCGAAATTCAGCGGCATTTCGGCGGGTGCTCCACTGCCACACCACCCGCCAGCCAAAAAGGTTGGGGACCACTGTATTAGTCTGAACGACTTAAAGGCGTATTGGATAAAAGGAAGTTTGGTACAGTTCAAAGCACTGGGATTGCCCGTGTAGAAACCTGCTGATTACCTCACTGCAGAGCTAACTCCAGGAACAGAGTGTTGCTGGGCAAAAACTTCTTGATTCTTGCCCAGTGAGGGGGCCTCACACAAGAGTGCATACATGTGATGTGTGGGCTGCCACTGGTGGAGGCAGGATTTGTGGACCTTGATTCTGATGCTGCCTCAATATTTTATTGTAGGGAGGATCCTTCTATATAGGAGGTGAGAATGGGTCTTTATTGCCATTGTTTTCAAGAAAGTATATTCTTTGCTCTTAATTCTGTCTCCATCTGACAGGTTTACAATCCTCATTGTCCTTTGTATAAATATATTATGCCACCACTCAACCAGCCTCTGACAGGACAAAGAACCATCTCTCCTTGCTTTCCCACATCGGAGCCCTGTAGGGACATGGCACTTGTGTGAGCATGACACCGCCCAACAATAGAGGTACTGTGCTGGCTGGTAGCCATGTGATGGGAGCTGAAGGAATAATATTGAACAACAGAGTTCATTACTGTTTCTCTAACATGTGAAACACCATAAAGGAAAGCACGCCAAGGTTATATGAATAACACTTCTGTTAAAATCGGAGCATAATAGCAGATTAGTTCTTTGAAATGCCAAGACTGAGGCCTGGGCTACACTAGAACATTAGATCGGTTTATTTATGTCGGTCAGAGGTGTGAAAAATCCACACCCCTCAGTGGTGGTGTTAAGTCAGCCTATGTTCCCATGTAGACTGTGGTATGTCGATGGAAGAATTCCTCTATCACCCTAGCTACCTCCTCTTGGGGAGGTTGATTATCTATGGCGACAGGAGAACCCCGCCATTGGCATAGGTAGTGTCTGCACTGAAGTGCTGCAGCAGCACAGCTGTTCACATCCATACTTATGTCAACCTAGCTATGGATGTGTCTTCATTTACATTTGGCTCCCACCAACATAAGTGCCCCGCTATGCCGACTTAAAAACACCACCTCCCCGAGCGGCAGAGTCATAGTTGTTGTTAGGCCAATGAAGTGACAGCGTGGACACTGCATTGCTTTCAATGACTGTTACTGACCTCCAGGAGCTGTCCCACAATGCCCCACCCTCTCTGGTCACGGTTGTGAACTCTGTTGCCTAGGGTTAGTTGACAGGAAGCCATCCCTCCCCTTTAAAGCCCTGTGAATTTTTGAAATTCTTTTTCCTGGTTGCCTGGCTTGGTGAGCACACCTAGTCACTCTCCATTGTTAAGTGCAACTGCCCAGCTACACACTCCAGACATGCTCTTGCATGGAGTAGACAGGAGATATTGGATCTTCTGGGTCTGTGGAGAGAAGAGGCTGTGCAGGCACAGCTCTGATCCAGCCATAGAAATATGGACATCTATGAACAGATTGCTTGAGGGATACAGGAGAAGGGCTACAACAGAGACCAGCAGCAATGCTGCAGGAAAGGCAAGGAGGCACACCAGAAGGCCAGGGAGGTCAACAATCAATCTGGTGCTGAGCTGTAGACCTGCTAGTCTTACAAAGATCTGCAAGCCATCTGTGGAGGACACTTTCCCATGCCACTCAGAGATTACTAGCAGTGTACAGGCCCTGGCTGCATCGGAATGCCAGCAGCCGCTGTGCTCTCTCTGCCTCTGCTACCCTCAGGAGTGAGATGTCAGCTCAAATCACTGTTCCCTGTGGAAAACAGTTCCAGTATTCAGTTCCATTGCCATATATTACTAGAATCATGCAAGCGAGCTATTCCTCCTCATTTTCCGAACCTCCCAGAGAGCCATATTCACTATGACTGGTGCTGTGACTAGCACCATGCTGTGTCAATCCCAAGCAGAAGTGAGAATGTAGTGCTTACAACATGGATGGATCAGTATCTTAAGTTTTGATTTCTGTCATGTATACGCTGACACGGGTACCTCTGTGTGTTGTATCTTCAGCTGCTGGCACTGTGGCCTTCAGGGTCTCCCCCTCCACAGCCACAGAACACTTGAGCCAGATAAGGAGGAAAAAGAAGAGGACATGGAATGACGTGTTCCATGAGATCCTACAAGCCAGTGCTCCCTCAGAGAATGAGCACAGGACCCAGAGGATCACCCTTGCAGACAGCATAGAGAAGGAGAGAGGGGAGAGGAGAAAGGCGCAGGTAGGGTGACCAGATGTCCTAATATTATAGAGACAGTCCCAATTTTTGGGTCTTTTTCTTATATAGGCTCCTAATACCCCCCACCCCCTCCTGATTTTCACCCAAGGAGAGGGATGTGCAGCAGGAGATGCTTGTGTTTCTCAGACATCAAACAGAGATGCTGCAGACCTGCAGGTTCAGCAAACCTGTGCTTGCCTCAAGCTGTAGCCCATAGGGAACTCAATATCAGGACGTCCCTATATGTCCCTCAACATTCCATGTGGCATCAGGGGTCAGTGCACTCCTTACCACTCCACCCGGAGGGGGGGAGGGGATTAAAGACAATCAGAGCTTCACATATACTAACAGCTGCTTTCACTGTTCAGTGTATGTGTACCTGAAATGGAAGTGTGTATTCTTTCCCCTTCTTAAGTTCTGTTCCCTTAATTTACTACTTCATAACATATGCTGGCTGGTGCTTGGGGGCTGTCAGACCTGCTCATTTCCTGTTACTTCACTATGTCACAGCACCCATCACATCACTCAGATAATATTCATTGGTGCATTGACAATGTTGACAATGTTATATTCCTACACACACAGCAATCACTACAAGATTCAAACTAGGCCCTAAAACAGCAAGGCTAGGTAGAGCACACTACAGAAACACCTACTACTGAAGCTCACTATTAAAATGTTCTTTTAAAGCCTCCCTGAGCCACATACCTCTGTGCTGAGCTACAGGGCCGCCCAGAGGATTCCAGGGGCCTGGGGCCATCAGCGGGAGGCAGCTCCAGTGGACCTCCCGCAGGCGTGCCTGTGGAGGGTCCGCTGGTCCCGCGGCTCCGGTGGAGCATCCGCAGACACGCCTGTGGGAGGTCCACCGGAGCCGCAGGACCAGCGGACTCTCCGCAGCCATGCCTGCGGGAGGTCCACCGGAGCCGTGGGACCGGCAAGCGGCAGGGGGCCCCCCACGCGGCGATATGTCTAAAGCCAGCCCTGTTCAGCGGCGGGGGGCCCTTCCGTTCTGGGACCAGCCGCTGAAGTGCCCCGAAGACCTGCGGCAGGGACCCCCCGCCGGCGAATTACCGCAGAAGCGGGACCCACCGCCGAAGTGCAGCCCGCTCTTCGGCGGTAACTTGGCGGCGGGGGGCCCCCGCCGCGGGTCTTCGGGGCACTTCAGCAGTGGGTCCCTGAATGGAAGGGCCCCCCCGCCGCCGAATTACCGCCGAAGACCGGGTTGCACTTTGGCGGCAGGTCCTGCTTCGGCGGTAATGCAATGGCGGGGGGTCCTTCCGCCCCGGAGCGGAAGTACTCCCCCGCCAGCAAAGACCGGGAGCGGAAGAAGCTCCGGGGCCCAGCCCTGCAAGAGTTTTCTGGGGCCCCCGAGCGAGTGAAGGACCCCGCTCCAGGGGCCCTGAAAAACTCTCGTGGGGGCCTCTGCGGAGCCTGGGGCCTGGGGCAAATTGCACCTCTTGACCCCCCCCTCTGGGCGGCCCTGCTGAGCTATTATAATAGCCCTCATACTTGGCTGTTCAAATTCAGCAGACAGCCACTCCATTCCCGCCCTCACCTCAAAGGAAACTTTTCCCCCTTTGCTTCATTGATATTATGCAGGACACAGCAGGCAGTTATAATCATTGGGATATTTTTCTCACTGAGGCCTAATCTTGTAAGGAAACAATACCAGTGTCTCTTCAAATGACCAAGGCACATTCAACTGTCATTCTGCACCTTCTGAGCCTGTAGTTGAAATGCCCCTTGATGCTGTCAAGGTGGCTGGAGTACGGCTTCATAAATCAGGGGAATAAGGGGCAGGCTGGATTGCCCAGAATCATTATTGGCATTTCAACATTCCCAAAGATAATCCACTGGTCAGGAAACAAAGTCCCTGCTTGCAGCTTTCTGAACAGTCCTATGTTCTTAAAGATGCTTCCCTGGCCAGCCCACACTGATGTCAGTAAAGCATCCCCAGTGATCTACCAGCACTTGTATAACCAGAGAAAAATAGCCCTTTCTGTTGATGTACTCTATGGCAAGGTGGTCTGGTGCAAAAATAGGGATTTGTGTGCCATCTGTTGCTCTACCGCAGTTTGGGAAGCCCATTGCTGAAAAACCATCCACAGTGTCCTGCACATTGCCCAGAGTCACAGTCCTGAATAGCAGGAGGTGATTAATGGTCCTGCACACTTGCATGACAACAGTCCTTGAAATGGATTTCCCGACTCCAAATTGATTCCCGACTGACCAGTAGCAATTTGGTGTTGCAAGTTTCTACTGTGCAATTGCCCCTTACTTCTCAACTGTCAGTATGGCTCTAATTTTGATGTCCCTGCACTATAAGTCTGGGGCAAACTCTGCACACAGATCCAGGAATGTGATCTTGTGCAACCAAATGTTCTGCAGCTGCTTCTCATTATTCGAAACCTGTATGACAATGCCATCTCACCAATCAGTGCTTGTTTCTCAGGCCCAGAGCCAGTGCTCCACCATCTCCAGCTGCTCTGTGAAAGCCACCAATAACCTTTAATTGTTTCTTTCTCTGTCCCTCAGCAATCTAGCCTCCAAGGAATCATCATGTTCCCTGCAGCTCCTCTAGTAGCTCTGCAAATACTGCAGGATCATGCACTCTGTGCTTGCAATACTCATGACAATAGTGCAGAGTTGTGCAGATTCCATGCTTCTGCCAGAGAGGGCTGACAGCAAGGAAGAACACACGGGTTTGTGGAATTTTGAAAAAAAGTCATGAAAATTATGGGATGCTGATGAAATTATGGGCTGGAGAAGACTGCATTATGAGAAGTTCACCCCATGCTCCCAGTCACCCCAGTGTGACTCATTTTCAGGGCCGGCTCCAGGCATCAGCTGAGCAAGCTCGTGCTTGGGGTGGCAGATTCTAAGGGGGGGGCATTCCATCCAATCCTAGGATGGCACATCCGCCTTTTCTTTTCTTTTCTTTTCTTTTCTTTTCTTTTCTTTTCTTTTCGCTGCTCCAGCTGCCCTGCGTCCTGGTGTTTTTTGGTTGTTTGTTTGTTTTTTCTTTTGTTTCGCCAAAGTCTTTCAGTGCGCCACTGTAGGGGGGGGCTGCACGAAGGATGGGAGCACCCTGCTGGGAGCAGGCTGCGCACTCTGTCTGCCCCAGCCAGTGCCAAGTCTGCAGCAAGCCTGGCAGCCTGCGTCCTTCTCTCCCCGCCGACCAACAACTTTCAATTCAGCCTGCCGGGAGTGGCGCGGAGCCCTCCCGGCAGGCTGCGCGGTGGGAGGGGCTGAGTGGCGATCACCCCGGCTGCAGGAAGCCCTGGCCGCCCCCCTTCTCTCTCTTCTCCCTCGTTTCCTCCCCTCCGCTAGCCAGGGTGCACGCTCTGCTACCCAGGGCATGTCTGCAGACCTGGGAGTCCCGCTAGCCAGACTGCAGCCGCCACCTGCCCAGAGGCTCACCAGCACAGTCGGAGAAGGCAGCCGCGAGCCGCCAAGTAAGTGGCACTGAAAGTTTGCACCCTGTTTTTTTTCCGCTTGGGGCGGCAAAAAAGCCAGAGCTGGTCCTGCTCCTTTTGGCCCCACCAGGTATTGCAAGAACTTTCCAAGACACCCTACACTGGAACGTGGCACTTTGCACAGCAGAATACTGATCCATGGTGCACTGCACTCTCCATCGATACAAGTGCTCCTGATGAGGATGTGCACTGCCAACACAAGGAGCCAACTATGCACACGACACGCACAAGCAATGTAATAATTGTGGCGGCTGTATGCCGATGGAACTTAGAGCAACATCATTCAGGATTGTAGATATGGCCTTAGACTGTCAGAATTCTGATGTAAAGGAGTGTTTTTTCAGCCCCTTCTTCCTCCACTGTCCCAAAAAGGGGAAATATTTTGACTTTCCATCCAAGTGCTGATGGGACAAGTGACTTCATCTAATAGTGCAGCATATGGCTCTCTGCTATACTGTGCTGGGACACCATACAGCAGCCTACCTAGTCTAAATGGCTCAAATATGAAGCTTGTAAAAAAAATCTTAAATTTGTAATTTGTCATTATAACTTGTGGATAAATAAATTTGTCCTGATGCACTAAGGAAGGGAACAGTGTTATCTAATGGACTTGAGTACTGGCTCAGGAGATCTGGATCTGCTCCTGACTTTGCTGGTGAGCTGCTGTATGATTCCGGGCAAACTATGTCATGTCTGTTTCCCCTCCTGCTCTTTGTCTTATCTATTTATAGTGTAAACTCTTCTTGATTGGGACCTCTGCGTACCACGGTAAACCAAACACATAATAATTCAAGTATCGATATTACTGTTTGGCTAGAGGGCGACCACTTCACTGATCATTAAAACAATGAAAGAGAAAACAGCTCAGCTGATGAGCCGTGTGGTCTGCTAGAGAAGGAAATTGGAAACAAACAGTACACTTGGATTCTGTTCCTGAGTAGGAGTGTGTCTAGTGCTTACAGCAGAGGGGGAATGGCAGTCAGGATTCCTGGGTCCTGCCAGTAACTCATCATTTTATCATTGGGGAAGCCAGTTCACCTCCCTTTGCCTCAATCTCTCCATCTGAAAAAGAAGGGTAACACCTTCACAAAGACGATATGTGGCTTAACTAATGTTTGCCGATCTCTTTGCAATCCTTACTCCTTTTTGTTGTACTTCTCATTTTTGCTTTAATTTTGTGTGTGTATTAATGATAGGCTGAGAAAAGTGAATGATTCAATTGCAAGTGGCATTTCATGCTCATGTTTCAATCTTTGCCTGTTAATATTCCACACTTTAACTTCTCCTTAACCTCCCTTTGCCAGCATCTGCAGTGGCCCCTATTGGCCAAGACTGGGAGCAGCACCACAGGACAGCAGCAGCAAGAAAGACAAATCCTTGCCCATTAGCCACTTGTTTGTTGCAGTCCAAGTCCTACTTTCAAAGGGTGGCATCGGCACCATGTTGCATTGAGACTCCTGGGGAGTCAGCTGTGCTTCCAGAGCCTTCACGTTCTCTTTTAACATCAGCCAAGAGCTCGTGATTACAAATTAATTTTTAATTAAATTAGATTTAACAGGACGATCAGGGAAGCCTGTAATAAAACCAACCATGTGCTGCTTTCAAAGAGAGAATGAAACAGAAGGAATTTTTGTGGTGTTGGGCATAATGCGTCTGATCACATCTGGGCAGGTGACTAATGGGATAGGCTGGTGGTGACTAAGTATCTACAAGTACAGTAAATGATTGAGGCAAAGGGGTAGGGAAAAGGGAGAGGCAGTAAACTTTGGAGGGGAGGGGAGCATCCTCCATCCTTACGGGACAGGGGCTCTCTGTCACCATTATGTTGCAGACAGAACATTCAATCCCTGGGGTAGGAGGACCCTGCATCCTTATCTAGGAGCAGCATTATGCTCAAATCCTGGGAGGGAGCACTTCACCTGACAAGAGACCATTGCGCTCAGCCCTGGAGGAGAAGATTACCCACATTATTATCCTAGGGAGCCTGCTTGCTCAACCCCTTGATCATCCCTTTAGCTCTCAAGTAACCTCCTTCAGTCAAACACAGCAAGCTGTGGAGACAGCCCAGCATGGATGGGGCCTTAAGGAGGGAAGGAATGGAGGGAGTGAAATATGAAGGATTCATAAGCAAAGTGGGCAAACCTGAGGAGAGCTGGGCAGCGCTTTAGTTGTACGATCATGGGTTAGGGGGTTGACAGCTAGCCACAGTGACAAGGTTCAGAGACCTCAAGCCTTGAGGTAGTTGGATCTGGGGTCTCTGTACAATAGTCCTGCCTACAGCATATCATTAGATGGGGCTTCACCAGCAGATCCTTTTCTTCCCATTGCAGTTATTCAGGGCATCAAAACAAAGGCCACTTCTGCTTTTGTGAAGAGATTAAACAAAAAGCAGACTTCAGATCAGTTCCTATTCGGGCTCCAGCTCCAGGGTGACGGATGTTATCAGTAGTAGTCAGTTTAGAGCTGTTATCTAGACTAGGGGAGGGATTGTTTCTTACCAAGCATATGTTCAGCACCCTGTAAAAAGGAGTCCCAATCCTAACTGGGGCTTGTGGGCAATCCTTGTAACACACTCTTGTAATGATAAGGAATTGATACAGCAGCCTTAAAGGGACACGTCTTTACAGTGGCCAGACACTGGCATAGATTAAATCCACCTGATTATCTGGATCTTGAACATTATCTCAAATTAAACACAGACAAGCAGCCAGCTGCAGCAAGGCTTGTCCTACCAGTTTGCAAAACTTGCAGCTGCCTCAGCTGAGAAAGGGGTTGCCATGCCTTCTCCAGATTCCTGATCGGGGCTTGGAAGAACCAAAGAAGAGCTTGACCCCAGAGAATCCACCCCAGATAAGCCCCATGCTCGCTGGGACTTGGGGGTTTAATTGGTGCTGCATGGACACCCAGGCAGCTCAGATACAATCAGTAAAGCTCAGAGGTGAATCTGTTTAAGCCACACAGGTGTGAGCTCAGTTGGCACTAATGTTACGGGGAAGGTTCTGATGAATCTGTATTCTTGTGCTGCTTTATCGTGCTAGAGACATTGCAGCATACTGATTGCCATACCTTTGGAAATGCACCCAGGGTTACCAGCTGGCAGTGCCTGTGATCTAATTGTGCAACATGAGCAGAAGACATTATCCCTTAGCTTTTGTTGAACTCTCACTAAGATGTTTCACCATATAGGAAGTGACTTTCTGGGATGCATAGGGAGTGACGCTGAAAATAATTTGGAGGGATGGGGGAAGCTTGGTTCTGATGTTTCCAAGTAAATAGAGATAAGATGTATAGAAGCTCCTCTGGAAGAGACATTAGCAAAGCTTCAGCAAATTAGTTTTACACCGGAAAATCGACATGGAATGGAAACAAGGCGTTCAAAGCAAGGATGCGCTTTAACTAGGCACAAAGCCGAGGCGATTTGACAAGAAATGGAGTTGGTTCCAGAGTAGCTAATTCATTTCCCCTTATCTTCCCTTGGCAGGGGCTAGCTACTTAAAGACCACTTGATGTGCGCCTGCAGCTTCTCCCCCTCCCTCCTTGCAGGAAACAAAAGTTAGTTCTGTCACAAACTACTCTGGCTCCCCATGGGCCATTGAGAAATGACGGAGGGTATGTCTTCACTACCGGCCATATTGGCGGGTAGCAATCGATTTCTCAGGGACTGATATAGCACGTCTCATCTAGACGCGATATATTGATCCCCGAACGCGCTCCTGTTGACTCCGGAACTCCACCAAGGCGAATGGCAGTAGCGGAGTCGACAGGGGGAGCCCCAGACATCAATCCCGCACCATGAGGACGGTAGGTAACTTGATCTAAAATACTTCGACTTCAGCTACGCTATTCACATAGCTGAAATTGCGTATCTTAGATCGATCCCCCCCACCCAGTGTAGACCAGCCCTGGGAGTTCATTGGGGGTTTCTCTGATACCCCTGCATCCTGCAGGGCTCAGGAATATTTGCTCTCACTCTAAGGCCAGGTCTACACTTAAACCTTTTGGCAGTAATGTCCTTTAGGATTATGATTTTTATGACCTTTCTATGCTGATAAAAGCCCTAGTGTAGACGCAGTTATATCAGAATAAAAGTGCTTTTGCCAATGTCATTTATTTTGCTCAGGGAACTGATATTAGCTATACCCACAGAAGCATATTTTTTCTTGGTATAAGCCTCATCCACACTACAGGTTTGCCAAGCTGTATGTCCCACTACAGCTATGCCAGCAAACCTTTTCTAGCTTAGCCTAGGCCTAAGATGTTCTCTTCTCCCTTCACAGTCTTGCATTCCCAGCAGCTCCCTAGTCACAATTGAATCACAGCAGGAGATATTTCACTCTGTTGCCCAGTGTCCTCAGTTCACCTGTCTGTGGAGATTCTCTGTCAGTTCACCCAGGTCACAGGCATCTTCCCCTCAGTTCCTCGAGACCCAGGCATCCCCCTGCTTCATCCACACTGGTGCCACTGTTTCATCTCCCAGCCTGATGGGTATTTTTGTCTCCCTCGTGCTTGCCCTCTGCATTCCATTCAGAGACTACTCATACTCCAAACATGACATGTTCTGCCTGATGCAGGACAGTTTGTTTCCCTTAGGATCACAGAAGTCAGAGACTGGAAGTCCTATTAGAACGTTCTTTCTCTTCTGTCAGATGCTCTCCATCTTGTGACAGCCTGCAATCCTATCCGCTGTGCCTTGTGCCAAGTCCTGGTGACAGCCCTTCCAGCTCCCCAGCCAGGACTTTGGAACAACCAGGGAAGAGGCTGGCCCTGATAATCTGTTTATACTAGCCTACTGCATGCTAGGAGTGCTGCAGCTGCTAGCTTGCACCTCAGTGCTTTGATGTGTGTTCCCAACAGCCTCCCGGTAAACACCTCTGCTTTGGACTCCTCAGTTCATCGTTTTTCCTCTGTTCCATCTTTTAGATTGTAATCTCTTCAGAGAGGGGACTGGCTCCATGGTGTGTGTCTTGTATGGCACCAAGTACATCACCAAATAAATAAGCTCTAAATAAATGACAACAACAACCTTGAACACAACCCAAAGCAGGCCTAGGGCCTTGCATTCCACCTGACTCTAAGGAGCTACATCCCCTGGGTTATCATTTAGAAAGGTGTGGCACATTTTGCTACAGAGACGACCCCTCTGAAGGACCCCTCTGAAGGATAGACAGTGACCTGGCTTGTCAGCTTGGCTGTTGGCATCTGCTGTGGAGGTAGGATGACCAGACATCCCATTATTATTGGGACTGTCCCAATATTAGCGGCTTTGTCTTTACAGGATCCTATTATTTGCCACCCTGTCCTGATTTTTCACACTTGCTGTCTGGTCACCCTATGTGGGGATGGCCTACTGATCCAGGTGGATGGTCAGCACTTCACAACACATGTAAAAAGCTCATGGCATCGTCATCAGAACTACAGGCACAGTGTGGACCATGCAAACTGGCCTTTTGGGGCAGGAGTGAAAAAGAGGCACACTGAGTACAAACCTATTCATGCCATCTGAATGAACATTGTGATATTCCTCAGCTGGCTGTGAGAACTGCGATTGCCAGAGGCAAGGATTAATACAATCTATCTTGGCTGATGAGACAGCTTCTTCTCTAAAAGAAAGTCCATTGATACAATACAGAAAGGCTGGAGGTGGACTACCATCACATGGTATCATTTAAGCAGAGTCCAGCCTAGCGGTGAAAGGTCTTTGAATGTTGTCCTGTGAGGAACACGGTTGAAATCCTGTGAGCTTTGAAATGGATGGCTCAGTAAGAGAAGGGGAGACTCATCCAGCCCAGCATTAGCCACCTGGCAGTGGATGATTGCTCAATACATACAAATGGTAGCAGAGAACAGCCACATAGTGGATAGCCTAAGCCCTGGTCTACGCTATGAGCTTAGGTCAAATTTAGCAGCGTTAGATCGATTTAACCCTGCACCTGTCCACATGACGAAGCCATTTTTGTCGACTTAAAGGGCTCTTAAAATGGATTTCTATACTCTTCCCCGATAAGGGGATTAGTGCTGAAAGCAACCATGCTGGGTCAAATTTGGGGTAGTGTGGATGCAATTCGATGGTATTGGCCTCCGGTGGCTATCCCAGAATGCTCCATTGTCACCGCTCTGGACAGCACTCTCAACTCAGATGCACTGGCCAGGTAGACAGGAAAAGCCCCGCGAACTTTTGAATTTCATTTCCTGTTTGCCCAGTGTTGCGAGCTAATCAGCACAGGTGACCATGGAGTCCCAGAATCGCAAAAGAGCTCCAGCATGGGCTGAACAAGAGGTACAGGATCTGATCCCTGTAAGAGGAGACGAATCCGCGCTATCCGAACTCCATTCCAAAAGACAAAATGCCAGAATATAAAAAAATGTCCAAGGACATGAAGGACAGAGGTTATAACAGGGACCCGCAGCAGTGCCCCATGAAGCCTACCAAAGAACCAGAGAGGCAAACGGCCACTCCAGGTCAGAGCCCCAGACATGCCGCTTCTATGATGAGCTGCATGCCATTCTAGGGGGTGTCTCTACAACTACCCCATTCCTGTGCTTCCTTTCTCCCCTGCTCCTCAGGCTACCTTTGCAGTTATCCCCCCATTTGTGTGATGAATTAATAAAGAATACATGAATTTGAAATAACAATGACTCTGCAAGAGGAGATCAAAGGGGAGAGGGGAGGGCGGTTGACTTATATGGAAGTAGAGTGAACCAAGAGGGCGGGTTTTCATCAAGGAGAAACAAACAGAACTTTCACACCATAGCCTGGCCAGTCATGAAACTGGTTTTCAAAGCTTCTCTTATGCACAGTGTGCCCTGCTGTGCTCTTCTAACCGCCCTGGTGTCTGACTGTGCGTAATCAGTGGCCAGACGATTTGCCTCAACCTCCCACTCCGCCACAAATGGCTCCCCCTTACTCTCACAGATATTGTGGAGCAGACAGCAAGCAGTAATAACGATGGGAATATTGGCAGGTTTCAGAGTAGCAGCACTGTTAGTTTGTATCAGCAAAAAGAACAGGAGAACTTGTGGCACCTTAGAGCCTAACAAATTTATTTGAGCATAAGCTTTCGTGGGCTACAGCCCACTTCATCGGATGCATAGAATGCAATGCCCCTTTGCCATGTACATTGGCCAAACTGGACAGTCTTTATGCCAAAAAAATAAACGGACACAAATCTGACATCAGGAATCATAACATTCAAAAACTAGTAGAACACTTCAACCTCTCTAATCACTCAGTGACAGACATTAAGGTGGCAATTTTGCAACAGAAAAGCCTCAAAAACAGACTCCAACGAGAAGCTGCTGAACTTGAATTAATATGCAAATTAGATACCATTAACGTAGGTTTGAACAGAGACTGGGAATGGCTTGGTTGTTACACTATGCAGTGACCCCAACCTTTTTGTCTGGTGGGCGCCAGATGAAGGACCGTAGTGGCAGTTGAGCATCAGCCGAAATGCCACCGAATTTCAGCAGCATTTTGGCAGCGACACCTCTCAATGACGTCGCTTGTCGGCGGCAAGCGGCGTCATTGAGAGGCATCACCGCTGAAATGCTGCCGAATTCTGCCGGACGCTTGACCGCCGGCCAGGATGCGGGTGCATTTAGATGGCCCCTCGGGAGCCATGGCGCCTGCAGGCACCGCGTTGGGGACCCCTGCACTAATTGAATCTATTTCCCCATGTTAAAGTATCCTCACACCTTCATGTCAACTATCCAAAATGGGCCATCTTGATTATCACTTGAAAAGTTTTTCTCTCTTGCTGATAATAGCTTGTCTTAATTAATTAGTCTCTCACAGTTGGTATGGGTACTTCCACCTTTTCATGTTCTCTGTATGTGTAAATATCTTCTTACTGTATGTTCCATTCTATGCATCAGATGAAGTGGGCTGTAGCCCACGAAAGCTTATGCTCAAATAAATTTTTTTGTCTCTAAGGTGCCACAAGTACTCCTGTTCTTTTTGATGGAAATATTGGTTTTGCTGAGGTCTAACCAAGTCAGTAAACTGCACCAGCAAGCTTTTAAAAGTCCAAAGGCACATTCTACCACCATTATGCACTTGCTCAGCCTATAGTTGAACAGCTCTTGATTAACGTCCAGGCTTCATGAGCCATGGGGGCAAGTAGACTGGGGTAGGTACGACCGCACTGTGCTGCCGACTGGGAGAGCAGCATGAGGCAGAAGCCCCCAGATGGCATGATATTCCAGGCAGGACTGAATCTCCATTAGACAAAACTTAAAGAAGAGAATGACTTGGAGTCATTCCCATTTTTGTCCAGGCACCCCCAACCGACCTAACGGAGGTCAGCCAGGAGCACCCGCAGGATGACAACTAGCAGTTGTATTGCACTGTCTGCCATCCGCAAAGCAAGGGGATGCTGCTGTGTAGCCTCTGCCAGCAGCACTCAGGAGACATATGATGACAGTGAGCTGAGCAGGCTCCATGCTTGCCATGGTATGTTGTCTGCACGGGTAACCCAGGCAAGAAATGATTTTTTGCCATTGCTTTCATGGAGGGACGGAGGGAAGGGGGCCTGATGATATGTACCCAGAACCACCTGCGACAATGTTTTTGCCCCATCAGGCATTGGAAGCTCAATCCAGAATTCCAATGGGTGGTGGAGACTGCGGGAACTATAGGATAGCTACCACAGTGCAACGATCCAAAAGTCGACACTAGCTTTGGTACTGTGGACACACACCGTTGACTTAATGTGCTTAGTGGGGACAGGGCCGGTGCAACCATTTAGGCAAACTAGGCGGCCGCCTAGGGCGCCTAGTGGTTGGGGGCACCTGAAAGTCCCCTCAGGAGAGGAGGTGGAGTGGAGGTGAGCTGGGTGGGGGGGTCGCGCGGGGAAGGCTGCCCGCAGTAATGGGGGGGGAGCAGAGGGCAACAGCTCCCCGCCCCAGCTTACCTCCACTCTGCCTCCTCCGCTGAGCACACAGCCCAGCTCTAAGTCTCCTCCAATCAGCGCCACAAGTCTGGGCGGGGAGGAGAATTAGAGCAGCGCTAGCGTGCTCAGTGGAGGAGGCGGAGCCGAGGTGAGCTGGGGCAGGCTACCCAGGCAGGGTTAGCTTCTGCGGGGGGCAGTCTCCCCAGGCAGGGTTAGCTGCCGTGGCGGGGGGTGGTGGGAAGAGGTGGGAAGTCTCCCCAGGCAGGGTTAGCTGCTGTGGCTGAGGGAGGGGAGTCTCCCCGGGTAGGGTTAGCTGCCGTGTCGGGGGGGGGAAGTCTCCCCAGGTAGGGTTAGCTGCCATGGGCAGACAGGGGGAGTCTCCCTGGGTGGGGTTAGGTGCCGTGGGGGGACGGGGGAGAGAGGGGTTAGCTGTCGCGGTAGGGGGGGTAGCTGCTGCCGGAGGGTTCCCCGGGTAGGGGGCTGAGTTAGCTGCCGTGGGGGGGGCGGGGTTAGCTGGGTGGGGGGTGCAAGGTGGAAGTTTCGCCTAGGGCGCAAAACTTCCTTGCACCAACCCTGAGTGGGGACACACACAATCGACTGAATCAAATCAATTTCTAAAAAATCGACTTCTATTAAATTGACCTAATTTCGTAGTGTAGACATACCCTTAGAAACCTGACTGTGAGAAAGTTAAACATTTGTATGTCATATCCCTCCAGAAATTGAAAGACTAGTTCTGTGAAGTGCTTTGACTTCCAGGGAACTGAGCTGTAAACAACAGCACACAATCTAGGATTGGAACAGTGTAACATTTCTGACATGTAGAAATCTTCCACACAGACAGTGCCAGGCAAGAAGCTTGTCAAAGAGACATCTGCAGCTGTTCCCTTTTCAGGCTGTTTACTCTGCGGAAGGATTTACTATCTGTGCAGAAAAACAAAACGCACACACTAGAAATCAGTATCTGTCAGAGGAAGGATGGTCCCAAGGCTAAACAGGACTGGCAAGCAGGAGATTTGGATTCTGTTCCTTATTCTGCTACAGGGTCTCTCTGTGACCAAGAGGAAGTCACTTAACTGCTCTGCGTCTCACTTTCCCCATCTTCATAAATGGGGATAACATTGCTACTTCAGAGGCGCTAGGAGGGTTAGTTTGTTCATGATTCTATAGTGCTTTGAGATCCTGGACAGCAGTGCTAACGCAGAACAAAATAGCATGCAATTCCTCACCATTTCTAAAGCTTTGAGAGCAGATCAGGCCAGTCTCTTTTATGCATGGAAGCAGCAGGAGTAGAGAGCCTCTCACCAACACCTGGAAAATTGTTCAAAGAGCCAGTTCACATTGTGTTCATCTCTGGTTCAAACCCTAGAGGTGTTCACATTATAAAGGCCTGACCCTTATCTTCTGATCTGTCATGAGCTACCCTGGAAGGTATGTTGGAAACATGTGGCTCGAGAGAGAACGAGATTAATTTTATCCAGGGATTAACTAAAACTTCCTATCCAAGAATCCCCAGACTTTGTGATCTTTAAATTCTGATATGAATTTTGAAGCTTGAGTCCATCTCAGTATTTAAAAGGGTGCAGGCTGGGAGGCCTCAAAAGAAAATCTACCCTGGCAGTTTTGCTTTCAAGTCTAGGTAGCTTATTTATATGGTATGTTTCCACCATGCAATAAATTCTTCAAAACTTTTGTTTTCTTAGGGCTTGTCTTTGTGCACTGTGACAGCTACGCTGCTGTAGCACTTTAGCGAAGATGCTCCTGCACTGAGAGAGCTTCTCTTGTCAGCATAGGTGCTGACTCCATGGGTGATCCAGGACTGGAGCACCCACAGAGAAAATGTTAGGTGCTGAGTACCCACCAGCAGCTCCCCCATTACCCCCCCCAGCGCCTCCTGCCTGCCGCAATCAGCTGTTTCACTGCAAGCAGGCAGGAGGCTCTGGGGAGAGAGGGGAGGAGGAAGGGAACGGAACAGGGTAGGAAGAAGCAGTAATTATGCTGACAGGAGCAGCTCTCCCCTCGACTTGGCTCTGTCTACACAGGAGGTGGGGGTTAAATCAGTATAACTACGTCGCTCAGGGGTGTAGATTTTTCATACCCTGGAATGATGTAGTTATACTGATATAGGTCTGAAGTGTAGACCTGACCTTAGTCACAAGCAGTAACACCAAACCCATGTGAAGGAATAAAGTGGAAGGAAAAGGAAAGAAGGAATTGTATATTGCACGTAGGAATGAGAGAGTATGAGCCCTGCCTACAATCATGTGTATTACAGCCAGGAACAATGTGAGCTTTCCCACACAGCCCTGCCAACATAGCTCAGTCGTAACTTGCAACAACCTAAATGCTATTCCAATATCAGTCTTCTCCTCAACAGAGATTCCCAAGTGTCATAGATGCACGCTGTGATGAGTGGGTGATCACATTCATTTTAGTTATGACTTAATGCACAGCTAAAGAACAGAGGTGCAGGAGCTCATTACCTATCACTTTGCTTGTTAGATGTATTTTGCATCAATTACAGAGACAACAATTGCACCTCTCAACAAAATTAAGCAGATTGATTGTTGTTTAATAGATTCCATGTGAATGGGAATTTCAAAATCCTATTCCCACCCACTTATATTTAAACTTGGTGGGGCCTATCTTTAGAGCGGAGACCACCACCTCATTGCATATAGTCTGCTCAACAACCAGCAGATGGTAACAGCTTCATACCATGCTGGAAATCATTCTGTAACCCAGACAACACTGGGTATCTGAAAGGTTCAAAGTGCTTAAATTATACCTGCTTCACTGCAAGAATGCTGTTCTGGGTTGATTGGGGTTTGTTATTTTGGAAAGTATGGAGGGAAACTTTCAACAATTGCAATAGAAAAGAAATAAGTGAAATCCACAGCTGCTTCAAAGCACAAAATGTGAGGAAAATGGCATTTTCTCTGAAGAGGCGCTTGTGCAAATAATTCTGAGACATTCTGGTTGGGCTTGTGTTCCCAACTCCCTTGAGTCTGGGGCTTGTCTACACAGGGACATTCAGGAAAATTAATCCTAATTAACTAAAGGTGTGACTGTAAAGTGGATTAGTTAAACTGCATTACACCATGTGGATACTCCCATTCAGTCTTAAAATGGCCTTAGTTCGGTTCAGTACAGTAAGTCCTCGCCTAACGTTGTAGTTATGTTCTTGAAAAATGTGACTTTAAGCAAAACAACATTAAGCGAATCCAATTTCCCCATTAGGTTCCAGGGAAATTTTTTCACCAGACAAAAGACTATTTTATATATTATACACACACACACACATAGTATAAGTTTTAAACAAACAATTTAATACTCTGCACAGCAATGCTGATTGTGAAGCTGGTTGAGGTGGTGAAGTCAGAGGGTGGGATATTTCCCAGGGAATGCCTTACTGCTAAATGATGAACTAGAACAGCTGAGCCTCCAGGGTTAACACACGGTTGTTAATGTAGCCTCACACTCTACAAGGCAGCACAAATGGAGGGAGCGGAAACAGCATGACAGACAGAGACAGAGACACACACCCTGTGTGAGAGAGAGCGAGATGTGCATTGCCCCTTTAAGTACGCTGACCCCACTTTCAGGACCTTGCCTTTTTAAGTAGATCAGCAAGTTGAGACAGCAGTTGCTAGGAACAAGCTCCCTCTGTCCTGAGCCCTGTTGTGTCCCCCACACTCTATGGAGATGGGGTAAGTGGGGGGCAGGAGCTGGTGGGGGGAGAGGGGCACTCTGACATTAGTCCTCCTCTTCCCCTGCCCTGCACAGCAAGCAGGATGCTCCCAGGAATAGCACATGGCTGTGGGGGGGGAGGGACAGCTGAACTGCCAGTAATTGATTGCCTGCTGGGATGTTGTCGCACAGGGAATTTAGGGGAGAAGGGAGCTAATAGCAGGGCTGCCAGTTCACCTTGGTTCAAAGCCCCCACCAGCTAGCTCCAATGGGCTGCTCTTTCTGCAAGCAGTGGACAAAGCAGGCTGTCAAACAATGTTATAGGGGAGCACTGCATAACTTTAAACAAGCATGTTCTCTAATTGATCAGCAACCTAATAACAAAACAACGTTAACCAGGACGACTTTAATGAGAACTTACTGTATAGGGTTTGTCTACATGAACATTTAGTTCACAACAACCTGGGGTATGAATCTACCCCACACTAGTCTGCCACGGACTAACTATCTGTGTGGAATCTGCTAATGTGCTTTTCCAGTTTCTAACCAGCAGACCAAATTTGGTGATGAATCCTGGTCACGTGCCACCTGAGGCATGTTGCGCATAGACTAAGAAGAAGAAGAAGAACGTGCTTTGATCTTGTGCTGTTTCAAAGAGGCCGGGGGGCAGGGGGAAGGAAGGTAGATTCATACCCCAGCTTGCCACAAACTATTTGTTCAAATAGAGACGTCCTTAGCTCAAAAGTGGATTAAGAAACACCGAATTAAGGCCACTTTAATTCTGAATGAGAGCATTCACACAACAGTTTAATGCAGTTTAACTAACCCACTTTAAATTCACATCTTTAGTTAATTCAGATTAACTTTCCTGAAATGTCCGCATGTAGACAAGCCCTTGAATGCAAAGGAGATAAAAAAAATCTCAAGCACAGCTCAGTCAAAGCCCAAGAGTTTCATGTCACATTTCACATAATCTTAATGCACAACCACAAATTGCCCCAGATGGGTCATACAAAACTGGTCTCTGGTTTGCTCAAAAGATGCGTGAGCCTTAATCTACTATCCCTGTCCATGGGGTGAATGCCGAATTTGTAACAAAACACTAAAGCAGGAGAGGTTTGCAAACATTTCTTTAAAGCTCAGTAAGGTTTTTGTGTTAAAAAGTTAGGATTCAGGGCACAGATGAATCTACAGGGGTTGTGGTCCAGAACCAGTGTAATATGTAGGATTTAATCCCGTTTGGACAAAACACTGAATTACTGTAAGATAAATACCACCATCAGTTACTCTGGTGTATAACTGTGTTGACTTATATAGGAGCAGAATCTGATCCTACAAAGGATCTAGTGTCAAATTAGGGTCCCACTGAAGTCAGTGTTTTTCCCAGAGCACGGTAGATATGTTGTGAACACCACATTCTGAATTCAACCACCTTTCATTGACTATCGCCATGTTCAGTTCCCTCATTTTAATCATCCCATTGTAGTTATTTACACCGCAATACTAATCTAGCCATTTCTGATTTGTTATTTCTCTTAATTTTGCTGTCATTATTCAGCCCTAAAATATCTTGTTTTTGTTTTTATTGCCCTGTAATGAGTCACTGGCTTATTTAATTTAATTTCATCATAACTGTTATCTTTTCATTCTAGTTTTTTTCCACTTGGTTACTCATAAGACCACAAGATATAAACAGGACGCAGTTGCTTGGATCACTTCTGCATATTTTTTTCAGTATAGCACCAAATCACGGAAATTCATTCCATAATCTTCATTTTCCCGAGAACTGGATTTATTTTTTTTTAAATAGAAAAACAAGGGGGGTTATTTGTTTATGAAAAGTATGTGCTTTTCACCAGAAATTTTGAGATTTAACTGAAAACTGGGTTGGCCAAAAACTAGTTTTCAGTCACAAATTTTGGTGTTTTTGTTTGAAAATTTGTCATGGAACACCCTTTCCCCTCCCCCATTTTCCAGTTAGTTCTATCTCCAGCCCCTTCGCATTTGCTGGGGGTCTTGAGAGATGAGGGTCTCTCTCACTGGACCTCTGCTGTTTCTTGTTTCAAACAAGCCAGGAATTCCAGCAGGAGCAGCCTCTCATGATATCTTGGCACTTCCCCTTAAAGAGCCAGATGAAACTCGGAACCTACTAGTCTTTTTTTCCCCCCAAACACCAGAAAGGTTTGGTTAAAGTTTAATTCAAGTTCTGGAGGGGAAGAGTGTGATGTATTTAGATAGTTCCTTAATTTATGCTTTTGTTTACAGTGTACTGCACCTTTAAATGTCTGAAGACTCTGCTGTCTGCTAAGTTGGGGAGTCATTTTGTGTTCAGTTCAGTGCAGCGCAGCCTACCACAGTGGACAGACGGACGGACAGACAGACACTATTTTCATAAGTAAAGAGGTGTGAACAAATAGCTTTCCATGGACCAAACCAAAAAATAAAAATAAAATTCATTTCAGTTCAAACTGAAACTGTTTTTTTTCATCAAAAAGAAGAGGAGTACTTGTGGCACCTTAGAGACTAACAAATTTATTTGTCTCTAAGGTGCCACAAGTACTCCTGTTCTTTTTGCGGATACAGACTAACACGGCTGCGACTCTGAAACCTGTTTTTTTTCCCTGTTTTTCTCATTGCAACACAAAACTGAAAAAAGAAAATTAGTTTCAAGAGAAATTTAGTTCAACTCCAAATTAATATTATTTTTTTCAGATTTTTTAGTTTGGGGTAATTTTTTGGATTTTTTTTCAGCTTCTTCATTTGTTTGGTTTTAAAACTAGATGTTTTGAAACCAAAATTCAAAATATTTAGTTATTTTTTGGGGAGGCGGGAGATCTGGTTTTTTTCCCCCATCTTTTCACCAAATTTAACCCAAATTTGTGAATAGTTTTGGTGGCCTGAAAAAATCATTTTTCACCAAATTTACTGTTTGCCAAATTTTTTTTGCCCAGTTCCACTTATAAGGCATTTATTTCTATTCTTTCTGTTTTTGTTGTTCCCTTCTTCTAAACAAGGACTGTGCTGACTGAATGTGTCTGTTTCCTTTGTGTGAGAGAGAAAATTGAATAGTTCAGGGAAGCTTGTATGTTTCATGAGCCAATTTGGCAATTGTTACAAATGGTCTGTCTAAAGGAACATTTATTTTGTGTCAAGCTGGGGTATAAATCTACCCTGCACTAGCCTGCTGCATTCTACCTGTCTGTGTGGACCCTGCTGGTATCCACTGAAAGTACCCTAGGGTGCAGTGACTAGGCTTGACAGAATTA
Source organism: Gopherus evgoodei (assembly GCF_007399415.2). NCBI lineage: Eukaryota > Metazoa > Chordata > Testudines > Testudinidae > Gopherus > Gopherus evgoodei. Next base: position 16,630,679 of record NC_044335.1, on the reverse strand, counting down.
CAATTTTTTTTGTTTTAATAATTTCTATTTTTTTAAATTTTCACAGCTGCAGGAAACTATCGGGAGGTCAGACAATGGGGGGCGGGGTGTCAGAGAATAATTATTCAATGACAGGTGTTCAGAGTCAAAAAGTAAAAGCTTTATAACCATTAAAACACAAGCCGTGAACAGCGCATGTCAAAATATACCTTAAATCAAACTCTCATTTCAAGTTCTCAAGCAGCCTTTTTTTAATTTTATTTTTTTAAACTTTGTCCATCTGTAAATTTCAGTTTTCACCGATGGAAATATTATTAGGTGGTTTGTGTCTGTATGGAGAAATCGATGTTCATTGGCATTTATCATAGAAACCGAACACTTCCAGGCCTACCTTTGATCTAGTGCATTAATATGCACTAGAGAACTTCTAGCGCAGGGCAGTACCGTCCCGATGGATACTGCTTGCAGGGCACAATAGTGTGGAGTAGATTTACATCCCAGCTTGCTGTGCACTAACTTTTGGTACAGACAAGCACTTAGAGGCAACCTGTGTGGTATGTAAATGTGAGGTGGAGATGAAGGCTCTTTGCCTATATGCAGTTCTGACATGAAACAAAGACTAAAGAATCTTCCATACTGACATGAATTGCAAAACCTGAAGAGTATCTGCAATGAATCTGCATTAGACCAGAACTATTTAGGGTGACCAGATGTCCCGATTTTATAGGGACAGTCCTGATTTTTGGGTCTTTTTCTTATATAGACTCCTATTACCTCCCATCCCCTGTCCTGATTTTTCACACTTGCTGTCTGGTCACCCTAGAACTACTGATACTCGCTACCACAGAACTGCTAAAGAATGTTGCCTTTGCCAAGGAGTGTTCAGTAGGCTGGCTATGCTGAACAGAGGTCCTTGGAAAGGTTTGCACTGGTAACCTGGGAGCAGCCATTTAGAATGCGGAGTTCTGAGCACTAGGATTATACCTAGGTGCTGCTGGGAATGGTGTTAATGTGATGACCCTTTGAGTCAGCAGAGAGTCAATCCCCATGCATGGCGATAGGAGGCACTGTGGTGCTGGGAATGCCATCTTGAGAATGGGATGCAAAACTGAACTCCTGACCAGTGAGGTCATTTAAAAATCCTGTGGCTCCTTTTGCAAGAGTTAATGTCTGTACTGAAGTCAGATTCCAGACTGGGTAATTCCACTCTGCCTTTCTAAAATTCCCCTACTAGTTTCAAACAGATGCAATGTTCTTCACTTCCCCCACTGAAAGACTGCTGTGTTCTGTTGACCATTTGCTGTGTTTCACTCCAGAAGTAGCTGCAATCTAGTGGAACGAATGACAACACTTGGGGCAATCAATAAAATCCACGAAGTACTTTGGACTCTGTTAGGTGGAAGGTGCCAACCATGTGTAAAGACTGTTACACATTATCACATGGTGCAGCATTCCACGGTAAAAGGCTAACCAACGTTAGAAGGGGAGATGGAGCTTCTATAATAGCCTGTAAATATGGGCCAGTGGATAGGTCCGCTGATGAGGAGGCAGAGGTCCTGGGTTCTGTTTCCGGCTCTGGCACTGATATGCCATGTGATCTTGGGCAAGTCACTTAAAACCCGATCCAGCACTCAGTGGATGTCTTTCCTTTGACTTCTGTGGGAGTTGGCTTGGGCCGTTAACCACTGTGCCTTAGTTTCTCCATTTCTAAAATGGGCATAAAGACACATACCCAGCTAAGTGTCATTACTATGTATCATAATGGTCAGTTTCAAAGAGAGATGTGTTCAAATTTCTCTTTTCTTTCAACACATCTAAACCAACAGACCAGCACATTGATCAATCACTTTTTATCGGATTCAGTGCCAGGCAACTGGGAGTATTGGAGTAAAAAGAAATAAAGCCAGCCACAGCACAGAGAAGCACGATCAATGAGAGAGAGAGCTGTAGCTGGGTCTTCACTCAAGTGCAGAAGAGTGAATGTAAAATCAATTACTTTAGGAGAAACAATTTACTGAAAATAATATTTTTTATTGAGTACCAGCCAATTCAGTCCTTGGTCTTAGTGCCACTTGCCATGAGTTACTACTGCAATGTGGTCCCCTGTCTGTTGAGACTAAACCAGCTCCTTTCATACAGAACACCAAAACGGCCCTCAGCTGGTAACAAAACCAGCTGATTCTTCTGCACGGATACACACAGAATTTCCAATCTATTCTAACAGTAACATCCTGAATGTATAGCATCTTGTATTCTGAAACATCCCCAAGGGCTTTTATAAATTAAGCAAGCTCAGATACAAAATATGGGCCAGATTCTATCACTACATTAGGTTACTAATGATGATGTGTGAAACGGCAACAATGTGCTCAGCATTGTGTAATACACACCGCTGTAAATCCAGCGTTCTGAATTTACACCAACGTAATTGAATGCAGAATTTGACCCTCCATACACTGAACCACAACTGAAATGCAGCCACCTCTGGGATAGAACACTGCAGCTGCTCAGCAGCAAACAGCAAAACTAACTGAAGAATACAAATGAATAAAGTTCCTGGGGAGTATTATTAAGCACAGCCTTGAAAATGAGCAATGACATAAAATTCAATGGGGGGGGGGAAAGATGATCCTCTGGGAGAAATGCTTTGCTCTTTCTGCCATTCATAGACCTTTTGAGACTCAGTAACGCTCACAGAGTAAAAGAATCCCAGTGAAGCTTTTTTTGGTCTCCGTTCAAGTTCTAACAAAATCTGTTTACTGAACTTGTTGACCCCTTTCCTGGAATCTGCCCTGAGTTTCCCAGAACTTTGTATCATGTGGCTCTTTGGTCATTAATAACTGAATATGACACAGCAGTTTAGACACACAGCAGCCGCCCTTCACGTTAAAGCAGGCGCCAGGACAGAGCACAGCGCACATAAACATTTCAGCTGGGGCTGCAGGACCCAGTCTTGGAGCAGTGCTTCCGTGAAGTAGCAGCAAGCAAAAAGGGCAAAGGCAGGAAGTGAATCATCAGAATACAGTACAGCGCGCAGAACATGATCAAAAAGGTCTGCCTCTAGCTGACGTTCGGTGAGAACAAGTACAGTACCGACATGTGGCTTGAGGTTCCATTCCGGCTTCTAGATTCAGATCCCACTGTTGTTTACACTGAAAACCTCCCTTGCTAGCCAGCTGTGGATTAAAAAGCACAAGTTCAGTATTAACATGGGGCAGTGAATTGGAGGACCTCTGAACACAGGGCTGCTCTGCTCTATCCACCCACACATTTATGTGTATAGCCTTCCTGGCTTTTGACTGGAAATCTTTGGCTTTTAACCTGGAAGCCTCTCCAACGCTTCTTCTCCCCCTCTGGCCTGTTTCAGCACTTACTGAGTGTCTCTGGCTTCTTCCCTGCCACTCCCCCAGCCCTCTCGCCTCCCTCTAGCACACTCCTATTCAGTCACCTCTTCTCAGGATAGCTGAACACAGCCACGGAATTTCGAAAGGAAGTTGAGTCCCAGCTTCCAAAGGGGGCAAAGCTGGAGCTGGTTTCAGGTACATCCTGCCCCCACTCAGAATCACCATGGACTGCACTGGCCTGGCTCCGGGAATACTCTTAGTGGAAATTAAAAATTTCCATGATGCTTTTTTCTTCTTTTTTTTTTAAGTCAAGGGTAACCCTGTGTCCAGCGGAACGTTCCTCATGCAATTAACCAGGTTCCGCTGGGTATGGCTGCGTGTGAGCTACTGCCAAGAATACCAGAATGACTGCTGAATTGATTCAAACAGTTGCTACACTCCAAGGGCCAAATTCTGCCCTTTGCTACACATGCATATCTCCTGTTAGTCCCAGAAGGAATTGTAGATGTATGTACACACACACACACACACACACACACACACACACACACACACACACACACACACACACACACACACACAGAATTTAGCCCCTATTCAATTCCTTGCTTTTCTAATCACTTTGATTTCACTAGAGTTATAACATGCTGGGGATCGGGGGAGGAGGAAAGAAAACGTAGCTCCTGGGATGCGGAAAGGGGTAAATAAAATCAATCAATGACCTTCTTGCTCTCCCTCATTCCCAACCCCCAGCTTCTCTTTGCCCACCTCTCTCTGTCCTCTCCAGGGTATTCACACTAGGGAAGGGTAAATTCATTTCCCCCCAGAGTCTCATAGACTTTAAGGCGAGAAGGGATCATTGTGATCATTTAGTCTGACCTCCTGCACATTGCGGGCCACAGAACCTCACCCACCCACTCCTGTAATAGACCCACAACCTCTGGCTGAGTTTCTGAAGTTCTCAAATCATGGTTTAAAGACTTTGAGTTACAGAGATTCACCATTTACACTAGTTTAAACCTGCAAGTGACCTGTGCCACATGCTGCAGAGGAAGGTGATAAACCCCCAGGGTCTCTGCCAATCTGCCCCAGGGGAAAAATTCCTTCCCAACTCCAAATATTGTGAAGAGTTAGACCCTGAACACATGGGCAAGACCCACCAGGCAGACACACATGGGAAAGAATTCACTGTAGTAACTCAGAGCCCTCCCCATTTAGTGTCCCATCTCCAGCCGCTGGGGATTTTTGCTACTGGCAATCGCTAATGGGCCACGTACCATCATACCATCTCCTCCATAAACTTAGCAAGCTCGGTCTTAAAGTCAGTTAGGTTTTTTGCCCCCATTGCTCCCCTTGGGAGGCTGTTCCGAACTTCGCTCTTCTGATGGTTAGAAACCTTTGCCTAATTTCGAGCCTAAACGTGTCGTTCTTGTGTCCACACTGGCACTTAACTTAAATAACGCCTTTCCCTCCCTGATATTTGTCCCGCTGATGTATTTATAGAGAGCGATCATATCTCCCCTCAAACTTCTTATTGTTAGACTAAACAAGCCAAACATCATAGGTTCAAATATCCAGTTCAGGTAAAGCTCATCTGTGCAGGAGACAGAGCTATCTCTGGCGCTGGGCCGAGACGGTGCAATGAACTCCTACAGGAACGTAAGACCATCACAAACCTCACTGCCACATGCTTCTTGAACCTGCCTTCTCTATCGTAAACATACAGCAGTGGGTACATTTAAGAAAACCTAAAAAACTGCGACCAAAACACTACATTGCACACCCAATTCTCTCCCTGGGAAGAGGATTAGAGAGACAGAATGAATCACACAACAGATATTAGTCACAACTCTCAATGTACTACTGAAAGTTGCATAAGTGCTGTGGTAATAGGGGTGGTATAAGAACCTATATAGAAGAGTAGAGCTTAGGTCAAATGGAGTGGGGTAAATATTCCACGTATGAGAAACGACAGGCTTATCTAGGGATTTGGAAGGTGTTTCCCAGGCTATGTCTCCACTGCCCCTCAATATGGACTCTGAGGGTCTGAATGGCAGCTTGCATTGCAGTGCTGTGCTGTAACTCCCCCGTATGGATGCTGCGAGTGTGAACTCAAAGGTTCCACATTCTTGGTAACGTGACTTGAAACAGGACTACATCAATGCGAAGTAAGAACCTTTTCATTCGTGCCTGCAGCATCCACATGGGGTCTATCAAGCAGCACGTTAGTACTGCTATTCACACCCCCATCATCAGAACAGTGGGGCAATGTAGACAAGCCCTTGGCTTTAATGCAACCAGTTCAACATGTGTTAAAGGCCCACTGCCTTGTCTACACTTTGCCCTTGAGGCGTAAATTCCAGCTTGAGGAGACATACCTGCGTTGGCTCTGATCAGGCTAAAAACAGAGTATGGGTGAGAGAGCACAGGCAGCAGAACGGGGGACACACCCTGAGTATGTACCTGTCTAAGACACCAGTTACATGCTTGGGGCAGCAAGCCCCTCCCACCACTCGCATTGCCACAGCTACACTTCTATTATTAGCGAACTAGCTCTGATCGAGGTAGTGGAGATTTACACCTCCAGCTCAAAATATAGATGTACTCTAGGGTGTTAACACATATTAAGTTCCAAACCGTAGTCTACACAAGGCTTAGGAGGGAGAAATACCACAAGGGCTGACTTTTGGTTTTGCTGGTGGGGGCTCCTCTCCACCCCCTTCCCCCCTGCCGTGCAAGCGGAGGGTGGGGCCTCAGGGCAAAGTGAGAGCAGAGTGGGGGTGGGGCCATGGTTCAGGGGCAGGGGTCCACAAAAGAATAATCCAGCACTGCAGGTGCTGAGCACCCTGGAGCAGCCATGGAGCTGGCACCTAGGAGAAAAACATCTAATGACAAAGAGAATGAAAAATGGAACAAAGAGTGACGCAGAGAGAAAAAGAGAGACAGACCAACTTGAGAAAATAGCAGAGATGAAAACAATGGCAATCTCATGGAAAAATTAACTCAGAATAGTTACCATGTACAGGGCCAGCTGAGCTTTCAAAGTGTGCTTCTCTCCCTAATCCATAACACATGCTTTCACTTAGCTCCAGTAATATGTTTGTTTATTTGGTGTGTGTGCATATGTTTAAACTGAATCACCCTCAGGGAAAAGAAGGATTTAAATCACAGAGGGCAAAAAGATATGGCGTAGGGTTTCCAAGCTAGTTAATATACAAGGAATTGAAGAGGCCAGCAAATCTTTTAACTCTGAGAGGTTCACCCATCCTTCTCAGTAACCCTGAGCATGTGTGTGTGCGCGTGCGGGCACGGGCTCACCATTTCATTGCACGCCAAGTCTGCAAATTAAACTCAGTCATGAAAGCAAAGAGCAGAAGGATTTCGGTTCTGCTTTCAGAGGAAAGCAGAGCACACTCTTTACAACTGGGTTGTCAATCGGGGCTCCATAATTGAAAGCCCAAAATCTCTCTGATTTACACAATAGAGCTTTGAAACTCTTGAAGGGGCAAGTCAATGTTCTATGGCATTTTTTTTTCAGTAAAGCATTTGCTCACTTTTTGCAGAGAAAACATTTTAAAATGTTGCCATTTTGTCACTCTTCTTTGAATTCCTCTTGCTAAGCAAGTATAGTCACAACATGAACACCAAAGCGCTCTCTCACACGTAGATACAGATATCAATAATATCAGTACCTCAGACACAGGCTGCTATTGAAACTTCAGACTGAACAAATAAAGACTGTTCCCCTCAATTCAGGAAAATCTAATTGAGTTACACCAGGGTGGGCCAAAGGAAGTGCTCAGATCCACCTGCTACAGTTGTTTTCTGATGCTGCCTCTCTATTCCTGCACATATGCCCCCCAAAGAGCAAGGAAGGCAGGCTGGGTAGCAAGGCAAATAAGGAAATGAGCTCTGTGGGAGTGATGGGACCCTGGAAAATTTCCTCTACCCCTAATACCATGTGTCGACATGCTTGTGTACGTATGTATGTATGTGTGTGTGTGTTGTGGACAATGTGTGTTTTTGGCTATGTATCTGGTATATCTTGTACTGTGCATGCACTGGATCAGGGTGTGTGCAAGGACTATTGTAGGATGTGTATGTGTATGGGGGGGTGTATCATCTTGGTATAACCTAAATAAAGTAATATTTAGCTAAAAATAATTTCCAAGCCGAATGCTGAGTTTGGCTTTCTCCTTTAAGTCTCTCATTTTCCTTGGGCTCTGATGACTTTGGCACAGAGCACTTGGAAAGAGTTAGTGGCAAACAGCCAGCTGGCACAGATTAAAAAGAGGAGTAGTGAAGGCTTTGTTTGCCAATAAACCATTTTTGACACTTTCCGATATCTGAAAATTAATAAATGTGAAATACCTGTAGATGTGGGCACAGACACATCCGTGGTATTTCTGGATATCCGTGGTAAACACAAAACACATCTAGAGAAGATCTTCACATTTTATTTTGTCTCTTAAATTCCATGCATGTAAAAATAAGTGAAATCACAACAGTCAGTGCAGTGTCCCCACCTTGTGGGCTTGAAGCCAGCAATCAAACAGCAAGCACAATGTTTAACTATTGTTTTCCCGTTTTGAGGCTCTCATGAATAGCATAGTCTGTCTGTCATCTCAGCTCCACAAGGAAGACTTCTATCCAAGTACTCTTGGCTCTCCCAGGCCCAAGCTAACAGGCTTCCAAAGTTCATTAGAGCCACATAAATTCAAGGGGGAATTAAAAGCAAAACTAGAGAAAATTAAAAAATAAATGAAATGGCCAGTAATAATAACAATGCTCAGACTGGGATTTAGAAATCAGAGAATGAGTGTGGTTACAATAACACAGACATGATACCCTGGTATCTGGAGGCTGGGGTTCCAACTCATTTTAGAACACACACAGGGACGGATTTGGTGGTTTCACCCTTAAGGTTAAGTCCACTACATGAACAGAGCCTTAAGACTTTGCTTTTCTTTGAATGCGTCCCCTTCAAATCACGCATGCAACTCAGGCATCAAAGTTGAGAAATGGGCTACAAATGCAATAAAAATAAGGAAATCAAAAGTGAAAAAAATGGAGGTGGGGGATGCTGAAGATGCCCCTCACCTGGGGCACCATTTGGTCTAGGAGAGGCTCTGACTGGGGAGGGATAGCTCAGAGCTTTGAGTATTGGCCTATTAAACTTAGAGTTGTGAGTTCAGTCCTTGAGGGGGCCATTTAGGAAACTGGGGTGAAAATCTATCTTGGGATTAGTCCTGCTTTGAACAGGGAGTTGAATTAGATGACCTCCTGAGGTCCCTTCCAACCCTGATATTCTATGAAATCCTGAAGCCCTTACTGTTTTTACTCAGGTAAAACTCCCAATAAAGCCAAAAGGAGTTTTCCCAGAGAACGGACTGAATAGAATCCAGTGTGGCTTCAGGATTTAGGCTGATAACGTGCCGAGTGCCCTCATCAACCAGTGCATTGGAGGCCAGCAGCACTTTACAGAATCAAGACCTTTTCCCACAAACTTCAGTGGGACTACTCCTGCTTGCAGATTTGGAAACTTGTTTTTCTTCCCAGGCTTCATCTAGGCTAGGATTTAAAGGTGTGATGTTAGCACATATTAGCTAACATATTTAGGATAAGTCTACATTTAAGAGGTCTTGGAGGGCACAGACACTGCATGCCCAGTTAACACAGGTATAAATAGCAGTGTAAGCAGTGAGGCACTGCTTAGGCAAATAGAGTATAGTGCCTTACACACCTGAATCCTAGGTCTATATCCTACAAGGCCACATTTACACTGCTATTTTCAGTAGCGTAGTCTCCCCACAGCTGGAGCCTTTCTCTGCCACGTGTAGCTACACATTGCAGCAAGTGTGGATGTAGCCTGCCTTTCACTGCCACTGTCACATGTAGCTACATGTACCCTGCCATAAGTGTACACAAAGTCTTAAAAAAACCAGTGGAAACACAGTAATGTAGGCTTCAATATATGCAAAACTGGTCAAATTAAAACCTAGGCTCCCCCCTTTAAGGTCTTGTCTTTACTAGGGAGAAAAAGGTGCATTTTTAACTGGTGTTGGCTAACATGTTAAAATCCTAGTGTAGACAAGGTGAACTGTAGTTTTAACAAATGTAGCTGGTTAAATTCTAAGCTCTTCTTAGGGCTTACTTGGCCAGCTAACACATGTTAAAAAAATACCCTTTTTCTTAGTGTAGACATGGCCTAATGTGACCGGCTTAGCACATGCTAAACGCTGTATATCTTGTCTAAACTAAACGTTTAAAACATGTTAGCTAACGTTTAACAACACAGCTTTAAACCCTCGTATTCAATGGAGAGCCAAGACCGTGCAACATTCAGGCTTTATTCCTTCCTCCATATATATATTGTCCTCTCCCATCAAGCATTTCCTGAAAGTAGCAGTGTCTATGTTCCTAGATATTACCTTATACATGAGAATACTACTGGACGATAACGGCCCCTGTTAAGAAGCTATCATAACACCTTGCCCAGTGTCCCGTGCATATAAACACCCTTTCAGAAATTACTTGCAATAGCAACAGCAGCTCTTACCAGTGCATGTTACAGCTATTGCTGCAAACATGATCAGGCCTTGTCTACACTAGAAAGGGTTTGCCAGTACAACTAAAAGTATAGCTACACAAGCAAACCCTCCTAGTAGAGACACAACATGTACCAGTAAAGTATAGCTTATACCAGTTCCCTGAACTAAATAAGCTCTACAAAAGCACTTTTTTTCTAGTATAAACTGCATCTACACTAGAGCTTTTGCCAAAATGGCTAAGTCAGTGAGGGCTTGGATTTGTCAGACTCCAAACCTACACAGCTATGAAAGCAAAATTTTTAAGTGTGGACCAGGTATCAGATTGCTCCATAGGACTCAGGGGCTGTAGATTTTTAAATGTTATTCCCCAGGATACTCTCTGATCATTGTGTGGCTCTGTTATTTCCCACATAACACAAAGGGTTGGTTTTTCTTTTTCACTATTATTATTTCTTATTGTGTTTTGACGTTCTAAGAGTCTCCTAAGAAACAACAAAGGAGAAACAATTGGACAAATGCAGGCAATAACCCTAACCCAGTGTGACTGCATGATCACAACAAGCCATTCATTCTTGACTTTGAGAAGGTAGATGGGAAGCTGTGATATGCCAGAGATTTCTGTCATCATTCAGCTACATTATATTCCTCTAGGACTTACTTCAAAATGCATGGTCACACAATTACCACCAGTAGCTCCTGCATATAGCCTTTGTAGCCTTGTCTGAAATGTCATGGTAAGTGTTTGTGTTAGGATTTTTTTTAACATTATTCTGATGTCAGGAATAATATGATAGATATTCATTGATTTGGATTTTAAAAGCCTCCCTCCTGACCTGCTGGGTGACCTTGGGCTAAACATATCATTTCTCTATGCCTCTGTTTCCACTCTGATCTTGGTCAGGGCCTCTAGCTCCTACTGTAAGACAAATTATTAATATTATTAAATAACGAGGCAAGGTGACAAGCACTTCCTACTGAATGGACAAGATGAGGCAAAGGAGCAATATGCAAACTGTACACAGATATTTGAAGTGATAATACAGTAAAAACTGTGTTATTCGGCACTTTGCCAACCAGAAAGCTCTAGAAACTAGCATTTCTGATATCTCCCAATACAAATCGTCAATCTAGTAACCGGGACCGATGCTGAAGCTAACCAGAATCCATGCCAAAGCTATTCAGGACCCGAGTATTTCGGAGAGCAGTCGGACTATGGTCAAGTAGGCTGAGAAGAGCCAAATGCTGTTCTTTCTGTTTGTATCCACCATTGTGATCAGTCGGTTTATTACTCAGTGTATTGTCCTGTGTTTATCTTAAAATATCAACACCACCCTACCGTCATGATATCCAAAATACCTACGAACAGCAAAGGAGAGAAATGTAAGAGAGTTGTGTTGACATTAAAACAGAAAATAGATATCTGTACATGTCTTGAAAAGAGCGAGGATAGAAATGTTTTGACACAAGAGTACAATGTTGGCTCGTTCACGATATATGACATCAAGGCTCAGAAAGGACAATTGCTCACATTTTTTGATAGTTGTGAGTCAAATAAAAGTGTTGAACAATGCCGTACTCTGCATATGCCTAAATCAGAGCAGCTAGATGGTGTTTTATATGAATAGTTTTCATTGAAACAATCAGAAGATGCCCCTATCTCTGGCCCAATGCTCATTGAAAAGGCAAAAAGATTTTTTATAAGCAAATGCAATTGACTGATGGATGGCTGTTGTGTTTTAAACTTCGTCATGACATTAAAAATCTAGATGCATCTGGTGAACAAAAATCAGCTGACCCCAAGAAGCTGCAGAAATATATTGTGAATTTTTTAGAAATTTAATGGCTGAACATGATCTATCCCCTGAACAAATTTATAATGTTGATGAAACTGGTCTATTTTGGCCATGCTTGCCAAATTCTACCCTAGCAGCCGCAAGTGAATCTAGGGCTGCTGGTTTGAAGCAGAATAAAGGCAGACTAACTGTTCTTACATGTGCTAATGCTGCAGACTCACATAAAATAAAACTTTTGGTGATTGGAAAATATAATCGTCCTAGAGCTTTCAAAGGTGTTGCACATTTACCTGTTGTTCACAAAGTGCAAGGTAATTCATGGATGGACAAAAAAAATTATGATTGGTTTCATCATGTTTTTGTACCTGCAGTGAAAGCACATTTTAGACAAAACAGACTTACCTGAAGATAGAAAAGCTATTCTATTACTAGGCAATTGTAGAGCTCACCCTCATGAACCAGAGTTAGTGTCTGGTAATATTTTTACCATCTTCCTGCCTGCCAACATTACTTCATTGATTCAACCTGTGGACCAGGGCATCATCCAGAATACGAAATGTTATTACAAAAGAGATTCCCTGAGAAAACTGATCAAACATGAAAGCACAGAACAGAACTTTCATTCTCGTTATAACATAAAAGATGCAATTTTTAATGTGGCTTGTGCCTGGAATTCTGTTAAAAGTGAAACATGAAGGAGAGCTTGGATAAAATTGTGGCCTAGTGCTATGTTTGCAGAAATGTCTTCTGATGAAGATGAATTTGAGGGCTTTAAAGTAAGAGTTAGAAAAAAAACCCATTACCACAAATTCTTGAAATGGCGAAGGATTTCCTTCTTCACACCCAGTCAACAAACTTCATGAAAGTGAGATAGAAGAGTGGGATGAAGCTGACAAGAAGGTTGAAAGCGACAAAGAGTCCTGTGGCACCTTATAGACTAACGGAAGTATTGGAGCATAAGCTTTCGTGGGTGAATACCCACTTCATCAGACACACGTGGTGGAAATTTCCAGAGGCAGGTATAAATATACAGGCAAGAATCAGTTTAGAGATAACAAGGTTAGTTCAATAATGGAGGATGAGGCCCTCTCCTAGCAGTTGAGGAAACTGCTAGAAGCTTTTACTTGTATAACACAACTCATTTTCAAACACAAACTGAGTTCTTATAGCACCTCCTTGACTGTAAAATTAAGCTACTTTTATTTAGATGCTTAATTTTGGGCGCTCAAGTTTGAACATTTATAGCCAATGGTTTATTGAATATTCTGTTGCCACACCAGATTGGGGTGTTAACAACAGGTGCAGTAACTCAACAGGTTTGTGTTTGAAAATAAACAAAGGTTAACACGTGATCCTACAGGCTTCCCATTGACTTTGATGGGAGTCCTGTGCACGTAATGATTGCTGGACCGACCCCGAATCGGTAAGTAGTTTGTTCTGTTACTCCACAGAATTAACATGCATTCAATCATTTGCCATCTGCACTCTTGAGGATATCCACAAACATTCCTTAAATGCTAAATCTCATACACAGAGCTAGCCATACATGACTTAGTAGCTGTAAGCTGTAGCCCCTGGGGAAAATTTTGGTCTAAGTTAGTGCTGGAATTTAAAACAGAACATAAAGACTGTAGCTGTGAAAGCCGTTTGTCATAGGGGGAAGTTTTGACAGAAGAGGGGAGGAGAGAGAGAGAGAGGATGGGAGAGAAGGCAGGAAAGCATCAGAACTCTGGATGACTTGAGGGGCTGGAATGATCCTTGCTTTTCCTGTATGAGTGGATTATGAACAGGGAAAGGTCTTGAAGGGAGAAAAGGACAAATCAGCCTTTAACTAATGTTAATAAAAAAAATCCCGTGGACTAGTTGTGGCTAATATTTATTGCCCAGATGACACATCCAAACCATGAGAAGGAGGGTGGAGATGCCTTTTGATCCGCCCTGATTGACGTTAAAGACATTCTTCAGTGGCTGTGGCTTCCTTCATACCACACCAAGGAAAGGGCAGAAGGGAACAGTGTATAAACGTGAAGACTTTTTTTTTTTAAAGCTAAACTGCTAGCAGAGGTAGGAGGTGTCTGTTCCATCCACCTTAAATAGCCTATTTGAGAACATACACCAGCTGTGAAAATGTTCTGGATTTCTAAACGATGTACTTATGCCTGAGACCCAGTTCCTGAAGTTGCACAGCTAATGAGTCTTTTCCCCAGTTCTAGCTCCTATGATGACAATGCTTCTCCCTTGGGTAGCACACCCCTGTCCAATGCAAGATGGCAAAATCTGTGACTAGGGAGGCAAACCCAGCACTATTTATTATTTCTATTGCAGTAGCACCTAGGAGCCCTAGTCACAGACCAGGACCCCAATGTGGCAGGTGCTGTACAAACACAGACAGCTGCCGTCCCTTCTGCACTTGGTCCCTTTTCTTCTGTTGCTTTCATTTTTTCCTCTCACGCCAGACACCCAAAAACAAGGACCAGAACCTCAGCTGGTGTAAATTGGTACCATGCCATTGACACAAATGGAGTTCTGCCAATTTGCACCCTTTGAGCTGTGGTCTAAGGTCTGAGGCAGCCAATGAGGATCCCAAAGCTATTTGCAAAGACAAAGTCTACCAACTGCCTCCCGTCTGAAGTTCATGGCCATTTAGGAACGTCACTGCTGTCCTTGGGCTGCACCCCCAAGGCCATTTGGAATTTCAGGATATCAGCAGGGACAAAACCCACCTCCTCCTGCTCCAGAAAGAGGCCCAGCGAAATGAGGAGCCACTCGCTTACAAACCTTAAAAACCAAGACCAACATCTTCAGGCTCTGTGTACTTAACGGCAGGTACCTAAATAAGTGGCCAATCACCCAGCAGCTCCCAGTCAACTCAATGACGGATGTGAGTGCTTCAAATCCCTAAAAATCAGGCCACTTCTTTAGGATCTTAAGCACTTAGGTTGAAAAATGTTGTTTCTTAATCCCGTTGTTCTAAAGTGTCTAATGGTTTTATTAGTTTAACACTGTTAGCTTGCTTAGGACTTTGCCACTAAAGGACAGAGTTTCACAAGAGCTCAGCACGTTGAATGTATGCTGAGTGCTGAGCTGGGCTTTGCTGAAAATCCGGCCTATGTGCCACAGTACTCATGATAGCATTGTTATACATTCCAAGCTGTGCTGGTATTTGCCTTCCCTTTCCTGCTGTCCTCAGTAGGCTTTGTGATCTGCTGGTTGTACCACATTAAACCATATTGAAGGGGCAAACACAGAATAGATCAACTACACATTTCACAGACTATTACTGTGCTGTCCCAGCAGCTCTGTAGGTGTCCGTAAGGTAGAATGATCAAGGTAGGATGTCCTGATTTTATAGGGACAGTCCCGATTTTTGGGTCTTTTTCTTATATAGGCTCCTATTACCCCTCACCCCCTGTCTCAGTTTTTCACATTTGCTGTCAGGTCACCCAGCTGTAACACTCTGATTTTCACTATCACATGGCTAGACGTATCCACATTTCTATGTGCACACACTACTGGGGATTTCATAGGCATGGAAACCTTCCTAGGGTCTGCTAATGAGGCTATGGGCATATGCACTGGTTTATTTCTATATAGATAAAGATTGTGTGTGGGTGTATACAGATGTGTATACATAAATAAAGAAAGGGAGAATCTTTGAACTAAATAGAAAGCAACTCTGAAAAATTGAGATTAAATAATTATAGAAAAATCTGCATAAAAACCACCTTATAGATTACATCTCTGGCTAACATTTGCATATCAAGGCAGAGTACTACTGCAGACATCTAATATTCTGGCTATTCCCAAATTAGCTCAGTGACAGGCAATGCAAAATTCTGCAAAAGCCATTTTCCATTCATTCATTTCTGACACTGTTGCAGGCTACAGCTGCTTCCCGTAATGGTTCCATCCGCACAGCAGCATTTTACCATGACTGACTGGGGTTAGAGACACAGTTTACTAAACCATACCTCATGCCCATGTATCTGAGAATCAGTTAATAGCCAGTGAATACTAATAACAATGCATTACCCCATTAGTTTGGAGGTGGGATGGGGGGGACTCTTGGCTAGGGTTGCCACCCATCCGGTTTTCAGCTTGTGTGTCTCTGTGCCATTTGACAAGCCCAGATGTAATTTTTTTTGTAATCTCAGGAGGGTGGAGTGGAGAAAGAGGCAGAGCAGAGGTGGGGCCTTGGGGATCTGGTTACCAGCCATTAGAAAGGTGGCAACTCTACTCTTGGCGGCTGTGCATATCCCATGAAACTTATGGAGAGAATTTAAAAAAAAAAAAAACAAAAAAAAAAACCTCACACACACAACCCATTTAGAACAAGAAATTATAGAAGTTTTCAGTTACATCAGATTAGGTACCGATTGTCCTAGCTATAGTTGAGCTCACTCACCAGACTGATGTGAGGGATCAAATAGCTGAATTCCTCGTGTTCTTGTTGTTGTTGGGCTGGGCTGGGAAAAGTTTAGGCACTGTGCCTGGCTTTGGGCCTGTAGGTGTGCAGTCCAGGTGCAGACCTTGTATCCAACACCCCTCTTGGCAGGGGAGACGCACCCCGCATCCAACGGCTTCAGCCCTGAAACTAGTGCTATCTCCACCAAGCCTCACCAGCCACTCTTCACGTTCCCCAGAAACCCACTGAAAGTGTGAGCCTTCTGGTTTACAGTTCACCTCTTCAGGGGCATGCAATAGTGAAAGCCAACAGACATGCAAACAGATTCAGTGCAGGACTGTAAAACATCATTGTTTTTTACTTAGAAGCACAAGAGATACACAGATCTAGTTTCCTCACCACCCTGGAGAGTTCTTTGGGCCTAGACAGAATCCTCCAGGGTGCCCTGGATCCATCTCTTGCAGCCCAAGACTTCTTTTCTGAAACATGGAGCCTTCTCTAACCCAGCTAGCCTTCTCTGACCTGGATTGGTCCTGCAGTTAAATCACACTCTCCCCTATGAAAGTCTGTCCATCTCTTGCTCTCTCATCCCCAAAGCATTCTCTTCCTATGAGTCTCTCGAGTCAACATTTCACCCTGTCAACACTTGATTCTTTTATTCCCTTGCTGGCATTTTTTCATTCTACATTTCACCAACCCCTTGAAGACAAGTTGGGGGAAGTAGCTTCTCGCAGCTCCACACAACCTCCAAGTCCTTAGCATAGCAATTGTTCCATCCAGGACATAGTCATTAAGGTTAATGACTCTCCTTTGTATCTAGTCTGGAAGAGACAAGGTGCTCTTACCTATGTCAACAAATGGTGGATTCCACATACACACAGAGCATTCTCCTATTCAACAATTTTCATGACAACTTCATATCAACCAGAATTCATACACTGTACAAAAAGAGTCCTCAAATTGTCACACTGTTCCTCAATCAATTAAAAGAATGCTTAAGACTTAATTGGGGAACTTTGTAGATGTACCAAAAACAGGGGGAAATAGCCATTTTCATTATTTTTTGTGTCATAGTTGCACATAGAGACTTCTGTTGAGGTCAGGGCCTAATGTGCTAGGTACTGTACACATACACATAGAGCAAGAGGCAGTATTTCTTATTATATAAACAGACAAGACAGACTAAAAGCAGAAGAATGTAAGTATTATTATCCCCATTTTACAGCAGGAGAAAACTGATGGACAGAATGTAGGATATAGGAATAGGGTAGTATCACTGTAAATAGCTTGTGAGACCTCTACTGCTGTCCCTGTGTTTTAGAAGCTGCCAGAAACCAGTCAGAGCCATAATATGTATGTAGCCAGACCTTGCATGTTGTACATATTTAGTGACCAACATTATTTAGGACCAACTGTGCCTATGTGGTTTCTTCTCATTGTTCTGTTGTGTAAAGAGCAAAAGAGACAACAGAGGTAAGTAGATAACACAGGAAGCTTGTGACCGGGCTGGGCATTGAATCTAGCTCTTCAGAATCACAATCCAGTATGTTAACCCGAGGACCATACTTCCTCATGTGAGTTCAGCACAGTGGGTTACCTCTTCAGAGGTACCTTGTGCTACTTCAGGGCAACAACAGAAATATTTCACTTCCTGGTCTCATAGACTCATAGACTCATAGGTCAGAAGGGACCAATCTGATCATCTAGTCTGACCTCCTGCACAAGGCAGGCCACAGAACCCCACCCATCCAATTTTATAACAACCCCTAACCCAGGACAGAGTTATTGAAATCCTCAAAATTGGTTTGAAGACCTCAAGCTGCAGAGAAACCACCAGCAAGCGACCCGTGCCCCACGCTGCAGGGGAAGGCGAAAAACCTCCAGGGCCCCTGCCAATCTGCCCTGGAGGAAAATTCCTTCCCGACCCCAAATATGGCAATCAGCTAAACCCTGAGCATGTGGGCAAGAGTCACCAGCCAGCACCCAAGAAGGAATTCTCTGCAGTAACTCAGTTCCCATTCCATCCAACATCTCCCCGCAGACCATTGAGCAGACCTATCTGGTGGTAATCCAAGATCAATTGCCCAAATTAACAATCCTATCATAACATCCCCTCCATATACTTATCAAGCTTTGTCTTAAAGCCAGGAAAGTCTATTGCCCCCACTACTTCCCTCGGAAGGCTGTTCCAGAACTTCACTCCCCTTGGGTATCCTCTCATACTGAAAGTCTTAGACTGGTGTAACCCAATCAGCTTCAGTGGATTTCCTTACCATTGACGCCGATGCAATGGAGAAGTGCACCAAGCCCTGTGTGTGTGTGCAAACTGCCCCTGCTTGTAGCGATTTGCATGGAACTCAGAGAGCAGCAGAGGTTGCCAAGAGTTTTGAAAAAGCACCAGAAAGGCAGTCTGTGTGCACATGGCTAGAATGCTAGCTGCAGGTGCTGCACCTCTGTAAATAGTTCTTAATAAAGAGAGAGTTTAGCTTTAGAAACATAGTGTCCTCATGTTATCACAGAGCATGTGGCACATGAAACACTGCTCACTGCTTTTCAGCACTTGAGTTTGTCACTGAGCTGACTGAAAGGAGAAAGGAAAAAAAATAGAAAAAGAGACAAGGCTGAGGCATTCCTCTGTGATGCACAAAGGAGTGACGTCAGAGCCAGAGACCACAGGCACTTTTGCCCAAATGAATGGAATTCCAGCAGGCTCCAGCTGGTCCCATGGTTTCTACATTCTGTGTTGTTTCCTGGTAACTGGCAATTCCCAGCTGTAAGCTGCACAAGCATTAACCCCTTCCCTGTCTAGGATTTCAGACAGTCACTCACTGCAGGAGGTTCCACTTCCTGGTGGAAGATTCCAACATTTCATAATCGTGCCTTTTCAATGAATCAATGACACATTTAAAAATAAAAACAGTGACCTACGTTGACTGGAGAGGAGAGCTGGTGAGAACGGCGTGCAGAATGCTGAAATAAATTTTTTAGTCTCTAAAGTGCCACAAGTACTCCTGTTCTTATTGATGATTCTGTACCTCATCCTCTAGCTTCCTTCCCTCTCCTCATTATTACTCCTATTCTCAGCCCCTGGTTTCCTTCCCCAATCCCAGGACTCCTCAGACTTCTTGCCTGACTAATGATCATTTCAGACCAGAATTCTAGTCTTGTGCTAAGAGTGGAGGTTGGCCTGAAACAAGACCTCAGCTATGAATTCCCAAGAAGTTTTGTGGGAGCTGGAATCGAAACCCAGATTCATATCTTACTCTTGTGACTCCCTCTCTGCATAAAACAAGACCCACCCTCGGATCGGAGAAGCCCTGAATGTCAGGAAAAATCCAGGCCACAATTTTGTGGCTGGACCAGGCAGCCCTCCTGCTGTTTGGAGTGAACAAAACAGGAAAAAGAATCAAACATCTGCTTTCATTAATAATTCATCCAAACTAATTCAAACTAAAGGAGCAGGCCCAATCTGTTGTGTCCAAGACATCTGGCCATACAGCTCCCCAGCAGCATACTGAGTGACAACATATTCAGCTAATGAGAAAAGCAAGAGAAGCATTGCAGAATCAAATCTCACTGGCCGAGCATGGATCCTGAAAGCAGGAAATAAGTGAGCCACTTCTGATATCTGATGTTCCTTATGTGCAGGGGACTAAGTAACTCAACACAAACGCTGTTTGAAAAATTTGGAATTTAAATTATTCTGTATCCACTTGGGACAAACTTTTTGATCCACAGCCTAGAAACTTTGTACTCAGTTCATCTCCAGCTGGGTTTGAGCCTTTAGGGTTCACATTTTCAAGCTTTTCTCTGCAACCATGAGGGCTAGTGACTTTAAAAAAAATGATTCTTGTAATAACAGTGACTCCAGGAGCTGGGGCTTCATGAAAAACAAAATATCTGGCAAGAATTGACGACACAGTGTCAACTTTCCTTCAGGGCTGGCTCTAGCCTCTTCGCCGCCCCATGCACGGCGGCACGCTGTGAGGGTCGCTCTGCCGCTCGCCGGTCCCGCGGCTCCGGTGGATCTCCCGCAGACGTGGCTGCGGAGGGTCCGCTGGTCCCGCGGCTCCAGTGGATCTCCCGCAGGTGTGCCTGCGGATGCTCCACTGGAGCCACAGGACCAGTGGACCCTCCGCAGACACGCCTGCAGGAGGTCCACCAGAGCCGCCTGCCGCCCTCCCGGCAACCAGCAGAGCGCCCCCCTCGGCATGCCGTCCCAAACACGCGCTTGGCGTACTGGGGCCTGGAGCCGGCCCTGCTTTCCTGACATCCAGCCAACCCAGGGTATCAACACTTGAATTCCTATCTACACAGAAGTCCTCTGAGCCCGGAGTGCATTCCCTGTGTAACCCTAGCATAGGGACTGCAGTTCTGGGAGGCTCTCATGTGGAAAGTACAAGGCTGGAGAGGATCCTTCTGCTATCCCCACCATCTCCTGCATAAGGGCCTGTCACAATCCAGCCCACAGAGAGACTGTGCTGTAATTAGGGTGAGAGAAATGGGTCATTGAGTGCTGCAGGGACCACCAGCGCCAGACCTCATTTTGTAGAGCATTTTATCTCTTTCTGCATGGCTACATAGTTACACCTGCATGGCTACATTGTTACTGCAGCCTAACCCACCTATTCTATCCTCATGGGGGATTGGGCTTCAGGGTCCTTCAAATCCCTATTAGAAATTACAAGGATTTAATTGTCCTTCAGTAGGGGGAGGAGGCAGGTAGGGGGATAGACCCTGTTGGAGAGATTTGTACCACCTGAGTCCTTTTACTTCTTTACTGAAGCATTTGGGGGAAGAGGGCACTTATCTGTCTTGCTGCCCTGGCCTGACAGACAGACACTGTCATTTCACTTTCATTTCTAACCAACACTTTAATTTCACTTGACTGACACTTTCATTTCTGAGATTGCAGAAGACAAGGAAGGGCAGTGTTGAACTCCAGTGGTTAACACACAGGACAGGGTCCAGGAGACTTTGGTTCAGTTCCCCACTCCTCAGTTGCTAATTGCCTGCCTGATCCTGGATGAGTCAGTTTAAGCCCTCCGGGCCTTAGTTTTCCCATTTAAACAGAACTAATAATGCCCACCCATCTTTATTATTTGTACTGTAGTAGCGGTTAGAGATCTTAACTCCATTGTGCTAGGCACTGGACATGTGCAAAAAGGTGGCCCATGCCCCGAAGAGCTTACAATCTTAGGCCTGGCCTATACTTAAAAATTAGGCTGGCAAACCTACAGTGCTGAAGGGAATGAAAAATTCACACCCCTGAACACTGTATCTACTACGCCAACCTAACCCTAGCATAAACATGGCTAGAAGAATGCTTCTATCAACCCAGCTGCTGCTACTGCTGCTCGGGGAGGTGGATTACCTACAGCGATGGAAAAATCCCTTTCATCACTGTAGGAAGAGTCCATACTATTGCATTACAGAGGCTGTAGGTGTGCAGCTGTACCATCCTCAATGTAGACAATCCCTCAGTATGAGGGACCCAGAAGGCATGTACAACAAGCAGATGGGGGGACTCACAGTGACTATGTTCAGTGTGATAAACTGCCTCACCAGCTTTGTAAAGAGTTTTGAGATCATTGGATGAAAGATAAGTATTCTTAAATGCCCTGGAAGTGTGCCACATCCGCCTGGACTAGGACAGTCAGAGTCACCACTCTGGGGTGCACAGCTGTCTTCGCTTGCCATAAGATACATGCCCATCCCTGCACTCAGGAAAGAGGGTCCCACTCCTGATGCTATAGGACACATGTTAGTTACATCACTTCATGGGCCAGGCCACTGGAAGGGGCTTGGCTACTACGGTGATGAAGGCAGCATAAGAAACTGAATAGAACAGAGCCTTGGGAGGAGACTCTTGCTCCTACTGGGCCTTTCAAAACTCTGCCACTGCTTAAGAAGGGGAAACTGTACACGGTGTCAGTAGCTATCTAACCAAGGAGGCCCGTAGCACTGTTAACTGGATAGCACACAACTCTGCACCTTTCACAGCCTGGTGCTAATAAAACTTATTTGAGGCTTGCACTTAAAATCACGGGCTGGTCTGGCCAATTATCAGTATCATTCCTCCTCCAAGGATCTTGCAAAGGGCCTGTCAGATTGTTTGTATCACGTTGTGCTATAAAGCAGCCAGCCCAGCACACCATTATTAGTCACAGCATAGATTAAACAAACCTACTTGGCCTCTTTCCCCTTTGCTTTGTACTGATGTTCCCAGATAAACTCACGCAGGAGAAGCTGGAAAGAACTGCATGTCCCACGGGAACTCTTATCAAAGACAGAGAGTGAGCAACCAGTAACCACTAAGCAAGTCACCTCCTAGGCTTAAAAAAAGTCTGTTTTAAAGAACTAAATAATCAACAAAATAGCTGAAATCCTCTTTATTCCTTGGCTCCCTCCCCTTGGTCTCACCCTGCTGTGATTGGTGTTTTTCCTCACACAGTTATAGGCAATAACAAAATCCAGACCATTTTTAGAGCTTGAGTTGCACTGACCAGGTTGGAAAGCTCAGAAATGTTTGGCACTTTTCATTTGGACTTTAAGCTTTTTGGGTCAGAGACAATCACTCACTATGTGTTTGCGCAGCACTCAGCACAGCAGGGCTCCAATCTTGAGTTAGGTCCCTTGACACTACCAAAATACAAATAATAAACAACAATAGCCTTAATTGACATTTGCCTCTGCAGTTTCTTTTCTCAGCTAGGGCCAGATTTGAAAGTTCTGGGAAGATCGGAGGTAGATTCTTCTCATAGTAATTAAATCCGAATCAGAAAGAGAGGATCCCAGAAATTTCACCAGTGCCTGTTCTTGAGAGATTTCTGGCTAAATGTTGCTGATTTAAGGGACTAAAATGTCCAGCCCATGGCCTCATTCTGTGCACTGTTGCTTGTGTGCACAGATGGGAGAATACATTCACAATGATAAACTGAGCACAGTCAAATGGGGTTTTGCATGTGCATTTGTGCTGACAAGTGATAATGCGTGTGATTGGCACAGGCAGCTGCACAAATGGATGCAGTCTGAGGCCCCTTTATAAATTTGGTCCACAAGATTGGACAGTACGTATAAGGCATTTGAGCTTTTAAACGTGTATCCAAACTGACCCCAATCTTTGCACCTACATCCACTTCCCTCTCTCCAACACCCATCTCCCCAACACAAGTTTGTTACTTAATCCTACTTTCCTCTTACTTCAGCTCCAGTCTGTAACACTTTGGGGCCTTTATTATCTTTCTTCTTAATGTTCAATGTTTCCTGCTCTTCTGATCTTCTTCCTAATAGCTCATCAAAAAAAGACGGGTAGGAGGAAACCAGGGACCTGATGCTTTCTGTTGTGTAGTGTGAGACAAAACTCTCCATTATTGTTGTTAATCACTGCTGCTAACATTTGTAATTTGAGAAGTGCAAATGGTAAGTTTAACAGATAGGAAAAGCCAGGCTTCACTGAGCAGGCTGGGATAGCAAGAGGTGAGTACCTGGCATAAGGAACTGCTCACTGTCCTTGTCCAATCATGGCTATTACTGGGGAGTGACTCGTTATCAACCTTGGAATCACTGATTATTCAGAAATCCTACCACCTTGGGTATAGTGTCTGACTCCAGTTAGATCTCAGCTCTTTCTCTGCTGCAGGGAAAGTGCCACTACTGCCCTCTCCTGTCCTTTCCCTGACTTTCTTTTTCATTCTTCTTTTCCCATATTATTCAATGTAATAATCTCTGTGATTCACAAATGGACATAGCAGAGAATAATGCAGGGTAAGGTTTCACTGCCACTTTTTTTGCTGTACCTATAAACCCTTCAGGGCAAGGATTGCCTCTTTTATATGTTTGTATAGCACCCAGCAGAACAGGGCCAGATCTGTTTTGGGATCTTTGAGAGCTCCCACAGTATAAATACTTACTACGATGGCTACAGTTCAGTCTGCAGCACCATTTTCCCTGGCACTTTTCCACCAACATTAAAACCACTTCAACAACATAAAATAAAGGTTATTTTATGCTGGTAGTCCTCTGTCCTTCCAAACACCTACTTCTACAATTTCTCTGTCATCATCAGCGCAGATTGTGGAAGGAGTTTGGGCAAGACCATGTGCTTTAAAAGCAAGAAGTAGGTTCTAAGAGTCAGTGCAGGTTTTGGTTAATGTCCTCTTTCTGACTGATCCTGGCGAGGTTTTTCGTTTTAATGCACATTCTGAGTTCAATTGATTATCCTCAAAGTGCACTGATAACAGATCAGTTTTCTTCAGAAATTTACCAAGCAGATTTGACAAAACTGTAGGCTACAAAAGCCTTACCAATGGTTAATATCGACATCAGAAACATCTGCAAAAAGATTATAAGTTATAGGCCTAGAAGTTCAATTTCACATGCACAATTGCGTACCTAATTTGAGGGGCATGCAATTATTATGATTGTACATACCAAATGAGCATGCAAATAGCTAATTCTGGTCCCTGGCATATACAAACTACCTAATTTACATACAGAAGCAAGGTAATTGTATGTCAAATTAGGCACACAGTTGTACACTTGTCACTGTCAAAGGGTGTGCTGTGCCCCTCACTAATGTGGCTGCCTTACTGAAGGATAAAAGCCTGCTACTGCTACCAGCTAATGGAGTCACTACTTTAACTCACTCAGTATAGGGCTGAAGGTCCTGGATTCAAAAGCTGCTGATGACCAGTGGGAGGGGATGAGACTGTTACACACACCTTGGACTATACAGACAGCCACTGATCAGACATAAGGAGAGCAGAACCTCACTTTGTCACTGTCATAAAAAAAGAAATTTGCATGTTAGTTCAGCCTCATCATAAATAGTTGAGACACAGCAGATTGTCCACATTCCACTCCTATGACATTAACTGATAAAACAAAATAGATGGATGCAAAGAATGTATATTAAGAATGTTCCCTTCCGTCTGTGAAAGTTCAAATAAAATCACATAAACATTGCTTCATGCTAGGACCAACTGTAGGTTAAAGAGTGCCCTGACATGACAAGCTCCAGGAGCTGTTTCACCTTGAAATGTATAATGTCATTAAAATAAACAACAATAAAATATTCCTGTTTCTTTCCAATTTTGTAGCCTCGTGTTACTGAAATGGAAAACATGTTGATGGAACGTTCCTAAGGGAATTAATAGAGCTTATGTACAGCTGAGTGCTCTGCCATGCAGGAGAACTAAGTTAAATTGCCCCCCACCTGCCCAGGAGCAGCAGAGACAGAGTGCTCTGGAAGCCAGCCTAAAACCCTAGGGAACAGTGTCATGCAGGAGATAAGGGTTTGCGCCCCACCACCAGAAGCAGCTGGGCTAGTGGGAATAAGGAAGCTAGCCCAGAGCATTAGGGTATAGTACTCAGAAGACTGGATTATGTCCCACTCCTGTCTCTTCTTCTTCCCTTAGAACAGCACAGTGGGAATGCTATGAAGGAAATGTGCTCAGCTTCTAGGGAGGAGGTGTTTTAGATTGGTCAACAGTGAGTCACCACTCCAGGTGGCTAAGGAATAGCAAAGGTGGAGTGAGGTGGAAATGGAGAAGCGGGAGCTGATTTTAGGTCAGCACAGAAGCAGGAGGTTTTTACATTGCCAGAACAAGGATTTTCACCTTTCGGTCTTGACAGCATTTCTGCGACTTGACAGCCCCTGTCAAGGCAGTGCTTTGTAATGGTATGTTAAAGGAAATTATACCAGTAATGGACGATGGGGCTCCGGGGAAGGCAGCATCACATGTTGCATGCAGCACCTTCATTGATTTTCCTGCTGTTGGGGGTGGGGCCACTGTTTGCACCCCTTTGGTGATTGGATTTCCACCTGTCAGAGGCAGACACGGAAAAGGGGGTGTTTGGCTTACTTCTCTGTGACTAGAGTTAAGGCAATAAACCTTTCATCTGACTCCCTCACCCCAGGCCATCCCCTAATCCCCCAGACTTCCCCAGAGATGTTTGGAGGTTTGGATAAAAAGGGACACACAGATCTGAGATCCTGCAACACTAAAATCCCAACGATTCTGCTCAGCTGATTCTGCCACCCGTTTTTATTGGGGTTTGTTTTAAATCAAATGGGACAATCAATAAATCTGTCATAAGCCCCACAATGAAATTACTGGCTGGCCACAGATACCACAGAGACTGGAGCTGTATAAATGCCCAGAAGGGTAGGCAGGCCTGACATGGCTCCAATACAGCTATGTGGTCTGTCCCAACCACAGGGCATTTTTTAACTCCCTTTGAGCTACCCACTCTTCTGAACCAATCAGTTTCAGCCTAGAAAACATGGTAGCTCTCAGCTCCTGCTGAAAAACTCCCAGCTACTGCCAGGGGCAGCTCCAGGCACCAGCGCACCAAGCGTGTGCCTGGGGCAGCAAACCACGGGGGGGTGGCCTGACGGTCTCCATGAGGGTGGCAGTTAGGTGGCTTTTAGCAGCATGCCTGCGGAAGGTCCGCTGGTCCCACGGTTTCAACGGTAATTCAGCAGTGGGGACGCCGAAGGCACGGGACTGGCGGACCTCCCACAGCCATGCCGCCAAAAGCCTCCTGACTGCCATGCTTGGGGTGGCAAAATACATAGACCTGCCCCTGGCTACTGCCGCTCCCTCAGTAACATTGGCTTCTTTGAGGTACATTATTATTAATTATTAATTATTAATTATTATTATTATTAGATGTGAGGCAACCCAGTGTTTTCACTTCCATCTGCCACACTTCCTGCTCCATTGTTGTCTGTTTTCATGACAACAACATATTTTTCAATTATTTTTGTATGTGTCATCTGTTGTTCTCCATTTTTCCCCATCTCCCACCAAGTGGCATCTAGTCAAGGAATACAGTTTTTTGACAATCAGACAATATTCCCACCTTCTTTCTTGAATCATTGTCCCTACTGTCTGTTGGCCAGTCCTTTGTAACTTCTGAGTGTTAGTTACTTAATCCCATCAGTGAACACCAAATATTCTCCACAAGCAACTCTGATGCAGTGCAGTAAGTTTCCTGTTGTGGGTTTCTAACACTTGCCAGATTTCAGAAGCACATAACAGTATGGGTATCACAATAACATTATATAACTTTATTTTGGTTCTTATATGAATCTCCATATTTTCCAAATATTTGCCAGTCTCAAAATAGCTCCACTTGCCTTCCCAATTCTTGCTTCCACCTCCTTCTGAAGTTGGCCATCTGCACTGCTTTTGCTTCCAAGATATACAGACTCATTAACCATGCCATATTCTTCACCATCTATCACATATACACCATCATTGCTGACTCCTCTGTCAATGATGATGACTTTCATTTTCTTCTGGCTGACTCTTAATCCCACTTTGGCAGCCTCACATTTGACATTGACAGTGGTCTTTTTCATGGCACCATCATCGGTGTCCAACAGAACAATATCTGCAAAATCAAGATCTTGAAGTTTTCTTCTGCTCCACATAACTCCTGTATCTTCCCCTGATGTTGCTCTTCACATCACAATTTGTCATAACGCAGAAAAGAAGGGGTAATAAGATGCAATTTTGCCACACTCCTGTGATGATATCAAACCAATCATTTGTCCTTACACAGCATTTTGAACCTTCATACGGCATTTTGACCAGTGACACTATCTTTCTAGGAAGCCCATATTGTCATAATATCTTCCATAGCAACTCTCTATGAATGCATGCAAAAGCTTTTGGTGAAATACATGAAGTTAAAGATTAATCTTTTCTAGTAGGTGAGCCCTTTCTCAATCACTCATCTCAGGGTAAAGATGTGATCTACGCACAATCTTTTCAGTCTAAAACCTGCTTGCTCATTACACAGCTTTTCCATCTTGACTCTGTTCAATAGTATACCGCAGAACACTTTTCCAGGTACTGAAAATAATGCTATTCCTCGCCAATTATTGCACATTAGCAGGTTGCCTTTCTTTGATAATTTACAGATTACACCTTTCTTCCAATCCTCTGGGTAGTTCTTTCTCCCAAACTAAATTACAAAAACTTTATGTCGTTCATATACTACCACATCCTCATCAGCTTTAAGCATTTCAGCAGTGATCTTATCTTGACCAGGCACTTTGACAATTTTTAGCTGTGTAATTGCTTTCTGTTTCTGCTTCTGAAAATTTTAGCTGCAAAATGTTTATGTCTTCATCTTCTTTGCCTCCATCAATTGGAATTGTTGGCTTTGGTTGGTTGAGTATTTCATTAAAATGTTCTCATCATTGTCCCTTTTGTTCTGCTTGTCATTAACAATTTTCCATTTTTTTGCTTTTATTACATCACTGTGACTCTGTGATGACAATTGCTTACACCCGAAGCAGCTTCTTAGCATCGCCTCTCTCACTGATGCTTCTTCACCTTCTCTCACTTTTTTGTCAAGTCATTTTCTCATAACCTTTGGACAGAACTTCTTTACTGCCTTTTCTTTCTCGGTATACTCCTATTGCAGCGTGTGTTCTTCTTCTTATCCTTTTGCCACTGCAGGCCTCTCTAAGACTTTTCTTTTCTCAGTCAATTTCTATATGTGTGTGCCTGCATCTTACTCGTCTTTCCTTGATCCTCTTGGTCCAAGTGAAGTTGTGGCAACTCCCCAGCAGACATCTTTAGACTGAGTCCATTGTTCTTTATCATCATTCATTACCCATTGCTCTTGAAATCTGTTCAAGAGCTAGAGTTTAAAATTCCTCCCGATTCCTATATCAGACAGTTTCTTCCCATCAAATGCATCTCTCTCTCTCTTTTTTTTTTGGTTAGCTTGTCTTTTTAGCTATTTTCTAACTGTTCAGATGACAATATAGGGGTTGCTGCCTACCTCAGCCTTTGTAAAAGATGGTGTCTCTAACAGGGATCTTCTCTCCTGTCTACTTATAGCAATGTAATACAGTTTCTAAGTAATTCCATGATTTGACTTCCATGTTAGTTTGTGTTTTCTGGGATGAAGGAAGAGTGTCCTCCCCCCATGCACAGTTTATACGTTCTGCACAGCTCAATTATTCTTTCACCATTGTCTGTCTGTTCCTCAATTCTATGTTTACCCATGAAACGCCCATCTCTGAGGTTGTCATTACCAACTTGGACATTCATATCAACCATAACCAAATTGATATCACAAGCATAACCTGATGGCTTGCAACATACGACAGACTGCATCTTTTGCTTGGTCATCATGATCACTGACAAATAACACTGGATGATGGGTATTTTATTATGATTTGTAACAAAATATACTCTTATCGTTCGTGAGTCTGCTGGTTCCCATTCCTGTAGAGCTTGTGCTGCCGTCTTGTCGAGGAATGTTCTACATGACTATCATCCTGCCTTCCTGAGGGAAAATGTCTGAATGGAGTTTTCCGCATCCAGTCCATCTCACTTTGCTCACTCTGAGAACACTAATATTGAACTGAGTCATGTCTCTACTTAACTCAGTTTCTCAGTGTCTCACGTAATTTTCACAGTCCAGCACTCAATTTTAGTTTTGATTTTAGCAGCTCGGATCTCTTGTTTCAGGAAACGAACTGACTCATAAGTTTGTTCCACCGTCTTCATCCCTCCATTCAAACTCATTTGCTGTCGACTCAGTGATGCTGAAAGGCCACGATCCCCTTCAAGCTGGCGGATTAAGAGAGACTTGTATCTAGGCTGTTCCCATAACTCACTTTTTTTTTTTAATATGGACAACCAGTTAGCCTGACTCACAACAGCAGGTGGACATGCCTGGTAGCTTAGGATGCTCTCTGTGAAGTAGCTGCTGATTGGGTTGGTAAGACTGAGCATAACAGCACAAGTTAAACTGGAGGCATAAGAAGTAGGTTCAGAATTTCCCTGCCACTACATGTTTAAATCAGATTTTTCAGTTTATTTAAATAGAGTTGTTTTGGCGGATGTGGTGGGGCATCGACTCACTGGCATGGTGCCTCCTGCTGGTTGTCTTGGGAATTAGCACTTTCCAGCCCGGCGAGCCAGCTGCAGGTCCGTGTCTCACCTGCCGCTGGCCCCCATGTCCCTCCCTGACCCCGATGCTCTTCTGTGTCACGGTTCTGCCCCCACAGTAACCCATAATCTGGGTATCCCCACCCAACCCGCTATCCCCACCTTGCCTCAGTGGCTACTGCCAGTCATCATCTAGCCCCCGCTCTCTGGGGCAGACTGCAGTGTATAAATCACTCATCATCGGCAAGGGGTTGGACCATCTGCCCTCTGCCTTTCTCTGGGCTGCCCCTCTGCAGCCCCGGTACCTTTGTAGGCCTTTAACTAGGCCTGCAGCCTGGGGTTTTGCTAGGCTGGAGCTCCCCGGCTCCCTCTGCCCTTCCCCAGCACTGTTCCACCTCAGGTACCCTGCTCAGCTCCCAGGCAACAAGGTCCTTCCCTCTCTAGGAAGCTAAAAAGAGTGTCTCTGTGTCCTCTGGCCCAGGGCTGCCCAGAGAGTTCGGGAGTCTGGGGTCTGTGGTGGCAGGGGGCCCCCACTGCTGAATTGCAGTCAAAGACCCAGTACTTCGGTGGCAGGTCCCAGGGTGGAAGGACCCCCTCCACGGGTCTTCATGGCACTTTGGAGGTGGGTCCCAGAGTGGAAAGACCCCCCGCCACCGAAGACCCAGAGAGGAAGACGCTCCAGGGGCCCAGGTCCCACAAGAATTTTCTGGGGCCCCCGGAGTGAGTGAAGGACCCCGTTCCAGGGGCCCCAAAAAACTCTTGTGGGGGCCCCTACGGGACCCAGGGCCTGGGGCAAATTGCCCCACTTGCACCCCCTCTGGGCAGCCCTGCTCTGGCCCACCACCCTCTTATAAGGGCCAGCTGGGCCCTGATTGCAATGGCTACAGCTGTGGCTGCTTTCCCAATCAGACCAGCTTTTCCCCTGACACAGCCCTCTCCCAGGGCTGTTTTAAACCCTTCAGGGCAGGAGTGGGGTAACCACCCCACTACAGGGGGTTGAGGTTTTTTTCCTGTGAACAAGGGGCTCTTCATGAAAAGGCCAAAGAAGGAACGATCCCTCTTGGATGCTGTCCAGTTCCTTGGGGTGAAGGCATGACAGGAAGCATCGTACCATGAAACTGACAAATAATACTTGCCAGATTTTTCCCAGTTAGACCTTGTCAGCCTATACAATGAAGCCCTTGATTCATCCACAAACAAAGTCCTATTATACCTCACCAGGAAAGAGGAGGGGCAGGTGCTTCTACACTCAGAGTGTGAGCAGCAGCTTGATGGATGGGCTCTGTTCTCATTTGACTTAACCCTCTGCATGCCACAGTCACCCTGCTGCAATTGCAATGAGGACAATTGGATTGTTGTCAATGGACAAACCTGGATAATTCCAAAAGGCCTTTAACCATGCTATATACAATGCACTTTATGGCCATGTTTTTCAAAGTGCCTTCTGAAATCACACAGAGAACATGGCTCTGTGCGTACACACACACACACACACACATACCCCATGGCACAAATGAGGCAGTAAGAGAACTTGTCCACCAGCCCCTGGTTATGCTATCACAGAAAGCAGCAGGCTCTGCACAGCATATCAGTCCAGTCATTGCATGCAGAGCTGGTGGGTGCAGGGTCTTGCCTAGTCGCCACCCTCTCTACTCCATTTTTGGTGTCTTTCATCCCACAAGTGCTCAGAGGGAAGAATCCCTGCTCTCCAGGGGTGCAGATACCACAACTCTAAGGTTGCAAGAGGGGGGGAGCTACTTGCACTCTTCCTTCTGCCTCTGTGCACACCCATGATGCAGCTGAGCACTTACTAAGACCTCAAGATGTAGTCTATTGGGGAAAAATGCTGAACTGGCATTTCCAGAACTCCTCTCAAAGAAGTGAGGGGATTTAGGCTGTGAGGGTATAAGAAACAACAACATGAAAATGTTGTACTGACCTTCCCAATGCAAAGAAAAAATCTGTAGCATTCCTCCTTCAAAACTCTGTCAGCTCCTGTGTGTTGTGCTGAGAAAAGGCTCAGTTCTACAGTTCCCCTGCACAGAGAACTCCCACTGACTTCCCTGGAGGTTCTGCAGGGGGAACCCCTACTGGGCCTGGCCCAAAGGATGAGATTGTTTGCAGTGCAGCACTGTTGCCCATTAGCTCAAACCTCACATTAGATTCCTATACTCTGTTTTCTCTCTCCAAGAAGAACTGATGTGTTCTTTCCTAAACGCAGTGGAAAAGCCCCCCAATCACTTATGAGCTCCAAAAGAAGGCAGCTTCAGTGAACTAAGAAACAATTTCATGTGCAAATAAGTACAGCCCATTCTGCAAATCCTTACTCACACAAGAAGTCCTTGTGTGGCTAGGCCCATTAAGGCACTACTCAGGTGAATAAGGATTAGTTATATGGCTGTCTCTGCAGATTAAAGCTCCTCCAGATGTGCCAGAGAAGAAACAACCCAGAAGCACCAAGCCTCAAAAAGGCCTGATACTGGAACATTCATCCTCAGCTCCCATCTCTCGTTCTATGGTTAGATTATAAATTTCTTGGGGGAAGAAGCTGTTTTTTATTATATGAATATATGTGTACGTACAGCACCTTGTACAGTGGGAGTCTTGATCTCAGACTAAGGCCTCTAAATGCTACCCCGAAACAAAGAAGAATTCAGAGGAAACTTGGAATGCTCAGGACTTTGGAGGTCCAAACCCATAGACAGTACATTGGTATTACACATACCAAAATTAAAAAACGCATTACTTTGGGAGACTTTAAACGGCAGCCTGACTGTATGTTTGCATGATAGATATTTTCTTCCAGACTTGGATGACTGAGTGACAGAATTAAAAACAGAAGATAAGCAAGTTATAACTTCCAAAACACAAATAAGCAAAATTTCCATAGTGAGAGGATGTTGTGGAATTTCCCTGAAAGCTGTCCTCACCTGGCTGACAGATCACAATTCTTGTCATTATTGGATGTGCGGAATATATAATCCTGCCATGTTCCCGGCTCAACAACAGAATCAACAGTACTAGCTTGGCTCCAGACTATGCCATCCATGTGGCTACACAGGAGGATTAAGCAGCTCTGAGTTTCTAATAAATGGTTTGGGATGCATGTCATGATCGTATATTTCATAGGACTTTGATAAAACTGTATCTCTCTTTTTTAAGATATTAAATATAGATTTAGATGGAAACAGAATGGTCACGGAAGGACTCTAGGTGCCCTGGTCCAGCCCTCGTCCAGACTAACCCGCGGCATCGGCGGGTTAAAATCGATAGCTCGGGGATCGATATATCGCGTCTAGTCTGGACGCGATGTATCGATCTCCGAGCGCGCTGACATCGATTCCGGAACTCCATCAATCCGAACGGAGTTCCGGAATCGACACGGAGAGCCGCGGACATCGATGCAGCGCCGTCCAGACTGGTGAGTACCTCGATTTTAGAAATTCGACTTCAGCTACGTTATTCTCGTAGCTGAAGTTGCGTATCTAAAATCGATTTTAATACCTAGTCTGGACGTGGCCCCAGTAGCATCAGTGGGGCTGCATGGGCGTATCAGTCCCCAGTGGTGTAGCTTGATTTCTGTCCTTTCCCAGGCCAGCAAAAGCGTGAGAGCAGGAGAAGGAAGAGAATTAGCTGGCCCCACTTCAACCTCCCTGGGCCACACTGTAGCAGACCTTAAGGTGGCCATCCTGCAGCAAAAAAACTTCAGGACCAGACTTCAAAGAGAAACTGCTGAGCTTCATTTCATCTGCAAATTTGACACCATCAGCTCAGGATTAAACAAAGACTGCGTGAATGGCTTGCCAATTACAGAACCAGTTTCTCCTCCCTTGGTTTTCACACTTCAACTGCTAGAACAGGGCCTCATCCTTCCTGATTGAACTACCTCATTATCTCTAGCTTGCCTGCATATATATACCTGCCCCTGGAGATTTCCACTACATGCATCTGACGAAGTGGGTATTCACCCACGAAAGCTCATGCTCCAAAACGTCTGTTAGTCTATAAGGTGCCACAGGATTCTTTGCTGCTTTTACAGATCCAGACTAACACAGCTATCCCTCTGATACTTGGCCCCACATGTAACTCAGCACCTAGATTAGACATACAGATAAACAGAGATTAGCGTAGATGCAGTTCTGATTTTTTTAAGAGAATGAAAAAGATTAGTTCATGTGGAAAATAAAGAAAAATACTATTTTATTTATTTACTTGGGGCCAGATCCAGTCACCCTTACCTATCTTGGGTGAAACATGATTCCCTCAAGAAGTTCTGTTGAAAACAATGGGGCTATTTGAAAAGTAAGAGAGTAGTCAACATGAGTGAAGGTGGCACAGTCTGGCCCTGGTTAAGTACCATCAGTGTGCTGGACTCTGTAAAAGGCTCTGAAGAAGCCTAGATTCTCTTCTGTTTAGAAGAACCTACGGAATGCTGTGTTAAAATGGGAATGTCCATGGAAACTGTAAAGCTCGCAGGTGTTCAATGGGATATCCAAGTGGTCAGCATTGAGGCACATCATATTTGAGAATCCATTTGGAAGCTGGCCATTCTCTTAAGAAGCTCTCATTGGAAATCTAGGCCAGAGCCTGAGAGGGTAGTTCTAGTGATTATTACAATATCCCATCTCTTCCAATTTTCCAGCTGCTCTGATTTCCTGGTATGTTTTCTAAACAGGTCAGATTTAGATAGAAGCAATGTAATCTCATGGATAGTCACCAGACTAGGGATTAGAAGGTGTGATATAGTGCACAGAACACCAGATTAGGAGTCAGGAGACCTGCATCTATTCCCAGTTCTGCCATTGATAGACTGTGTGACCTTGGGCAAGTCTCTTCCCCAGTCTGTTCCTCTGTTTCCCCTCCTACCACGAGTCTGTCTTGTCTGTTTAGGTTGTTAGCTCTTCAAGGCAGAAAGTTTCTCTTATGTTTGTACAGTGACTAGCACAATGGGGTCCTGATTTCAGCTGGGAGTTCTAGGAGATACCATAGCACAATTACTGACACTAAGGCTATGGCCACACTAGAACTTAAGTCGACATAAGCTGCATCACTCAGGCGTATGAATTAGCCACTCCTTTGAGCAACATAATTTATGCCGACTTAAGTGTCAGAGAGCTTCTCCCAACGACATAGCTGCTGCTGCCTGGGGGCAGGGGGGCTGAAGTAATTAAGCCAACGGGAGAGCTCTCTCCAGTCAGCTTAGAGTAGCTACCCAGAGAGCTCGCAGCTAAGCAGCAAGTCAATGGCCAAACTGCTATGGGAGCAGGATCTGGGTTGTAGTTACTGGTGCAAATTCTGCCCTCATGTAATTTGATTGACTTAATTTGGGTTACTTACATCAGGTTGAATTTTTGTCCCAGAATAGTTTAATATATAACCAAAATGTTCCCTGCTCAAGGTCCACTGCATCTTGTTCTATCCTCAGAGCTACCAGTTAACTAAGCCCTGTCCTCTTCATAACTTTCCTGACTTTTAACTCAATGAGAGACCATTCCTTACTCAGGGCAGATTGTACAGTTACCTTCTAGCCTATTATGAGCAGCTCATTATGAGCAAGGACCATGCTGGTTCTGTGTCTTGTACAAATTCTGTGCTTTTAAGCATCTGCACATAGTAAAGTCTCTCGTTCTTGCTCTCCTGAGCAGTTAAGTGAGGACTGTGACAATCAAGTCCAAAAGAAATAGCTAATACATCTGGCCATCTATGTAATCTTGATAGAAGATTAGCAATAAGAGCACAATAGCTGAGTGGGGACTGGGTGTCTCCCAACCCAGGGCATACACCAAATCAGAGTTATTAATCCTTATGTGTTAAACATTCACCCAGCTGCTTTCTGGGGAAAAGATTTAAGGCAAAAATGCACTCCTAGTCCTCATGTGACAAGAAAAAATAGGCTAATCCCTTGGTTCTGGTTAGTCTAGAACCTGTGAGTGATGTATTAGCATATTGTGTTGGAAAACCCCAGTTTTCAACAGAAAAAGATTGCAAAATCTTAAATTTTTTACAGATTCTTTCAGCAAACAGCACCAGGGTGGCTGTTCTTCAGGGTACTCATAAACAGTGCAGTAGGAGCTTTATTTGACCACTGCATCTTCTGCTGGTGATCACCCATTGTTTAGGTGATCTTCATCACCACCTCCATCATATAGACCCCAACCCTGCATTGAAAACCAAGGTGTGCCTAGCTGGTTCTCAAGCAACAAATGGGGCCTTAGATAATATGTTCTAAGCTAGGATCATAGGGACCTCAAGAGGTCATCTAGTCCAACCCCCTGCTGAAAGCAGGACCAATCCCCATATTTTTAGCCCAGTTCCCCAAATGACCCCCTCAAGGATGGAACTTACAACCCTGGGTTTAGGGGACCAACACTCAAGCCACTGAGCTATCCCTCCCCCTCATAAGTTTCTTCAGTGTTGCAAGGGAATTGGCTCAAGGGCAGCCTGAACAACTGCTTGTCTGACTCCTCCTACACATACTAGGTCACAATAATAAATTAACTTTGAAAAATCTTGATAATTCTGAGAGCTGAACAATCTAATATTTCTACATATAAAGGGCCAAATAGTTTTTCTCAGGCAAAACACTCATTGGGCAAAATCCTGTAAGGCACTGAGCAGCTGCACTAACCCTAACTCTGCCCCTCCATTGATCTCAGCCTCTCACACAGTGGCCCCTTGACTTTACTCAAAGTTTTGCCTGAGAAAGGACATCGAGATTTGGATCTTGTATTTCTTATCTCACTCTAAGAGGTTATGTTAAGATAAAGAGTCTGGAATGTCATAGCTATTAGGCTTTTAGGGGAATTACTAATGG
The DNA here is from genome assembly GCF_007399415.2 of Gopherus evgoodei. NCBI lineage: Eukaryota > Metazoa > Chordata > Testudines > Testudinidae > Gopherus > Gopherus evgoodei. The sequence goes on along the minus strand of NC_044335.1, from coordinate 16,593,868 downwards.
GCCATTAATATATTTCCTGGAGAGCTGAAGTCACTGTGTGCTCAGTTCTTGACACTCAACATAGCCAAGGCAGATGTTAATGGCCCAGAGGCACTCTTATTAGCTTAAATAATATATGTCTGGCACTACTGAAATGTGCATAACAAGTTTCCTCTTCTTCCTTCTGCATGACTCTTGCGGTCTCGTATTGCCTGGGTCACACTGTTGGGCAAAAGCAGCAGGTCACTTCCTCTGCTGCTGATGTTTCCAGAAGTCAGATCCGTCTTGATGGGAAATCAAATCTTTGCAGTTACAGAAAGCAGCTTTGCTTTACATATGTTTGCAACAGATTGAGCTTCACTAAAATCAAGGGCTCAACCCAAAAGAACCCTTGGTTCACAGGATAGTTTTCTGCTTTTTAGATATGCATGGATGAAACTACTGTTGAATGTAACGGTGCTTAGAATATAATAATTTTCATCAGCTAAACCAGTTCGATGGACTGTTGAGATAAGCTGGAGAACATGGCAAAAAGGGGCACAGTGGGGTGCAAAGCTCTCTCTCTTTCTCTCTCTATGCATCTATTTATTCATCTAACCTAAGAGTTTAGACTGCACTCATCACCACAGTGCCCGAGTACCTATAAGCAATATAACCAACCACTTGTTCTATTCATGTCGAGTCAGCAGTAAGTAAGGGAAAGATGTGATTAATGAGAACAAAGCCTTGTATGAATTACAAACAGCTATGGAACAAATGCTAAGGATGTTACTTCAGCTCTTACGCACACTGAAGTCACCAGCAAAATTCTAAATAAATGTAGGAGCAGGCCCTCAGGTAGGCTCCCATGGAAATCAAAGGAGCCCTGTTGTTCTGGAGCAGGAAGAGCTGAGTTCTATCTCTGCTGCTCTATGGTTTTGGGGTACAGCAGAGTGACAGCCATGATGTTCCTGTCTGATATCTTTACAGTAGGTTACTTTAAAAACAAAACAAAACAGGGTCCTGTTGTGTCAATTACTTGGGGGCATTTAACTGACTAACTATGTATAGGCCTTAGTTCCAAAAATGAAGCCTCCTTTTCAGTGGGCTCAGTTTCCATCACAATTCAATCTTAAACTATTTGCTTATGGATAGGAATCATGTAATTAGAGATTCTGATCTGAACCCACAAATCAGTTCAAAATTCAGACAAATATGAGGGGTTCAAAATCAATTCAAAGGAGGGAAACTGAGGCTTCGACCTTTGAATATGTAGCCCTAAGATTCAATATTAAGATGAGGAACTGGTATCCCTATTCAGTGCCTGCAGCTACGATGGAAGTCAACATAGAGCTGCTTAAAACATGCCCAATGTCCATTAAGTCTTTCATGAAATACTCTTGAAATGAGCTGAGAAGGCATAACAAGAACCAACGGCAGGAAGTTGAAGCCAGATAAATTCAAATTAGAAATAAACCATAATTTTTTTTTAAACAGGGAGGGTAACTAGCCATTGGAACAAACTATCCAAGGAAGTGATGCATTCTTCATCTCTTGTTGTCTTCATATAAAGACTGGATGCTTCTCTAGAAGGTATGCTTTATTTAAACAAAAGATATCGGGCTCAGTATAGGGGAAACTGGGTGAAATTTAATGCCCTGTTATATAAAGGAGGTCAGACTAGGTGATCTAATAGTCTCTTCTCATCTAAAAGTCTATGAATGAAAAAATCAAGGATGGATTGTTCAAAGGCTGTTGCTACTTTGGTTATTGCCAAATCACAACCAGGAATATGGTGGGGAACTTTCAGGACAACTTAGGTATTGCTTGGAGCATTGACTCTCCCCATTAGCTTTTACTTTGAAGCTCTGGTCAATCCAAGGCCTCTTTGTCCAAGACACTCTGCCCTGGACAGGAACAACTCAATGGAATAGCCACCCTGTCCACTCAGACTTTAATCCAGGTCCCAAGTGGCCGTAACTCAGAGACAGAAAAGTCCCCTCTAATGGACTGCTTTTTTCCGCTGGCACCACACACGTCTGATATTTGGCAAGGATGCCACAATGTAAGATATATGCTTTGGCTTTTAGCTAGTCCATCCTGTCCCAAACCAGCTTATTGAATGAATCGCAGAATCATGGAAATGTAGGGCTGGAAGGGACTTTGAGAGATCATCTAGTCCATCCCCCACATTAAGGCAGGATTAAATACACCAAGGAGAGTTGATGCTGAAGAAACATCTGGCACTGTTGTTCCCAGCCAATGGGAGCTGCAGAGCCCAGGCTTGTGGAGGGAACAGTGTGCAGAGTCTCCCTGGCTGCCCCTCCCCTAGGAGCTGCAGGGACACACCGGTCAGAGCCAGGTAGGAAGCCTGCCAGCTCCGCTAACCCTCCCCCCACCAGCACCAGCAGGGGTCCCTGACCAGCACCCACAGTACCCCTGGAATAGCCCCTCTGCCCCAGAGCATCCACAGCTTGCCAGCCTAAGTTTTAGTTAGGGATATATAGTAAAAGTCATGGACAGGTCAAGGGCCATGAATTTCTGTTTACTGCCAGTGACCTGTCCATGACTTTTACTAAAAATACCCATGACTAAAACGTAGAGGTGCCCAAGATGTGCTAGTGCTTTCCAGGCACTCAAAAAAATGTCCTGAGTAACTCTCACTGTAACGACAGACAGACAAGCAGACAGAGGTTAAGGGAGGGTGAACAACCAATGGAGTTTTAATGCAAGAATCAGACAGAATTGCAGTTATAGGGCTTAATTATGGGCAGAGTAAGGGTCCTGTGGATATACCGAGGTAGGTTATCCTCAATGGTTTTTCTCTCCTTGGTACTAACAGTCAGCACCATCTGAAAGCAAAACAATTTTCTACAGGGGAAATGAAGACTGTTTTTAGCAAATGTGTTTTGTGGGATTAACATGTGAGCAGCATGACACACTGCCCCACATATATGTGTCCTGTGTTGTAAAGCACAGCAAGTGGGCATAATGGGGCAAATCTGAGGCTTAGAGTAACAAAAAGACACTTTCCTGTGGAAAATTCCCTCTGAAGTTGACCCTGAAGAAAGAATTCTTTTGTATGAATTTAAAATCTGAATGACAGCACTGAAGGTACCAGTCTGATAGCAGGGAGAGAGAGAAGACCTCTGTCCACAGAATAAAGACAGTGGTTTTTATGACATGGACATCAACATTTAAACATTTTCCATCTCTAAAAGCTGAAAATACTGAGCCTGGAAAATGTGAGTAGAGACTGGGTGAGCTCACACCCTCCATTTTATCTTTCGCAACTTTCAACTTTCTTTTTTAGTGGCCAGTAGCTTGGCTGGTGGGTTGTTGTCCATAGCCCCTTCCTGTTCCTCAGAAAGTGTCCTGCCTCCATGAAGCCTGATCGTGCACTCTACTTGGTTCCCCTACCAACCCCACAAGCAGACATGAAACGAAACTCTAGTATTGCAGCTGTTGGCATGGGGTGGGGGAGCACAGCCTCACAGAACGCTCTCCTTCCATGAATACCTATGGGAATCCTCCATCCAGGCTTACTGGAGCAAATAGTTCACTAAAGCAACCAAGATTGAATGTACAATAGAAGGAGACTATGTTATGGGTGGGCATAGTCTCCTCCACACCCTGAGGATTTCCCATCAGATGTGATGATGCTGTTAAAGTTATATTAATATCCTCTGACTCACACCCTGCTTCCTACTGCGCCGACCATAAAGGATTTAGCCAATGGCAGAGGTCCGTGGAGTTACACTACAGTTTGATTTGACTCTGGATCTTTAAAACTGACCACTGCAAGAATAGTGTGTGTAGTGAGTAGGGGCGGCTCCAGGCCCCAGCATGCCAAGCGCGTGCTTGGGGCGGCATGCCATGGGGGGCGCTCTGCCAGTTGCCGGGAGGGTGGCAAGCAGGCAGCCTTCAGCAGCATGTCTGCAGAGGGTCCGCTGGTCCCATGGCTCCGGTGGACCTCTCGCGGGAGATCCACCAGAGCTGTGGGACCGGCGACCGGCAGAGCACCCCTCGCGGCATGCCACCGTGCTTGGGGCGGCGAAATGTCTAGAGCCACCTGGTGGTGAGATGGCCAGCACAGAGAGATTATGAAAAATCACATCACATTTCCTTTCTGCAACAAACAACTTATTGAAGAGCATTTCCGCATTCTGAATGAGAAGCCTATGATCTGCCTCTTACGGGTAGGTTACTAAGAATACCCCAAAACCACATTTGTTGAAATTCTTATTGACTCTTTTTATTCACTGAAGTTTCACTTTGAATGTTCAGGGAGAACCACCAAAGACCACACCAGGGAAAAGACAAATGATAACCAGTGCAGCCTGTTCTCACAAACAACCCAACAGGGCAAGCTGCATGGAAAGGACACTACTTCTGCTGGTGAAGGATATTAGACACTAGATGGTATCAATTACCATCACGCCCTTTAGTGTACATGGACTAATAGTGAAACCAACTCATGGGGTTTTTTTGTTGTTGGTTTTTTTTAGCACGAGAAAAAAAACGGATCACACTATCAGCTCATCTAATACACTATGCCTCTGAGGTCCTGCTGTGGTGCTTTTTTAAAACCTGTGTTTCTTTAAGGGTTGAAGGCTCCGTAGAGCATCTTTGTTAGCTGGGGGCATGGATCAGCGTTCATGTCACACTCCCCGTCAGTGCCTGGCCTGAGCCAGGGAAGCTAATGATCCAACCAGTGGATTAAATCTGTGATGGATCCTGGTCACATACCACCTGAGTCATATTGCGCATCATAGACTAAGACGACTGGTTGGCTGCCTGTGACACAAAAGCTCTTCACCATGGTGTTTCTTTGCCAGCTCCCACAGCTGCCTGACAGTTGCTCACACTCTTGGTGATACGTTTGATGTAGAAAATGTTGAGGCGGCGTCATCTAGATAGATGCATGATTGTTCAAGCTCTCCTGGATTTCTTGCACTAGTCAGAATTCCTGCTGGCCTTGGTTTTGTCTTTATGAAAGTGTGTGCGTATGTACTAACGGCTCTATGGATTATGCAGCTAAACATGGTTCATTAAATAAACCACAGCATTAAACTGCTTTTACTTTCAATACTTTTACTTTTCTCTATTTGTTGCTTTTTTCTATTGTCCCATCCCCTGTTTTAATCCTCGATATTTACCCAGAAAACTGTGAAGTTAATTTTTGAACCAATTTTTACCTGTTATTCATTTTTGTAATAAACACCAATAAATTCTTGGGAAATGGGAAACAAATTGAAAACTGAAAGTGAAGGGCCTAGGGACTTCTTATTAATTAGTATTATTATTGCTACAATGGGGCTACTTCCAGCAATGAGCACTCCTCCTGGCTGTGTTAGCGGGTTCAGGCCCTACCGTCTCACTCATGAGACTGAGACTTCTCTTACATGTTAGTGCAAAGCCAGCATTTGGAAATCCCAGCTGCTGCTACACCCACAGTCTGCAAATGGTTCTACATCTTTAAGGGAAGTGGAGCAGAATCAAAACAAAACTTCCAAGTAAAATCACTCGGTTGAAGTGAGCTTCATCCTTTCAGTGAAGGAGAATCTCATTTCTACAGGCGGGTGTCTTAAGGTGGATCTTATTAACATAGAATCATAGAACTGGAAGGGATCTCGAGAGGTCATCTAGTCCAATACCCTGCACTCAAAGCAGGATTCATTATCTAGACCATCTCTGACAGGTGTTTGTCTAACCTGCTCTTAAAAATCTCCAGTGATGGAGATTCCACAACCTCCCTAGGCAGGTTAAATACCTTGACAATTACGAAGTTTTTCTTAATGTCCAACCTAAACCTCCCTTGCTGCAATTTAAGCCCATTGCTTCTTATTATATCCTCAGAGGTTAAGAAAAACAATTTTTCTTTCTCTTCCTTGTAACAACCTTTTACATACTATAAAACTGTTATGTCCCCTCTCGGTCTTCTCTTTTCCAGACTAAACAAACTCAATTTTTTCAATCTTCCTTAATAGGTCATGTTTTCTAGACCTTTAATCATTTTTATTGCTCTTCTCTGGACTCTCTCCAATTTGTTCACATCGTTTCTAAAATGTGGTGCCCAGAACTGGACACAATACTCCAGTTGAGGCCTAATCAGAACGGAGTAGAGTGGAAGAATTACTTCTCGTGCCTTGCTTATGACACTCCTGCTAATACATCGCAGAATGATGTTCTCTTTTTTTGCAACAGTAGTCCTTATTGAATTTCATCCTATTTACTTCAGACCATTACTCCAGTTTGTCCAGACCATTTTGAATTTTAATCCTACCCTCCAAAGCACTTGCAACCCCTGCCAGCTTGGTATCATCTACAAACTTTATAAGTGTATTCTCTATGCCATTATCTAAACCATGGATGAAGATATTGAACAGAATCACACCCAGAACTGATCCCTGCAGGACCCCACTCCTTATGCCCTTCCAGCCTGACTGTGAACTGCTGATAACTACTCTTTGGGAATGGTTTTCCAACTAGTTTTACACCCATCTTATAGTAACTCCACCTAGGTTGCATTTCCCTAGTTTGTTTATGAGAAGGTCATGAGGGATAGTATTAAAAGCTTTACTAAAGTCAAGATATACCACATCTACTGCTACCCCCCTATACACAAGGCTTGTTACCCTGTCAAAGAAAGCTATCAGGTTAGTCTGACATGATTTGCTTTTGACAAATCCATGCTGACTGTTACTTATCACCTTATTATCATCTAGATGTTTGCAAATTGATTGCTTAATTATTTGCTTCATTATGTTTCCAGGTTCAGAAGTTAAGATGACTGGTCTGTAATTTCCTGGGTTGTCCTTATTTTCCTTTTTATAGATGGGCACTATATTTGTCCTTTTCCAGTCTTCTGGAATCTCTCCTGTCTTCCATGGCTTCTCAAAGATAATCACTAATGGCTCAGATATCTCCTCAGTCAGCTCCTTGAGTATTCAAGGGTGCATTTCATCAGGCTCTGGTGACTTGAAGACATCTAACTTGTCCAAGCAATTTTTACCTTGTTCTTTCCCTATTTTAGCCTCTTCTGATCAGGGCCAGCTCCAGGCACCAGCTAAGGAAGCAGGTGCTTGGGGCGGCCAATATCAAGGGGCGGCACGTCATCCGCTACTGGGGCGGATCTTCAGTGGCAATTCGGTGGCGGGTCCCTCAGTCCCTGTCGAAATGAAAGACCTGCCACCAAAGAGTGGAGCGGCGCGATCACGCTGCTGAGGCATTTTTTTTTTTGAGCCGCTTGGGGTAGCAGAAAACCTGGATCCGGCCTTGCTTCTGATCCTACCTCATTTTCACTGGCATTCACTATGTTAGACATCCAATCTCCACCAACGTTCTTGGTGAAAATCGAAAAAAAAGATGTCATTAAGCACCTCTGCCATTTCCACATTTTCTGTTATTCCTCCCCTCCCATTGAGTAACAAGCCTGCTCTGTCCTTGACCTTCTTCTTGTTTCTAATGTATTTGTAGAATGTTTTCTTGTTACCCTTTACGTCTCTGGCTAGTTTGAGCTCATTTTGTGCCTTGGCTTTTCTAATTTTGTCCCTACATACTTCTGTTATTTGTTTACAGACGCTCCCCAGGTTACGCAAACCCCGACTTACGGAAAGTCAGACTTATGGAAAAAAGGTGTGTTTGGGCTTTTTTGGGGGGGGGGGGGCGTTGTGCATAATTGTCGGAGATACGTTCCCAACTTATGCAAAATTCAACTTATGCAGGCATTCCGGAACAGAATGCTTGCATAAGTCGGAGAGCTTCTGTATATCCATCCTTTGTAATTTGACCTAGTTTCCAGTTTTTATAGGACTCTTTTTTGATTTTCAGATCCTCTAAGATCTCATTAGTAAGCCAGGGTGGTCTCCTGCCATACTTCTATTTTTCCGACCCAGTGGGATAGTTTCATCTTGTGCCCTTAATAACGTCTCCTTGAAAAACATCCAACTGTCTTCTATTGTTTTTCCCCTTAGACTTGCGTCCCATGGAATCTTACCTACCAGCTCCCTGAGTTTGCTGAAGTCTGCTGCCTTGAAGTCCATTGTCTTTATTTTGCTGTTCTCTCTCCTACCATTCCTTAGAATCATGAACTCTATCATTCCATGATCACTTTCACCCAAGCTGCCTTCCACTTTCAAATTCTCAACCAGCTCCTCCCTATTTGTCAAAATCAAATCTACAACAGCCTCTCCCCGCTAGCTGTCTCCACCTTCTGAAATAAAAAATGGTCTCCAATATATTCCAATAATTTATTGGATAATCTGTGCCCTGCTGTGTTATTTTCCCAACAGATGTCTGGGTAGTTGAAATCCCCCATCACCACTAAGTCCTGTACTTAGGATGATTTTTTTAGCTGTTTAAAAAAAGCCTCATCCACCTCTTCTTCCTGGTTTGGTGGTCTGTAATAGACCCCTACCATGACCTCACCCTTGTTTTTTACCCCTTTTTTCCTTACCCAGAGACTTTCAACGAGTCTGTCTCTTATTTCCATCTCAATCTTAGTGCAAGTGTATACATTTTTAATATACAAGGCAACACCTCCTCCCTTTTTTCCTTGCAGATCCTCTGAGCAAGCTGTATCCTTCTATACCAACATTCCAGTCATGTTTATTATCCCATCAGGTCTCTGTGATGCCAACTATATCATAGTTGTGGTTTTTTACTAGCATTACGAGTTCTTCCTGCTTATTCCCCATACTTCTTGCATTTGTTTACAGATATCAAAGATACTGATTTGATTCCCTCTTCCCCCCAGTTGCAATTTTTATACCATAAATGGTGTTGTGTTGATATTTGGGGATTCCTCTGCATTCTTTACACCAGACAAAATGATTCTACAGCATTCAGCTGTAGAAGCAGCTGAACACAGCAGCATTCAGAATACCAGCATAAAAAAAGTGTGATGGCTTATGCAAGACAATAAGCAGGTTGGTGTCATTTCAAATATGCAGGTGAAGAAGCTATTAATGGACTATACCAGAAACATACCCATGTTCCTTCACTAATTTGTCGTCTGCTTCCTTTCTATTTGAAGATTCTTTCTGATCCCTCATTATATCATGGCATGATATATGTACTAAATTCCAAAAATATTATGAATATTATTATTAATATTATTCTCAAAAACATTCTTTGACTTCAGTAGGAGCAGAGATAGGCCAACACTGGATGCTGTTGAAAAATCTCTTTCATTCACACAAATTAGATTAGATAGATAGTGCGAATGGCACCCTATTTAGCCTATACCAGTACCATCATGGCCCAGAACCACAAAGGTACTTACTCTCCTAACTTCCATTGATTTAATTCCTTTGAAAGCAATGAAAGTTAGGAGCCTAAACTCCTTTGTGGATCTGGGTCCATCTGAACTAGCAACCTTCTGTTTGAAGAGACCACATTCCAGCAATCCTAAATGAACTGAGTACAAAGCTGAGCATTCTGCCGCTTCACTCTTGGGTGAAGTCCCACTAGATTTTTTTGGACAATTACGGCCTGACCCAAAGCCCACTAAGCCAATGGAAAAATTCCACTTTGACATCAGTAGGCTTTGGATCAGGCCCTTAAGGGGGGGGGGTCTCACTGTGAATTTCTGTTATAAATGTCTCTGTTAGGTTTACGATGCACCATTAAAAACAAAAAACAGCCCTGTGTTTCAGTATTTGCTTGTTCTGTTACTATGAACCTGAATAATTTCAATATAAAGTTAAATAAAAGCTTAAATGAACACATGGGCCAATTCTCTTACTATAGAAAATTATTGGAGCAGGCCCATTATTGGAGCAGATTTACACCAGTTCAGGATTTTTCCCCTGAATACCTGTAATTTCTGAACAACAAAGGTTAAAGTGTGCCAAGAACTTAAGCTGTTTCTGAAAGAAGGAAATCCAAGATGAGTTGATTAACTGTTTTATATTTCTCCTTTATGAAATGTACAATTACCCTTTGTACTTTACCCTATATCTCACATACTCTGAAATCCCGGCCTGATCCCCTCTCTCTTGTGAATCACAAGGATTTGGACTATCTGATAGGTACGTCAGCTTGTTACTCTTTGTTCCTTGTCCTCTGACCGATCAAGCCACCTACACGCATCCTGTCTGCCAGCAGGTGTGTTAAAAGGGAGTGCCTCTGATCTCAGCCATTGCTGTAACTTGGTACACACTTTAAAGAGGAAAATACCATCAAAGCAGCCAAACAGCAAGCACCGTCAGCCCAGCAATTAAGCTGTCAGGGTTCTTATGTGTACAGTGTGCTACATGTTCATTAACTCTTTCCTTACCTCTTAGCAATGACATCTAGATTATACACTATTTGTGACATACTGCAGGAAATCTGATTATCCCATTTTAAACAATTTTAGTTTCAAGTTAATGTTACTTTCTCCTGACTCGTGCCCATTTCACCGCATCACAACAATACTCACAGTTCTCATTTCTTTGCTTGTACAGCCCCCTAAATTACTCAGTGGTTTGGGTAATTTTAAGGTTTGTGCAATAGGTTCTTCCACACACAAAGAGCATCCTCATAGCTTCAGTCTGCATTACTTTCCTTTTTTAGATTAAGGGAAATGGCAAAAGAAGAATGAACAAATACAAATTCTCCATTAGACAGAGGAAGAGAGACAGCACAGTGTGGCTGTCTCACTTGTAATACGCTGCCCACTTGATATGAACCTGCTCTGCAAAAGGGAAAGTGGAAACAGGCAGACGGACTGCTTAGAAATGTAAAGGCACAGCATGCAGAAAATTGTCCTACCAGCTAAAACATACTGACGTAGAGTTTATGTCCAAACTTTTAAAACACAAACAAATGTTCATCCTTTGAGCAAAGCTGAGTAAATAGGCTGTACATAGAAGTGCCACAAGCAGTCACTCTGAGACTGCGAGACAAGAATTTCAGCTGGTGGATCTAAGTAGTCTGATAGTTTGTGGGCCCACCGGCCACAACCCTAGTCTTCCTCGTCCCCTTCCAAAGCCCTCACCCATGTTTCTATAAAGAGAGCAGCCATGGAACAATGCCATGGCACACAAGGATCATGGAGCTGGTTTTGGAGCCAACCTCCAACCATAAAGCACCAGGTTTAAGGTACGTTCCACATCAGGGATTTGAGTCAGTAACACACACCCTGACCCATGTAGGGCTTGGGTTTTGGCTTCTCGGGCTAATGGTACATAATGTAGGACAAAATGATACTTCCAGAAGTTGGTCCACTACAAGATAGTATCTCAACCGCCTTGTCACTTCCAAAGGATCTCTATTTAACTATTATTGTCAACATTTAGGGAAAATACTCCTCATTGCACCACTCCCGCTCTCTGCTCCACTTAATCCACTTAATGGAAATGCCAGATGGCAGCATGGCTAGAAGGTGTACAGAATGGAACAACTTCAGATGGCATGAGGAAGGCTGTCTGAATAGAATATGCTGGTGCTCAGAGTTTATGGTCTGCCAGGGGATTCACTACTACATGGATTAGGGTGAGTATTTGCAGAGGGGACTAAATTAGTTAGGCACCCTAATTCCATTGACTTTCAAGAGCAGTTGGCTACCTAACTCCTTTAGGCCCCTTTGAAAATCTCAGCCTAAATGGTCCCAAATCCCTGAGTACAAGACATGGAGATGGTTGGGTTTCAGAAGGTGCTCACAGGAGTTGCTCCATCCTGGAGGAGTGCCCCTCACTTTCGATGTGGTGCGGGGGAAGGCTCGAATTGCCACCTTAAGGGAAAAATATAAATATTTTCTGCCTTATTTTATTTTGACAAAGAGTTTCATTCAGCCACCACCCAGGTGTGTGCTGAGCCATAAGGCCCCAGGCCCAAAGCAAAGCAGAGATGCACACAGCAGCCCTTTTAAATGTGTGAGAAAGAGTTTCATCATCATATCCCAATTTAGGAAAAAACTAATTAGAGCAAGGGTTAACTCAGCAAAATGGTGAGTCAGCTCTGAGCATCAAACACTTAATAGGTATTCCCGATTCCTGAACCTAATGACAGCAGATGGAAACTTTCATATTTAATTGAGTTTTAATGAAGCAAAATTTCCACACACAGAGAAGCTTAATATTAGGCTCTGAGGTTATCACCTTCTCAAAGCCAACGTCCCTTCTGACCATTTGCACTCATTAAGGATCCATGGGCTTAAATGCTGGGGTGAAGCGAACTACAGAAAAAGCTAAGCTGGAACCGAGAAGGCATTTTTCAGAAGAATGAAAAGCGAGTCCCTAGCTTAGTGTCCTGGCCAACTTCCGGTCTGGGGAATTACACTCTGCCTCCTTAAATCCCCCCCTGCAGTTTCAATTGGGCACAATATTCATTTTCACTTTGTGTTCCAACAGCTAAACAGCTGCTACCAAAAGTTGGCTGCATTTCAGTGGTGGGTAAAGTGATTCCTTTGCAGATAACCTATACAGAATTTCTGGAGCCTTTGTGATGTGGAGTGTAAGATATTGTTATCACTAGGCCCTACAATTCTGTGGCATTTGGAACATAAACCTGTAAAGTGCTGACTATCCTGAGCACCTGCTAAGTTATTGGGAGTTAAGGGCGCTCAGCAGCTGGCAGAATCAGGCTCTTAAAGTCAAATTTCTGTGGCTGGATTCTACAGCATGGGTCAGAAAACAAGAGCTACAAATAAAGTACCGGTTGTCCCCAAGTGAGCTGTCTAGTGCCGACTGAAGGACAATTCTGGCTAGGGCCAGCTTTTGAGATTTCAAAATTTGTTTTCATTCCCCACTGGAATGAAAACAAAACCTGTCAAACTTTTTCACAAAAAATGTAATTGTGTCAAAAAGTCCATTTTTCAATTAAACCTGAGCTTTTTGAGTCAGATATATGTGTTGGGGCACAGCAGGGATATGGGATACCCAAGTTCAAGTCCTTGCTCAACCTGAGTCAGAACCAAATTTTTCATCCCAAAACTCCAAACTGGGGGAGAAGGAATTTGAACCTGAGTCTTTTATCAATTAGGCCAGTGCAGTAACTTGTCTGCCTTTTGATTATAATACTTGTTTTGCTCACTGCTGCTTGCTTCAGCTCATTTTAAGTTGCTAGATGCCACATACAGTAGTTTGAGGATAATTTCCCATAAGCCAGGATTTCACCTGAAAGTCTTTTTCTGCCAGCTCCTATTACAGAAGCTTATTTTCTGTTGCAGAAGGAAGAGAAGGGTCCCTACAGTTGTAAGGAGCCCATTGTCAGTAATTTGTATAGGCTATCATTTAGGCCGTATCTAATGTAGAACCCAAACCATGTAAGCTAGCACTGTTTCAAGCCATGTGCATAGTCTTTTTATTATAGTATCATCTCAAGACCCCAAATGAGATCAGGGCCCCCTTGTGCCAGGCATGGTACAAGCACACAGAAAGTGGCTAAAGCCCATTCATCTGCTTTATAACCCATACCGAGAAATATTTCTAATGGGGCTCCAGAAATCTATGCTACTTTTGACTCTCCTATATTCTCTAAGTCACAGATTCTGCTCTCTGTTAAACTATGGAAATACAGAGCAAATACACCAAAATTCAGTGTAACTGCGAAAAGAATCTGATCCTAACTCCCGATTGCTTGTGATATTTTTTGGCCTAATAGTGACACCATCCAATAAAGTACAGCAGGAAAATGCATTCTGCATAACTGTGTCTAGTTTCACTTTCTCCTGCGCTGTACGTGGGTTTTCAGGAGCAGTAGAAATTATATTAATTGTCATCCCTTGGGCTAGGACTCAGTTATAAACCGCACTGGTGTTGAATCTTGAAAGTGACTTTTTATTTCAAATATGAGCTAGAGTAGCCGCCAGGGCGATTTCATCATCACTGGTTCTACCAGTGTGAAATGTAGCGCTGACCAAAAAAATTACTTGCAATATATTATTCACTGACTGTCAAAAAATACATATAATGACTATTATTGAACCAGCAATAGAGCCAGATGAACAGTCAAAACCTCAGTTCACAAATTACCATGTGATGGAAACAAATTAGTCAGATAAACTCTCTGAAATATTATTCACCTAGCTCTAGTGATATGCTCATGTTGTCAGCTATCACGATTTTATCATAGTCTAGCAATATTGTGCTGTTTGTCTTAAAGACCTAGCTCCTGGAGTCCACTGATTACATGATTAGTTGTCTTGTGGTTGCATCTGGGTGTCTTAGTCATGGATCAGGACTCCATTGTGCTAGATGCTGAACAAACACACAAAAAAGAACATGAGAATCTCAACTTTCATTTAAAAAACAGTAATGTCTAGCCTTCATGAATGCAGATAAAAAGTTTGAAAAGGTGAATCCTAAAGCCACAAGATGAATATTAGACCCCCTCCCCTCCAATATTTATTATTTAAAAATCTTATGATTTATCACCAGTCTCGGGATTTTGGGATGCCCAGCTCATGCTTTTTGAATTCATGGATTTGGCTACACTGGTGCTGGTGCATGAACAGTCTGTTGCTTCCCAGGTGATTTGCTCTCCATGCTACTAGCAGACCCAGGCAAGGATTTTTTTTTCCCCGTGTGAGGGCGCAAACACATACACACAATGGTACTGATAGAACAACAAATAGTCAAGGCTTGTGAGACAAGTTCTTCAAGTGGTTTATGGGAAGGTACTTTGGGATTTGCCCTGTTCCTCTTCCTCTTCCTCGTCATTATTAGACTTAGCTCCCTGCCTCTTCAGTGGTACAGTATTTATGCCAGGTTCAATCTATATCTGATAGATAATCCAAGAGAATGCTAATACCATGCCAAGGAAATTTGGAGATGGAGAATTGCTAATGGAGATTTATAAGAATTTGGCTTGCTTGCACTTGCAGTTATAATTCCAGCTAATCATTAAATACGTTGCTGTTCTTATTCACCCATTTATTCACTAAAAGGCCCTATAGATTTAATTTGGATTTATTTCCACTAGTGACTTGCCCTCTGAGTGGCCCTTTCAAGTATGACTTCCTTAGATACACATTGATGTTCACCTCACTTACACTTCTGTAGTACAGTGTGTAAATCTCTCTACAGGTTTGGATTGGGTTGATATGAACAAATGCCAGGCTGGGCTAAATTCAGAGATTTGTCGTGTTTAAGGCCCAAAGGAGCCATCAGATTGTCTAGCCTGACCTTCGGTATATCATAGGCCATTAAATGTCACCCAGTTACCCCCTCACTGAGGCCCATCAGTTGTGTTTGACTAAAGCATTACTTGTGTTTGGTTACATCATACCTTCCAGAAAGACATTGAGTCTTGATCTGAAGACATCAAGAGATGGAGAATCCAGCACTTCACCTGGTAGTTTAAGCATTGGACCAATCACGCTCACTGATAAAAATTTGTGCCTTGTTATGAACAAATTTGAATTCGACTGGCTTTAGCTTCCAGGCTTTGGTTCTTGTTATGCCTTTCTTTGCTAGGCTAAAGAGCCGCTTAGTATCCAGGATTTTCTTCCTACCAAGTGTTTATGCACTGTAATCCATTACCGCTTTACCTTCTTTTTGATGATCGAAACAAATTGATCTACAAGCATCTCGTTTTCACCAGCCTTTGGATCATGTTTGTGGCTCTTCTCTGCACCATCTCCAATTTTTCAACTCCTTTTCAAAAGGTGGGCACCAGAACGGGGCCCAGTATTCTAGTATGGGTCAATGTTTCTTCATTATAAAATCTTCAGAGTGTAAGTAGGATTTTTAAAAAAATCTCAAGCCATCTGAGCTAGATTTCTACTTGTGTGCTAACTTCCAAATGTCAGTCCTGAGTATCACGTAGCATGGACCAGCAAGATAATTGCTACACCATCAGGTGTGTCTCAGCCGTCATATGCCACATACCCACCTCTCAGTTTCCCTCAGAGTTCAGGGTCCGAGTTGGTCTGAGTTGTCCCCTTGTAAATCCAGAGTCCAGTGGAATGACTATGAAACTACATGGTATAACCTAGAGCACAACTACATGAGTGCCTAATTTATGGTTTTTAAGGACTACACATGCTTAAACACACCAGTATTTATAAATGTACAATTGCCACATGACACTGGTAGGTCCTCTGAGAAGATTATTTGAATCCCAACCATCTTGAGTTCTGATGTTGTCTGTTTCTACCTGGATTATCCTGAATTGGAATGCCCAAGCACCTTTATTGTGACTTCATTTACCCCAGCCCTCAGAAACAATAGACAGTTCTTTACTCTGGCCAGAAATGTCTTGGCTCAGGTCTTCCAAGCAGGGTTTGCCCTTTAAACCCCCCCTCCCACACACACACACATAAACACACAGAGAGAGACATTGAGCCCAGTTACAGTCATGGTTCCACTGTAGCTTGAACACTTAAAAAAATATATCACTGGACATTTACCATTGATTAATTTGGCCCAATGGAATAATGATGGTAATGCAACTGAACTTGTAAAGATGCTAGTATCTTGCCATTTCTCTTCCCTATGAATGGGAAGGTAGGGAAATAGCTAACAGTACCTGAAAAACAAAAAAGAATGGAAGCACTTCAAGCATTCAGGGGCTCCCTCTTAGATAGACTTACATATTTTTCTGGTGTCAAGTACAGAGGGGTAGCCATGTTAGTCTGGATCTGTAAAAAGCGACAAAGAGTCCTGTGGTATCTTATAGACTAACAGACGTATTGGAGTGTAAGCTTTCGTGGGTGATGCATAGCCGATGATGGGTATGCATCATCCACGAAAGCTTACGCTCCAATACCTCTATTAGTCTATAAGGTGCCACAGAACTCTTTGTCACTTTTTATATTTTTCTGGATTTATCATGTGTTCTCGTGACTTAATGCAGGGCGTTGTTGCCTTTATCTTAATGCCCCAGCAGATTATGTTAGATTATCCATATTGCTAATTAGCAAGATAAATAATTAAGCAATAGCACATGACAGGCAAATTGCATTTCTGGGCTATTATCAACATGCCTTGGGTGGTGTTGTCAGGAGCATCTTATTGCAAAATGCGATTTAAAAAAAAGAAGGAATGAAGTGAGAACAGCGTGTGTGACGCTTAGTAACTATGCCATGAGTGTGACTTCACCAGCAGCCAACTATAAAGCTCCACTTGCACCCAGTGTGACAGTGCTGTTTTGCAATATTGTAGAAACCTGCCAAACGCACAACCTCATTGCATACAAGCTGCATTCATATAATACATGTGATCATTTAAGGGAAAAATCCAGCTTCCACTCAGCCTCTTCTGCATGCAAGCAAGGCCTGATCACTTGTGGAGCCACCTTGAGTATACTGCAGAGGTTGGCAACCTTTCAGGAGTGGTGTGCCAAGTCTTCATTTATTCTCTCTAATTTAAGGTTTTGTGTGCCAGTAATACATTTTAACATTTTTAGAAGGTCTCTCTCTGTAAGTCTATATTATATAATTAAACTATTGTTGTATGTAAAGTAAACAAGGTTTTTAAAATGTTTAAGAAGCTTCATTTAAAATTAAATTAAAATGCAGATCTTATCAGTTTAATGCAGTGATTCTTAACGTGGGGTGCTGGGCCCAGGCCAGGAGCAGAACCCTGAGCTGGCTGCTGGTAGCCCAGGGTAGCTGCAGAGCGCTGGACCCAGGCCAGAAGCAAAGCCCTGGGCTGGCTGTTAGTACCCTAGGCGGTTGCAGAGCACTGGGCCCAGTCCAGGAGCAGAGCCCTAGGCTGGCTGCCGGTACCCCAAGCTAACAGTGGGCTAAGCAGGGCTGGAGGCCTGGAGCCTGGCTGGCAGAGGACTGGACAGCTGGAACCCCAGATCAGCAGTGAGGTGAGCAGGGCTGGTGGCTGGTATCTCAGGCTGGCAGCAGGCTGAGCAGGGCCAATGGCCAGGACCCTTTCTGGCAAGGGGCTAGTGGCCAGAACCCCAGACCATCAGCAGGCTGAGCGGGGTGGCGGACAGAACCCCAGGCTGGCAGCGGCTTACCCGATGCCTGTCTGGGGTTCCACCAGCTCCTGCCAGCCAGGGTCCCAGCCACCATCCCCATTCAGCCTTCTGCAAGCCTAGGGTTCTGGCGGCCAGAACGCTGGCTGGTAGCAGCGTGCCAGTAAAAATTGGTTGCCAACCCTCAGTCTACTGCATAAGATGTAGGCCAGGGAAAACATGCACAGATGGTGGCAGGAGAGGCAGGAAGGTGTGGGGCCAGCGTATGAACCACAACTGGCTCACTGTCCCCGAGCCCTGTGTGTCTGGGCAGGGAACAGGCCATGGCTGCTATTACAGTCCTCAGGCAGCAGCAATGACTAGAGAGGGGTTGCATTTACTCTGCTGTGTTATAACTGCCTCCTCTGCCTGAGGCCTCATTAGGTCAGGCTTTCCAGGAAGAGAATTTGGCTCTTTTGTTTGCAAGCTATTCCAAGTCCTCTTCATCTTCCTTGTGTTACGCTGAGAGGTATTGGCAACTTCTTAGATCATAAACCTCTGAGACAGAGTGTGAATGGACCCTTCAGTTAACATAACTGTCAGGATAAGTTAATCAGACCACCCCATCTCTGAGAAAAAAGGGGGTTGTGAACCTGCCCAGGAGTTTTTGGACTGCATGTTTCTTCTCCCAATTGGAACATCCCCAGAGCCTGGATTTTGGCTAGATGCTCAGGTCTAAAAGGGGCATCATTCTTTCATTGTTCTGCTCCACCCTATTAAACAGTTGCCATCTCCCATCAGAGATGTGGCGCTATTTCAATCTGGCGAGGGAAGCGATGCCTGATGGTCTCTAAACAGCTTTGGATGCTTTGGCTGGCAAGATTCTGTACAAATGTAAGATATTAATATTATTATTGCCCATTCATTGCCCCAGAATTGACTATGCCCTAGGATGTAATCAGATCTCCAAACTAAGTAGGTTGAAGTCTGGAGAATGAGAAGCTCTCAAAGACGCAAGGTGCTGTAAGAAATGGCGTTGGTGGCTCCATAGACAGCATTTTCCCCTCTGTCAGTCAGTAGGTGCTGCGCCCTCACCCCAGTATGGTGTTAGGGAGTGCTGTTATTCAGGTGCCTTTTAGTATTAGATGCTAATCCAATGCACTGGCTACTTATGACTATTAAAGATCCTTTGGCATATTTCACAAGGATAGGTTGTTCACCTCAATATAGGTATTTATATTCTGCCTCCTTAAATTTGTCTTGTAGTTTCCACTGGCTCTGATAATATCCACTTCCTCCCAAAAATGCTGTGTGGAGTTGCAGGTGCAGAATGGCTGCAGAGCATTTCCACCCCAAAGGCTGCCATATTTCAGAGCCAGATGTAGATATTGTGTATCCCAGCTGTAGTTTGGGTCAGTGTTATTTATATAGCTCAAGGGCCTTGACCAGGACTCAGGCCCACTGTGATTGGCACTGCCCAAACACCCCCCTCTCACAGTCCAGGAGAAAAGAGGAGGAAATTCTGGCTGAAAACTATTATGAAGCAGTTTTTAATTTCAGAAAGTCCTGTCATCTAAAATATAGGGCCAGATTCTCAGCTGGTGGAGTTAGAGAGACTGGCACTCAGGAGGTGGCCCTGCCTTTAGGAAGGATCAGTCATGGTGCTTAAACAGCCGTGTACATAATTATTATTTCTACTCATGCCTTTGTGGAGAAAAGGTCTTTAAACCAGAGAGAGAGCAAGCAGCTGTATCTCCTACTTTGTGGAGCAAGGGACAGTGACCAACTGTACTGTATAGCTGAACTTAATCAATGGCAGTCTTGTGACTGCTGACAGCAATGTTCATCCAGTTCAAACACTGCCATGGACCCTTGATCCCTGCAGTTCAGGTCAGTCAATTCTGAAGGTGGCTATAAAAGATTGCACCCGTACAGGATTTTTCCACAAGGGAGAGAACATGCAAGATGCCTTGCCTCATTCTGTGTCCCCCTCCCCTCTGAGGGGGCCAGTCACTGAGGCTATCAAAAAGGGAGAGGAGGAGGTGGGGCCATGACCAACCAATCCCCATCTGCACTGGGATCAGACAGAGTGGCAAGCATGCATCCCTCCCCTCTTCAGGCTGGAGTGCTCCAAAATGCATCCCAGGGTTCTCACTGGGAGCGTGCAGCTTCGTGCTGACTTGTACTAGGGCTGTGTCCCAAAGTTACAATCAGAGCTTCCATCAGTGGCTCATGACCAATGCAAACAGAAGCCACAGTGAAGCATTTTGTATAGTTCTGTATAGAAATGTTCCATTGTACAGCATGTGCATTGCAAGCTAGGGTCAGTGTTAGATCCATAGAAACGCATCAGTAATTCTCTATTGGAAAGGAATTCATATTTGTTTTCTTTTATTAAATGAATGTAGAACTCAGGAATGTGAAAGAACAGCTCTCCTGGCTGAGGCACCTTTCCCTGACAGATCTCTAGTGCACTCCAGCTCTACCTGACCACACACCTTTAAGTCTATGCAAAATGGCATAGTGTTTTTTTCTGTTGTGTGCACAAAAGGGCACACGTCTCACCAGGGATAGGACTGAGACAGCAAACATTTTAGAAGAGGAGGCTTGTTTCTTCTTCCTAGTTGCAGGTGAGAAGAGTATCATAGGAGAAAAGGCAGCCCAGGAACTGGGGGGAAATGTATGAAAGTAACTCCTTGAACCTACTGGGGGCTTTGTGCCATGCACTGTAGCATTCTGTTTTGCTGAAGTCAGCGAGAAGGCGCATGGAAATACCACTCTGTTCACTGCCCTTATAACAGGGGGACCTGGGTTGAGTTAATCACTACTGGCATGCCAGCTAGACAGGTAACAGCATCTCGTGACAAGTTGTATGTCACTTGCTATCACAGTAGCAAAAGGGAACACCAGGGGTTTCCAACCAGGCTGCAAAGGAAAAGCTCAGCGAGAGACAGCTGCCGCGTTAGTTGGCTCTGTGCATGGCTAGTCAGCCATAGACACTTGGGCCATGGTATTCTCTAGTGGATGAAACTTCTCCTTGCCTTGGCTTTTCCCCAGCTTCTCCCTTTGTCATAGCATCACGTCATTGTTAATGATTGATGTTAAACCAACAAGTGCAGGTTAGGGCAACTCTTATCAAAGTGATCTTTTAAAAAGTGCCAAGCACGTCAGGTCATGCAGTGGCTTGGATAGAAGAAGGACCTGCCTGAACTTTTTCTGGTTTTTGGTATCAGTTGTGACCTTAAGCAGATGCACCAGCTAGCCATCAAGTTCCAAGATACTTATAGGATAGATAGTCATATGGCACAGGCCACTGGAATCAGTGGATACTGGCCCTATCCCATGGCAAGGTTGCTGATATTCATGGCCCCCTGGCCCAGATCAGAGAGCTGGGGCTGGGAAGAGCATTTTCCTCTCTTACTGTTACTTCCACTGTAGCCCATGATTGTACCTCTTTTCCCATAGCACTGACTTTACTAACAATAGTAAAGTTATTTTCAAGTTATTATGTTAAAGCACTATGGGTCAAGCCTTGTGGATTTGCATATGGCTCATATACACACATGGTTGTTAGTGGAACTTTCTTACTCAGGTTTCTCTTAGGTCCTACTCTGATACACTCTGACTGAACTCAAGGACCTCAAGATTCAGCCTGATGTTAACTGGAAGGGGATCTGAATCAAAACCCCTTGTAAGCATGTGAGACTCACCCCTGTGGCACCTCCAGCTGGTGTCTTCTGGAAATTAGCTCTCCAGCCTCCAGAGCATCCTCCACAGGCCAGTGTCCTGCTGCCTCTTGGCCTTCATGTCCCTCCATCTAGGGTGCTTCCCCATTGCAGTAACCCCTCAGTCTTAGGTTCTCCCCTCCCCAGGGAACCCCCACCCACTATCCCCACCTCAGTATACAGATACTCTCAGTCATTGTCTAGCCCCCATCCCCTGGGGCAGACTTCAGTATCAGCCTACTCATCACTGGCAAGGTTGGGTTTGGACCTGCTCCCTTTGCCTACCTCTTGGTTGCCCTCTGCAACCCCTGGTACCTATTTGCCTTCTGCTAGGCCACAGCCTGAGGCTTTCAATGCTGGAACTCCCTGGCTCCTGTGCCTTTCCCCAGCCTTACTTCACTCGGGTATCTTGTCTCTTGCTCCTTGCAGCCAGGCCCTTCTCCCTCTACAAACAGAGAAAGACTATCTGAGCTTCTGGCTCACAGCCTCTTATAGGGGCCAGCTGGGCCTGATTGGAGCATGGCCACAGCTGAGCCTACTTTCCCCAATCAACCCAGGCTTCTTGCCCCAGCCACAGCCCTCTCCTGGGCTGTTTTAAGCCCTTCAGGGCAGGAGCCGATGGACTACCCTGCTACACCCCCAGATTTCAAATAGCCCCAAGCTTTGGGGATGTTTGAAATATGAACCCAGATTTAAACATTGTGGTTTGAACCAGCATCTGTTAATATTGTTTATTGACAAAACTATGGCAGAAACTGGACTTTAAGGAACCTGCTTTGATTGTAAGTTCTTTGAGGTAGGGACACACTACACATATATATATTCGTATGGTACCCATAAAAATGGGAGCCCATTTCAGACTGCGGCCTTTGAATGTTACCATAATAATCCTTGTAATAGTTAGCAAATAGAAATGATACATGAGTACAACTGTGGAAAATTCACCTGATTTCCATTACAACCTTGAAAATCAGATCAGCTTTGTCAAAAAGGCTTGATAAGGTTCAAAGACCTTTCAAGCGAACCTGGCAGTGGTTTCAAGGGAGACTGGTGTAAGGAATCTGTGGCTGCGTATGGTACATACAGACACCATGGTTGTTAGTGGATCTTTCAGCACCAAAAGCTCAAGACTCAACTAGGGACAGCTTGCTACTTAGCTTTGGGGCAGCCACTAGCTAGGGGAAGACTCCACCCCAGTCTGAGGTCCATGGAAGTTCAAGGCCCATTGAGGTGTCATTCTCTAATTTAATCCATGGAGAAGTACCAACAGACTCTCATGGTTATCAGCCCTGAGGATGCCACAACTTTGAGCTCCAAGACCCACAAATCCCTGCTACCTTTCTAGATTAAGATGTAGGGCTTCAGTTTTAATGCTGTGGGTCCTGGGTTTATCCTCACTGAAACCCAAAGGAGCAGCCATAAGGTTGAGATCCCAGGTAGGGGTCGGGCGTCTGACTTGCGGGTACAAAGGTTCCAATTCCTTGAAGAATCTTGAAACTATGGGGTGAGAGAAGATTGATCTGCCATTTTCTCCTGGGTGGAAGGCGGAGATGGCTGCCAGATGCACCTTTATGGAAGAGACCGCTGGGCCCTGTTCTTTCAGGGACCAGAGGTAGTCCAGGACAGTAGGAACGGACACCTGCCTGGGGACTGAGTTACGCTGAGCGCACCAGCAGGAGAAACGCTTCCACTTGGCCAGATATGTCATCCTAGTGGAAGGCTTCCTACTGCCCAAGAGCACCTGTTGGACCGAGGCAGAGCAATGCAACTCAGACTGGCTCAACCACGCAGCAACCATGCTGTGAGGTGAAGAGACTGCAGGTCCGGATGGTGAAGCCTGCCGAAGTCCTGTGTTATGAGATCCGGCCAGAGTGGCAGGGGAATCGAGTCTGGCACTGAGAGGTTGAACAACATGGTGTACCAGTGCTACCTTGGCCACGCTGGAGCAATCAGGCTCAGGTGGGCGCTGTCCCTGCGGAGCTTGAGTAAGACTCTGTGGACGAGCGGAAACAGTGGGAAGGCATAGAGTAGGTGCCTCTTTCACGGGATCAGGAATGCGTCTGAGAGGGAGCCCGGGGAGCGTCCCTGGAAGGAGCAGAACACCTGGCATTTCCTGTTCTCTCGGGAGGCAAAGAGGTCTATGTGGGAAACTCATACTTCCGGAAAACAGAATGGACGACGTCCGGACAAATCGACCACTCATGAGACAGGAAGGATCTGCTGAGGTGATCCGCCAGAGTGTTCTGGACTCCTGGGAGAAAAGACGCTACCAAATCAATCGAGTGGGCTATGCAAAAGTCCCAGAGGTGGACGGCTTCTTGACAAAGGAGGGAGAAGCGTGCTCCATCCTGCTTGTTTATGTAAAACATGGCTGTTGTGTTGTCCGTGAACACTGATACACAATGGCCTCGGTGATGGTCTCAAAACACCTGGCATTCTAGACGGACCACTCCCAGCTCCCGCACATTGATGTGCAAGGCCAGCTCTTGAGGCGACCAGAGGCCTTGAGTGCGAAGGCCCTCAAGGTGAGCACCCCAACCCAGAGATGACGCGTCCGTGGTTAGGGCCATCGAGGGTTGTGGTGGGTGGAATGGCATCCCTGAACAGACTAGAATGGCGTTTAGCCACCAGGTTAGGGAGCCCAGAACCTTCCGGGGAATAGTGAGCACCGAGTCCAGGCTGTCTCTGTGTGGTTGGTATATTGAAGCAAGCCAGGTTTGAAAGGGAAGGAGGCTTAGCCTTGCATGCTTGGTTACGAAGGTGCAGGAGGCCATGTGACCTACTAGGCTGAGGCAGGTGCGCACCGACGTTGTTGGGAAGGTTTGAACACCTCAAATAATTGAAGCCATTGCTTGAAAACGTGACTGCGGGAGGCAGGATCTGGCCAGATTGGAGTCCAGAATCGCTCCTATGAAGTCTATTCTCTGCGTGGGTTTCAGAGTAGACTTCTCTGTGTTGATCATCAGGCCCAGGCTCCCGAAGAGGTCTTTGACGATGCGCAGGTGCTGCGACACTTGTAACTGGGAAGTCCCTCGAATGAGCCAATTGTCGAGATACGGTTAGACGTGTACCCGACGACGTCGGAGAGAGGCGGCGACTACAGCCATGCATTTTGTGAACACACACAGGGCTGTAGAAAGGCCAAACGGAAGTACAATGAACTGAAAGTGTTGATGGTTGACCACAAAACGGAGGTACCATCTGTGTGGTGGGTAAATTGCGATGTGGAAATACGCGTCCTTCATATCGAGGGCGGCATACCAGTCTCCCAGATCCAGGGATGGGATAATGGTCCCCAGGGTTACCATGCAGAACTTCAGCTTTATCATGAATTTGTTGAGCTCTCACAGGTCTAGGATTGGTCGTAGACCTCCCTTTGCCTTGGGGATTAGGAAGTAGCGGGAATAAAACCCCTTGCCCCTCATGTCTTTTGACACCTCCTCTATGGCTCCCATGGCTAGGAGTGACTGGACCTCTTGTAAGAGGTTGCTCGTGAGAGGGTCCCTGAAGAAGGATGGGGAGGGAGGGTGGGAAGGCGGGGTTGAAACAGACTGGAGGTAGTATCCCACTTCCACCGTGCGCAGGACCCAACGATCTGAAGTTAGCTGGGACCAGGCAGGGAGGAATTGTGGGAGAGGTGGTTGAAAAAGGGAGGAAAGGATCCGGTAGAGCAACTGGTGTGCCACCCTTGGGCAACCCATCAAAAGTTCTGCTTGGGCCCCGCTGGTGGTTTAGGAGGCGCCTGATTTTGACCTCCCTAAGGGCCAGATTGTCTCCGACGATTCCCTCTACCATGCCTTCTGCTAAAGTCCTGATGCGGCCTAGGCGAGGCGTTAGGGCGGTGTGGCTGGGGCCGGAAGGTCCTGCGTTGGGTCACTGGCGTGTGCATACCCAGCAAGTGCATTATAACATGATTGTCTTTCAGACTTTGCAATCTGGGATCAGTTTTTATCTGAGAACAGGCCCTGACCTTCGAAGGGCAAATCCTGAATAGTTTGTTGTAATTCAGGGTGAAGGCCTGATACCTGGAGCCAGGAGATACGCCTCATCGTCAGTCCTGATGCCAGAGTTCTGGCTGCAGAGTCTGCTGCATCCAGAGAGGCTTGGAGGGAGGTTCTTGCTACCTTTTTACCCTTCTCAAGTAGGGCCGTAAATTCTTGACGGGATTCCTGGGGAAGAAGCTCCGTAAACTTCCCCAAGGACACCCATGTGTTAAAGTTATATCTACTGAGGAGGGCTTGTTGGTTTGCCACCCTAAGTTGGAGGTCCTCGGCCGAGTATATTTTGCGGCCTAGGAGGTCCATGTGTCTAGCCTCCTTTGACTTAGGAGACGGGGGTTGCTGGCCATGACGCTCCCTCTCGTTCACCGATTGCATCACTAAAGAGCAAGGAGGTGGGTGAATGTAGAGATATTCATACCCCTTTGAGAGGACCATATATTTTCTCTCTACTCCCCTTGCTGTAGGTGGAATCAAGGCTGGAGATTGCCAAATGGTATCCGCATTAGCCTGTATGGTGCACATAAATGGAAGAGCCACTCTAGTAGGTGCATCAGCCAATAGGATGTCCACGACAGGGTATTCTATTTCAGGGACCTCCTCCACCTCTAAGTTCACCTCTGAGCCACTCATCTCAAAAGGTCTTGATGGGCCCTGAGATCAATTGGTGGAGGGCCTGAGGAGGACGTTCCCATCACCGCCTTGTCAGGCAAGGAGGAGGAGGAGAGGCCCGGGACCAGGGGGGCCTGTGGGGGCTCCTGCACTTGAGGAGCATCATCTGTATCAGGTGGAACCTGTGTGTCTGCAGATGGTATCGGAGCCTCATCCGTGCCTGTGGGGGGTGCAGCTTACTGTCACCTCTGGTACCCGGTGTTCTGACGGAGCCGATCATGGAGCCACTAATGGGAGCACCTTGGGCCTGGTGGTATGCCCACAGTGTCCAGAAGGACCAGTGATGAGACCCTTGCTCGTGGCTCTGGCTCTCTGGGAGTGACTGCGGGATACACGGTGCTGAGAGTGGTGCCGTGAGTCGGATCGGTACCGGGAGTATCCAGCTGGCAAATGAGATGTCGAACAATGCCATGAATGTGACTGGTACCGTGATGGAGAGCGATGCCGGGACTGCGAGCGGCGCTGGGAGCGGGAACTGCATGAACAAGAGTGTCTGTGAGACCGTAATCTTGAATGATGTCTCTCTGTTGGACCAACGGAAGGTGGCCGTACCAGGGCCGGTTTTCCAATGGATTGTATGACCCGCACCGGCGGTGCCAGGGGTTGAGGCCGTGTCGACTCCTTCATGGCGATGAGCTCCTTTGCCGTGGAGAAGGTCTCTGGTGTAGAAGGGAGGGCAAGCTCAACCACAGCATGAGCCGGGGAGCTGTCAGGCAGCGGACTCAACGGCCCTTGTGGGACCGGAATTGACCGTGCCGTGCTCAGTGGAGCCGCAATCAGTGGTACCACAATCGACGGTGCCGCAGCAGAGGACGGTGCCGGATGAACTGTCTTCGAAGAGCACTCCTTCTGTGGAGCTGAAGCAGGTGGAGCGCTATGTTGCTTCCTGGGTCTCGGGGAGCTCTGCCGAGCAGATGTTGGTGCCGGTAGGGGTCGGTGCCGGGGCTCCTTCTCGGTACCAGAGCGGTCAGGGGCCGAAGGGGCGCTCCTTACAGAAGCAGTCTGTTGGGCACTCGGTACAGACGCTGCAGGACTAAGTGCCGACTCTATGAGAAGCTGTTTCAATCGAAAGTCCCGCTTCTTCTTCGTCCTTGGTTTAAACGACTTGCAGATGCGGCACTTATCGGTAAGGTGGGATTCCCCCAGGCACTTGAGGCAGGAGTCGTGGGGATCCCCTATTGGCATCGGTTTTTGGCACGCCGAGCACGGTTTGAATCCCGGTGCCTTGGGCACGGGCCTGTACTGGGGTGGAGGAAAGGGGGCTAATCCCCAATCCCCCCTGAAACTATATACACTAACTATAAATACAACAACTAATACTAACTATAACTACAAGAACTCAAACTATACACACAATAAACAGTAGCTAGTGTTACCGAAATATTGGGTTACTTCCCTCCCACCTACTGGCCGCTTGTAATTTATTAAGGCGGGTTAGCCAGCTTTTACACTAGGGACGTGGAGATCAGCAAAACCGCGCTCCACAGTTCCAACGACCATCACGGGCGGTAAGAAGGAACTGAACGGCTGTTGGGTCGGCAGGGGTATATATCCGGTGCCATAACGGCGCCAAGCCAGGGGGTGACCCAGCCTACCCACCGACTGTTGCTAGGGTAAAAATCTTCCGATTAACATGCACGCGGTGTGCGCACACCTAATTGGAATTGATATGAGCAAGCACTCGAAGAAGAATAATGCAGATTTGGAGCTTTCTAGACACCAATTCTACATAGCTTCACCACTCTGTTCTTTACTCTCAGTAGGTTTTCATACCAAACGCATCACCTTGGAATCTGAGCACCTACACATGAAAACAGTGGAAGTTAGTACTTGTTCTCACAGATTAGAGGGGCTACAAACGCAGAAAACCCAATAATAATGGGGGATTTCAACTATCACCTTATTAACTGGGAACATGTCACCTCAGGACAGGCTGCAGAGATAAAATTTCTAGACACCATTAATGACTGCTTCTTGGAGCAGCTAGTCCTGGAACCCACAAGGGGAGAAGCAATTCTTGATTTAGTCCTAAGTGGTGCACAGGATCTGGTCCAAGACATGAATATAGCAGAACTGCCCAGTAGTAGTGACCATAATGAAATTAAATTTAACATCTTTGGAGGGGAGGAAATACCAAACAAACCCACCACAGTAGCATTTAACTTCGAAAAGGGGAATAACACAAAAATGAGGAGGCTAGATAAATGGAAATTAAAAGGAACAGTAACAAGAATTAAATGCCTGTAAGCTGCAATGTCTGCATGGGAACTTTTTAAAAAGATCATAATAGAGGCTCAGACTATATGTATACCCCAAATAAAATAATAATTAAAAAAAAAAACAGTAAGCAGACCAAAAAAATCCTGAATAGGAAGAAACCACTTCTGTCCTTAAAATCCATGAAAAAGCCTCTAGAACAGTGGTTCTCAAAGCCGGTCCGCTGTTTGTTCAGGGAAAGCCCCTGGGCTGGGTCGGTTTGTTTACCTGCCGTGTCTGCAGATTTAGCCAATCACAGCTCCCACTGGCCACAGTTCGCTGCTCCAGGCCATTGGGGGCTGTGGAAAGCGGCGTGGGCTGAGGGATGTGCTGGCTACCCTTCCCGCACCCTCCATTGGCCTGGGACGGCAAACCGCAGCCAGTGGGAGCCAAGATTGGCCAAACCTGCAGATGCGGCAGGTATGCAAACCAGCCCGGCCCACCAGGGGCTTTCCCTGAACAAGTGGCAGATGGGCTTTGAGAACCACTGCTCTAGAAGGGACCATTATGATCATCTAGTCTGATTCCTGTATAACCCAGCCACAGGACATCCCTGAAGTAATTCCTGCTTCAATTCAATAGGCTGAACTAGAACAGATATTTTTGGAAAACATCCAGTCTCAGTTTAAGTTACCAGTGATGGAAAATCAAGCAGAACCCTTGGCAAGTCGTTCAGTTAATTACCCAATGTACTCCTTATTTCTAACCTAAGTTTGTCTAGCTTCAACTACCAGCTATTGGATCTTGTTATATTTTTGTCTGCTTGATAACAGAGGGCTGTTCCCCATGTAGGTACTTACAGACTGGGATCCAGTCACCCTGAACTTTCTCTTTGATAAGCTAAATAAACTGAGCTCCTTGAGTCTCTCTCTGAGGCATATTTTCCAGTCCTTTAATCAATTCCATGACTTCTCTCTGAACTCTCTTCAATTTTTCAACATCCTTTTTAAAGCATGGACACCAGAACTGGACACAGTATTCCATAGGCGTGACACCAGTACCAAATGCAGCGGTAATATAACTCCCTGCTGTTACTCAATAGTCTCCTGTTTATACATCCAAGGAATGCATAAGCCCTTTTAGCAACAGCTTCACGCTGGAAGCTCATGGTCAGCTGATTATCCAGCATGGCTTGCAACTCTTTTTCAGAGTCACTGCTTCCCAGGATTGATTTCCCCATCCTGTAAGTGCCTACATTCTTTGCTCCTAGATGTCTGACCCTACGTTGGCTGTAATGGAAGTCTGTTTGCTTGTACTCAGTTTACCAAATAAATATGCTTATGCTCAAATAAATTTGTTAGTCTCTAAGGTGCCACAAGTACTCCTGTTCTTTTTGCAGATACAGACTAATACGACAGCTACTCTGAAACCTGTCAGTTTACCAAGGAGTCAAGATCACTTCATATCAGCGATCATTCCTCCGATCTGTGTCTCAGCTGCAAATTTTCTGAGTTATGGTTTTATATCTTCTTTTAGGCCACCAAAAAAATCATCTAGTGTAGGGCCTAGAACCAATCCCTGTGAGACCCCACTGAAACATACCTTCTCAGTTGCAATTCCCTGTTTGCAATATTTTGAGAACTCTGTTAGCTAGTTGATCATCCAGTTCACATGTGCCATATTTTATAAAGTTCCAGTCAAAACATTGCACAGCACCATGTAAAATGCCTCACAGAAGTCAAAGTGTATTCATAGATTCCAAGGCCAGAAGAGACCACTGTGATCATCTAGTCTGATCTCCTGTATAACCAGGCCAGAGAACTTCCCCAAAATTACATCAATACTAGTTATTACCTTTATCAATCGAACTTGTAAGCTCATCAAACATTGATATCAATGTTAGTGTCACAAGATCTATTTTCTATAAAACCATGTTGATTGGTATTAACCAAAAATACCCTCCTTAAATTCTTGATTAAGCAAGTCCCATTTCAGCCCCTCCATTATTTTTTCCAGGATCAGTGACAGGCTCATTTACCTCTCATTTACCCTTTTTAAAATATTGGCACAGCATTAGATTTCTTCTAGTCCTCTGGAACCTCCCCAGTGTTCCAAGTCTTATTAAAAATGAAGACCGATGGTCCAAGGAAGCTCCTGTGCCAGCTCTTTTAAAAACACTTGGATGCAAGTTTTCCAGACCTGCTGATTTTAAAACTTTTAATTTTTCTAGCTGCTGTTAGACAGCAGCCTCGGCTACTGTTGGAATGGAAAGTATTTCATCATCATATATGCTATGATTACATCATCTGGCTTTTCCACCCAAATACCGAACAGAAATAGTTATTGAACCCTTCTGCCGTTTCTGGTCACAGATTTCTCTTTTTGTCCTTTGGCTTCCTTTATTAGTTTTTAGCTTCTAATTTATATTCAATAGCTATCCACATCCTCTTTTTTCCATTTGTTGCATGCTGTTGTATAGGTGAGGGGGCAGTCAGCACCCATTCATTCCCAGGCCTCTTCATTCTCAGACTGATAGTACAGGCCCCAGTTCCTGTGAGCAAAATATTAAACCTACTCCTTTGACCTGCCCTTCCCACTTTAACACCACATTTTAAAGACACCTCCCATTTAAAATACACAGGATGATACCTTGGCCCCACTGAAGCCAATAGCAAAACTCCCATTGACTTCAGTGGGACCAGGATTTCACTCATAAAGTCCACTGCCTGCAGGGAAGAGAGGTTGTGGGTACTCTTAGGCTCATGAATATCAGGCCATAATTTGGGAAGGCCATCAGATATCACTGGGATGCAGGCCATATAGGAAGCTAGCTAGGTAGACATAATAGAAACGGCGATTTATGTAACATGGACTCACCTGTTCCCAGTGAACAGAACCAAGAACCCATAATTCCCCTTTTAGTAGACCACAGAATAGCCAGCAAGTGGCAATGACTACCACTTAGTCAATACCCACCAGCTGGATTAGAACCCATGATCTAGCTGCAAAAAGATCTGTGTCTTATTACCAAGCCCACTGAGCCATCCAATCCCTCAAGAATACTAGCTTTTAATAAAGATTTGATTTATTCCAGTGTTTCTCAAACTGGGGTCACTGCTTGTGTAGAGAAAGCCCCTGGTGAGCCAGGCCAGTTTGTTTACCTGCCCCGTCCGCAGGTCGAGCCAATCATGGCTCCTACTGGCCGTGATTCACTGCTCTTGGCCAATGGGGACTGCTGGAAGCAGCACGGGCCGAGGCACATACTGGCCACCACTTCCAGCAGCTCCCATTGGCCTGCAATGGCGAACCGCAGCCAGTGGGAGCCGCGATTGGTCGGCCCTGAGGACGGGGCAGGTAAACAAACCGTCTCGGTCCACCAGGGGCTTTCCCTACACAAGCAGCAACCCCAGTTTGAGAAACAGTGATTTATTCCATAAAGAATCTCTCATGCCTAAAAGCTTTTTATGGAAGTTCTCACACATGAAATGAAACCACTATAGTCAGAAGAGGGAAATTTGCAAACAGACCATAAAATTGTCTTTAATTAAAAAAATTAAATGGTAGACTTCAAATCCAGGCTAAACACTTGGCATCTGAGATAGGCAGAAGGGTCTGTTTAGTCTCCCCTAAACCACACCATCTCCTTTCATGACAAGGTAGCGTTTCACTAGAGAGAGCAATCTAATATTTCCTTCTTCTTACCTTCCCCCACACCTGATGCACAGCTCCTGGGCTGAGATAACTGAGAGCTTACACTGAACATCTGACTCGAAAGAAAGTAACTGTCAAACACACACTCCCTTCTGAACAGGAAGCTTAGTGAAACGTTCCTTGTGGTTTTAAGTTTCAGATCACACTACCAGCTCTACAACATGGCACTTTGCAGTTAGCTTGTTTGGTTTTTTCTCTGCAGTGTCCTATTTCCCATAACATGACAGCTGAATACACATAGGCCTTGTCTACATTAGAATTTCAGACCTGCTTGTAGCTGCACCCATGAAAACACTTAGCACAGACAATCGACACCAATGCAGCATGACTTGCACTGGTGCAGTTTGCCTCAGTGCAAATCTCAGTTTATAGAGGTTTACGCTGTCTACAATAGGGCCAGCTCCACCCGTGGCTGAAATCCCAGTGTGGACAAGGCCTTAAATAGACCAGAAATGATGTCTCTTCATAATTATACCCACAAACCCATGCAAGCTATATATCCATACTGTGCTTGAATGTAGCGAGCCGGGGCCAAATCCTGCAGTTCTTAAGTTAAAGAGAGCCTGATTTTGCAAGATGGTAAGTGCCTTCTTCAGTACTGATTGCCATCAGCTGCAACTAAAGCCAATGGGAATGTTACCTGAATAAGAATGGGGGGGGGAGGGGGCTTGATTATGTAGCCTTTAGTGCTGCTCCCAGTAGAAGTTTAGCCTGAGTAAGCTCCGCAGCATCAGACCCTGCAGGATTTGGTCCATTGCCTCTGATGGGAGTTTTGGGCAAGTAACAACTGCAGGACTGAGCTCTATATTACTATCCCGTACTTTGTTTTCAAAATAGAATTTCAAAGCAATATTACCAGCACTTGCTCCTTTCTTTGGGGTTTGTAGAGTTGTTGTAGTTGTCTTGGTCCCAGGATAGAAAGAGAAGGTGGATGAGGTAATATCTTTTATTGGAACAGCTTCTGCAGGTGAAAGAGACAACCTTTTAGCTACAGGGAGCTCTTCTTCCAATAAAAGATATTATCTCTCCCACCTCATCTCTTTCGTTGGTGGCATTTTCATCTGTACAGGGAGGTCACTGGCTCTGCCAGATACAGCTCATTACTTTAGCAGTCAGTCTAGCACTGTACTCTTTGTGAATGGCAAGTGTCCAAATTTCTTGCACAAGTAAAGGAGTTTTCTCCTTTGGGAGTAGAGGTCTCCTGGAAAGAGGAAAAATGCAGAGTAGGAGAGTCTGGCTTTGTTCCATGCTGATACTGCATTATTTCCCTCGTACTAGGCATGCAGAGAATGGGACGCTTTTCAGGGCTTGCTCTGTGGGCAGCTAGCTTGGAATACTTAGCCTGCCATTCAGTACCAGCAACAAGCAGCCAAAAATAGAAGCAGAGGTGGGAAATGATAGGCAGAAAACTGAAGAAAAGCCAAGCCAGTTGAAGAAGGCATGAGAACTGATTGCATAGTTACTCAGGGAAAGGCACTGTTCTTAGTACTGCTATAGTTTTTCTTGGTTCTCCATATGCCCAGGTAAAGCAGGCAGTAGTCACTACAGAGGTGAAAAGGTAGGTAATAAAATGAATGTCTTGATGATCAAATAAAAAAGTTGTTCTCAGATCTCAACTATCTCCTTACAACCTGGTGCCTGTATAACATTTAGACATGCCAGAGTTCGTCTCACACCATCATGAATTAATACAGTTCAAACACACATGGCTTATTTTGATAAGAGTATAACACAAGGCCACATGTTCCTCAGTAATGTGTCTAGCTGACTGAAGGGGGCAAAACAGCTCTGGCAGATCAGCTGAAGGGGGAAATCCCTATTCTGGTTGGTTTAGTTTCTTAATCTATTACCAACCCTGTGAGATCAGAGGGCCTGTCTGTTCTAGAGATATTTGTAGCTTACCCAGAAATAAACCCCCAGTGAAGATGGCTGGCCCTCCTGTGACTTACCCCACTTTGAAGCCCCATTTTGCACCACAGAAAGGGGAGGGGGACGTTATAGCAGCATAGCTGCATTTGTATACTAGTACAGATATCCCTAGAAAAACAGAGAGGCTTTGAGAACCTGAGCATTCTTCCAGAGCAGTGGTTCTCAACCAGGGGTACATGTATCCCTGAGAGTATACAGAGGTCTTCCAGGAGATATATCAACTCATCTAGATACTGGCCTAGTTTAACAAACAGGCTGCATAAAAAGCACTAGAGAAGTCAGTACAATCTAAAATTTCATACAGACAATGACTTGTTTATACTGCTCTATATACACTGAAATGTAAGTACAATATTTATAAAACAATTGATTTATTTTATAACTATACGGTAAAAATGAGAAAGTCAGCAATTTGTCGGTAGTAGTGTGGCTGTGCCCTTTTTGTATTTATGTCTGAATTTGTCAGAGAGTAGTTTTTAAGTGAGGTGAAACTTGGGGTATGCAAGACAAATCAGACTCCTGAAAGGGTTACAGTAGTTGGGAGAGGTTGAGAGCCACTGATCTGGAGTATGGATTAGAATACTCTGCTTGTGGGAGAAAAGCATTATTCTTGGATTCTTTTAAAAGTGGTGTATGGGGGGAGGCATTGAGGAAGCAAAGAGGTTTTTTTAAATGAATACTTCCCATTTTTAAAACATTTCAGATAATGTGATGACTTTGTATAAAAATGTTCCTCCTCCTCATGACCTGTCAGGTAATCTTATCCTCTCTTTGTCATGATCAGAATTAGTTCTTCTGTTCTTTTCAGTTCCCAGAAATAGCTAAATTAAATAGTTTCTGGTTAAGCTCAAAGCCAATTGTGTGCACAAAACAGGTGCAGTTACTGCCAATACAAATAGTTAATAAAGCACTTTTGAGTGTTCAGGTCCCTTATCTGAAGTCTCATTTTGTGCATCCACTCACCACACATAGGTGTGCAAATGTAACATATGCTTTTTATCAATCATTAAGTGTAATAGCTAGCACACACACACACACACAGAGGAATTTTTTTACTGGATTAAAAAGTAATTAAAATAAACCAAAAGAAAGGGGATTCCTTCTAAATTGCACATACACTTGTAGCCCGATATAATGTGATCCAATAATAACGTGAATTCAGATATAACGCAGTAAAGCAGTGCTCCAGGGGGGAAGGTGGGCTGTGCACTCCAGTGGATCAAAGCAAGTTCAATATAATGCAGTTTCACCTATAACGCAGTAAGATTTTTTGGCTCCCGAGGACAGCATTATATCGAGGTAGAAGTGTATTAAAAAATATTTTTAAACCACCATTTCCGTGAACAAATATTTTTCAACATTCATTTAGGGCTACATTTTCAAAAGGGTGCTTTTCCTTTCGCCTGCAAAAATTGTTCCCACAACATTTGCTCCCACATTTTGACCTACAACCAGGGGGACAGAGTTTCGGAGTGAATGTTTGAGGAGTAGCTGTTTCACCGCTTGCAAAATGAGTATGCAGGGCTTACACCTGCAAGGTGCCAAAGGCCTAGCTTTCTACAATGAGTGTGTCTATAGTCAGAGAGCACAAGAGAGAACCCCACATTTTGGGCTAGACTGTCATCCCTGGGTCAGGCTGCTGGGGCAGTATAAAGCACTTGGAGATCTGCCCTTGGAGCAACTCAGGATTGTTCCTAACACAAAGGAGACCTTGGGTGACAGAGCCAACCTAGCTGGATTTACATCACCGGCTTCCTTCTGCCTTGCACATAGAGGGTATATTGGGACCAGTGCAATAAGCATGTGTGCAACAGGAGCATGGTGGAGCACACAGTGCTCACTAGAACGTTTCCCAGCACAAACACTCCTGATGATATCTCTGCAGCTCAGGGTACTCTAAATTACAACAAGGGCTGTTTTGGCCCTGACTATCCCAAGGCCATGAAAAGGTGATCTAGTACCTGCCCCCTACCCCTCAATTCTCCTCAGCTGTATCAAACAAACTCAGCACAGCTGCGGATCTGGCCCTAGAACTCAGTGTCTGTTGGTTTTAGAATGCCTATATTGCTATGTAATGTGGAGCTATGTATTTAGAAGGGTTGGAACATTCAGTTAGAACATTCCTAAAAATCACCTAACCCTGAAAGAATGTAGCTTTACAATCTCTTGGGAGGGCAGGGGGCGCATTTGCTGGCACCAAACTTTATTTCCAGATGTTTCATTCAGGCACAATAGCCTTTTTTTTTCTACTATTCCATCAGGACATTGACTGTTGCCTGCACTTTGCATGGAATTCAAACAGTTGAAACCCCTCAGCATTCCTTACACATTTTTACCTTGTACTTCACAGCATACATTTGCTTAGACTCAGCATTATAAGAGTTCATAATCTGGTGATATTTCCATTTCAAGGGCTTGAAATCAAGTGTAAAAAATTTGCTCTTGGCTGATTTAGCCTACGAAGTCTGAACATGGTAGAGGTCATTTTGCATCATACATCTCTCTTTTAAAACTCGTGATGGCTCCCTGTAAATGGTTATATATGTACATTTACATCTAAGTTAGATGTATACGTTAAACTAAATTTTAAAAATATATCCCTTGTTAAAGACATAGTAGCTGGCCAGGTTTGCGCAAATTTCCCATGTTGGAGATATCTAAAATCAATGAGATTACCCACTTTAAGCACATGTTTAAATGCTTTGCAGAATCAGGGTCTGAGAGCTCAGCATCGTGCAGGATCGAGACATGAGTGAGCCAAGTTAAATTTTGATTTCCAAAAGCATTTGTGCAAGTGAAACTCAGTGGAATAAATACTTACGGGAAACTGACACTCAAAGAGTGCAAACTGGCCAAAACATATTCATTCACAAATATCCTAGACCTAGGAATGGGATGGGGCTTTGGTTGGTTGGTTGGTTGGGTTTGGGGCTTGGTTTGGTTTGGTTTTTTGCACAGCTAGCTGCAAATGTGGACAATGCTCATTGGATCAGACTTCCTTCCATTAATGTGATATGATGTAACACACTATTGCTCACCTGCTAGACTGAATTTCTATGCACTAATTATATTACAAAATGAAAACTATCGAGCAAAACTTAATCCCTCAGAATGTGTCAATGATCTGTTAATTGTTTTGTGCGATTTTCTGTTTAGTTTTGTGTTACAGCCCTGCTGTGTGCTTGTAATGCTGATGCAATCCAGACAATCAAAAGTTATTTTTTCACTTCTTTTTTGTTTCCTTCTTTCCACTTGATTGTCAAAGATGAGGCGACAAAGGATTTCTCCTTCTCAGTCCATTCTGATTTATCCACTAGTAGCTGCAGAATAGTAACAAGCCAAATTGACATTTGTACTCCATGCAATGTTCCCATTAAAGCTATAGTGTTTTGCCTGAGTACACACTAGAAACTTCAGGAATTAGCCAGTCATTAAAAATTGTTGCACTCATACAGCATTTCACTTGTTTGTACAATGCTTTAAACATCAGTTAATTAGTCATCTGTATGCATGTTAATAATGTTTAAAGGAGGAGGCAAAAAAGCTTAAAGGCCAGTATTTTCCAAAGGTTCATAATGGAGTGAGGAGCCCTACTTCTATAGAAAATCATGGGAGTAGGGCACCCAACTCCCTTAGGCACCTTTGAAAATCCCAACCTAAAGTATTAGTCATGCAAGTTTAAGAGCACAAAGACGTTATCTAAGGTCCAGAGGAGAAGCACTCACCAGGGCTCACAAAGAGGAACGGTTCTACAAGGAGATCTTTGGACCCAAGAGTCAGCCCAGGTTCTGTACAATAGGACTGGATGAAAAGGAAAATGGGAGTGTGGTAATGATTATGGCTGTTGATTATGTGTTGTCACCTCTTCTGAAATGGTTGGTTTCACCAGTAGCATTACATGTATTTATGCACATAAGCTACACCTAAATGACCATGTTACAGAGTGACAGTCAGGTAGCATTATAGAGATAATAGTATAGGCTCAGCATACTCAGATACAGTCAGAGATGAAGGACATATAAGTAACTAGAGAGAGAGAAGCTTGCCCATTATTGAAGGTAAGTGTCTAGAACATCAGTTTCTTATGTGAATGATTCAGTCCATACTAGCTGATCATTTGCTAGTGCTAGATTCTTCTTCTAGATATTGAAAAGTTATAGATCACGTACATGATCACAGGTGGGATTTTGGGGCACTTGTAGTAGAAGCAGGTGATGGGTATTTAAGTGCAATATTGTTTCTTCAGAGATGAAAACCCATCTTGTTTATTTCTCCAAAGATTCCCAAAGTGTGGAAGTCATAAGCACTGCTTCCTCAGATAAGTGGTGCTCAGCAGTAAGTAGGCTTTCATATAGGGTGACCAGACAGCAAATGTGAAAAGAAAATAGGAGCCTATATAAGAAAAAGACCCAAACATCAGGACTATCTCTATAAAATCGGGACATCTGGTCACCCTACTTTCATATGAGAGAGACAGAGAGAGACAGAGAACACAGAAGTCTTGCTAAGTACAGTATTGATGCAGAAAGTAACCTCTCTGTTATTCAAGTTGTGCCCTGGCTGATTTCAGAACTGGTCCATGCTTATGCTAAATTCATTAAGTGCCAATAAAAACTGTCATGAGCTGGAAACAAGAGACTTTATTCTGCATCCAAAATGGAAACATTCAGATGACTGAACAGTTTATTTAGCACTTTGATTTTGTTCAGAAAAAAGTTTCCATCACATGCATTTATGAGCTGTCAAAAAGTTCAGTCCAATGTTTGCACCAGATTTTAATTGCCATTTCTTCTATGCAACTATAAATAGTCATAAATGCAGATGCTCACAATACACAGCTAAATAGAAGCCTCATCCTCTGTTGTGTGTCCAGCTGCATCGTGACCTACTTTCTCACCAGGGTTAGGGATGCCTAATGTGCATGCTGGAGTTAGCAAAAAGAGCTAAGTCAGTTTTGCTTTACTTTAGTCTAAAAATAATGCCAGAGCTTAGCACTGCTATGTTTAACCCTTCTCCTAGGAGTCACTTTCTTCTGCTCATTAACCTCCTTCCATCTTCCTGTGAACAACATACCACCTCACTTCAACTCTTAGAGGCTGAAAATCTGTCTCTGATCAAAGGTTTCTCTCCAGAGATGGTGCATGACATTTCACAACCCTTGCCAATTTTATGCCATTTTGCCTTTCCCCCTGGTGTTTATTCCTGCACTCCTGCCACTAAATTGCTCAAGTCCATTTTATATCCTTTTAGTTCATGATGCAAAGCTGCCCCCTATGTAATGGCACAGCAAGGAATGACAAAAATAGATATGCTGAGTGAAGGTCTCCCTTGAAGGATTTTCACCCAAGGAGGATTCAAAAAGGAGAGGACACTAAGGGCTGTTCAGAAGCACAGGAGGTTAATGTGAAATAAACTAGAGTGTCAACTGAAAGCACAATAGCTATTCCACACTAACTCCATACTTGGATACTTTGATTCCACACTGCATTTAGGTTAGTCCACTTCCATGGGGAATAAGAGCATGGAAAAAAGAGGGTCCACATGGCAATTTGGAATAGCTATTCCTCATAGGGCTTGAATGTACAGGGGAATAGCTAAGACAAACTCAAGAAACCAGGCGACCAAGGACCAGAGTATGCTTCATGTTTGTACGGCACCTACCTGAATGGGGTCCTAGTCCATAGCCAGGCTTGTAGGTTCAACAGTATAATGCCAAATAAGAATAATGTCTTGGCTTGAACACAGATGTGCAGTATAAAGAAGGCAGAAGGGCCTGAATAAAGATTAGACTTAACTGAGATTCCTAAGCTTAAATGAACACAGGGACAGCTTCCACCCATACTCCCAAAGGGAGCAAGGAGGGGCAAGTTAGTGGTCCCATGTCCTATCTGTAGCAGCCCACAAATCCAGACTGTACTGTGTGGGGGCAATGAGCAGCAAACCCTATAGAACAGGGATTCTCAGCCTTTCCAAACTACTGTCCCCCTTTCAGGAGTCTGAGCTGTCCTGCCAGGGCCGGCTCCAGGCACCAGCATCCGAAGCAGGTGCTTGGGGCGGCAATCTGCAAGAGACGGCAGTCCCTGTGTTTTTGCCCCCAAGCAGTGAACGAATTGCCGCCGCAGAGGGCGGGGGCAGTCCATGTGCCTTTAGGGCGGCTCGTGCGTTTCCGCAGTGGCAACAATACGACAGCAGCTTCTATGTTCAGCTGTCCCCTGTGGCGCAGCTTCTGTCTTCCCGCTGAAGAGAGAAGCTGCCTCTGAATTGCCACCACCGCAGAAATGCGCGTGCTGCCCTAAGGGCACAGGGACTGCTCCCGCCTTGCGAGGCAATTTGGCGCGCTGCTTGGGGCAGAAAAAACAGTAGAGCCAGCCCTGTGTCCTGCGTACCCCCAAGTTTTACCTCACTTCAAAACTCCTTGCTTACAAAAATTGGACATAAAAATACAAAAGTGTCACAGCACACTATGACTGAAAATTTGCTGACTTTCTCCTTATCATATAATTATAAAATCAACTGGAATATAAATATTGTGTTTACATTCCAGTCTATAGTATATAGAGCATTATAAACAAGTCATTGTCTGTGTGAAATTTTAGTTGGTACAGACTTCACAAGTGCTTTTTATGTAGCCTGTTGTAAAACTAGGCAAGTAGAAGTTGTTCCCCCTGGAAGACCTCTGTGTACCCCTTGTCGAGAACCACTGCTGTAGAACATGAGCAGCAGATTCTGAGCGAGGAGTCTTCCCGGGGCTTCTTCAGGGGCAGTGCAGCGCCACACTATGCTGGGCTGTGCCTGTACAGCACAGCTAATCCCAGTGATCCATTTCCTCTGAAACATCTGGCTGCGAGCCTGGGAGCAAACAGCTGCATTGGTATTAATTGCTTTCAAGTGTAATTGTTTTGCTATCAACTCCTAGTCCTTAAACACACACTTCCTGCAGATCTGATGCAGTGCAGCAGCCCAAATGCATCCCTGGCACTATCCTTATTGATCTCACTGGAATGTCACTCAGAATGAACCCAACACCTAAGGTCCATTTTCTTTTCCTTCAATTCGTTTTTTCTAGATAAGCCCATTACAGCAGAATGCAGCCAACATTCACTCCTAGTACACAGCCGAAGCAAAGCCTGGAATCATGCTGATGTTTCACTGACAGAAAGAGAGGTTTGTCTTCCAGCCTGATAAATGGAGCATTTTTTTGTTTGGGGCTGCAGGAGGTGATGCCTTTTTATTAAGGCTCTGAAGAAGTTTTGGTTGTTGTGTTTGGGGAGACATTTCTCCCCCAGAATCTACAAAACAGACTGGTGCTCTGAGCAAAGCTTATGTCAAAGGCTTTCTACTAGCTTTTTGGGGGCCAAAATATTTGTGTAGAGACCAGGGGCAGCTCCAGGCACCAGCACACCAAGCACGTACCTGGGGCGGCAAGCCATGGGGGGCAGCCTGCTGGTCGATGTGAGGGCAGCAGTCAGGCTGCCTTCGGCAGCACCCCTGCAGGAGGTCCACCAGTCCCACGGGTTTGGCGGCAATTCAGCAGTGGGTACGCCGAAGGTGTGGGACCAGCGGACCTCCCGCAGGCATGCTGCCAAATCTGCGTTACCAGCGGACCTCCTGCAGGCATGCTGCCAAAAGCCGCCTGACTGCCATGCTTGGGGCAGCAAAATACATAGAGCCGCCACTGGTAGAGACAATGACTGGGCCCCTTCCTGTCCAGCAGAATTTGGGGCACTTTGAGTTAGGCTGGTTGCCATTTTCTGAGGAGTTGAAGAAGCCAGCAACAACTTTGCATTTCCATGACAAGGGGAAAGTGCGGGGGGTTGGGTGCATGTCAAAGGGTTTCTACAGAGGAGATAGCTATTATGGTGCCCTGAAATACTCTTTCTGCGACTTGTGTTTCATCATGATGCAGAGTGAATGGTAATTTACCTTTTGGCCCAGCCTTCTTTTCTATTTAGTTTTAGTATTTATATGGCCCATGTAGTGAGGTGGAGTGGCCTCTCTCCAGACTTGAGAGCAAGGGACCAGCGCGCTCCCCCTGGTGGGTAGAGCTGAACCTGCCCCGTTCCCCTAGCTGGAAGTGCCAGGGCTGGACAAGAAGTATAAAGGGAGGGCTCTGTTGCTCAGCTGAGTGGGAGCCCAGGGAGGAGATGGACATCTCCACTCTTCTGTGGGGCCTTGGAACTGAACCTGTGCTATGCAGCTCCCTGCCCCTGGAGAAGACTGATCCTGGAGAGGAGTTGCCGGTACTGCTGTCTGCTGTGTACACAGAGGACCTGTGGACTACACACCACCCCACCCAGACTGTGGTAGGAAGTAGCCCAGGGAAACCAGACTGTATTCTGATTGTGTTGCCGGAGCATGAGTCAGTGTGTTTCGGCTGGACACCTCTCCCCCACACCCCACCCCACTTCCCCACTGTTATGGCCCTAGGCTGGGATGCGGTGGAGTCAGGTGGGCCCAAGTCCCCCTACCACTCCCCTGGGGAGTGGCAGCTTCCCCCCTGTAGGCCAAGAGGCCTACCTTTGACTATGGTCTCCCGAGTTAAGACGCCAGACATTTTTTTGCTCCGCCCTGTCTCAGGGCTGTGGCGTGCTAAACTTGTACTTGTTGTCAGCCCAGACCAAGGGCCTGTGGGCTGAAGCCTGCACCCTGCTCTGCCCCACCCAAAGGGCCAGAACTTCAGATTGTTAATTACTACCCACCCCAGCCACAGGCTAGAGCCTGATCACTGCTTTGCCCTGCTCAAAGGGGCGGAGGCACCAGTTTGTTCCTGCTCGTTTGCCTCTGCGAGGTGGCTACAGAACTAGAGACTTTACACAGCTTGGCCTCCCCAGTGAGGCCCAAGCCTGAGGGTTATTTGACTGATACAGTGAGGCAGAGTGGCCTGTCT
Source organism: Gopherus evgoodei (assembly GCF_007399415.2). Lineage (NCBI taxonomy): Eukaryota > Metazoa > Chordata > Testudines > Testudinidae > Gopherus > Gopherus evgoodei. The sequence continues at coordinate 16,550,951 of NC_044335.1, read as the reverse complement.
CCCTACTTCAGAGCAAGGGACCACTACACCCCTCCACCACCATAACATCAGAGCAGCTCACAACCTTTAGAGTATTCATTCTCTCAACACCCTGTGAGAAGGGCAGTGCTTTTACCCTCATTTTACAGATGGGGAACTGAGGCACAGAGAGGCTAAGTGACTTACCCAAGGTCACACAGGAAGTTTGTTGCAGAACAGGAACTTAAGTGCAGGTTTCCCAAGTCCCAGACTAGTTCATAAATGCCAGACCACCCTTCTCAACACAATACAAAACTCCTTCTGGGTCTCTGCAATCAATTTTCATCCTGGACATGGGTTTCATCCTGTACACCTGCCCCACTTAGGTGGTAATTTCAAAACCGGAGATATTAACACAAATCTCCACTCTCAGGATTGTTTTGCGGGGGGAGCTTATTCCCTTGTTTGTAAATCTCTTAGAGAAGAAATGTACAAGAGTCAGGCATGATAGATCACTGCTTCACCCAGATATTTATGTCAGTCTCCATTTTCAAGGTCACTGAGGACCTCTTGACTTGAGATCCACCACAGAATCATTACCACCGTACATCAGATGCTGCCATGCAGTGACTTCCACCCATTTGAATGCTTCCCAGTGAAATGTCTCTTTAGCCTGTGCATGGTGGCAAAGCAGTAGTAACCACCAGTGATCCAACTGCAGTCCTTGCATCAGAGTATATTACATTGCATACTGGGCTATTCACAGAAACGTCCCATGCCCAGCAACATTGTGAAACTGAGGCAGAGAGGCTCAAAGAGTCAGTCAAGGTCACATTGTGAATTACAGGTTGGATTAGATTTTAGGGGGTTGCTAGCTGCCGGTACCACTTAACATCTCTTCTGTGCTATAGTGAAGACCTGTGAGTTCATCACAGAGTGTACAGTGCTCAAAAGCATAGAATCACTTTGACATATGCACTGAAAGTTTAACTGCAACCTGCATGCAGGATACTTAAGGGAAACTAAAGGAGGAAAGGCACCATATTTATGTTTAGTGTGAGATGACCTTCAAAGCTAGCTTTCCTTTGCAAGAGACATCTTGACCTGGTTGATCAGTGCAGGTAATTTATTAGCACCAGAATACTTTAAAAGTGTGACCATCTAATCAAAGCAGCACAGGTCAGGCAAATCTTAGCTGATCACATGAATTAACTGAATGAAAATGGTGTGGGAAGAACCAAAGAGATCTGCTGAATATTTAGACAGTAGCGTCCCAACCTGATAGAGAAATTCAAAACCCCTCCCTAACCTTCACTGCTTGGGTTTTTGGGAAGAGGAAATATCTCTGATTCCTTGAAACTGAGAACGCAGTGGCTGGCACTGAATACTTTAGACAATTCTTGGAAAAAGATAGCAGATAAAGTCATTGCATGGTGAAGAATTCCATTCTGGTATTAAAAATAGGATTTAAAACAACCACTTTTGGCAACTCCACACTCCTGGGAAAATTAGCCTGTTCTTATCAAATGACTAACAGGCACACTCTAAAATAATCAGTTTATTGTTTACCTAAGTCCTCCACAGTTCTCAGAGGGCAGCCTGATTGGTTAGTCATTACTTCATATAATTATTTTTAATAAAACATGTAAAGTGCAATGATCATTCTGATTTTTTGATGTTGGTGCAGTTTAACTTCAAAATACAACACTGTAGAAACAGACCTGCAATTAACCATGTTGGTATGGAAATTAGAACTTAATGAGGAACAGTGGGGTTGTTCACACCTTGCAACACTCAGTTGCCAGTAGAATGTTAAGGGGTAAATCACGTCTCTGTAAAGCATCTTGCTTTGTATAAAGGGTTAGAAGAATGTGCTCTACATTCGCTGGTAGAACAAGCCGATTCTTCCCCACCCCCTCTCTCTTTGATGAAGAGCTTTCTTTATCTCTAATATGTTCTGTGGAGACAGTAAATACATATAATTCTCTGCATCCTTTTAGCTACGCTGTGTCCTTGATCCCACGTGAGGCACTCTGGGGTGGAGTTTGGAACTGTACTGGTCTGGGCAAAATGTTCCAAGACATTCTGTCCAGCTAAGGCAGATGCAGGCAGAACACCATCAGGCGCGGGCTGTTTGCTGTTCTATCTACATGCTGATGAACGAAGCACTATGTGCTCCCTAGCAGTGTCTGCCGTCAGATGCAAGCAGGCTTCCCTCCGGTGCTGCTGGACACACCCTCTCGGTGAGGTCCAATGTGCCAGCTGTTACAACTGCTGCAAGATGTAGCTGGCACTGGTGGTCTGTGGGAGTCAGACTAGATGTGATGGTGCCTTCTTGCCTTACATTCTAGGACTCTATGTAGATCTGCAACCAAGCCTGCCCCAGAGTTTTGGGGTGTCCCAGCCCAGGGTCTGGCTTTGGCCATTATGGGCACAAGGCCAGTCTCAGCATGTGCAGCCGGATTCCTCCAAATCCAAGGAGTGTTTTGAGCCAGGATTTTGGTTTGGGATCTTCTCTTGTTGTAATGCAGGCACTTCAGAAGAAAGGGCAGACATACAAAGCAGCCTGGACAATAGGTTTTTCCCTGCATACTTGGCAGTTTAAGCAACACAACTGTGGTTGGTTAAGACTAGCTTGGCTCACTTCACCATGCACAAGCTATCAATTCTCCCTCGCTCAGGCAGGTGTTCACTGCACAGATTGTCCAAAAGCTGCATTTTCAGAGACTCGCTGATAGCCACAAAGCTGCAGGGGAATTGGGGTAGCTAGGGCAGTTTCCAAAATCCAGCCCTGAGCAGAAACACAGTAAACTGCCACATTCCCAGGCTGGAAAAGAATGCCAATGCTTAAACATATCTGTTGTTAAGCCTGGGCCTGATGACTGCCCTCAAACTAAACAGATTGTTCTTTACTGCACTGCACATCCACAGGGTAATTAGATAAGTCTGCCCTTTGAAATCATCCTCCATCTACAGTTCAGTCAAATCCCCTGAACTCAGCACTGTGCTCATTATCTTCTTACTTGTTAAATATTCCCTCCCCACCCCTTTTTATCTTCCCATAGGCCACAGGCCATACACCTGCAGAACTCAGAGATGCAAAGTAAACAGCCCCAAAGCACTGTGTGCCTGAGCTCTCCGGGTACAGGATGTACTGCATCTCCTAGGTTTGACAGTTCAGGAGAGTTATTTTGGACATGTTTGTTGATAGACAAATGAGTTCATGTGCATCCTTAACAATTCTGTGCTCTATTATTAAGCACCTGCATGGAATGACCTGTCTAGTAGTAATGTTCCCACCCCGTACCACTCCTGAGACATCTCAGCTACTTGCATTGGAACCACAGCTTCTAATAATTGTATCAGGAGTCAAAGGATTGTTTTGCTTGGGTGTTTCTGACTCAGTAGACCACATATGATTAGGTTTCTTATCTTGAAGCAGAGCTTGCGAGCAGTAAAACATGCAACAAGTATGTCATGTTTCATGGTTCTAAACAGTCAGGTCCCATTTACACTGCAAGATGGAACTGAGTTTTTAACTATTTCTGGGACAGCCATGTGGTAAGTGGGTCCCTAACATAATTGATATTGTAATGTAGAAGTAATTTTAATTTTGATCATTTTTTGCCTTCTTCCCTCCACCCCTGTCTTTCTAGACCTTTACTCTGATGCAACAAGGGGACTCAAACCCCAAACTTCTAAAACTGGGTTCAATCAGATGTCAAAATGTAAAATAATGAGACAGTTCCTGATAACTGGAGAGCTGCAGAGGGTAATAATGCTTTAAGCCGGGGCTCTCAACCTTTTCAACCTTTCAGGAGTCTGATTTGTCTAGCGTACCCCAAGTTCCACCTGACTTAAAAACTACTTGCTTACAAAATCAGACAAATAGAAAAGTGTCACAGCACACTTACTGAAAAATTGCTTACTTTCTCATTGCTACCATATAATTATAAATCAATTGAAATATAACTATTATGCTTCTATTTCAGTGTATAGCATATAGAGCAGTATAAGCAAGTCATCTGTTTGAAATTTTAGTTTGCACTGACTTCACTAGTGCTTTTTATGTAGCCTGTTGTAAAAGTAGGCAAATATCTAGATGAGTTGAGGTTCCCCATAGAATACTTCTACAAAATGGGAACTGACTGCCTAGGAAGGAGTACTGCAGAAAGGGATCTGGGGGTTATAGTGGATCACAAGCAAAATGAGAGTCAACAGTGTAACCCTGTTGCACAAAAAATAAACAAAAAAAAAAGAGGCAAAACGGCATCCTGGGATGTATTAGCAGGAGTATCGTAAGTAAGACCTGAGAAGTAATTCTTTTGCTCTACTCTGTGCTGATTAGGCCTCAACTGGAGCATTGTGTCTAGGGTTGCCAGGAATCTGGTTTTCAACCAGAATGCCCAGTTGAAAAGGAACCCTGGTGGTTCCGGTAATCACCTGTGATCAGACCACTAAAAGTCCAGTCACCCACCTGCAGCAGGGCACGCAGGCAGCCTGTCCATCTCTGTGTGACTCCCGGAAGTGGCCACATGTCCCTTTGACTCCTAGGGGCACAGGTGGCCATGGGACCTCTGTGTGTTGCCCCTGACTTGAGTGCGGCTCCGCAGCTCCCATTGGCTGGGAACCGTGGCCAATGGGAGCTGCAGGGGCAGCACCTGCAGGCAGAAGCGGCACCTAGTGGCAGCTGAACGTAGGAGCTGGCTGCTTCCTGGAGCCACTTAAGGTAAGTGCTATCTGGAGCCTGCACCTTGTACCCTCTCCTGGACACCAGCCCGGAGGCTCCTCCTGCACCCCAAACCTCTCGGCCCCGGGGACCACCCCAGAGCCTATACCTGCAGCTGGAGCCCTTCACCCCAACCCAACACAGAACTCTCTCCCTCACCCTGAACCCTTCATCTATGGGCCCACTCTGGAGCCCCCTCCCGCACCCTGAACCTCTCAGCCCTAACCCCCATCCTGGAGCCCCTCCCTCACCCCAAACTATTTATCCCTGGACGCACTCCAGAGCCAGCACCCCTCCCACACCCCAACTCCCTGCCCCAGCCTGGTGAAAATGAGTGAGGGAGGGAGAGGAGGGGAGACCAAACAACAGGAGATGGAGGTCTGGAAAACATATGAGGGGAAGACTGAAAAAATTGAGTTTGTTTAATCTGGAGAGAGAAGACTGAGAGACGACAAAACAGTTTTCAAGTACATAAAAGGTTGTTATAAAGAAGAGGGAGAAAAATAGTTCTTAACCTCTGAGAATAGGACAAGAAGCAATGGGCTTAAATTGCAGCAGTTTAGGTTGGACGCTAGGAAAAACTTCCTGACTGTCCAAGTAGTTAAGCATTGGAATAAATTGCCTAGGGAGGTTCTGGAATTCCATCATTGGAGATTGTTAAGAACAGGTTAGACAAACACCTGTCAGGGATGGTCTAGATAATACTTCGTCCTGCCTTGAGTGCAGGGGACTGGACTAGATGACCTCTTGAGGTCCCTTCCAGTCTTACACTCCTGTGATTCTATGTGATAGTTCTCCTTTATTTCTAATTGGCTGAACCTGTCTTTGTTCAGCTCTGCAGAAGATTTTTTTTCTCGGCAGGAGAGTCTTCTTTTTCTTTGGTTCTTTGATCCAACTGGGAAAATGAAACAAAACAAATCCTCCTAGCCCTCATATCTGTTTGACTCAGCAACCCAGAGGCCTAGAGCAGTGGTTCTCTGGCAGGAGTACACCTACCTTTATGTCTCTAGCTAGTTTAATCTCATTTTGTGCCTTGGCCTTTCTAATTTGGTCTCTACATACTTGTATTTGTTTATATTCATCCTTTTTAATTTGACCTAGTTTCCACTTTTAGTAGGACTCTTTTTTGAGTTTTAGACCATTGAAGATATACTGGGTAAACCAGGGTGGTCTCTTGCCATACTTCCTATCTTTCCTGTGCAGTGGAATAGTTTGCTCTTGTGCCCTAAATATTGTCTCTTTGAAATACTATCGGCTCTCTTGAACTGTTTTCCCTCTTAGACTTGCTTCCCATTGGATTTTACCTACGAACTCCCTGAGTCTGCTAAAGTCTGCCTTCTTGAAATCCATTACTTTTATTGTGCTGTTGTCCCTCCTACCATTCCTTAGAATCATGAACTCTACCATTTCATGATCACTGTAACCTAAGCTGCCTTCCAAATTCAAATTCTCAACCAGTTCCTCCCTATTTGTCAAAATCAAATCTAGAACAGCCTCTCCCTAGTAGCTTTTGTCACCTTCTGAAATAAAAAAAAAATTATCTCCAATACATTCCAAGAACTTGTTGGATAATCCGTGTCCTGCTTGTGTTATTTTCCCAACAGATGTCTGGGTAATTGAAGTCCTACATGGTAAAGGCTCAGCCAAGTGGGAACAGAAGATATCATCAGACTTCTCCATTAGACCTATCCCAATGAAATTGGTCAGAACTTGAAAACATACCTCAAACAATAGCCTAACTAACATTTTGCAGCTCTTCAGACAGAGCAAAAACAGTTCACTGAAAGCCTCTGTGGACAGTTCAGATATGGACAAAGCCCCAGATCTAGCCCCCAGATTTAGACACCTAACGCTCATCAAAATCAGCAGGGGTTGGACACTTAAATAACTGTAAGGATCTGGGCCAAAACATCAGCAAATACTGCTAGTTTGCAGTTACAGTTCATATTTGAACCATGTGCCTTTTATTAGTACACACACACACACACACACACAAAGTAAAGGTTTCAGAGTAGCATCCGTGTTAGTCTGTATCAGAGATTGTGCCACACACTCTCAAAGAAACTGCAAAATCACCTGATCAACATCCTATACAGCAAATAGGGAAAGATTAAGACTGAACTCTCAAAACTGGATACACAAAATAAAGCACTTAGAGGCCCCATTGTACCAAGCAGAGTATAAACACATAATGGGAGACAGCCCTTCCTCCAAACAAACAGATATTTGGGCAAAAGGTGTGAAGAGAAACAGAAGGATGAAGTAACTTGCCCAAAGTCACACTGCAGTTTAGTGGAGTCAGAAATAGAACTTAGACCTCCTGGATCCCAAATCACTGCTCTGTCTTTCAGAGTGAAAAACTTCACAAAGCCCTAGTTAAAAGTCCAAGCTTTAGTTTTAATTCTGAATTTTCTGGCTATGGAGTTTTTAAATCAGATCCTCATTATTATAATTATTAGAACTCTTATGTAACATAATTGACCAATGAATGAGCTATTATATTAGACTCCAAGACACAGATTGTATTGAAAAGGGGCCAGCAATCCATGTGTATTTGTGCACCTAAATTTGCACTCACAATTATCCCAATTGTGGGTATAAATTGGGTATTGGTGCATGCAAGTTGAGTTCTTTGACATTTTAAAGACCTTTTGCACCTGGGAAGCAACACTTTTTTAAACCTCTGCCCCTAAGTATAAGAAGCCAAGTCCTGGAGTTCTTATTCAGTGTTTACCTAGTTAAAAATTTCACTGAAGTCTTGTGACTCCATGGGAATAGAGGAAGGCCTTCAGGATTTTGACCAGTAAATAAGCAGAACGGCTGGTATAACAGATTGGTTCTGGAAATAAGTAAGGTTTCAGACAAAACCTTTGTTATTGCAATGGCTCATTTACAAGTAGATTTTTTTCCTTTGGGTTGATTGGAACACCTTCCAGTTGATATCAGAGTACTCTCAGAATGTGCTCCCACAGTCCTCTGAGTAGTGGCTCCATATCATGTGCCACACATGGCTACTGAGGACAATGGACCTTCACAATCCATTAATGACAGCAAAAGATGGTAGCTCAGCAGATGGCCATGGAAGTCTCACTGCCTTTGTGCCCTTGATTGAGGCTGAGTTGCCCTGAGTTTCCAGCTGTGGTGCTTTTGCAGCTAGTGCACATGAAATGTCTAGTCAGCAAAGTACAAAACCCCAAAACATCAAAACTATATTTGGTTCCTCACTGACGAATGAAAAAAAAAAAAGCACTGCAAATGCCAGTGACCTGGTTTCCTAGAAGGAGGCCATCGGACGCTTTATAAAAGTGTTCTCATGGCTCCTTGTTGTGGCTGGTATGGCAATCTGTCGATCGCTGCACACTCAAAAAGAGGTGTTAAAGCAAGTATAGAAAGGATCTAGAGAGAAGCCACATGAAGTGCTATCATCCACACATGATTTTTCACTGCATGGACACTGGCAACCCAAAAGATCATTAACAATGCTTTTGAACAGTAACATGCTTACAATTCTTTTCACTCTGCTTCTGCAAAGATAAGTTCTGCTGCATCTGTAAGTCAAAGCATGTGACATGACATAAGGTATCACAAAGGACAGCAGGGCAAGCAGAGAAGAGGGGGGGAAAAAAACCAAACACTCTCCTTGACACTCCATAGCAGTCTCCCCTGGGCACAGGCGCCAACTGTCCTTGGCGCCAGTGGGTGCTCGCGCCACCCACCTCACCCCTGTCTGCACCCCAACTCTGCCCCCTTCCTGACCCTATTGGACCCCTCCCCAAATCCCCAGCCCCGCCTCTTCCCTGAGCACTCCATATTCCTCCTCCTCCTTCTCTACCTCCCTCCCATCACTTGCTGCACAAAACAGCTGTTTCGTGGTGCAAGGGCTGGGAGGGAGGGAGGAGAAGCAGGACTTGGCAGCGTGCTCAGGGGAGAAGGCAGAGGTGGAGTGGAGGCGGAGGTGAGCTGGGGCAGAAGGGTGGGTTGTGGAGCTGCCAGTGGGTGCAGAGCACCCACCAATTTTTCCCCATGGGTGCTCCAGCCCTGGAGCACCCACGAAGTCGGTGCCTATGCCCCTGGGTTTGTCCAAGCTCCTGTCTCACTCAAGATCCTGACAGTTCACAGTGCTTTCTCCAGTGCAGCCTGGGTACTCACTGTGGCTATGTCTACACAGCAGAGGGGAGGGTACTTCCCAGAGCTGGCAGGCTAGCTTGTGCTAGCTCTGCTCATGCTACTGCACTGAAAATATCAGTGTGGCTGCAGTAGCCCAAGCCACCTCCTGTGCTAGTTGTATAAAGTATAAACCCACCCAACCCTCGGGGTATGTACTCTGGCAGCTAGCCCAAGCTGCCACCCCACGCCATTGTGGCCACATTACTATTTTTAGTGCAAACTCCAGCCAAGCTAGTGCCTGTCTGACTACCCACATCAGGAAGTGCCCTCCCAGTTACTGTATAGACATACAGTGTGTGTGTGTGTGTGTGTGGGTTTTGATGGAGCACATTCTGCAAGACTTTTTAAATCATCATTGCAGAAATGATTCTACTGGCACCAATACGAGTATCTGGTATATCAAAATGTATTTTAAACTGAAACAAAAGAACATTTTAAAGAGGTCGTAAGGTGTGGGGGGGAGTAAACAAAACATAATAACCAGGAAAATCTTTTCTGAACACGTATAGAATCAGCTGTGGTTCTCAAGGCCAGAGAGACTCACATACCCATCTCTGAGGTAGGTATTATACTCCTTTTGCGGCAGGGTAAACTGGCACAGGAGGTTAGTCTTGGATTCAGCAGAACACTCAGTGCTTCACTTAAGCAAGTTATTAATCTAAACTGAAGTAATCTGCTTAGAGTTAAGCATATGCTTAACCGCTGTGCTGAATCAAGGCCTAAATGGCTTGCCCAAGTTCACAAAGCAAGATGGTGACAGAGCTGGAAATAAGAACCTCAGAGTTCTGACTACCAGCCACCCACTCTGATTGCTAGACACTACTTCCTACTGTACATACATATAACTAAACAAAGCAAAACTAGGAAAAGAAAAAAGTATTCTTATATCAATAAAAACAACAGCACTTCCTTAATATTATAGGTCCATAACCTGCACGTGTTGAAGTCAACAGTATGTCGTATTTATCAACAAAACATTTCCTGAAAGAACAGGAATTTGATATTTTTAGTTTTCATTGTTTTGAAATGCTATCTTTGCTTGACTGGCTAGATCCCTACCTCCTACATAACTGCCTACTATTAACTGCTTTAGCTGACTTCTAGTTTTGCAAAATTCAGGCCAGACTTTCATAGCTGCACATGCGAAAATGCAGGTGTAATTTACCCATACAGTTACTGTGCTCCAAAATGCATTCCTGGTATTTTTACATACATGTGACCAGTTAGATGTGTAACTGATCCATTTTGTGAATAGCTACGATGATTGCACATGCAATCCTGATAATTGCCCACCCTAATTCTGTGCATATACATTCAAATATTATAAGGCCAGAAAGGACAATTATAATCATCTAGTTTGACCTTCTGTAAACCACTAGCTACAGGACTTCCCTAAATTAGTTCCTATTTGAACTGGAGTCTCTTTTGTACAAAAACATCCTCTCTGGATTTGTGAATTCCCAATGATGGAGAATCTATCACAACTCTTGTTCAGTTATTCCAAGGGCTAATTATCCTCACTGTTAAAAAAATTACACCTCGTTTCTGGTCTGAATTTGTTTAGCTTCAACTTCCAACCTCTGGATCTTGTTATATATTTGCCTAATACATGGAAGAGCCCTTAGAATCAAATTCTGTTCCCATGTAAGTGCTTATAAAGTAGGATCAAGTCACCCTTTAACCTTCTCTTTGTTAAACCGATTGAACTCCTTAAGTCTTTCACTTTAAGCCATGTTTTCCAATCCTTTAATAATTCTCATTGCTCCTCTCTGAACCCACTCCAGTTTAACAATATCCTTCTTGAATTGTTGACCCAGAATTGTATACAGTATTACAGTACTGATTTCACCAGTGCCAAATACAGAGGTAATATAATATCCATACTCTTCCTTGACATCCAAGGACTGTGCTAGCCTTTTTGGCCACAGCATCTCACTAGGAACTCGTGTTCCCCTGATGATCCACCATGAACCCCAAGTCCTTTCCAGAGTGACTGCTTCCCAGGATAGCATCCTGGATCCTGTAAGTAAGGCCTGCATTCTTTGTTCCTAGAAGCATGACTTCACACTTGGTCATATTAAAATGCATATTGTTTGCCAGTGCTCAGCTTACCAAGTGATCCACATAACTCTGTATCAGTGACCTGACCTCTTCATTATTTACCATTCCCCAATCTTTGGGTCATCTGCAAACTTTAATCAGTACTGTTTTTATGTTGATAAAAATCACAACCAATGTAGGGTCAGAGCCGATCCCTATGGAAGCCCAATAGAAACACACCCACTCAACGATGACTCCCTGTTTAAAATTACATTTTGAGACCTGTCAGAGACAGTTTTTAATCCAGCTATTGTGCAGCTGTGAAAATCTGAACTATGAATTTGGATTAATGTTCTTTCATCATAAACTCTAAAAACTTAAATCAGGCGATGTAGGGCTGTTTTACACCAATATATACATATATTTGCTTTAAATGCATTGTAGAGTGGGAGATTACAAACACTCAACCAAATGCCAATTCCAAATCTGCGTGCTACAGCCCTGGGCTCACACGTATGATGTTCTAAAGCCAAAAATGCTGTATTTACGTAAGTTATCAGCTTTCACGGTCAACCCCTCTGACCACTGTAGACTTTTCCAAATACAACATGAAGTCAAAGCGTCACTCTAAATAGGACAATTTTCAGCAGTGTCCTTGTCCACCTGATTCCTGCTGTTTTTCCATGTCCCTGTGTGTAGGCCAAATCTTGTATTCCTAATTACTCAGTCATTACTTAGGAACAGGAGCTTTTTTAATTAATAAAAATTTCTATTAAACCCATAAAGGCTCAGGTATGGCATCAAATATGCATCATTTGTTTAGAACAGGAAGCCTTAGAGGGAGAATATAAGCTTCATAACACATGACCTTGCATGATTGCCTAACATTATTTGTATATTCAGAGTTAACCCATCCTTCCCCACCCACCCCCCAGGATCATCCTGATTTCAACAAGGAGAACCAAAGTGATCATAGTTGAGGGGTATGAGAAATAAATTAATCTATCTAAGATCCAAGCAGATCTTTCTGAGCATCTTTTAGCATTTGGTCTCTCAAGAACAAATCTTAGCATGGTGAATGCCCAGTTTCCCCACTGGCCTCTGCTCAAAGGAACCACCCACAGGAACAAAGCAAGTAGATGTCCTGCAATACAAGTAATTGCTCCTATATCTACTGACTTTCTCTCTCCCCACAGGGGTTGTTAAGGCAGAGCACAGCCCATTTCACGCTGCAGCCTTTCATAGGACTTGCCAAGATGAGTTACATAAAATTCATTTGAACTAGTAACTTTTAGAGCGTGGGCAGAAGGGAAAGAGCTCTAATGTGATTGGGTTTGAAAGCAGGAGGTGGTGAGGCAGAGGCAGGATGACAGAAGCAGGGAGCGGAGAGAGCAATTTGCTCCTTTCCTGCCCTCTCTGGACTCCAACTGAGTCCTAGTAGCCCTTGGATTCTGCTGATTTCCCCCCTACACCAACACTCTGCTGATAGGTGCAACCCACTTCCAGATCATGCCCTACCACTCGCGAAACATCTACTCCATCTGCTTGCACTGGGTCAGCATTCTGCTATCCCTAAATAATCTCATCCAACTTGAAACTTTCCAAGGAGGGTGACTCCATCACAAGGTACGTTTATGTCACCCATATGGGCCTAATTCTCATTTACTCTATGGCCTCTTTTACACTGATCTGGCAGTGTAGCTACCTACCAGATGGCAGCATAATTACATAGACACTTGAGCAAGCTGACATTCCTTCTTGCCTTGGAAGATTATGAAAGAAACATCCTGGTTCATGCTGCTTTGCAACATGAAAGGAAATCCACCTGGATGGCACTGTGCAAGAGACCCTCTTTCTTATCCAACAACCCATTGCTGCTGGATAGCTTATTTAGTTGCTAGCTGTTGAGGTAGGCCAGCTTGTTTTTTGGTTGGAACTAACTGATTCTAAGGAGGTTACTTACCTAAATCCTATTGAATTTAAGTGGGATTTGAATGCCTAATTCTTTGGAGCTTTTGAAAGTCCCATCTTAACATGAAGGGTAATATTTTCAGCATTGGCCCCACACTGCTCTCTTTGAAATCAATAGCTGACTTCAAGGGAGCAGAATTTAACCCACTGACTTCAGGGGAAGCAAAATTAGGCCAAAGATGAGCCCTTCTGAAAGAAGAAAAAAAAAGTCTTAATTTCCATTTCTTTCTTTTTCTTTGCCATTTTTGCAATAACATACATCTGTAAAATGGGGATCATGTCACTTATTCACCCTTCTAAAGTGCTTTGGGATCTACCAATGAAAAGCAAAATAGTGAGTGCCAAGTAGAATTTATTTAATTACTACCATTAGTTACTTATGCACAGACAGAGGATTAATGAAGGAGTCTGTCACTGTCTTGGGCTCTGTTCCTCAGCACATGTTGCAAGCACTTGTATTCATTCTTTTTGTGGCTCCTCATTGTCTAAAGGCCACCATAATTTACTGTTTCTAGCCATCTTTGGTGTGTACTGATGCTTGAGAGAAAAAGATCTGTGCTGGTTGCATGAAAACAAAGACATGTTATGGTTTCACCTCTGGTTGGTTGCTGTTTTTCTCCCCCCAAAGCAGAAAAGACAATTATGAGAAGCAGAAGGGAAAAAAAACTCACACAAACAAAAAACACCCTTTGTGGCAGAGAAAATGGTAAATTTATGCCTGAGGTAAAATGTGTGAAGAGTTGGAGTGGAATTTTAGCAGGTTTCTTTAGCTTCAAGTGAATAAATAAGAGAAAGAAAAGTCTTTTCAACTGAATGTTTTGCAGTGCCTGGGGCTATGTACATTGGACACTGTCTGCAGCTGGTTTCATTTAGGGATGAGTGAAGTGGTTCAAAAGGAAAACTAGGAGCTGCTCTGAACCCTTGCCTTTGAATAAAAAGGTACCTTCTGGGGAGTCCATTTAATTTTTTGTCATTATTCACCACTTTGGCATGTAGGCTCTGCCAGAACTGCAAAGTGCCAAATACAAGCCATACTTTTTTTCCCTTTGATTCTTTTTGTAGGCTGAAGAGGCTTGGACAGTTTGAGTTAGCAAGATGGAAATTCTGGGGGGCCAGTCTGAACCAAATCTCTGAAGCTTTCAAGTCCACCTATCGCTAGGTTCCAGCACCTACTGGTGCACTAATAACTAGAAGAGCCATTTAGTTTTGTGGGAGAGAGAAATCTGTTGGCAATGTCTAGGGTAGGCATACATCCGAAGAAGTGAGCTGTAGCTCATGAAAGCTCATGCTGAAATAAATTTGTTAGTCTCTAAGGTGCCACAAGTACTCCTGTTCTTTTTATTGGAGCACCATATGCCCCAGTTTCCTTTCACTGCTTCATAGTCAGCTACATCAGCAAGCCACAGCCGCTGGAACGTGCTCCTCATTTCCATAATTCACCTCCTTTGGGTTTGGCCCACGTCACTGTGAAGGCTCACCACACCCCAGCCAGCTGAGGGAGTCAGTTCTTTGTAACAACACGCAGGCATCAAACCTCATGAAAAAGAGGGAGCAGGTAAGCAAAAGAGATAGACTTGGCCCTTCCTGTGCATCCCAGCCTGACAAGCTCAGCAGGTTCCTCTGGTTCAACAAACCTGAGCTAGAGGAGGATGCTACTGCTGATTCTGCTGCCCCAGGTGCCCTGTGCGTCGTCAGGGGGATAAAGTACGTCCAAAGACATCACAGAAGCCTTCACCACAGGTCCTGTTAACTTGCACTTTTGCTGGTGGCACCGGAGGCCAAGGATTGAATGGGCCCTTGGAGGCTGAACTCCCCACTCAGCTCTGGCAGTGGTCACCTCAGAAGAGGACTGGGTCAATGTAAAGGAAGCTTGACCTGCTGCTCCTGCCCTGTACTGCACCTGTTCGTTGCGCAGAGGTTTGCATTCTCCAGGGCTGTTAATAATCCAGCTCCTTTTACCAGCATTGATCTGCACTAATACAGCATTAAATCTTACTGATTTAAAAGGCTAAACAGACCATTTCTTTTCAGGTTGAGCTACCTTACTGCTCCCCAGAGATCATTTAATGCTATTTATGGGTTCCCAAATGGCTCAGAGTTTCATTACCACCATCCGATGTTTAGTTTTGCACGTTGAGCAGTGAACATTAATACAGTCCATCTCCATGCAGATTGGTACCCAAGACAACAGCCAGCTCAGGAGGAGCGCCTGGGTCACTTAGCACCAGAGAAAATATACGCGTTGTTAGACCCACTATTGAAATCAGTGAAGGTAAAGTTAAGTAGGAGAATGAACTTCAAATGATCATGATGGCTCAGAAAAGGCTTGGTCTCAAGAAAACATCCACCTCATCTCTCAAGTGTTTTCCAAAGAAGATGCCAAACAGGTATTACTGGATGCCAGAGAGGCTGACAGAGCTGGTGCTGTTATTGTTGTCTAGACTTTATTTTATTACTACTCAAATCATAACAGAGTCAAATGATCCCATACCACCTCCTCCCACCTTTGTAACCCAGGCATATTAGAGAGGCATGGGTAGCAACTGCATAGCTAAGATAATATTAGCTTTGCACCTAAAGCAAGACTAATTTTCATCCTCTAGGCCTCAGTCTTCAAAGATTTATGCATGTGCTTAACTTTACTAATGCTGGATTACCCCCAGGACTAGAGTTAAGCACATGCATAAGTGTTTGCAGGATCAATGCTTAAATGGCTGAATTTAGTCTCTGTATGTGGCATGATTCCTGACAGGACAGTTTAAATTTTCTGTGCAATGTATTTTGCAAAATATTCAGTACACTTGTCCAAAGGAAATATCTAAAAATTCTTCCTGTTTGAAATGTTGCAGTTTGCTTCATGCAACTTAAGCTTCCTTTAACATAAAATAGGTCATCAAACCATTTGGCATTTTATACAATAACTCATTTTGTGAGAGTGAGTGAAACAAAAGAGGCAGCCAGAAAGAGAAGTTTCCTCAATGGCTATTCAGGCAAGTTATTCCACATATGACACAGATAGAAAGACTATCTTAGTTGCCCAAGTACAAACTGAAAGTCATCTCTCCTCCTGTTATTAAACACTAGCAATAACATTGCAGGACTTATTTAATTCAGGTTTGTCCTTTGACAATCAAACTATTGAAACTAATGAATAAACCTTCTTACAGAAGCTATAAGCTCAAGGAACAGACAACATCTGAAATAAATAAACAAATGCTCAGGACCATAAACTGTGGCTTTTCAATGAAATAAGTAAATTCATCCAAGAATCCAATCTTTTGCTACTGGCCAACAGGATAGTTTTGTTTCCCTTATAAAAAACCTTATGGATCATATGGATGCCAAGATCATTGGTGCTTTCCCTTACCAAGTGGAACAGTAACAAGTGCTCCAGATTTCTTTACCTTCATCCAGTGGCAGCATCAATTAGTAAGATTTTTTTTAATTAAAATTCATAAATTTCTTTAAAAAACAGATATGTATTTTTAAATTTCTGAACTAGAATAAATTATTTCTTACCAGTGTTCTCTGTGTACTTGCATGTTGCATATTAAGGATTAGGACATTTAATAATACCCCACAGTGTGCTTTGTGTAAGAGCGCTAAGTACTAGACAGCTCTTAATCCTGAAATTTGCCTCTATAAACCACAATGCCTCCTATAGAACCTATCAGGTGTAGTATGTCATGGTTTCCTCCCCAAGGGCTTTTGGTCTACAGATCTTTGACATAATTCATTGATACGATATCTTCTGTCCATGTGTGTTAAGTATATAGTGAAAGTAATAAACCAAAGAGCCTTGCGGTGCCATCTAATCAATTCCATACATTAGGCCAGTTTGTTTCCCACATTGCCAATCTAAGCTTGGAGATTTTTTCCTTCTTCTACTTCTGTGTTGAAAGATTCTGTGCAATAAAACTGAAAGTGACAATATATGGCATTTCCCCATTCATGTGGTGTTCACTGGGCAGAAAGACAGCAACTCATGTAATAGATGACAGGACCTACTAAGGTCACCCATGACCCTTCCCAAGATGTTAGTCCTCATTCAAAGTGGTTGAAGGCAAATTTTATCTGTTCTAGTGAATCTCTTTAACTCTTCTGCTGGCCTCCTTGAGCAAATTATCCCATTGTCTAATTGATTTTTTTGTCACAGTTAGCAATGTTTTCCTAATATCTGCTTCAGTTTTCCCACATGTAGGTTTCAAGGTATCTAGTAGACTGGTCTGATTTTAGCAGCTTTCCTTTAGGCTATATACGTAGAGGGTGGAATTTTCAGAAGTGCCAAAAGCGGTTAGGAGCATAAATCCCACATTTGCTCTTTTCATAAATCCAATCATTACTCGATTAACCGTTTTCCTTATTCTTCTTTAGAAATAAAATTATAAGTGGGCATTTGTGCAATGCTGTGCAAACTCCTGAAGAAATGAAAGGAATACTTCATCCTTCTTAAATTACACTTGGGATATGAGTTGCTGAGCTTTGGACATTATTGTATGTGGCTGTTCTAAAGAAATATTGGAAGGGGAATGTAGCGTCTGAAGGGAACTAAGTGGCTGAGACCTGTGAGTAGATTCAGTGAAAATCCTTAGGTTGTCTCCTATGCCATGTACTGAAAGTTAACCAGTTACACCTAGGATTTTGCACTTTGCATAGTGTTACCATACATCTTGGTATTCCCCAGACATTGCCTCTTTTTTGACCTCCGCCCTCCATTTTTCAAATAAAACACAATGTCCAGGGTTTTTGCAGAGCAGACATTGCAGCTCCGAAAAAGTTCCAATTGGTCCACTTCCCAATTGGGCCCCTCCTCTGCATCCACAGCTGATTGGTCCATTTCCCTGCAGCCACAGCTGCCGAGATCCCACTCTCACCCCCCAGCTCCCAACCATGGGGAGGGGGAGAGGCCTGCAGGGAGGCACTGACTGACCACTGGCACTGGGTCCTGGGCTTGCATCAGCTGCCTTACCACCATGACAGGGAGCAACACTGTCCCCCACCTCCAATTAGTACGTTTGCTGCAGGTACCCCTTCCTGTACCCCCAAATGCCCCCTCCAGCATCCCCAAATACCCCGCCCAGTACACATACCCATCCGGCACAACCCACCCAACTGCACCCTTCCTGCTGTGTTCTCTTTTGGGAAACTTGAAATATGGTAACTCTAACTTTATGTTAGGGATAGGATGAGACACTAAATGGATTATCTGTCATTGCATGGACTGTAAGTAGAACAGGGAATGCTATAAACATCCCCTATTCTCAGTCCTTCTGGGATGATGATTCTAATGTCAAGAAATCATCAAGAAGAATAGGCAGTAACTAAACTTAAGCCCTTGAGCTATAGGCAAACTTTTTAGTGCAGCATTTTTGCTAGAGATGGGCCAGAGAAAGGAGCCCAGATTGGGATGACGGGGTTGAATCTAAGTTTGTGCTTTGAACTTCCCATTGAAAACATGGATTCAAATGTGAATTTTGAATCCCAATTTTGATCTCTCAGGTTTGTGAGTGCTCAAATCGAAGGGGTTTGTGTGGGTTTTAATCTGGGTTCTTTTTTTTTTTTTTTTTTTGACCATCAGAAACAAACAAGATCTCTTAAGTGAGCCAAGTCACTAACATTTTGTGTTTGGTTTTTCTTCCTTTTGATTACTGAACACTGGACAGCACCAGTTCTAGGCTCAGCAAACTTTCTCTTATTATATTTACAAGGTATCATCCGTCCTGTGTTGCATCACGTCTTGCTTCTGTCACAATTATGACTATTCTTCATACAATTCTCAACTTAAACCTTAAATGATAAATTACATTTTTTGTCCTGAACAGCTTTCAATAGCACGATACCCCTCCTAGACTCCCCTTCTAATTGGATGAGCAAACATTCTGGACTTTGATTCCCCAATGGGCTGAATATTAAGAGAAGATTCCTGGCTCCAAAGAAGAAGACTACAATGTGAACTGAAAAAAAAAAATCCACCCATTCATTCATTTCTTCCCAGCAACATTCCTTGGCCCAGAGCCAGCTACCATTTGACGTCACCGTCTTAACCAAGAACATAATGTACTGGCACTGGGACAAACGTTTATTATGGAAAAACACAGTAACAAGTTGAAACATATCAGAGAAGCCAGGGGAGAGGGTGCTAAACGGAGAAAAGGAGTTGGGGGCAGATTGGCAGAAAGTGAAAAACTTTATCTATCAAAACCCACAGGGGGAGGCACTTTCATTTTACTGTGAGCACTTATGTCAGTTACACACATTAAAGCCTCAGGACTTTGTGGTAAGTGCCAACGTTGTAACACTAGCACAGTCAAAACAATGGAAAGTTGCTTATTTAAAGCACTGTTTGCTCCTTGCTGTGTTTAGTAAGCTAATAAGGAAAAGGCCCCATTCTTTCATTCCTTTTTTCTTTGAACTGTTTCAAACCAAGTATTCCCAGAGCATTTTTTTTTCCTTACTCAGTAGCTGCTCTTTAAGTTCTGGTCATTGGGGTTAAAAATTAACTGGATTTTGTGGGAGGAGAGAGGGGAAAACCCAGTCTCTGCAGCCCGGAATTAATGCTGTAAAGCCGGTTTGAAGATGGGAAAAATAACCCTTCTATGGTCCCTTTTTCACAGCTGCAATTAGTGGCTGTTAGGGAAAAAAAGCCACAGAGTACTTCGTCCCTAAGGTACTCCTAGCAGGGGAGAAAAAATAAATACTGAAAGTGGGCAGAAAGGATGAAGAAATAGTTGGGTGGTGATGAGACTTTAGGACACCAGCCTGACTACCCACAAACTCAACATGGATTTGGCAAGTGCAAGCTTCCCCCATATGGAGTGACTGGTAAGAGAGATCAGGGCTTGGCTTCACTGCCGAGACTGCAAAAAAGGTATCGTTTAATGGTTTATTTTCAGAGCAGTGTGGCCTAGTGGATAGAGCAGTGCATTAGCACTCAGGTGACCTGAGTTCAATGCCCAACTCAGCCTCTAGCCTACTGTGTAATCTTAGACAAGTCATTGCACCTCTGCACCTCAGTTTCCCCATCTGTAAAGTGGGGCCAATGATGACCTTTTTTGTAAACCATTTTGACATCTACTGATGAAAAGTGCTATGTAAGAGGTATGTATACATTGTTGGTGCCATTTTTGTGATACGAAAATTGGGAACGGGACTGAGACCCACCACGCTCTTCTGGCACCCACATCGCTAAGCTGTTACATGGTAAACACTTTCAGTTACTATGACTCTAGGTTAGGATTGAACCAGTGACTACCTGGTGGGATTGGCTCTGAAACAGTCCCTTCTGGATAGCTCCAGCAGAGCAGCCGTAAATCTGTTTCTAAGGATGCCCCCACACAGGTACTGATTCTGTGGGGGTGGGGAGTTCTAGGAACTAGCCCAGCAGAGTGGGAGAGGCATGCCCAGAGAAACACTGTCCTCTGGCACTCCCTAGTACAGTGTTTCCTCAAACTGGGGCCGCTGCTTGTGTCGGGAAAGCCCCTGGCAGGCCGGGCCTGTTTGTTTACTTGCCCCATCCGCAGGTCCAGCCAATCGTGGCTCCCACTGGTCACAGTTTGCTCCTCCAGGCCAGTGGGAGCTGCTGAAAGCAGAGCGGGCCAAGGGACGTACTGGCCGCCACTTCCAGCAGTTCCCATTGGCCTGCAGCGGCAAACTACACCCAGTGGGAGCCACGATCGGCTGGACCTGCAGCCACAGCAGGTAAACAAAACAGCCCGGCCCACCAGGGGCTTTCCCTACACAAGCGGCGGCCCCAGTTTGAGAAATGCTGCCCTAGCAGGTGTTATCAGTTGGTGCAAATTAGAGCAGCTGTGCGGCTAAATTGCACCAGTGACCAAGCCAGGCCCAGATATCAGAGAAATGAGGCCCACTGTCACCACCTCTATTTCCAATTACCAGTCCCAAGAACCATCAAGAAGCCCCAAAGAACCAGGTTTTGCCACTCGCTGTTGACTGCAATTGCTTCACTTACTAAAACTGTTTTGTTCCAGACACTGCAGTGACATTTTCCATCCTGCCCAAGTAATCCCTCCAACAACAGCCTTCAGCTTTGCTTATTTCCACCCATGTGTGTTCCACATCAAGTTTACCTATTGGCCTGCTAAACCCAGAGTTGGGAGTTCAATCCTTGAAGGAGCCATTTAGGATCTAGGGCAAAAATCTGTCTGGGGATTGGCCCTGCTTTGAGCAGGGGGTTGGACTAGATGACCTCCTGAGATCCCGTCCAACCCTGATATTCTATGATTCTATTATTCTCAACCTACAAAGCAGCAGGTCTAGAAGATGCCCTAAAAGGGCTGCATAAGTAACACACCTGTGAAGTTCAGAAATAGATCTGATTCCTGAAGTCCACAAAGAAACCTTCAGAAGCAGGATCCTAAAACTTCAGGGACATCAGATGCACAATTCTATTTTAAAATGCAGATTATTATTATTAATATTAAAGAACCCTGCAAAGTTCCCAGGTTGCCTATCCATTCTTTATTGCCCTGATGTCACCACCACTGCTACCCTTACTTAATTCTCTATTTCCTGTCACTCTGAAGTCATTGGGTCTGTTGCCCAAACCCAGCACCAAAGTCAATAGACGTTCAACATCTCTGTAAATCAGGCCAATTATTTAGATTTGGAAGTGTGGGTCTAGGTGCCTAGGTTTAGGCACCCAACTTTGAAACATCTATCCAGTGTATATTAGGATACTGGGAGTGTGCATCTTTGTGCCCTGAAGACATTAAGCATCCCCTGGCATCCAAACAGCCACCCTAGTCCCCAATCCAACAAGCCACCCTGAACACCATTGGTGCTACAGGCTATAAAATTGTTCATAGCAATGCAAAATGCATTTGGATCCTGATGCAGATACTCATTTTGCAGGCTGGTATGCTTTTCACAGGGCTCACCAGAGAGGAAAATGAAGTGCGGATTCTGAATAGCAGCACTAGAGAATGCAGTGAAGGTTCTAGGCAGCAGATCCAGCCTTCCACAGTGTAACAGAAAATTTGGTGTTGAGTCTGGGCCGCCCCAGGGTGATAAAGAAGGTAGAGCTGGGGACTTCCAAGTAATTTCATTGGAAACTGGGAGGGCACAAGGCCTCACAAATAAGATTACTTATTTAGGTCCTCCCATATGGATTCAGACTGGGCTCTCCAGTGGCACCTAGGGGAGTTGTGCACTCAAATCTCATTAATTTTCAATGGATCTGAGTGTCTAACTCCCTAGGTGTCTTAGGCATGTAACTTGAGGCAACCACGTTTTATTATTTGGCATGGACTCTTTCGAATTTTTGAGAATAATCAAAAATAAGCCACGTATCTTGCATTTTCCCTTTCCATATAGTGTGACCCCATTGCTGGAAATATAGTTTCCAGAGAGGTCGTTCTAAAGCTAACATCAGTGAATTGGCTTCTCTGATACAGCAGTCCCCAAAGAAGCATCTTCAGGATGTGTCTGCACAACTTCTTGTTCCAGACAAAGGAACTGATCCTAGGAGCGGCTGGCCTCCTCCAGGAAGGTGCTGAGAACACTCAACCTCTTTTGAAGCCAAGGGATTTCAGGTGCTTCAGGTCTGGCCCTAAGCAATTCTGTGTTTCTTTGAGGGCAGGAGTTTCTCAGAGTTCCTGTTCAGTTCAAAAGAGGAAGGGGATCTGGGAAAAGAGCTTCACACATACCTCTGCAATGTGGAGCCAAAAGGCGATCATGCAGAGGCATACATTCCAGAAGCCTGTGGTTTTATCAGTCACAAGACCATGCCTTCTTGGCACAGCTTATGACCATCAGACTCACAGCATTAGTAAGCAGAGTCCAAAATCCCTATAAAGTTGAGCGTTTGCAGCCATCACACACACATGTGCAGGAAAGAGTTCCAGATTCCAATAAAATACAACACAGAGGAACTAGTCAGGCTGAAATTAGACAAATATGGGGAATAATATACCCCACTCCTGCATGGAAAAAACCCTGCTCAAAGTGGCACAGAAAGCAACCCCATGGGAATTATAAACTGGGGCACTAGTGTCCTAGGAATCTCTCGTATGTGATTTTACCTGTATAACCAGTTAATTGAGAGTGACTCCATAGAATGTCTCTACAGAGAATTCAGATTTATTAAAATCGAGTGGGTTACCTTTTATTCAACTCATTCAAAAGATATTCACCTACAAAAAAAGGACACCTGTCCAATTTTTTTGAAAAATTGGACATTTGAAAGACATGGCTGGTCTGTTAAATATGTATATAGAGCTTTCACTCAATTTAATAAAGTCTCTAGAAATTACATATTATAGGTGTTGTGACAATGCTCACTGTAATACGGTAAAATCTTGTTAAAGAGAGAGATTGATCAATATATTCTTGTATGTCTCTTTAAACAAAAGCTAATGGTTCTACGATTGTTTTGCTTGTGATGTTTACATGGCAACAATTAGTAAACTTGTTAAATCTTCCTAAATAAAATTAAAAAACAGAGTGGCTGAAAGTAGATGACGCTGCCTGGTGTTTCAAGATCTTGTCCTGAAGAACGCTGTGTCCTATCATTAGGTCATCCTCTCAACTGGAGAGAGTTAAGGGTGTCATAGGAATTGGAAATCCAACTTTCCTGACCTCTCTGACTTAAATCACAAGCACAATGCTCTGAGGGCAGCTTTTGGGGTTTCATTTGCAATAATTTGAATATTAAGGGCCATATTTTCAAAGTATTAATTTATCCCAGCACTTTTGCGTGCTGGATGGATCAAATCATGCATTTATGTGCACAAAACAGGAACTACCAGAATGATTTCTGTGTGGGAAAACAAGAATGTTTGCTACAACAGAAGTGCAGGCAATATAGAAAGTCCCCATCTGAAAGTGTGTTCCTGAATGATAGACTGAGACAATCCATGCCACAGGAATATTATGTAGGGAATGCAATACATCTGCTCCCCAGCCTGTCCCCTACCCCCAAGTACCTGTAACAGCAGTTTGACCACAGGGATGGAAGACTAACCAGCTGGCAGAGTAACATGGCTAGAAGTGCTCTCCAGTCCCCAGGGGGAAGTCAAGGGATGCTGAGATCATGGCCACAAACTCAGACTCAGAGGCCAGTGCTTGGGGAGCACAAGCCACAGCTTTTCTGTAGGTGTAGCAAGGACTATTACTGAGCATGCTCCCCCAGAGGTATTAAGCCTCCCTTTGTCACTGTTTATGTGGCTGTCCCCAATCCTATAATTAGGGCCCTACCAAATTCACGGTCCATTCTGGTCAGTTTCAGGGCCATAGGATTTGACAGTTAGTCACATTTCCCATTTCCAGATGTTTACATCTGAAATTTCATGGTGTTGTAACTGTGGGGGCCCAACCCAAAAGGGGATCGTGTGTGGGGGAGTCACAACAGGTGTTGTAGGGCAGTTGCGGGGTTGCCACCATCACTTCTGCATTATGTGGCCCTGGAGCTTCTTGCACCTGGGGGGTAAGTACCCAGAGATGAGTCTGATGATCTGCGGAGAACAGCTGTTCAGGGGAAGAGTAAGTCCTATCATAGGCACAGACTCCGGTGGGTGCTCCGGGGCTGGACCACCCACAGGGAAAATATAGTGGGGGCTGGAGCACCCACGGAAAGACAGTCCCCTTCCTGCCTCCTCCCCCAGCACCTCCTGCCTGCTAGCGGGCTCCACAGATCAGCGCCTTCCTCCTCCCTCCACAAGCCTCCCACCTGCCGCAATCAGCTGTTTCTCCGCGTGCAGGCAGGAGAACCTGCAGGGAGCGGGAGGAACAAGGATTCAGTACGCTCAGGGGAGGGGGCGGAACTGGGTGGGAAGAGGTGGTCCAGGCTGGGGTATTGGGGGAAGGGGTGGAGTGGGGGCAGGGCCTGGGGTCGAGCACCCAGGCACTTTGGAAAGTCAGTGGCTCCGAGTCCCATCCCTCCCCAGCCCAGAGTGCACTACCAGCTGGAGCCAGGGGGCAGAGTAAGAAGAGCATGTTTTTCACAGCCATTAATTTGGTAGGGCCCTACCTATAATCCATCATGCACTGTAATCTGCTTATGGTAATTAAAATGCAATTAGCAATTCACAACACCTATTTCCCTGTGGAGATGGGCCTAACATTCACATGCAACATTCAGTTCTGAATCCAGATTTCTAAAGCCCTAGAATTTGGGTTTCAGTCTGACCAGTTATAAAAACAGGGCCAGATGCAAAATTTAGATCCCAGATTGGATTCTAAATCCACGCCAAGTGGAACCAGTTTGTTTGGAACTTACGCTAGTGCCTAAGAAACAGCTGTGTCATACATAAGAGATGGTTGAATATTATTCATTTGAAGTGTTTCATCAAATACCCCATTGGAACAATATGAATCTGTCTCCCACTGTTCACCCAGAGCTAGTCACACACATGCAAGGCCTGCAAACTGAATCAGACCACCTTCTACTGCATCCTCCTAATGTCCAACCCCACATTTCTGGGTTTGGGTGTGCACAGCCTCACCTATTTGCACACTGATGCAATACCGGGACTTCAAGCCAGTAAGTGGGTCAGGCATCCCATGACATTGCTCATCTGTCCAATGCATGAGACGCAGCACATAGCCTCTACAACCTAAAGGAGGAGGACAGTGAAAATAGAAGATGCATGAATAATTTACATAAGAGAGAAAGGGGTCATCATTTAAATTACTCTACACTAGTAGAGAAAAGCTTGTAAGAGGGGTGGCTGTGTAGGTCTATCTCGGACAAGGGAAATAAAACTTAAATAGGTAGCCTTTGTGCTTCACTGTGATGCTGCAGAACGAACACTGTTTCACAGAAAACTTGGCAAATGACATTGGTTTGAGTGCAAAACAGTCCTGTTTTTCCAGTGAAAACCTTGACATTGTCTGCACTGAAATTTACATACTGCATACATCAGTTTTCACCTCAAAACGAGAGACATTCTGAAATTTGATGTTTTGCTGTAACGACTGCCCCTTTGAGAGAGATTTTGTGAAAAATCAGTTTGGGTGCTGCAAAAATGCCTGAGGTTAAGATGGAAAAAAATACTACTTCCCTGAAATGTTATGAAAAAAATTGCCATTTTTTTGGCTAGCCTTGGAGTACCAGACACTGCCACCTGAAGACCCTTTGCAATACATTTTCCCTACCTATCCATCCTATGATATTCTTGCCAGTCTTCTGGGATCAAATTCATCCCTAGTATAATTACATTTTTAAAAAGCACGAGAATAGTTGATAGTTCTATCTAACCAACAATAAGGGCCTGGTTCTGCTCATTGATCATTGAAATAATTGGTTCCCACTGACTTTTAGAGTGCAAGACTGGGGCCATGAACCAGTGGTTATAAGATGACAGCATCTTAAGTCAGTGAGAAGAGCAATACAGTATCTGCCATTATTGTCAATGGAATATTAACCACCATGTTTAGATCCAATCATGTGAGCTTGGCCTTCCAGCGACTCAGGAAAGTCCATATGGAATAACTCATTTTGTGAGCAACTGTTGATTGTGCCGAGAATTCTGCTGATTTATGAGTGGGTCTCACTCTCATTTTCTAACATAGTGGTAAAAAAAGAGATACATTTGTCACACAGTTGCAGGACAATATACACACGTGGAACTGAGCTATGCGCTAGACTTGACTTACACCAGTGGAAAAAACCACTGGTGTAAGTCACCATCACTACCAAAGCCCAGCAATTTGTTTGATCGTGTTTTGTGTACCAAACTAAAATCCTCCTAATGTTAACTGTCTGCTTGTCCGTCAATAGCATTTGCAGTGCAAACAATACTGGGGATTTATATCCACCACAAGGTCACATTCATATGCATTTATGGGCTTCTAGCTATTGTAGGTTAGGTTAGCCCTGGGTTGTCAAAATACACATTTCAAAAATCCAAGGATTACACCACATGTTTCTGCTCTCTGTTAGAGGGTCTGAATATTATCCAACTAAAATATGGCTTTTATCTGCATGCAAGTTACCATTTTCTCCACGCATTCAAATACTTCATCATATCACAAGTTAACAGCATCTGTCTACATGCATATCCAGGTTTTGTCTAACAAGCTCATCTCTGGAAGGGACATGCTACTTTGTTACCTATCAAACAGAAAATCTAACCCCACTACTGTAAGTGTGGTGTAGTGGTCAGTGTCGAGGACTAGAAGCCAGAACCCTTGAGTGGAGTTAGTCAAAAAGACTGATTCTGAAAAGAAAGGAAAAAAGCTTCATTTTGATGAAACATGTCAATTGTGTGTAACTTTCTGTGGGGATGGAATTTCTAGTCAAAGCCATAGTCAGACACACACAGAATAGCCAGGTGGGTAGGACTCTCACCTGGCATGGGAGACCCAGGTTCAACCCCTGTCGGATTTGGAGCAGAGACTCTTGCTTCCTATATGACTGCCTTACCCACCAGGCTATTGGCTATTCATACATTCCAGAGCCAGAAGGGCCCATTGTGATCTAGTCTTACCTCCTGTATAACAGGCCAGAGAACTTCCCAAAATAATTCCTAGAGCAGGTCTGTTAGAAAAACATCCAATCTTGATTTAAAAGTTCAGTGATGAAGAATCCACCAGGACTTTGGTCAGTTGTTCCAATGGTTAATTACTCACTATTAAAAATGCACATCTAACTTTCAATCAGAATTCGTTCAGGCTCAACTTCCAGTCATCGGATCCCATTATACTTTTCTCAGCTAGACTGAAAGCCCATTATCATGTTCCCCATGTAGCTACATATAAAGGGTGATCAAGACACTCCTTAACCTTCTCTTTGGTCAGATAAGTAGATTGAGCTCCTTGAATCTGTTATAAGACAGATTTTCTCATAACTATCATTCTTATGGCTCTTCTCTGAACCCTCCTCAGTTTTTCCCCCCATCGTTCTTGAATTGTAGACACCAGAACTGGACACAGTATTCCAGCAACAGTCATACCAGGGCCAAATACAGAGGTAAAATAAGCTACTCCTACTTGAGGTGCCCCTGTTTAAGCATCCAAGGATCGCATTAACTCTTTAGGCCACACCGTCACACTGGGAGCTCATGTTCAGCTGATTGTCCACATGATCCCCCATCTCTTTTTCAAAGTCACTGCTTCCCAAGGATAGGGTCCCCCATCCTGTAAGTATGGCCTACATTATTTGTTTCTAGACGTATACCATTAGCTATATTAAAAACACATTGTTTGCTTAGCCCACTTTACCAAGCAATCCATATCACTATGTATCAGTGACATGTCTTCACTATTTCCTACTCTTTTAATTGGGGTCTTCTGCAAACCTTCAGTGATGATTTTATGATTTCTTCCAGCTCATTAAGCAAGATTTTAAATAGTGTGGGGCCAAGAACCAATTGCTGCAGCACTCCACTAGAAACACACCTGCTTTATGATGATTTCTCTTGTTTAAAATTACATTCAGACTTATCAATTAGCCATTTTTTAATGCATTTCATGTGTGCGGTATTAATTTTGTATAGTTTTACAGGCGGTGAGGAAGTTAAATCAAAATTAGGGCTAAATGATTTTTTAAAAAAAATCACGATTATCGCTCAAACAATGGAAAGCCATTTATTTAAATATTTTTGGATGTTTTCTACATTTTCAAATATATTGATTCCAATGACACAGAATACAAAGTGTACAGTGCTCACTTTATATTTATTTATATTACAAATATTTGCACTGTAAAAAAGAAAATAAATACTATTTTTCAATTCACCTACTACAAATACTATGGTGCAATCTCTTTATCATGAAAGTTAAACTTACAAATGTAGAATTATGTACAAAGAAATAACTGCATTCAAAAATAAAACAATGTCACCTGAAAGAGAGAACAGGCATTCGCGTGACACTGTTGCAGCCA
Organism: Gopherus evgoodei; assembly: GCF_007399415.2. NCBI lineage: Eukaryota > Metazoa > Chordata > Testudines > Testudinidae > Gopherus > Gopherus evgoodei. The sequence goes on along the minus strand of NC_044335.1, from coordinate 16,522,242 downwards.
GCATTGCAAGATATTGACGTACCAGATGTGGTAAAGATTAATACTTCCTTTCATGCTTCACCCATCATCCCAGAGGACATACTTCCATGCTGATGATGGGTTCTGCTTGATAACGAGCCACAGCAGTGCGCACTGACGCACATTCATTTTCATCATTTGAGTCAGATGCCGCCAACAAAAAGTTGTGTTTTTTTTTTGGTGGTTCAGGTTCTGTAGTTTCCGCATCTGAGTGTTGCTCTTTTAAGACTTCTGAAAACATGCTCCACACCTCATCTCTCTCAGGTTTTGAAAGGCACTTCAGATTCTTAACCCTTGGGTCGAGTGCTGTAGCTATCTTTAGAAATCTCACATTGGTACCGTCTTTTCATTATGTCAAGTCTGCAGTGAAAGTGTTCTTCAATCAAACAACACATACAGGGTCATCATCTGAGACTGACATAACACAAAATATATGGCAGAATGCAGGTAAAATGGAGCAGGAGTTCAGTCTCAAATTTAATTAATACATTATTTTTAGCGAGCGTCATTGGCATGAAAGCATGTCTTCTGGAATGGTGGACAAAGCATGCAGGGTCATACGAATGTTTAGCACACCTGGCACGTAAATATCTAGCAACGCCAGGTACAACGATGCTATGCCAACGCCTGTTCTCACTTTCAGATGACATTGCAAGTAAGAAGTCGGCAGCATTATCTCCCGTAAAGTTAAACAAACTTGTTGGTCTTAGCGATTGGCTGAACAAGAAGTAGGGCTTAGTGGACTTGTAGGTGCTAAAACTTTTACATTGTTTTATTTTTAATACACGTATGTAACAAAAAAAATCTACATTTTTAAGTTGCACTTTCACGATAAAGAGATTGCACTACAGTACTTTTATGAGGTGAATTGAAAAATACTATTTCTTGTGTTTATCATTTTTACAGTGCAAACATTTGTAATAAAAAATATAAAGTGAGCACTATGCACTTTGTATTATGTGTTGTAAATTAAAATCTAATATTCAAAAAATGTAGAAAAGCATCCAAAATATTTAATAAATTTCAATTGGTATTCTATTGTTTAACAAAGAATTTTTTTTAAAATCACGGTTAACTTTTTTTAGTTAATTGTATGAGTTAACTGTGATTGACAGACCTAATCAAAATATATGATACCACGTCAAATGCCTTACTGAAGTCTAAGTATATTATATCAACACTTCGCTTTATCAACTAAACATGTAATTTTTTTGATGAGATAAAGTTAGACAGGCTCTATTTTCCATAAACCCATGTTGATCCGCATTGATTATATTACCTTCATTTGTTTCTTCATCAATCAAGTCCCATATCAGCCCCTCCATTAACTTACCTGAGATTGATGTCAGACTGACAGGCCTATAATTACCCAGATCATCCCATTTACCATTTTTAAATATGGGCACAACGTTAGCTTTCCTCCAGTCTTCTGGAATTTCCCTAGTGTTCCAAAATTGATGAAAATCAAAGTTACGGCCCAGAGAGTGCCTCACCCACCTTTTTCAAAATTGGATGGAAGTGAGCTGGACCTACTAATTTAAAAAATAGTCTAACTTTAGTAGCTGCTGTTTAACATCCTCCTGAGACATCAGTGAAAAGGAAAGTATTCTGTTTTTTCCCAAATGCAGAACAGAAATATTACTGCAGAAAAGGTAGACATGTTCAGTAAATAATAATTTGCCATTCCTATCTAGTAATGGACTAATACCATTGTCAAGATTCTTTATGTTCCTAATATATTTAAAAAAAAAAACTATCTAAGTCTTCTGGCCATAGATTTCTCCTTTTGCTCTCCCTTTGCTTTCCTACAATTCCTAACTTCTGGATTATATTCATTACTATCAACCTCTCCTTTCTTTCAGTTTCTATAGCTGCCTTCACTTCACTTCTAAACCAAGCTGGGTTTTTTTAAAAACCAATATGGCCTTCTTCTTTGATTGTGGGCTTTCTAGACATGTAGTAAAGTATTCTTAAACAATTCCCAATTAGTCAAACTTCTGATTAATTCTTCTTTCTGGCTGATTTGGCTCAATTATTTTCATCTTTGTGAAAATCGGACCTTTAGAAGACCAGTATCGCTGGTCTGGATATTTTTGCTTGCACATTATAAATGTGATCAAGTCATGATCACTTATATCTAAGTTACCATTAATTTTTAGTTCTGTGATCAGTTCCTCTTTATCTATCAAGACAAGGTCTAATATAAAATTCCCCTGTGTTGGATACAATTCTTGGAATTAGGAAATTGTCATCTAATATTTAGAAATCCCAAGGATGTTTTAGTATTGGCAGCATGAAAGCTCCAGCATGTGTCACTCAAACTGAAGTCCTCCACAACCGCACAGCTTTTCCCCCTACATGTTATAGGTAGGTGCATAAGGAACTTATCATCCTGTTCCCCAGTGTGATATGGTGTCCTGTAGCAGAATGGTTCTCAAAGCCGGACCGCCACTTGTTCAGGGAAAGCCCCTGGCGGGCCGGGCCAGTTTGTTTACCTACATGTCCGCAGGTTCGGCCAGTTGTAGCTCCCACTGGCAGCAGTTCGCCACTCCAGGCCAAAGGGGGCTGCGGGAAGGGCATCCAGCACATCCCTCGGCCCACGCCACTTCCCGCAATCCCTGATGGCCTGGAGCGGCAAACTGCGGTCAGTGGGAGCCGCGATCGGCCGAACCTCCAGACACAGCACGTAAACAAATCGGCCCAGCCTGCCAGGGGCTCTCCCTGAACAAGCGGCGGACTGGATTTGAGAACCACTGCTGCAGCAAACACCAGCTAATACCCCGGCCCCATCTTGTGCTTTGTCATTTTCTTCTGAATTGTCAGTGACTTGGAAACAGTGAATACCATTTTTGACAGAGTGCCACTCCCTCTCCCCCTTTGCCCACTCAAACCTTCCTAAATAGATTATAACCATTGATTAGGACATTACAGTCATGGGAATCATCCAACTAAGTTTCAATAATACCAACTAAATCAAATTTATGCTCATGAAATGAACAATTTTGGCTTCTCTTGTTTGGAACCAAGCTACTTGCATGGTGTGTAGCCAATAAAAGAATTTCTTCACTTCGTGTCCTTTGGTTTTTGATTTATTTTGTTCTCAACTTCTCCATTCTGTGCTGAGTGTGCATATCTTAAACTAATTACAAAAGGGGAGAGGTAAACATCCTTCTGACCATTCTAGCCAGCTTGTCATTGAGAAGATTGAGTCCCCTTCTACTGAGGTGGAGGCCATCCAAACTACACAGCCCCTTCTCCCCATAAATGGTGAACCAATGTTCCACAAAAACCAAAACCCTCCACCACTTATCTAGCCAGCTGTTCACTTCCAGACTCCGCCTTCTGTCTTCCTTTGCTCATGGGACAGGAAGGATCTCAGATGATCACTTGGAATTCTTCTTCAGCACAGAAACTAGTTAATGTTTGTTAAGCACTTTGGGTTCATTGACTGAAAGATGCTCTATGGGAACTGCTCAAAACAATCCAGATTGACAGTTCCAACATTTGGCCAGATTTGTGCCTCACGTATATCTTCAGATCACTAAGCTTGATGGAGTTCACCACCAACAGTAAATCTGGTGGGGAATTAGATTATAATGTCGTATACTAGGAATGCACAGCACTGCACTGTATTCAATCACTAGAACCACTATGTGAAGAAACACAAGTCAGTCTGCCTTCAGTTTTTATTTTATAGCAGCTTTAACTGTGAAGTCTAGCAAACGTAACACATCCTAATGTGTAATAGAAAAGCATGGCAGATAGTGTCTAGGAGAACTTTCACAGTACTGTATCACTTCCTACATTTTTAAATAAATATACAGCCAGCTTTTCAGGATTGTGACACCATCTTCTCCCCCTCAATTCAACAACACTTAAGTACATATATAACTCAAGGGGATTACTCATGTGAGTAATGTTAAGCACATCAGTGTTTCGCGGAAGCAGGTGAAATGGGTAGCAAGGGAAATTCCATTACTATGAAACTGCTTAAAACCACAAAGGGACAAAATCTTTGCAAAATACCTTAAGCTTGATCAATTCACATCTGAACTGCTTTGACACTTGCAGGTCTGTAATTGTAATCCCAAAGGATGCGGGCAGAATGTTGAGCTCCCTAGTACTAATTTCTCTTCTGCTGCTGCCATTTCATTGAATCGTCTACTCTGAAAGGTGCCTTGAGCCTCTTTCCTCCTCCAGAGGAAAGTACAGACCTTTCCTGAAGTGCCAAACAGTTTAACAGATCACAGCACCCATGCAATCTGACACACATTATTGGAGTGTCTATCTGGGCAGCAAGAGCTCTGTCAGACTGCAGGCAGGACAATGACGCCTTAAGGACTTTCCAGTCTTTTAGCACTCAGTTGTGACTTGGTGACGGCCTAGATTTTCAGTATTTTGCACATAAAAGCGTACACAGTTACCTTGACTTATCTAGGGTAAAATATTCAGAAGTACCTAATTTGCGCTTAAAGTTAAGTGCCTCTGGCAAATGGGACATAGTTGCTTTTGAAAATTTTACTGGAAGCTTGACATTTGCGCATAAATTTGTAGTGGTATTGTGCATAACATTAGGTTTCCTGTTCTACGTTGTCCCTTAATGTTTAAGAATTGTCATATTAAAATATTTCACTTCAAATAAAAGTGAAGTGAAATTGACAAGCAAGGCAGAATAAATGCCTCCAAATAAGATATGGTTGGGGTATGAGGTCTTCTGCCTGCATTGATGGAAGCCTGCTTCTCATCCCCTATTACACAAAGTTAAAAGAAATCCACATTAACAGGGCCTGGTTATGAAGGACTTCTCATGTGAATCATCCCAGTCTGAGCAAAGAATACTCATGTGAATAAGGGTTTGCAGAAGTGGGCCCTAAATACATATTAATTTTGTTGTCATTCAGACCTGCCCTTCAAAAAGGTTAAAGTGACCTGTTCACACTGATCTCCGTGCGAAAAGGAGTGGAATGCTTCAGCATTTTGTAAAAGCCGTTATTTTTATGTGACATTTTTCTCAGTAATCAGAGAATATAATTTTGACTAATCTTCCTCCTGTTTTTATACAATGTCAACAGGAATAATAAACTACAAAGAAATGCCACTGATTGATTCACTGTTGCTGTGCAGAGCTTCCCACATTTAAAAATAAAGAGATCTTTCAATTTAATCATCTAGCAGGAAGCATTCATAAGCGATTCACACACCGTGTCCTCTTTTATTAATGCCATGGCCAGACAGACTGATTTGCACACAGATTTGCATGTTTGGCTTGATTGGAAAAATGTGCACACACCTGCCCACTCCTTATTACCACGCCTGCACATGCAAAATTGCGTAATTCTGCTCCACATCTTTTGTGATAGCCTGGCACATGTCCTTGCTTATTGCCTTGTTAGCCATGTGCACATGCAGTTTATGGATTCATTTGCACAAGCGTGGTAACTGTACATGCAAAATTGATTCACATGCATCTGCCTGCCTAACTAATTAGGCACAAAATGTTCATTACTGAACACAGGAAAAATATCTATGGGCTGAAAATCTATGAACATATTTTAATCATGCGTTTTGACTAAGGGCAGGTCTACAAATTTACATGAGTGCATCTGCACTGGTTCAGCTGAGCCACTTGAGTGCGTCTGGTGAAGATGCCCTAAGCTGATGCGAGAGAGCCCTCTTGTCGGCTTAATAACTCCACCTTTGCAAGAGCCAGGGCCGGCGCTTCCATTTAGGCGGCCTAGGCAATCGCCTAGGGCGCCAGGATTATTGGGGGGCAGCATTTTGCTGGGGGGGGTGGCAGGTGGCCCCAGTGGACCTGCCGCAATCGTGCCTGCGGAGGGTCCCCTGGTCCCATGGCTCCAGTGGAGCTGCCGCAGGCATTCCTGCAGACAGTCCGCTGCTCCCGTGGCTCCAGTGGACCTCCCGCAAGCATGGTTGTGGCAGCTCCACCGGAGCCGTGGGACCAGCGTGCGGGGCGGCGAAATGGCCATGCTCCTAGGACGCTAAAAACATTAGCACTGGTCCTGGCAAAAGCCAATAGCTATGTTGTCAGGAGCTTTCTGGCCAACATAGCACGGTCTACACGTGTGTATGGGGGGAGGGGGGTATGTCGGTATAACTACATCTCTCAGGGGTGTAGATTTTTAACAACTCTGAGCAACATAGTTCTACCAAAGTATGTAGTGTAGACCAAGTGGTGCTACTCAAAGTGATGGTCCGTGGACCGGTGCCAGTCCACGAGCTATTGGCTGCTGGTCTGCGGCGAGTTTCCAAGAAAGAGAGAAATAATACTATAATTTAAAAATCGCACCGGAATTCCACCAAGAATAATTATCAGTCGATAAAAGTCGATGATATTAAATAATACTATGTTTTCAGAAGCACATATTATAATATTGATAATTATGCCGTAGCGCTACAGCATGTTTTGCATGAGACATGCGAGTGCAGGCTTACCTCACTCTTTCGCATATGAAGACCCTGCCCCACCGGCAGTTACCATCGAGAAGTTGAATAGAGAGTGTCATACGGATCTCTGCATGTTTGTCATTTGGGACCCTGTCTGAACCTACTGATCTGAGAATGTAAGTACTAATAATATTATATATTTTAATAATTATTTTCTATCCTATCCTGCCGTATCCCTTACGAAGTAGATAGAGACAACTGAGCACCACACACCTATAGCCAAATAGACAGTCCTTGTAGGAGCAGGATTTTATAATTGTACTACAAGAATTGATGTAAACTTTGACTTCATTCTGCCAGCCACCCTTTTTGGAATAACAGAAAGGAATGACCGTCTGAGACTGGGATCCTGTTTCCAATATGCATTACAATTAGGACCTGTTATAAAGTTTAGTTAGTAAGAGACAGGATTTTGTATTGTGTCTATGATAAATAGGTTAGAAAAATGTTGAGGACCTGAAGCCCCAACGTGAATTACTTTAGTTATAAGATTTAGCAAAGCTTGATTTATAATGCATTCTGCTGCATATAAAACACTGCTGTCTGTATACCTTTGAAGATGTCTGTGAGAGACTGTTTGTGTGAATGAGGAACGAATGCACCAGGAAAAGATAAGGTGTGAAAGCCATCATAAGTGTCCAGATGGTCAAGAAAAAGAGAGAGACTTGGAAAGACCAAGAGACAATCGGAAAACATCCATTGTATCGGATTCTAAACATGTTGGCAGCACTGATGACCTCAGAGGTGAGGCAGGCACCCCCGAAGGCGAGACAACAAATAGGAGATAATGATGGGAAGCCCGACAATAACCATCAAATGATAACAGCAAAAAACCCCAAGATTAACACTACATAAGGACTAATGATTACAGGATGACATTGCAAAATGCATGGACTCAAATGGGAATTTACAACTATAAAACTGGGGTGTTTTGCCATGGAACTCTGGGTTCAGTCCTGCAAAGCCTCGGAGCATCAGCTTCTCACTCGTGCTCAATCTAACTAGCCATTAGATTGACTCGAGCTACAACAGACTGGTAATTGTAAACATCAGCTGGCAGGAGTGCATGTGTGTGTGGGCTGGTCTACACTATGGGGGGAAATCAATCTTAGATACGCAACTTCAGCTACGTGAATAACATAGCTGAAGTCGAATATCTAAGATTGGATTACTCACCCGTCCTCACCGAGCGGGATCGATGTCCGCGGCTCCCCCTGTCGATTCCGCAACTCCGTTGGGGTTGGTGGAGTTCCAGAATTGATATAAGCGCGCTCCGGGATCGATACATCGCGTCTAGATGAGATGCGATATATTGATCCCCGAGCAATCGATTTTAACCCGCCGATATGGCTGGTAGTCTAGACGTAGCCTGTGAGAGAGAGACTGTTCCCCCTGAAAAGATCCCATGTGCTTTGTATGAGCATAACATCCTCGCTTCCTCCATATCCACATATTGTTTCATACACCTCTCATTGTTCTTACTTATATCCTTCCTCTCTTCTAGAATCAAACCTACATGTTCCTGCCTGGAAACTCTCAAAATTCCTCGCTTTCTCACTCCATATCTTTCAGATAGGTAAATCTTACTTTTGATGTTCATTATTAATTCTTTCTATATGTTCAAACCATCTTAACTTTCCAATTATTATCCTGTTTGCAATTTAATTTTAAAATTTATATTATCTTCTTATCCTAACACTACTTACCCTATTAATCAATGTTCTCCCACACAAATTTCTCAATAAAAGCATTTCCACTGCATTTATTCGGCTTTCATCCTAATATCATAAATTAAGTATCTACCCAGGGTAATGGAATTTATATTAATTATTTTTATGCCTAATTTGCAGATGGTTTAGCGAGGCCCAATTGACATATTTATCAAGCAGAGACATCCGGTTGCTGAACACACAAGTAATTCTGAATCAGATGACGGCAATGTAAATGAAACCATACTATTGTCAACAAAAAGAATTCGTACTAGCTCTACTCTGAAATATGACTCCTCATACTTTCAGTTCAGTTTTGTAGCCACAAATGATGGTGGAGTGCCAAAACTGCAGTGCATTGTTTGTGGCCATGTGTTGGTTAAAGCTGTCAAAGCTCAAGAGATATTTAAATACAAAACTTAATTAAATTAGTTCAAAGTCAGAAGAGTTCTTCAAAAGAGAGCATATTGATTTAAAAGGCTGTCAGAAACAGATCTTTGAAGTGTCACACATAAATACTTGTGCTTTGTGAGCTTCTCGTAAAGTAGTGTTTTGTGTTGCTAAGACTAAAAAGTCATACAGTCAGTGAGACGCTAGTGATAGGCTGTATTAAAGATGTCTGCATGGAAACGCTGGGCGAGCCGGCAGCAAAGAAAGTGGCTCAGGTGCCACTTTCAAAGGACACTATATCTTGACAAATTCATGATCTGGCTCCCGATATGGAAGATCAGCTCATAGGACAGATTAAATCAGCAAAGTACTTTTCTTTGCATCTTGATGAATGTACAGACGTTGCTAATATAGCAATTCTGCTGGCGTATATGTGCTTTGAACATGAGAGTGATTTGAAGGAAGAGTTTTTGTTTTCTGCTTCACTATCAACGAAAACAACTAGTTCTGAGGTGTTCAAGACTGTGAGTGACTACATCATTAACAAATGTGGGTTGGATTTCAAGTTTTGTGTAGGTGTGTGTTCTGATGGTGCTGCCGCAATGATAGGACGGCATTCTGGAGTGGTACCCAGATTAAGGCACTTGCACCCGAATGCAATTCGACGCACTGCATCTTTCACCGAGAAAGTCTTGCAACAAAAAAATGTCAACAGAACTAAACAGTGCGCTCAGCAAGGTCATAAAAATTGTGAACCATGTAAAGGTGAATGCTTTAAATTTGAGACTATTCGCTGCATTATGTGATGATATGGGAGCTGAACATAAACAGCTCCTATTGCATGCTGATGTATGTTGGTTATCCTGGGGGAAAGTTCTGTCAAGAGTATTGAGTTCCGAAACAAGCTTGCTGAGTTTCTTCAGGACAAAAAACCAAATTGGTCACAATTGTTCTGAGATGTGGATTGAATAGCCAACCTGGCTTATTTGGCTGAGATCTTTGCCATCTTTAATGATCTCAACACCTCCATGCATGGAAGGATGCGAGTGTGTCTTACAATGGCAGACAAGATCGACAGACAGAAAAGAAAGCTAAAAGCATGGACGAGTCGAGTATCAAGAGATTGTTATGACATATTTCACAACTTAGTGACAATTATCGCTGATGCAGGCGAAGACATCAGATAGTTTGAGAAGCACTGATCTAGCCCATTTCTGCCTGCTCCCCATAAGAGGCAGGCTTAAGTGTACCTCAAGACCATCCCTGACAAATGTTTTGTCTAACTTGTTCTTAACACCTTGAAGGATGGAAATTCTACAACCTCCCTAGGTACCTTCTTCCAGTGCTTAAGCTATCCTTATAGCTCAAAAGCATTGTCGAATATCTACTCTAATCTCCCTTGCAGCAAACTAAGCAGATTACTTCTTGTTCTACCTTTGGTGGACAAGAAAAGTTGATCTCTATCCTCTTTATAACAACCCATTATTACCTACAGGAACACTTGTCAGGTCCTCCTTCAGCAGCCTCTTCTCTAGAAGTAACATGACCAATTCTTTTAACCTTTCCTCACAAGTGATGTTTTCTATACCTCTTCTTTTTGTTACTCTGCTCTGGATTCTCTCCCATTTGCCAACACCTTTCTTCAGAGCAGTGCCCAAACCTGGACACAGTATTCTAGCTGAGGCCTCACCACTGTTGAATAGAACAGAATAACTGCTTCCCATTTCTTACATATGATACTCCTGTTAATGGCATCTATGCTGAAGTATGACTGCATGGGTGCTCCGGGGCTGAGTAGCAGGTGCTCAGCACCCGCTGGCAGGCCCTGCCCACCAGCTCCTCCCATCCATGGGCCCTGCCCACACAGGATCAGCTGTTCAGCAGCAGGCAGGAGGTGCTGGGGGGAGGAGCAGGGGCAGGAAGAGGCAGAGTGTGCTCAGGGGAGGGGCGGGGTCTTAGAGAAGGGGAGAAGTGGGGGTGGGGCCTGGGGCAGAGTTGGGGGTTGAGTTCCCCCCAGGGAAATGAGAAAGCTGGCACCTATGGACTCCAGAATGACATGCCATTCTCACAACAGCAGTGTGATCCACTATAGACATTAGACCCTTTTTGGCAGTATTACAAACAAGCTAGTTATTTGCTGGTTTGTATTTGTTCATGTGATTTTTCCTTCCCAAGTGCTTGTCTTTATTGACTGTCATCTTGTTGATTTCAGATGAATTCTCTAATTCATCAAGATTTTGAAGACAGGAGGTATAGCATTTGCACCTACCTTCCGTCTCCCTTGCTTGACGACAGAGCAGGCCTAGGGACAGGCTGCACCATCGTAAAGGATGATGCTGCACAGTACATGCTCTACCGATGTGCTACGGAGCTGGGGAGGGATTGCATCTCTTGAGGCACAGTCCTTCCTGGAGCTCCTCTTGGGGCAATGCAGCTCTGAATCACCACTATCACAGACCAACATCTAAATGGCAAAATGTGTCTGTAAGGGATTAGCCACAGAAGATTTTATAAACAATGACATGATACACAAGGAGCTAATTAATGGAACAAAAATTTTTTTAAACAGATGAAATATTTCTATATCTGTTTGAAATCCCAATTCTGAGCTGGTCTGGTGTCTCAGATGAGTACGCACTACACTGGTCAGGAGTAGGGGAAGAAATCAGCTGCTTCATCAGCTATTGGGGGTGGGGAAGGGCACATGTAAAGGAGATACTGTCAGCCAATGCATAGTAGAGAGCTCAATACTTGTTCGAGGCAATGGCTCAGAGAGCTCTAATGGTAACAGAGACTGCTGGGGTATTGGGATGGAGGCGACTAGTGGCCCAGAAGACACCGGGGGCTTGTGAGTACTGAAGGCTGAGCAGAGTTGGGGTGGGAGGGGGCAGGGCAAGTTTTTTTTTTTGAATGTCCGTAGCATATAGTCTTAGAAGTTCAGTTCATGCTTCATACACTTCATAGCCATTTTTTCAGGCCCTGTGGAGTCAGAGCTGGATACAGCTGTGTTACCCAATTTCTTCTGGCTGGTATCTAGGGTGACCAGACAGCAAGTGTGAAAAATCGGGATGGAGGTAGGGGTGGGGGTAATAGAAGCCTATATAAGACAAAGCCCCAAATATTGGGACTGTCTCTACAAAATCAGGACATCTGGTCCCCCTACTGGTATCTTGGCGGCTTTATACCAGCTGTTGGAATATGTGTCCCGTAAGGTCCGATAGAACATCTGCCCCTGTATGTTGGCAGCAGCCTGCCTGCCACCCTCCCCCACAACAGCTCTGTATTGCATAACTTCACCCCTACCTGTTCAGGTGGTGAGTTGATCCTCCAGGGACTTTATCCCTAAACCAGTATGGAGCTTAGCAATACACCCTCCACCCCCACTACAGTACTTATCCCTTGCTCCACCCCACCCTCAACTGTTCCTTTCCCTTGCTCTGTTTATTTTTGGGTTTAAACAGTGAGCAAAAATTGACTTTGGCTTCTTTGCCTGAACTCTGAAGTGTTTGAATGCATCACCTGGATCTTATCAACTCAGAGACAGTTACACAGTTCCCAGGGAGAAGACTGGTTCCTGGCAGGCAGCAATGAGTGAAGCTAAGCGAGGGTTGACGTTTCTTTTAACTGCAGCAGCATTGCTCTGCTTGCCTGTTCACCAAACTGTTAAAGCTAGATCACAGATTAGGAAGAACATTAAAAATCTCTGGCATTGAGGATTCCTGCTTAGATCCTGGAGGGGGATGAGAGGCTACATAGTATGGTGGAGCACCCACAGCTGCTGGGAGGAATGTGGGGGAGAGCATTACACATTGCTCTTGAGTGAGTCTACCTCCTGCCAACCCAGAGGCGTGTTAGACTCGAAAGGAGTCACATCCAGCCCTTCTTGGACTAAAGGAAAGGTCAGACTGGACTCAGGAGGGGAAATAATGGGGGAAACAGAGTAGTGGAAGATCCACACACTTTAAAAATTCTCCAAGGGACAGAGCCCCCCTTCCCCTGTCCTAGGCAGTTGGCCATCTATACAAGAAAGCTGAGTGCAATTAAGTTGGGATCCTGTTATGGTGACATCTTTATTCTCATACACCAACTCCACTCTACGTAGAGGTTTACCTACAACTAGAACATCATGGTGCATTGAAGCTGCCGAAGACTCATTCCACTGCCTGTCACTGGAGTTGCACTGCATGTGAGTTCACTACAAGGCCAGTTCCACCCCATAAAATAAGCCTGCTTATATGATTTTTCAATACTTCATTATAAGAAGTTCCACATTTTTAAAGAGAGGCTTGAGTGAATACAATTGTGCAACTAGGTCTGCAACTAGGCCATTAGCAATTATCTTTGAGAAGTCATGGAAGACAGGAGACATTCCAGAAAACTGGAAAAGGGCAAATATTGTGCCCATCTATAAAAAGGGAAATAAAAACAACCAGGGGAATTAAAGACCAATCAGCTTAACTTCTGTACCCAGAAATATAATGGAGCAAATTATTAAGCAATCAATTTGCAAACACCTAGAAGATAATAAGGGGATAAATAACAGTCAGCATGGATTTGTCAAGAACAAATCATGTTAAACCAACCTGATAGCTTTCTTTGACAGGGTAACAAGCCTTGTGGATGGGTTAGGGGAGAAGCAGTAGATGTGGTATATCTTGATTTTAGTAAGGCTTCTGGGATGTATTAGCAGGAGTATTGCAAGCAAGACATGAGAAGTAATTTTTCCGCTCTACTTTGTGTTAATTAGGCCTCAACTGGAGTATTGTGTCCAATTCTGGGCACCACATTTCAGGAAAGATGTGGACAAATTGGAGAAAGTCCAGAGAAGAACTACAAAAATGACTGATGGTCTAGAAAACATGACCTATGAGGGAAGATTGAAAAAATTGGGTTTGTTTGGTCTGGAGAAGAGAATGAGAGGGGACATAACAGTTTTCAAGTACATAAAATGTTGTTATAAGGAGGAGGGAGATAAATTGTTCTTGTTAAGCTCTGAGGATAGGTCAAGATGCAATGGGCTTAAATTGCTGCAAGTGAGGTTTAGGTTGGACATTAGGAAAAACTTCCTAACTGTCAGGGTGGTTAAGCGCTGGAATAAATTGCCTAGGGAGGTTGTGGAATCTCCATCATTGGAGATTTTTAAGAGCAGGTTGGACAAACACCTCAGGGATGGTCTAGATAATATGTAGTCCTGCCTTGAGTGCAGGGGACTGGACTAGATGACCTCTCGAGGTTCCCTTCCAGTTCTATGATTCACATGCATTACTATCACTGCACATGCACCTCAGGACACTGTACGCACAAATGGCTGATGGCTGCATGCACACACACGTGTGGCACAAACCTCTCAAGAAATGTGGCCCTATTTCTGTGTGCACCTATCATTTATTGTAGTCCAGAGATGTTCCAGTCACTGACATGTGAAAACAGTGCGGGACAAACATCCACCTGACCTCAGCTGCAGGCTGAAATATTTGCACCTGCAAGAGAAAAGGCTCAGTTATACGGGCAGGTTGAAAAACCCACCCTTTCTGCAGATTCAGCCATCATGTGTATTTTTCAGGAATACAGCAAAGAGGATTTCATATACAAATTAGCCATCACTGCTGGGAGGAACAGTGAGAAGAGGAAGATGGAAGGGAACACCCATAATATTTTATCTCCTCAGGGGTTCTTCATATAGTACGTCTTAAATGCAGCCCCCTCTGGAGTGTAGAGTAGCAAACCACCAGCCTACAGCACACTTGCATCAGTTGCAGGGAAGGGAACAGAAGTGTAGTCAAGGACATTGGGGTAAGTTTCCTAACATGCTCTGGGATCATTAATGCCCCCAACTGAGAACATCAAACTGCAAGGGGCTTCTTTTCTCTACCTCAAAAACTGAATCAACGTTGACAGAATTTGAACACGGGGTTCCTAAAATCTGATGCTCAAAAACAGAGACAACCCTTTAAGAATAAGTGTGATTTTCTACTACTTCCCACTGCTTTCCACTAGCAATATATATCACTCTAGTTACTATTCTTTATTATTTGGTGCTTGACCTAAAGCTTCTATTAGGAGTCAAACTATTCAGCCTACACAGCACAAATAGACTGCGGGGTACTATGGACTAGAGCACCACCCAGTGGTAAGATGTTCTTCTGAAGAAAAAACTTGCCACTGAATGCTCTACCTCCCTCTGCTGTGTCCAAGGTTAAGATCAGAAGTCTCAAAAAGCAGCAACAAACCCCAGAGAAATAAATTACACACACGTGCACAATTTGGCACCTTGCTACTGGTGATTGGAACCCTATAAATATTATAAATGGATGGATATTGCCAGTTTCATTTCCCCAGATGCTAGCAGTGTTATGACAGACCATTCCCTAAGACCACTTTTCAACAGATTAATGTCCTAGGCAAAGAAATGTTGCTCCCACTCCTTAGACAGGTTTAGGGACCCCAGACATGGAGCAAGATGAAGAAATTCTAGCCCACCACCCTTCCAAACTAGCTCCTGCACAGCACGAGAGCCCATACTGCAGGTCCCCTTCTCAAACCTAGCCTCAAAAGATTAAGCTTCCCCATGAAATCACTAATCTTTCAATCTCAGCTAAGGGTATGGGAGAGGGATTTTTCCTCTTCATTTGTGCTAGTGCTAACTCTAGATGGTATGAACACAGACTTCAGGGATGGGAGTGCGGGGAGAGAGGAGGTAAATCAGATACCAGCAAGAAAAACATTAAACGTTCACAAACAAGCCAAGATGGGCAAGGGTCAAATTTACAAGGAGAAACATCTCACTCTAAAATATTTTGCCTGTGAGAGGAGTGCATTTTCGTGGTAAAGCTGTATATGCAGTCATCCAACAAGTATTAGATGTTAGTAACTTTCAATCTTTTTTTGATCTGGAGTAAAATTTTCAAAACACCTACGTGATTTAGGAGCCTATGTCTCATTTTCAAAAGGGAGTTTGGGCAATAAGGAGTTTAAGTCTCAATGAAAGTCAATGGATCTTGTACTCCTGAGTCCCAAGGACACTTTTTTGGAAATGAGACTTAGGTTTCTAAATCATGTAGGTGCTTCTGAAAAATTTTACCCAGTGTGAATCTGAATTAATGGTTTAGTAATAGAAAGCTTCCATGCCATTTCCAAGGCTATAAGCCATCTAGCCTCCTTAGAGAGCAATTATGGTCAAAACATTTATAAAATTAAGCTAATCAGAAAATGGTAAAACTATTTCAAAATTTCAATGTGTTTTGTGAATTTGTTTCCACTTCACAGGGTACAAAATTGACTCTCTTCACAAAATTGTGATTTCTTATATTAATATTTTTAACCAAGTTTTTTGAAATCATTTACAAGTTTTTTTAATTATCAGAACAGCCAGTTAAACAACCAGTTTTCTTCTATAAGAAAATATGGTGCATAGTAAATTTCTGCAACAGTTTTGAAAGTGACTGATTAAAACATTAGTTACAAATACTATGAAAGGTTTCACAAAATGTGGAAAATTGATTGTTTCAAAATTCAAAAATGAAATGTTTCCTGAAAAATTGACATTACGGCCATTTTTTTTATAAATAACCTTCTAGAGAGAAAAATTCTGTTATATACGCACAGAACTCTGATTCTTTGAGGCCAAATAAATTGAAAACCTACATATGATGTTGTCAACTCATTATATCTGGATTTTTGTCTTAAAGTCCCAGCTATTGGAGTCATGTGATTACATGAGACTTAGTTTACACTTAAGAAAAGCAGTAAATTTCTAGTTCTTGTAGTTTGGAGAAAAATCTTGAAAACAGGAATTCTTAAGGCTCAAACAACAAAAGCAAGACAAACTCCAAAATTCATTATGTTTTATAGTCTCATGATTTTTAAAAAATCTTTGGATTTGGCAATTCAGCAAAATCCAGGGCAGAAGTTTGTAGGGTTTTGTTTACTGAGGCTAACACAGACAACTAGCCCATTGAGTCAAGACCACAGAGAACACCCCAGGCCTTTATGAAGTACTTCCATTGACAGGTAAGACAAATAAGTTTCCCTGCTTCCCGTCCTAAATCCTCATTTAAATTATTGTGATGCTTGGGTTTATCGGTGATTGTTTTCATATTGAAGGACTGGCTTGGTTTATGATTTCAGTGAGAAATAAACAAATTAAAGCTGATAAGAAGTTTCTGCAGATCATTTACAGCTCTTCATAAGAAGTAGTTACTATTTTTCCCTGTTATACTATATTCTTATATCTGTGCATACACATGTATGAGAGAATGAGTCATGCAAAGCTTCTAGAACTGTGCTTTCTCACAAAAAAGTTCTCCTTGTATATCAAGTTATTAGATAAATGAACAAGTAAGTTTAAAAATCCTACATCACTGCTACGGTGTGTATAAGTAACAGGGGGAAGTTCTTCAGCTGACCAAGTTCCAACTCTTTCAGCAGGTGTAAGAAACTTGCATAAAACCACTGAAATTTGACCTCCTGTATATTTAGGATGGAACTAAAGTGGTTTTCTTGAAACAGAGGGATGTAAGGACCAAGTTGGCAAAGGTGCTTAGATACCTAACTCCTTAGGCACTTCTGAAAACCCCACTAGGCTTCTATCTGCATCTGTAGGCACCTAAATACCTTTGCAAGCCTGGCCTCTAAATACCTAGGTGAGAGGAGGTACAGGAATGAAGTTGTAGGGATGGCCAATCTCAGGAAGAAGATGCTATTGAAAGTATAAGTTTAAGCTCTTGGGTCAGTGAGCATCTGTTCTAGGTTTGTGGGGCCTGATCCATGACTGGAGCTCCTAGGAGTTACTACAATAGAAATACAAACAAAAATATAAATAGCTAGCTAGCTATTGATTGAGTTACCAATGAAGCCAAACCCC
Source organism: Gopherus evgoodei (assembly GCF_007399415.2). NCBI lineage: Eukaryota > Metazoa > Chordata > Testudines > Testudinidae > Gopherus > Gopherus evgoodei. The sequence continues at coordinate 16,504,797 of NC_044335.1, read as the reverse complement.
AGAGAGGGTGACTATGTGATCTGCTGAGGATGAGGTAGAAACTCAGACTGTCCAATGTAATACAGGTATCTAAAATTAGCATAAAAGAAACTGTATTAAGAACTGTTCTATAGCATTCTCATTTCAAAGCAGAAGCGGAGAAGGGCTAGATGTTTAACAGGCTGAACATTTCCTAGTCAATTCTACTACAATATTTACTCAACAAGATACCAGCTGAGAAAACAAGACAGCTTTGTGTGTTTTTCCATCCTGTGCACCTTTAACAGCTTGAAAAGAGTGACACCAAGTGGTTATTTCTACTTTTGCTTGCTGTCTTTTCCCATATGCAGTGTTGTTGTAGACATATCAATCTCAGGACATTAGAAAGGGATACAAGATAGGTGAGGTAATATCTTTTATTGGACCATCTATTGGAAACTTGTCTCACCCATCAGCAGAAGTTGGTCCAATAAGAGATATTACCTCACTCACTATGTCTTTTACTATAGTCATTTTCACCAGTCAGAGCAGCAATTCATTAGAATTATTTTCCAAGGCCAAGTTAAATTGCCAAGGTCTGAGAAGTGGTAAGAGCAGTGCCATAATTTAGGGAAAGCCAGGAAGCCGTTATAGACTAGTTAGCTTAAAGTCAATTGGGGGAGGGGGTGGGGAGTTTGGAGAAATTTAGGAATCATTTAGTAGGATTTGAGAGCTACACTTCCAAAGCTAATTGGGTGCTGAAATGATCCACGGCCACAAACTGAACAAAACAACACAGTCGTCATCAGCTAAACCACAAACATGTGGTATCAGAGATAGAACCCGCTGTGACCTTCTGCTCTGAGAATATAGGCCTTTGCCACTGGAGATAAACAGAAAACATCTTATCTGTTAGCTGCCAGTGGATGGCGCTGTCCAAAATATTCACCACCAAATGTGAAATCCTCTGATAACTGGTTTTATTTTTGTCAAAAAGTGCTCTTTAAAATGATTTAATTTGTTTTCAAATTAGAAATAAGACTATCCCCAACTCTCACCACCACATTAGCCTGCTATTCTCCCTCCATCCCCAGATAACGGTGGTCTTAGTTAAAGCAGGAATGTGAATCAGGAAACCTGGGCTTACGACCTTAGAGAAGTAATCCAGTCTCACTGTGATGAACTTTATGTCTGTACAATGGGGACAATGCACACCTATCTCAGAGGTGGGGTGCAAGGGGTTATAAGGCATAGTTACTTCTAGAGCTGCCAGGATTGGCCTGGAGTCTCCCGGAATCAGCATTCCTCTCCTAGAGACTATTGAAAGCAATCTGGGACATTTTAATAGGATATTTTAAGAAAAATGACATTATGTCATGTTCCAGAATAGTTTCAGTCAGAGTTGGCAACTCTAGTTACTTCACATTTGCAAAGAACTTTGAGAATCTAGACTGTAAGGTGCTACAGAGGGACATTTAATGATTAGGACAATTCTCTGTGTGGATCTGGAGAGTTTGTGAAACTGTGCGCTGTCCTTCTATCTTCGGTTCAACCATGGTCTTGCACTCCTATGGAGTGGGTCCTCTTTCCACCGGGGTCCTCCCTTGTGTGGTTCAGCATTTCTTTGTCTCCACACACCCCACATCCACTTGCAGTGATTTCACTATATTATGGGTGTAGCAGAGCACTGACTCACAAGCATGGCACTTCCAGCTGGCTCTCTCTGCCCCGGAGCACCCTCTATGGGCCGGTGTCTCACCCTCTGTTACCTACCCCACTGCAGTCCCTTTATCTCCACAACGTATAGGTCCCACGTCAGTCCTGGACCACAATGCCCCTTACCTTGGGGTGCTGCCCATCATCCAGGGAACCCCACTCCCCTGAGCCCACCTCACCTCAGTGACCCACTGCCAGTCCTCATCTAGCCCCTTTACTCAGGGGCAAACTGCAGTCTGAAGTGGCCATGCATCATTGGCTAGGGGGTTGAACCTGCTGCCTTTCCCCGCAGCCCCAGTACCTCCTTAGGCCTTCCCATCAGGCCTCAGCCTGGGAGGTCACCAGGCCTGAGCGCCCTATCTCAGCCTGCCCCTTCCCCAGCACTGCTTTATTGAAGGTACCCTCCAGTCCCAGTCCTAAGGCTGGAGTGAAACTGCCTGCCTCCTAGCTCACAGCCCTCTTTATACCAGCCCTACCGGGCCTGGATTGGCTGCTACCTGCCTTCCCCGATTGGCTCCTCGGGGCAGCCCTTTCCCAGAGCTGGTTTTAACCCCTTTCTCTCTGGAGCAGAGTGATCACCCTGCTACAATGGGCCCAAGTATGGTCCCAGGATTCCTACCCTTAAATGCTTTGTTTGCATTGCAGCAAGGGATTCCAGTATTCAAACACCAGATAGCAAATTCTAGCTTCTGTGTCTGCAGTAGTCAGTTTTCTATCTACTACTCTTTATACTCTCACTAACCTCCATCTATCTCCTCTAATGGAATTCCCCCTCTTCACAGTAGCAGTTGCATTCATTACTGGACAAGATCAAGTGAACAGTGTCCCTTCAATGGATAAGAACTCAGAAGGGCTTAGTCTGCTGCACAGCCGTGTCTTCTCTTCTGAAATGTTTTAGAAACAAGCTGTCCTGTTTAAAAGAATGCTTTACATTTTCCCCAACAGCTCCAGCACTGCACTTCAATTAAGAGGGAAAAAAAGCAGCCTTATTCCCACTCCCACACACTGAATCACCCTCATATTTAAATAGTTTATCAACTTCTCTCTAAAAATATGCAGTAAAGCCAAGAAAACAAGCTCAAGTCAAAGAGCATTTCACTGGTGCATTTGGGAATCTACAGAGGGAAAATATTCTAGGCACAGGTCTCTCACGCTATAGATTACTAATGTAACCTAACAGTATTTTACAATTGTTTATCACCTTTAATCCTAAAGCTTAGTTCCTGGCTAGAAGAAACCTTCAAACCAGGAAATCATTTGAAGGCTTCACTACAAAAGGACAGTAAGATACAGGTGATGGTTGCAGAAATAATTCTGCCTGCTTCCTTGACTTCAGAGAAGACAACTTCCAGGCATTTCCCATTGACTTCCTCATGGGTTGAAGCCAAGCCAGAGTTCAGTGTCCACTGACCCAGTAAAGCCAGAGAATTTAGTGGCCTGCTTCCCCTCATCCCTGCCCATTCACTTACAGTTGGGCTTCTCTCCATGAGATTTATTTAGTGTTGTAGGTTGACAACAGGGGTCTGACTCTTGTTTTCTTTCCACGCCACATTTAAAAAAGCTTTTATCAACCACACCTGCTGTTCCTTTTCTGATTTGAGAACCTAGCACTAGCAAACACCTTCTTGCAGCATCACAGAGCCACTTTCTTTGCTGAGCTCCATTTATTAGTTTACCTTTGTTATTTACCTTCTCTATGACCAGGTTATTTGTAACAGCTTGTTTCAGTGTTCTGCCCTCTTCCTGGCATCTGTTTGCCTTTCCTGTGCCAACATCAAAACAGAGACAACAACAAGAAAGTCAGCCAGAAAAGAATCCTTTTATGTTGGGGGAGCAGTGTGGTTTAGTATGTGAAGTGCTGGCCTGCGTAACAGAACTACTCAGCTGTAACTGTAAGTCTGCCACTAACCTGCTGTGAGACCATGGGCAAATCACTTCACCTCTTTTTCCCCCCTTCAGCCTTTTGTCTCTGCCTTGTCTATTTAGTTTGCAAACTTGTCTTACTGCATGTTTGGGCAGAGCCCCACTCTCAGCTGGAGGTCCTTGGTGCTACAAAAGATAAATAGCTTTTCAATGGGGGGAGGAGAGGGGAGGAAAATCACACGGATTTAAACCACCAACAACAACAAAAACCCACTCACACACCAAGTCTGATCTTTCTTACTGTAGTTGATGGAATTACTTCTGACTTCCAAGTAAGCAAAGTTACACTAGTGTGAGAACAGAGTCTGTAACTTAAATAACCCTGTGTTGAATTAAATTCCTTCTATGTTGCAGACATGATGTAAATAATAATAATTCCAGAAGACAACCCTATGATACACAGATCAAAGTCTTACATTCTGACCGTTCAGTAGGAGAGGAACAGTCTCATTTCTTGACATTGAAGACAATAGCACCAACAGATTAGCAGATGGGCAGCAGGTCTCAACATGCCAGCACAGTATCATTGCAATCCATATAGGAACACACAAAATGAAACAAAAAACCTTTAAGGGCTAGTCTACACTGGCAATGTGCGGCAGCACTTTAACATGGTTTGTGTGGTGGCGGCGGAGCGCTGGGAGAGAGAGGTCTCCCAGCAATCTAAAAAACCCACGTCCATGAGAGGCGTGGCTCCCAGTGCTGGTGCACTGTCTATACTGGTGCTTTGAAGCACTGAAACTTGCTGCGCTTGGGGTGAGGGTGGGGGTTCACACCCCTGAGCAAGAAAGTTGCAGCGCTGTAAATTGCCAGTGTAAACAAACCCTATGCCACTGCATGTGCTACCCAGACCAAGAATTCTGGCACACCCGGGTTAAGTGGGCACTGAATGCCTGTGTATTTCACCAGTGAATGGGATCTGTGCTGCTGAGCTGAGCAGGTGGGAAGGGATTGCTATAATTAGCTGCTACTGTTGATATAAGCTCCTTCTTTCCCCCAAAGCACGGAGGGGGTATGGAGGCATTGTGACTGAGAGGCGTATCTGTGAGGCAACTTGCTTCCCAGCACTACCCCTGATGTGGCACAGCCATTGCTTAGAGCTGTGCCTAAATGTAGAACTTTTTCCATAGCAAGCCACCTATTTGCATTCATTAAAGTGACTTTGTCAATACAAAACTAGTAATAAAAAAAGGTCCATGTCTCTGTTACCAACACATTATACCATTCATAGAATTTAAGGCCAGACAGGATCATTAGGTCATCTAGTCTAAACCCCTGTATATCACAGGCCATTACATTTCATACAGATACCCTATATTAAGCCCAGTTACTTTAGTTAGACCAAAGAATTTTAGTCCTCTGAAGACTAAGCTGTTCTCTGTCTGTGGCACACAACAGGAGAAACCACATTGCCAGTGATGCCAGAGGCTCTTGCAATGGCAGGGAATTGATTAGATGACATGTCCAGATTGTGATGCAGGCAGATCAGGTACTAGTTCATGCCAAGGCCCCAGGCCTCATTAACACTGACAAATGCATAGCTGGAAACCAGTCTGGCTTACCTGTGGGTTACTATGGTTAAAATAGTGTTATAGGGATATACTATATTTAGACTTTATGGAATGCTTGCATGCTGCACATATTAATTCTGCTCATATCTCTGTAGTATTAAGTTATGTTGGGCATTTGAGTTACACAATTACAGAGATTTACAAAGCAAACAGGAAAAGAAGCATTTATTAAAATAAAGTGCGACCCTGCACATAAGATGGCCCATTGAAGGCAAATGAGGCATTGTGCAGTATCGAAGGACAGAAATCTTGTTGATTGCATTCCTTAGTTCCCCCAGGAAATGGAGGCCTGAGCATGAATTCATCCCATCAGCTTGGATTCTGGGATGAAGGAGATAAAAATCCCTGACGAGTTGAAACTTGGTCTCTTTATGCTGTCTGGACTCTGAGGGGCAAAGATTCCTAAACATAAGCAATAGATCCCCATAATACCTGACATGGGTCAGCCTTGAAGGACATAAGGTTCTGTACTAAGCAGGTCTATATGTTACCTTTTTAAATCTAAGACTAACACATTTGTGTGTTTATGTTTCCTGTTTTAACCTTGTAAATAACATTTATTTTCTTAATTAAATTTATCCTTAGTTAATTACAGGACTGGGTACTGCCATTATCTTTGATTTGAGATCTGAGTACAAGTAACCAATCCTTTGGGTCTAGGAGTAACCTGAATGTTGTTGGTGTCTGCCCTGCTTTTTGAGAGTCTGCCCTGAGATTGGCACTTACAGTCATAGGCCATTCCAGACAGCAGGACACAGATGACTCTAGCAGGCAAACACACATCATGCCGCAGAGAAAGACAAAAAAAAAAAAAAACTTAAAAGTTCCTGCCAATTTAACCTGGGGGAAAATTCCTTACCAACCCTGAATCTGACAATGAGTGTGACCCTGAGCATATAAGAAAACAGTCATGCATCCAAGTGAGATGATTCTCTACACCACTTCAAACCCCTGGTCCCATCTTTAGAGGAAGGTTTAAACAAAACAAAAAAAACCCACAACATATCTGTCCAAGTATGCATCAAGAAAAAGAATTCCTTCCTGATCCCTGCAAGTGACTGTCTGAAGCCCTGACGCATGAAATTATCTTATATTCACTGTCTAAATGCAAAGCTGCAAGCACCGTAAGCACATTGAGGACAATGGAGAGCTTCCTATTCCCCCATGGCCCAAGCAGAAAGATAAAGAACAAGGAATTCATAGAGTCACAGATTCCAAGGCCAGAGAGGATGCTACCACAACCATCCAGACTGAGCCCCTGTATACACAGGCTATAGATTCTCTCCCAGAAACTGGATTATAACATATCTTTTGGAGAGACGGCTAATCTTATTTTAAAGGCACCAAGCAATGGCAATTCCCCAGACTCCCTGGTATATTGTTCCACTGTTTAGTCACCCTTACTGCTAGGAAACTGCATTTTATTTCAAGGTGGAATTGTCTAACTTCAGCTTCCAGCCCCTGCAAGGTTACATCTTTGTCAGACACACTGAAAAGCCCGAGTCAAGGAGCGAGCTCACCTCTGATGCATCTCCTTGTGGCTGGATGTAGCATAGTGGGCTCTCGTTCTTTAGCACCTTATGCTGACAGCTGCTCCAGGCCTCCGATGATCTTTCTCATCTCGTGACATGACCCTCCAGTTAGATCATTGTTAGAGACATCCCTTCCAGGGTTGGCAAAGAGTCCAACTCAAAAAACCATAACTCCTTGCCCCTTCAGCTGGACTTACACATCTACAGATTCTTCACCCCTTCCCAGGCTCTGCAGGGGCATCCTGGTCTTTTGCAGAGATTTCTTTCTGGAGGCCCAGCTCCAAACTCAATAGTCCTTCCCCTCCTTGTGCCAGGGGGTTTCTGCACCCCCTTTCCTGGTAGACCCATAAGGGAACCCAGATTCAGCCTCTGCTCTGGTTTCCAGTTCAGAGACCCTATTATGAGCAACTAAGGTCCATTCCCTCAGACTCCTTTTGCTTCCCTAGACTTTTTGCTCTCTTGGCCTTCCTTCGAGTGCCTCCTACTGCCCCTCCATGGGCTTACTATACATCTGCCTATCTTTGTAGGCCTTTTTTTCTACTCTTTGGCAACCACCTACAATCTCTACCTACAACCTCCTCTTTGTCTGGGTTTCTTCCCTTTGTGCTCACTACCCAGCTCCTCCCCAAGAGAGCTTCATCCTCAGTTGGGCCTGGCCCACGCGCCAGGTGCAACCCAGTACACTAATTGCTCTCTGTTGCCAGTTAACTGTTTCATTAACTCTGAGGGGAAACATGCTCCATCGCAGCCTCCCACTATCAAGTATCTTGTCCATGTGTAAGTATCTATACGAAGAAATCAAGTCACCCCTCACTTAGAGATGGACAAAAGTCAGGGCAATCCACACGGAGGGGCTACCCCAGACCCACGAATCCTGTAACCTGGTCATAAGACTTTCAGGCTGTCCAAGCAGGGAGTCTGGAAGCTTTGGCCTGTCTCAACTGCCCTAAAGCCAGGACTTCTAGACTCTCCACTACACAGCAGGGCCCTATGAGCCCTGACTCCAGACAGGGTTCCTGAAGGAGGCCCATAGAGAGAAATTTTGGGCCCTAGTATACCATGTTTGTCACCTCCTCCCCGCTCCCTGATTCCACTTCATTTACACACACATTGCAAACATTTTAGGGGTGCCATGAGCTTGGCACCCTGGAACAATTGTCCACCCTTTTCCTGTCTCTCATCAGCCCTGCCCCGGGCTGGCTTGGTCCCTGCCATGGAGCTAGGAGCCTATAGGGAATAGCAGGGCTGCTAGACTCCCAGTCCACAGGAGGAAGCTTGGTAATCTGAGGTCCCTGGGCCAGTACCAAGGAAGTCCTGATGGCAGGGCTTCCCCAGAGCTATGGACCCTGAAACTCAGACTGCCAGTCGTGCACAAAGAAACCAGGCAAGCTGTATTAGCTGTTTTAAACTTCAAAACCAGACTCCAACAAGAGACTGCTGAATTGGAATTAATTTGCAAAATGGACACGATTAAATTAGGCTTGAATAAAGACTGGGAGTGGATGGGCCATCACACAAAGTAAAACTATTTCCCCATGTTTATTTCCCCCCTGCTGTTCCTCACACCTTCCTGTCAACTGCTGCAAATTGACCATTTTGATTACCACTACAAAAAGTTTTTTTCTCTCCTGCTGGTAATAGCTCACCTTAACTGATCACTCTCGTTAGAGTATGTATGGTAACACACATCGTTTCATGTTCTCTGTGTATATATATATATCTTCCTGCTGTGGACGCATCCGATGAAGTGGGCTGTAGCCCACAAAAGCTTATGCTCAAATAAATTTATTAGTCTCTAAGGTGCCACAAGTACTCCTGTTCTTTTCAAGGATGGTAGAGAAACTCAGGTGGCTTTCTAGGTGAGTGTGTTGCTTGCCTTGCCACATAAATTAGACTAATTAAAACAGCCACTGATATATACAACTGCAAATTCTATCCAAGTTTTGTAAAAGGCATGGTTGACCCAGTTGCTTGTCTGAGGTCCCACATCCATCCAGCTCATGATTTCTATGTAGTCATTGATACTGGTTTGATGACGTATAGTAATCATATTGTGGTCCCAGTCACTGAAGGACAATATATCAGAAAGAATAAACCAGCACCTTACAAACGATTATAAGCAAGTCCAAATGCCAGTGTGGTGGCATGGCCTCGAGCAAGACCTAAAACACAAGGGGGAATCATGAGAGCCTTCCAGATAGCAAACACTAAGCGTCGGTGAAGAAGAGGGACATACCCATCTCTAGTTATTGACTGTTTCTCCAGGTTTGTAGAAATCCTGTTCCTCACTTGTCCCACAGGTCAACAGGTCATAGAAAACTTAGAGTATTCGCTAGCCAAGGTAGTCAAAATAAAATCCAAACTCCCAAATTCAGCTCTTTCTTCCAGGCCACCTTTATTAATAAACAGAATATGCAAATGTCTTAAAATAACAACAACACTGAGTAACAAAGGCCCCTCCTCCTTTCCACAAGCTGGGAAGAGACAGACCACATCCTAGGTAGCCTTTCCCAGCCATTGCTCAAACCACATACTAGAGTCCCATGAAGGACCTTTCCTTACCTTAGAATTTTTCCTCATCCCTCATTTTCCTGAGACTAAGCTGGCATCCTTCCAGCAAGGCTGCTCAGAGGTAGGGTGCAAAAGGGTCACTTTGACCCAGCCCTCTCCTTTGAGAAGAGCCCAGACTGGCTTGTGGAGTTGCTGTACCACTCAGGTTTGGCCTGGCTGCTCCTCTGTCACAATGAAGGGATGGCTGGACCAAATTTGAGTGAATGATGCTGCGATCCTGCATGCCAGATAGCAATGCTCAGAGCTGGAAGCTGGTATAGCTCTGCAGGACAGCAGCTGCTGGTGTGGGGTGAATGCAGGGCAGTATATGTGAAGAGAGTCCTATTATTGTTGAGAAGAATCTTAATATTATTGAAGAGGACTCTACACCTTTGGGGTTTGAAAATGCAAGTGAACGAATGGAACAAAACACAAAAGATGTCTAGATCTGGGAAAGTAGTGAAGTCAATGACTCATCTGCATCTATAATTCATTGTTAAATATTAATTCTTGTTTTATACTGAAAAAGGAGAAGAGGTGATATGAGGACACCTGCTGTGTTTTCTAAGCTGTAGCTAGCTGCACTACACCAGGTCATTAGGAGGTCTGGCAAGTGTCTAAGTAGGAGCAGAGCTGGAGAAAGTAGAAGCTGTAAATTAAGTATGGATAGTACGGTTTCCCTTATTTTAATAAATGTTCTTGTTCAGTGTTAGGAAAAAAGTGATTCTGTCCTTAATTCTTTACCAGATTCCCTTTATAAAAAGAAGCAAAACAGCCCATTAATTAACATCAAATTGCTTTCTAGTTCTAGGAATTTGTGCCCATGCAGTATTATGTAAACTTAAGGCACGGTTGTCTGATTCTTTTAGATTTTGTTCTTGCTCCTGCAGGTGCTGAGAGATTCTGGACTCTCAGCTCCTAGGGTCTGGCTCTTTCTCACCGCAGTGTGTGTGCCTCATTTGACACTGTCGCATTGCTGTGGGAGAAATCAAGACTGAACTGTGTTGGGTCTTCACGGTGAATGCTCAGAATGCCTAACTTACTATCACCAGTTAGTAAGTAAATAAGGTCAAAGAATGTCTGAGGCTCAAGACCCAAAGAGCATCTCGGAAGCTGCCAATAGAGTATCATCTGTCTTTCTGGTAAATAAATCTGAGGTTTTAATGTGGAATCATGGGAAAATTGTGTGCAGCTTGATAGTGTGAAGGGTGCTGAATGTGAATGACAACCTTTCTAATTGTAAATGGACATCCAGCCTGCTGGAACTGTTTACTTATTATTAAACATAATTGTAGAGTTAGATTCACAATGCCACAGCGCAGGAACATCATGTATCTTATTTACAGACTTTTTTCTTGGCTGTTTTAAACTTGGTCATCTTGACATTTGAAATATTGTGACCACAGATGCAAATTTGTATCTAGTGGCTGAAATGGAGTAAGTCATTTTTTGGATCTCAAACTGGTGAAAAAATAGCATGTTCTTTATGTTTTGGTCAATTGTTTTGCTCTTTTCCAAATCCTTTTTTTAAATTGATATAACTCAGAAAGATATTCATTTAAAAAAATGAAATTTTGCAGGTGCCTCGAGTTCAGTCTATGTCTTGGGAGATGTAAAAGTTAACCCGGGACCCCTAACTACTGTAGTGCAGGCCAAAGATTAGGCAGAGTTCTGTGTACTCTGTCCTCACCACTTCCTGACACATAGCTAGGGTGTCTGGTTTTGGGAGTTTATTTATTTCGTTTTTCAGAGTTTATTTTTAGCAATTTTTGAGTTTTATGTAGATATCTAAAATTCAGGGTTTTTCGGGGCTTTCTTTTTGTATATACTGTAATGAGTAATCTTTTTATAATGTTTCCCTAAAATGCACTAGGGAACCTTTAGTGCACACCAGCAGGGTCTTCACGGACCAATTAATGTGCAATGCATTAGTGCTTTTTAGAAAGCGCACCCCTATAGTCAGCATTAGTGCACTGTGTATACAATCCTTAAATAAAATTACGATTTCTGGTGTTTTCCAAGGATTTATTTGCTAAACGCTGGTTTAATTGTTTTTTGGGGGGTTGTTTTGTTTGTTTTGGGTTTTTTTTGTATCAGGATGTTTTATCAGTGTTTATAAATTAAACCTAAAATCAGAGGCCCTATGCTTACACCAGGAGAAATCCAAGGATTCTCCTGCTCAGGGAATACCTTTGATGGCGGCATAAGGTGCTTTAAGGGCCCTTTCCACTCTTCCAGCAACACAAGGGGGACTTAACGAGGGCTATGAATCTGGCCATTTGCCTTTAATGTAGACTGGTGCCTATGCCTATATTTTAACATACTGAGCCCAGATTTTTAGAAATTTAAAGAACCATTCTGGTTGTTGCAGGTAGAAGTCACCAGCTTCTTGACATCTAAATGGTCATTTGTGCCCACAGTTAAAATTGTGCAAACAGTTGTTGCAACTGCTTTTAGAAATTATGTGCATAAAATTCTAAAAATCTGGGCTCAGATTTTAAAACACTAGAAGTACTATTGCATTTGTATACAAAGTATTTTAATTTTTTTAATGCATTTGCCATTGTTGTGTCTACCTAAAAAGTGTCTAAATTATCCAATTTGCAAGTGTAATTACATGTGGAAAGTACACAGGCTATTATACATGTATTTGCACATCTAACCTTTTGCAAATCTAATGCCTGGACCTTAATTGCACATGCACTTGGCCCATGTTTTTAATATTGTGCACATGTTTTAATGCCAAAACAGCACAGCAGTACATGCAATTACAGTGACTGAAAGTACAATTTAGATGTGCATTTTCTGAAAATTTGGGACAAGATTGCACCACTGCAGTGATTGTTATCCCCCATCCAAAGACATTATCATTTATATACATGTAAATGTTTGAGAATCTTTAGAATCCAATTTATACCAATAATTTAATGCTGAATCCCCAGAACAAAAAATTCCTGGTGATTTTAGCAAATCGTTAACTATACATTTAATTAACATGCATTTAACCTCATTTACTTCATAAGTACCTGACAGTATATGTTTAAAACTCCCATTGTTATGTATTTATCAAGTAATCTGAGCTATTACAGATGTGTATATTTGTATATACTCTTTAATGTGTCCATACAGTACTTAGTGATTTTTTAGAACTCTTTCTTTTTCTTACCTGAGCTCATTTTACACCGTGAAGGGTGAATGCTGTCTTCAGTCTGTGGCAGACCCCCAAATTCTCCAGGGCAGCATATGGCTCTTAGTGACCTGGGGCAACTATCCTTAACTGAAGAGTCTGCACTGATTTTATCTATCCAGTCAGAGCAGGTGACATGAATGCACAAGTCTGTATGCTAACTTTCCTTATGAAAAGCTTTTGTACTGCAGTAATTCAATTGCCTGCAGTCATAGCATCATGGGCTTTGATCCTGGCTTAAGTAGGCCTGTATTTGGAAGGGAAATGTCCAAGGGCTATCTATGTGTTGCAGTAACTGTTACTGGTGACTAAATGGAATCAAAGCCCAGAATGATGTTCAGTGTGTGCTGTTGAAAGCTGCTGCCTTTCATTACAGGGTCAGTTGCATTTCAGTGGAACCTACCCAATGGATATAATCTGCAAAGCATATGTGAAGCAATCCTTCAAGATTAAAAATGGTAGAGATGTAAACTACTGTAATTGGCTAAACTGCCAGTGCCTGACTGGACTGACTTTAAGAAGGATCCCATGGATTAAGAGCTGCCACCTGGACATTCTCTCACAGGAAAAAGATCTGTGCATCACAAAATGGTGATGTTCATGTCCCAGTAGCGTAGCTTCAAAATGTCTGAGTCTGAAATGTCTCAATGACATTTTGATTAGATTTTGTTTGAGGTTGGGGGCAGCAAGCATAGTTCATTGGGGCTGGGAGAATGTTAACCCTTTTGAAAATGAATTATGCTCATGAAGTGGTATGCACAGTACATATAACGAATGATAGACAGGTTCACCTAGCCAGGGGAGGAGTGGTAAGAGTGGCAAAGTGAACTATGTGTCTGAGCTGGCAGATGCATTCCAGAGACCAGGAATGGAATAGGGAAAACCCATCCTCACTCCACTCATCTGTGCAGGCCCAGGTATAATTAGACATAACTAAGGTAAGAGTAAAAAGAATGAGGAGTACTTGTGGCACCTTAGAGACTAATAAATTTATTTGGGCATAAGCTTTTGTGGGCTAAAACCCACTTCATCAGACACATGCAGTGGAAAATACAGTAGGAAGATAGAAAGAGATATAGATATACATATAGAGAACATGAAAAAATGGGTGTTGCCATACCAACTCTAATAAGATTAATCAATTAAGGTGGGCTATTATCAGAAGAAAAAAAACTTTTGTAGTGATAATCAGGATAGCCCATTTCAAACAGTTGACAAGAAGGTGTGATTAACAGTAAGGGAAAAATTAGCATGGGGAAATAGTTTTTACTTTGTGTAATGACCCATCCACTCACAGTCTTTATTCAAGCCTAATTTAATGGTGTCCAGTTTCAAATTAATTCCAGTTCTGCAATTTCTGATTGGAGTCTATTTCTGAAGTGTTTTTTGTTGGAGAATTGCAACTTTTAGGTCTGCAACTGAGTGACCAGGGAGGTTAAAGTGTTCAGCTACTGGTTTTTGAACGTTATAATTCTTGACGTCTGATTTGTGTCCATTTATTCTTTTGCATAGAGACTGTCTAGTTTGGTCAATTACATGGCAGAGGGGCACTGCTGGCACGTGATGGCATATATCACATTGGTAGATGTGCAGGTGAACGAGCCCCTGATGGTGTGGCTAACATGATTAGGTCTTATGATGGTGTCCCTTGAATAGATATGTGAACAGAGTTGGCAATGTCACCAAATTTGTCCATCTGTCTCTGGGCCTGAGAAAAAGGCACCCATCTGTCAGTCCTCAGGCCTGGGGTGGGGGCATAGCTCCCCTGTCAGTCCTCAGGCTGGGGAGGGAGGCACGACTCCCCTGTCTCTGTCATTGGAGGGGAACACAGGTCCCCTGTCTGTGAGTCCCCAGGCCTGGGGTGGGGGGCACAGCTCCCCTGTCTGTCAGTCCATCCCCAGGCCTGGGGTGGGGGTCATGACTCCCCTGCCTGTCTGTCTGTCAGTCCCCAGGCCTGGGGCGAGGGCACGACTCCCCTGCCTGTCTGTCAGTCCCCAGGGCTGGGGTGGGGGCACGACTCCCCTACCTGTCTGACTGTGATTCCCCAGGCCTGGGGTGGGGGCACGACTCCCCTACCTGTCTGTCAGTGATTCCCCAGGCCTGGGGTGGGGGCACGACTCTCCTGTCTGTCAGTTCCCAGGCCTGGGGTGGGGGCACGACTCCCCTGTCTGTCTGTGTCAGTCCCCAGGCCTGGGGCGAGAGCACAACTCTCCTGTCTGTCTGTCAGTCCTCAGGCCTGGGGCGGGGGGCCCAGCTCTCCTGTCTGTCAGTCCTCAGGCCTGCGGCGGGGGGCCCAGCTCTCCTGTCTGTCTGTCAGTCCCCAGGCCTGGGGTGGGGGCCCAGCTCCCCTGTCTGTCTGTGTCAGTCCCCAGGCCTGGGGCGAGAGCACAACTCTCCTGTCTGTCTGTCAGTCCTCAGGCCTGGGGCGGGGGGCCCAGCTCTCCTGTCTGTCTGTCAGTCCTCAGGCCTGCAGCGGGGGGGCCCAGATCTCCTGTCTGTCTGTCAGTCCCCAGGCCTGGGGCGGGGGGCCCAGCTCTCCTGTCTGTCTGTCAGTCCCCAGGCCTGGGGTGGGGGCCCAGCTCCCCTGTCTGTCTGTCTGTCTGTCAGTCCCCAGGCCTGGGGCGATGGCACGACTCCCCTGTCTGTCTGTCAGTCAGTCCCCAGGCCAGGGGCGGGGCCCCAGCTCCCCTGTCTGTCTGTCTGTCTGTCAGTCAGTCCCCAGGCCAGGGGCAGGGCCCCAGCTCCCCTGTATGTCTGTCTGTCAGTCAGTCCCCAGACCTGGGGCGGGGGCCCAGCTCCCCTGTCTGTCTGTCAGTCCCCAGGCCTGGGGCGGGGGCCCAGCTCCCCTGTCTGTCTGTCTGTCTGTCAGTCCCCAGGCCTGGGGCGGGGCCCCAGCTCCCCTGTTTGTCTGTCAGTCAGTCCCCAGGCCTGGGGCTGGGGCCCAGCTCCCCTGTCTGTCTGTCAGTCAGTCCCCAGGCCTGGGGTGGGGGCACGACTCCCCTGTCTGTCTGTGTCAGTCCCCAGGCTTGGGGCGGGGGCCCAGCTCCCCTGTCTGTCTGTGTCAGTCCCCAGGCCTGGGGCGAGAGCACAACTCTCCTGTCTGTCTGTCAGTCCTCAGGCCTGGGGCGGGGGGCCCAGCTCTCCTGTCTGTCTGTCAGTCCCCAGGCCTGGGGCGGGGGGCCCAGCTCTCCTGTCTGTCTGTCAGTCCCCAGGCCTGGGGCGATGGCACGACTCCCCTGTCTGTCTGTCAGTCAGTCCCCAGGCCAGGGGCGGGGCCCCAGCTCCCCTGTATGTCTGTCTGTCAGTCAGTCCCCAGACCTGGGGCGGGGGCCCAGCTCCCCTGTCTGTCTGTCTGTCAGTCCCCAGGCCTGGGGCGGGGGCCCAGCTCCCCTGTCCGACTGTCTGTCAGTCCCCAGGCCTGGGGCGGGGCCCCAGCTCCCCTGTTTGTCTGTCAGTCAGTCCCCACGCCAGGGGCGGGGGCCCAGCTCCCCTGTCTGTCTGTCTGTCAGTCAGTCCCCAGGCCTGGGGCGGGGCCCCAGCTCCCCTGTTTGTCTGTCTGTCAGTCCCCAGGCCTGGGGCGGGGCCCCAGCTCCCCTGTTTGTCTGTCAGTCAGTCCCCAGGCCTGGGGCAGGGCCCCAACTCCCCTGTTTGTCTGTCAGTCAGTCCCCAGGCCTGGGGCGGGGCCCCAGCTCCCCTGTTTGTCTGTCAGTCAGTCCCCAGGCCTGGGGCTGGGGCCCAGCTCCCCTGTCTGTCTGTCAGTCAGTCCCCAGGCCTGGGGCGGGGCCCCAGCTCCCCTGTTTGTCTGTCTGTCAGTCCCCAGGCCTGGGGCGGGGACCCAGCTCCCCTGTCTGTCTGTCTGTCAGTCCCCAGGCCTGGGGCGGGGGCCCAGCTCCCCTGTCTGTCTGTCTGTCTGTCTGTCAGTCCCCAGGCCTGGGGCGGGGCCCCAGCTCCCCTGTTTGTCTGTCTGTCAGTCCCCAGGCCTGGGGCGGGGCCCCAGCTCCCCTGTTTGTCTGTCAGTCAGTCCCCAGGCCTGGGGCAGGGCCCCAACTCCCCTGTTTGTCTGTCAGTCAGTCCCCAGGCCTGGGGCGGGGCCCCAGCTCCCCTGTTTGTCTGTCAGTCAGTCCCCAGGCCTGGGGCTGGGGCCCAGCTCCCCTGTCTGTCTGTCAGTCAGTCCCCAGGCCTGGGGCGGGGCCCCAGCTCCCCTGTTTGTCTGTCTGTCAGTCCCCAGGCCTGGGGCGGGGACCCAGCTCCCCTGTCTGTCTGTCTGTCAGTCCCCAGGCCTGGGGCGGGGGCCCAGCTCCCCTGTCTGTCTGTCTGTCTGTCTGTCAGTCCCCAGGCCTGGGGCGGGGCCCCAGCTCCCCTGTTTGTCTGTCTGTCAGTCCCCAGGCCTGGGGCGGGGCCCCAGCTCCCCTGTTTGTCTGTCAGTCAGTCCCCAGGCCTGGGGCGGGGCCCCAACTCCCCTGTTTGTCTGTCAGTCAGTCCCCAGGCCTGGGGTGGGGGCACGACTCCCCTGTCTGTCTTTCTGTCAGTCAGTCCCCAGGCCTGGGGCAGGGCCCCAGCTCCCCTGTTTGTCTGTCAGTCAGTCCCCAGGCCTGGGGCTGGGGCCCAGCTCCCCTGTCTGTCTGTCAGTCAGTCCCCAGGCCTGGGGCGGGGCCCCAGCTCCCCTGTTTGTCTGTCTGTCAGTCCCCAGGCCTGGGGCGGGGACCCAGCTCCCCTGTCTGTCTGTCTGTCAGTCCCCAGGCCTGGGGCGGGGGCCCAGCTCCCCTGTCTGTCTGTCTGTCAGTCCCCAGGCCAGGGGCGGGGACACGACTCCCCTTTCTGTCTCTCAGGCCGCCCCTCCTCCAGCGGGGGCGGGCCCGGAAGCGGCGTGGCCGGCCTGGCAGCGTAGTTCCTGTGGCCGGGGAGGGGGGTGACATGCAGAGCAGGCAGCGGCGGCCCCGCGAGCAGCTGGAGCCGGAGCCGGAGCCGGAGGAGCAGGGAGCCGAGGCGGCGGCGGGCCAGGCCCGGGGGGCCCCCACCATGGAGATCGAGAAGGAGTTCCACCGGCTCGACCAGGCCGCCAGCTGGGCCCTCATCTACCAGGTGAGGGGCCGGGCCGGCTTCCCCAGCGCCGGCGGGGAGCTCTGCCGCCCCTGTTCCCCGGGCCCCGGCTGGGGAGGAGCTGCAGCCCCCTGACCCCCACTCCGGGCCGCGGCCCCAGGTGTGGGGTGGGAGCTGCGGCCCCCTGACCGCCCCTCCGGGCCGGGGCCCCCGACTGCGGGGGAGGAGGGGAGCTCTGTTCTCTGCATAGCCGCTGGCTCTGGGCCCTGGTGGGGGAACTCTGCTCTCCAGGTCCGTCATTTATCTCCCCCACCGCCGTCCTGCTCAGGGTTCTCTGGGGACCTCCGCCCCCTTCTCCCTCTGGACATGTCTGCCCCCCCCCCCGCTCCTTTCTCAGGGTCTTGTAGCGGGGAAGCTCTGCGCCCTGTGTAGGGCTCTGGGGAACGAGCTCTGCTCCCCCACCTTGCCCTGTTCGGAAGTTTCCTTCCCGTGTCATGGGTCTCGACGGGGAGCGCTGCAATCTTCTTCCCCCGCAAGTGGCCAGCCGTTGTAGAGGGCCCTGTGGGAGCGCGGTCTGTCCCTTTTCTTCCAGCTTCTTTCCAAAACCAGCCTCCATATGTGACTCCTGGATGACGGTCCTTAGTTCTGCACCCCCCCCCCCCGCACAGCTTTCTACACTTGGCTGTAATTAAACTTCTCCTCCTCCTCCCCCCCCCAACCCCCACCTATTGCAAGGCTCGGGGGAATGGTGTGCCCCCAACCAGTCCTCTGTACAAAGCCCTAAGGTGAGCTTTTCTGCCCTCTTTCGTGGATATATCTCTACCACACAGCTCTCTGCAGTGGGCCCTGGAGGGGGAATTTAGTGATGCATATATTTTCCCCCACAATGCACAGAACAGAGAACTGATACCCTTATAATCCCTCCCCCTCCAGTCTCAGGGTGGATGGGGGAAGGACTTTGTGGTACATGTTTTCTCAACCATCCTTGTACCATCACCACCACCACCACCCCCGCCCCACCTAAGGAGCAGCAATAAATTCCCTTCTCTGCCTTTTAACCTCTTTTTAAGCCCTGAGGGGTATGAAGTCATATACTCACACCCCAGCCCACTTTCCCAGTGGAGTGATGGCGGGGTGGCTGTTGCATCTATGTGGCTTTTGAATCATTCTAATAATACAAAGGCTGTAAAATTAGTTAGGTATAGATTTGTATACAATTGTGGTTTCCCCAGGGTAGAGGCTATTTGTCAATAATGGTATTACATAAAATATCTTAAAATTGTTTTATTATATTTTACCCAGAAATATTTCAATTTCATAATGGCAGACTTTAGAAAAAGATACGTTTGTTACTTCACTGGTAGTGTGGTGGGTTTTGAATGTTCATAATTTACATTGCCTGTATTTTTAACAAGCTCCCTTGACAGTTTATCCCCAAAATAAATAGGCTGTGAGAGGGATAAAGAACACTTACAGCTAGGTTCATAAACTCAAGATCTTAATATGTTGAGATCAGGTGGCATTATTATAAAGTAACAACGTTTTTGCTGTTAATGTATCTTGCTGTCTAGTTTCTCTACAAAGGCTTTGTTGTATGTGACTAGGTTATCTCTTCCCAAGTCTCTTAAAAAAATTTTTTTTAAGCTGATGTTTTGTAAGATCTTTTAACGGGTGTTTTGACAGTGTTTTAGTTGATATGCTGCCAGGTTGCTATGATCTACAGAATGGATCAATATGTGAAATCGGGCTCCTCTGCCCATTCACTCTGAACTTCCTTCACCATAGAGTTTTACAGAAGTGGCACAATTGAGTTTGTTTCATATCCACAATATGCAGAGTGTAGAAAAATCTTTAATGGAACATTTTGAACTGCTATGGGACAGATGTTTGTTTCACAAAATTAGAGATGAAGAGTTGAAAGAACACCTAGTTCTGGGTTCCACTTCTGGTAAGATCTTCTACTGGTCTGAGTATTTTGCATCCTGCAGCATTCTAAATTTGATGTCCATTGAAAGTCATTAGGGTTTTTTTTCTAATCCGTTCTTGAAACATTTGATGTGTCTAGACCCAGTGTTCAGGAAATAACTTTGACTAATGAATTACAAAGTTGGTCTAATGTTAAGGTTGTGGATTATGACAGCAGAAATTCAATTGTGGCTGCTGCATCACTTTTAACTTGCATCATCAAACTGAAGTTCTTACACAATAGGGAATATAGGATTATGCTGTAACAGCCACAGTATTTGCAAGCAGTTGCTTGATTTGGGCTGTAGAAGCAGCCTTGAAAAGGATGCTGTGGATGTTCATAGCTTTTTAAGTTGAGCTCCTTTAGTTACCAGCTTGTACTGAATTTGAATTGGCAGTGATCAAAAGAGATAATCTGATTGCCATTTGACTTTTGTGAAATGAGTTAGTGGTGGGTCATGTTCTTGTTCCTGTGCATGTGTCACTGAAGAACACTGGCACCTTTTGCTGGCAGTCTCAGCCGGTCCATTAAATTTAAGTATAGGGTCAGAGTAGGAGCATGTTGGCTGGGCAGCATGGAGATGTTTGTACAACAAATGTCAGTTGTATCCCTTGTGAAGGATAAATAGAGAATTCACTCTCCAGGGTTGACAGCTGTGAGGCTGTCACCCCTAACCAACACTCCAGCAGTGTGTGTGGTCCACTGACCTCAGTAATTTGGGTTTTAGGTATGTGTGACAGAGTGCTAGCTGTAGCAACTGGAGACAGTGACCAGAGTACATCTGCAGCCATCTGTATGCTATAGCAACTTTAACCTGTTTCCATGGGACTTACTGATACCAGGTGGTAATGGCTGGGCTAATGAGGTAATTACTTTAGTAATAGGAATTATATATAAATAAAAAAAAATTGGTGGGAACAGAAAATAAAGAGGAAGCTCAGATGGTGAGCTAGGTGGAAGACGCAAGTGGTGTGAAAGGCTACTCCTGCCCTGTTTTGCAAACAGTCAATTAAAGGTACACATGGTGGAAGAGAAACAGTGTGTGTTTGTGGCTGAGGGACCACAAAACAAGGCTAGGCAGGGGTCCCCACTAGATAGGTCAAGAAGCGGCCTGTGATATGTACGTGCTGCAGAGACTACCATAGTTTCTGTTAGTGTTCTCTATTCCTATGTGGATGAAGGCTGGATGTCTGCTGATTCTTTTTGCCTATCATCTGTCTTTGGTACCACTGGCCATGAGTTAGTGGGGATATGACTGCAGACCCCCACAGGAGTGGAAAGTGATTTTTTAGTAGCTCGCCTCCTTTCTTACTGAAATATCCTGGAGTGTAGTCATGAGCAATGGCCCTTTTGCTGAGACAGCAGTCTTCGGGGGTTTCACGAGTTGTAATTTGTCATCCTCTCCTGTTTTAATGTCACTAAGGGGGCATTAACAGATACTGAAACACTTTTTACTTATCCCTCTAACAGTCAGCTTTAAATTTAGATTCCATCTCACCTGACCAGTGTGGTTCAATAACTTGCTCTATCATAGTCTAGTGAGGTTCAATTTACCCCGGAAACACTGAAATGGTGCTTGGAGGCTGAGCAATGTAACCGGAAAAAAGCAAGAACATTTCAGGTCAATTTAATATAGTTTTCTTCGTAACCTAAGTCTCTTTTTGGGGCCCAAGTTGCGTCTGGATGTCCAGATATCAACAGTAGCCATGTTTTTCTAACCTAATTTGGATGGGAGAATGCACATCTTTCTTTCACATGTGCTCTTTGCTACAGTCCCTACTTTGACTGTCATGAGAATGGATTACTTCAGGAGTCGGCAGCCTTTCAGAAGTGGTGTGCTGAGTCTTCATTTATTCACTCTAATTTAAGGTTTTGCGTGCCATAATACATTTTAATGTTTTTATACGGTCTCTTTCTCTGAGTCTATAATATATAACTAAACTATTGTTGTTGTATGTAAAGTAAATAAGGTTTTAAAAATGTTTAAGAAGCTTCATTTAAAATTAAATTAAAATGCAAAACCAACCCCTCCACCCCACCCTACCCCGGACCAGTGACCAGGACCCAGGCAGTGTGAATGCCACTGAAAATCAGCTCGTGCCACCTTCGGCACATATGCCATAGGTTGCCTACCCCTGGATTACTTTAATGGATTGTTATTGCAACTTTCCTGTGTATAGCATCCTTCATCCAAAGATTGATGCATTATAGTGAGACACATATGTAGCTTTGCCAATCAGGAGGGATACAGTTAACATTTTTCCTGATATTCTTCCTCAGCTTTAACAGGTCATTTAGCCTTATCAGAAGTTTCCAGTGTCTAGGTGATATGAAGCTAATTACTAAATGTCCAGGAGAAGGGTGTAGACCATGTCACTTCATATTGCCCTGAATGAAGCTTAACAGCAATTAACAAATGGACTCATTGGCTCATATTCTTGGACATAGGTGCCTGACCAGATTGCATTTAGTATAGGTGAGGGATACTGAATGCTACAAGGAGCTCAAAGCAGTGGTGGACGTGGCTAGCTTGGATCACTCTCATTGTAGGTGGTGGGAATATCCATTTGACCGCTGTCTAAGCATATGTGCTGATGAAGCTAAGTGGGAATCTGTCATCTCCTGCAGGATCAGGAGATCTTTGGTCATTGGTGCCAAGTGACTACTAAAACTCAGGCACCTTTTCAGTGGGATAGGAGGGGACTACGCTCAGCTGAGAGAATATAACCATTGTGAAGGAACAGAAATAAACCACAAGAAGACAATCTTTCTGAAATGAAGTACTTCAATATTTTGTGTACATTACAAAACATGATGAGAAATCGGCCCAACGTTGGGTACTTAGTGGAGCTGCTTTGGTTCACCATAAATGATTGCTCAAAAATGGGAAAACATTTGTAAAACACTCAATTTTTCTTGACCAAAAAATCCTCTCAACACTTTAACCAGCTCTGTTTGCCGCAAAAACTGTAGAGCATGAGATGTTTTTGTCTTTGGCATCCTTCCAAGGAAAAGGGCCCAATCTCATTCTGTCCTATGCCAGTGTCATACGAAAAACTCTTGCTTAGAAAATACTTGAATAAAGTGAGAAGCCATTCTAGACCAATTACAGTAATGTAAGTATGCCTTGCACTGTGCATATAAATAGGGTCCTCTACATGAAAAACAGCAAGTTCAAGAAAGAGCTAGGGACAAGGGTAGACAGTAAATTTAAATATGAGCTTTGCAATATGAGACTGTGGCAAAGGTATGCATTTAGAAAATAAGTGGTGTAGGGGTGGGTGAATGACATGTTCAGTACATAAATATCTTCAAAAGGATCAATAGGAATGAAGAGAATTCACCCTCTGAAGATATCCCAACAAGGAGCAAAAGCCTGAAGCTGAGCAAAGTTTAGGTTTGCTGTTGAGGGAGGGAGTATGGTGTGTAAAGGGGACACTCAGCCATAACAGTAAGTGAACAGTGAAACATCACAGTTCTCCAAGAAAACAGAAAAGATAAGATTTTAGTGAGATTGCTGCAAGGAGTAGTCCTTCAAAATGCAGGGTGACTTTTTGTAGGCCCCAATAGCTGATAGAGCTATATATGTCTAAGGAAATGCTCAAATATTGGCAGGTGTGCCCACTACAAGATACATGTTACTCCCACTAATTTAAACATATAATAAAGAAACAAAAAGGCAAAAAGCCTGATGTCTTTCCATTGTAGTTCACTTTTAAAAGGGGTGCCATCTGCTTGAAATCTAACAAATAGAAAAAAGAATTAAAATTAGTTTCAGATACTAATCTGCTCCTGAATTCCTATGCTACTTTTTATGGTTTTACAGTCACACTTCCATGATTTCTTATTTACATTCTTTTCTTTCTCCCTGTGCTGTAAGAGACTGGTTATAAGGAGGAGACAGTGAAATTGACTACACACAACCTGCTGTCATGCAGAAAGAAATATTTTCATTAATCCTTCAGTAATAGGAATCCTAGGTGTTACTTGGATCAGTGGTAAATCAAAAGTTTTTGGACAGATTACTTTCTTAATTGACAGTGTACCTTTTAAAATATGCTGCATGGGCTTTAATACCTGTAACCTACCTAATTTTAAGGCCCTTAGGCAACTAAACTGAAGTTTGTAACTTAAATAAAAAGTTTCATTTTCCATCTTAAGACTGAGCTTGCACATGAAACTGACATGAATTATAAATCAAAGTTGTCTTGTCTCAGAGGTTGGGTGCAACTGGGAGCTTCTAGTCCTTGGCACTTAAGTTGAGAAACTGTTGCTTCTTTCTAGGTGGCTATTCTAATTGGGAGTGTCAGTTCTGACTTTTGTATGAATGTTGATTTAGTCTATAATAGTGGATATGATTTGGAATAGTAGTTGTAAATTCAGATACTGGATTGCAAGTTGTTACTGTCCAGGTGTTGCAAAATGCTTTGAGATGTTGGAGCCATATAAATCAAACCAGGCTTGGGTATTTGTAACAAACTGGACAACGGGGGATGATTGTCCTATTCTGTTGTTCTCTCTGAAGCGTCAGGCACTGGCTGCTGTCAAAAGACCGGATACTAGGCTAGATGGACTGTTGGTCTGACCTAATGTGGCCATTCTTACGTACAAGTAAAATGTTGTTTTCATGGTGGGTTGAGAGCATGGCCCAGAGAGGGGCACAGAGTTGAAAGTTGGGAAACCTGAGTTCTGGCACCAGTTTTGCCACTGAATTCATGTCCTTTGGCAAGTAAATTAACAGCCGTACCTCCTGTTTTTTCCACTTGTAAAATGGAATCATACTTAGTAACTAGATATCCATGGTAAAACTGATTTATAAAGCACCTGTGTTTTGACACCTAATTACTGTGGTGTGGGAAGGAAAGAAACAACTCTTCAGTAATATCTTGATCCAGCTCCCATTGAAATCAGTAGGAGTTTGGCCATGGATTTCAGTGGGTACAGAACTGTACCTTAAGTTTGCCAAGAAAACATGAACATTTACTAGCAAGACAATAATAATGCCATAGGTGCAATCTGCAAGTGAGTGACATATCAGGTATTTATAAATAGTAATCATGAGGCCTAACACCATTCTCTTGTAGTGCTGAGCTGCTATAATAGTGGAAGTTATACATCATACAGGGATTTTCTCCTTCGACCGTTATCTCTGGCTTTACAGCTGTGTTTTCTTCTCTCAGAACAGAGGCCTTTTTGTCTATCAGAGGAATAGCTTTTCTGTACTGAGTGAAAGTATTTGAGAATGTGGACTGAGTGGGAGGCTACATCTCATTAAAACAGAGACTGATAAACATTGGCGCATGAATGTTATTTTTAAAAGCATTTTTTGAAAAATAATTTGAATGGCTAGTTTAAATGTCCCTGTGTTTTAATACCAGTGTTTTACTTTATGTTGCTAATTTTAAAAGGACTATTTCTTGGTATATTAATTCATAGGAAAGAGATTACTGTAAACTGACACTTAAAAAAGCAAACGTGTATGGGGATTGTCCAAAGACTTTTGGTATCTCTAAACATTTTAAATGTGCATATTTATATAATTATAAATGTAAAACTTCATTATTTTCAAAATAACTGTTAGCACATGTTCATGTAATAGTTGTTGAGAATTGTAATGTACTAACACCTGTCACTTATGGGAAAGCAGATGCTCAGCAATTACCCTAAATGTTTGCAGTTCTTAGGGAAAAAGTCACCAGGATTGGAAGATGAAATCCTTTCTCTCATCTGTAGGTGAAGATTGAGAAGAAATTCAGGAAAAAATCTCCCTTGAATTTAAAAATAAATAAATACTAACCTGCTGAAATTTAACTTGACCATTGTCGCCCTTGATTAGTCTGTCATGTGTACACAAGTGTCTGTTAAGTTCAGTCATTTCAAGTTCAAGGACTGTTTGTATGATTGTGGTTTAATAAAGAAAAAGTACCCAGTTCTTCGACAGCTGGGGAAGATGAAAAATAATATCCTTTCTGCTCTCTCCTGTAGGTGTAGAGGATGTCCATGAGTTATTGAAAAGCCTTTCTGCAAGAAGTATGAAACAATCTTTGTACAAGGCAAGCTCTGAAAATATTAGTTTCAGTGGAACTAGGTGACCACTTTTAAAGTGGCTTAATGTACTTATTCTTGTCATTGGCAGGTGTAACAGTTTTTACACATTCCATGACATTAGTCTTAGCTAAGAACACATTCTCTCTCAACAGCAGCATTCTACATGAACTATGAAATCTTAAACTGCAAGGGTTAAATTTGTGAGAGACAAGGACCAGGCCTTTCATGATGGCTGGTCCAACACTGTGGATCTCCCTTCTGGAGTGTGATCAGAGATCTTGCCACTTTAAATTTCACTTTTCTCTAAGGCTGTTGATTGAGCAGTTAACTCATGCAATTAATTCAAAATTAATCGAGGCTAAAAAAAATTAGTCACGATTAATTGCACTGTTAAACCATAGAAAACCAATTGAAATGTATTAAATATTTTTGGATTTTTTCTACATTTTCGAATATATTGATTTTAATGAACACAGAATACAGAGTGTACAGTGCTTACTTTATAACAAATATTTGCACTGTAAAAATGATAAAAGAAATAGTATTTTTCAATTCACCTCATACAAATACCGTAATGCAATTTCTTTATTGTGAAAGTACAACTTAAAAATGTAAATTTTTTGTTTTGTTTTGTTACATAACTGCATTCAAAAACAAAACAGTGTAAAACTTTAGAGCCTACAGGTCCACTCAGTCCTACGTCTTGTTCAGCCAATCACTCAGGCAAGCAAGTTTGTTTACATTTACGGGAGATAAGGCTGCCGGCTTCTTACTTGCAATGTCATCTGAAAGTGAGAACAGGCGTTGGCATGGCACTTTTGTAGCTGGCATTCTAAGGTATTTAAGTGCCAGATATGCTAAACATTCATATGCTCCTTCATGCTTTGGCCACCATTCCAGAGGACTTGCGTTCATGCTGATGACGCTCGTAAAAAAAAAAATAATAATAATAATTATAATGCATTAATTAAATTTTGACTGAACTCCCTAGGGGAGACTAGTATATCTCCTGCTCTGCCATATATTTCATGTTGAAGGAATCTCGGATGATGACCCAGCACATGTTCTAATGTGGAAACTACAGTACCCAAACCACCAATAAAAGAAAATCAACCTTTTTTTGGTGCCAGCTGACTTAGATGATAGTGAGCATGCGTCAGTCAGTCTGCACTGCTTTGGAGGAGCAAAATAGTTATGTTCATCTATGTTTTTAATTATTAAATGTGAAACAACTAAAATTCTGCTTGACGTGTCACTTTAAGGTATAGTTTTATAGGCAGAGCATGAGATGAAGTATCTGTGATTCTGATAAAACATAATTTTAGACTTCTATACCATGCTTAATTTTAAATCAGTGACATTACCATGCTTACTTGTGTATTCTTTTTTTAAAGTATTTTAATTTTCCCTTCTTTCTTTCTCTCTCACTCACTCATCCCCACCCACCCACCAAAGCTACACAAAGTCAGTCAGGCATAGATAATATAACTTTGCAGCAAAGTTGAACTTAACAGAAATCCAAACATAGTAAGTAATATAGGAGAGCAGACTGTGCATAAAGTAGTTATGTAGGGGGAAAAACTAACCACCAAACTAGTTTGTATGCCATTTACTATTTTCAGTCTTTGCTATTGAACTTCATAATGTATAGTAGCTGAAAACACAGAGAAGTAATATTTCATAAAATGCGCACAGCAAATGAAAACTAATAAATAGCTAACTTGCTCAGTGGTGAAAGATTCCACACCATAATGAACTACCTAGTTACTCTGATTTTAAAAAGAGAAATAAGAGATTCAAAAATTTTGAGGGCTAGGATAGTCTCACAGTTCTATCTCTTGAGTGATTTGGCATCTAAAGATCTTTGAGTCTGCTAAAAATTAATTTTGACAGATGAGAATTTGGCAATCTGTTCTTTGTCACATTTAAAATGAGAAGCACAGAAAGCATTCTGACGGACACCCCATTTTCAACTAACTGGACTGTGTAGTAAGATCAATATAGATTAATATATTGTCCAATAAATTGTTAAGTTGACAGGAGTATTTGGTTTTCTAAACTATGGAAGATACTTCATGAAAACTAAATTATAAAGCAGTATTGGTAAGATTAACCTAATGCTAAGAAATGGGATCATAGAATTGGATGCAGTGGACTTTGAGCATATGCCAGGAAAGCAGGGAAATTCAAGAATGAGAGCTAACTTAAAAGAAGGTTCTTTGTACAGGCATGACAGATCTTACCATGTTGAGGAGGAGAATGGGAGAAGATAGTGAAAGATCTTGCAATATGCTGTCCAAACAGAACTTCCAAAAGTTTTTAAATGAGAGGCCTTTTTGTTTTAACTTCGGGGAAGTTAGTTCCATCTTCCACCTCGTACAGGCTGATGTGCTAAAATATCAAATGTTGACCAAATTATTTCCATGAGTTATTATTGCCCTTCCACTCATGAGTAGTGAGGTGGTAAAAAGGCATCAGAGTTTGTGGAAAAGTTAACAGAACCTCTGAGCTGGCTGTGATTGATCACTTTTTTAATATCTGAAAAAAGAATGGATTCTAACTCTTAAAAAATAGTGCCATGACACATTGTCATTGCTCCTGACTGTTCTGTGTCTCATATGGAGATTCAGCTGAGTACATTTCCACCTTAACCAGTTGCTTATGGCCTCTTCACCAACTACCTATTATCTGTTCCTATCCAATCAGTTATGGTAAACCAAATGCTGTCTTAATCTTTTAAGAGTAGTCTTTTGAAATTACTAGTTTAAGGCGCATTTATGTGCAGTTTCCAAAGAGTTAATCCTTTGAATGGAAAAACTGAGATACATGTTCTTAAATGTAGCTGGACAGACTTATTTTGGGGGCAGAGAGGAGAAATGGGTTAAGAGATGGATGTAATGAAAACTTAACCTGGTTTAGAGGTACCTATTGTGGCTTTGTCTGGGTAAGTACTATTAATAATATGTCAGTATTTACATTAATGAAGCTTATTTCAGAGACTGTCATGCTTGCAGACTAAGGCTGTATTCCTCCTCTCTGGAACATTTGGGCATCATCTTCTCTCTTCATAGTTGCTTCCTGCTTTAATAGAAGAGCCAGGCAGTAAGGTAGCTCTTTGTTTTCTTTTTTTTCCATTTCCATTTTTCCTTCAAGAGATAGTGCTATGGAAAACAGTAAGCAGCATGCTCTGCGCAGCAGCTGTCTCCTCCCTTCCATAGCAGTATCTCTGTTTTCCTTCTGTGCATACAACTGCTACTCCCACCACCTGAAGCTGTAGATGTTGGTTCTGGTGAATGCACTGCACACACAAACCATGAGATGCAAGAAGAAATGCACCTTCACTACAAAAGAGTAAAAAGTTCAGTGAGGGTTAAGGTCCCACCTCAGAGGATATTTGGTCCTAGGCATCAGTAATTTAACCAGGGTTGAGTGTGTAGCTCAAAGTTTTTTTTCCCCTGTTGTGTAAGAAATTTGAATCCTCTTAAAAAAATTGTGGAAGTTGGAGGCAAATTCTGCCCTTGGTTTCACCACATAACCCCAATAATGTTAGTGAAGCTGCACAGATACAATTAAGGGCAGAAAAAAAACTGTCAAATGTCTGGTAAACAGAAAATGTATCATTTTTTTACTACCTCATTGGATTCACTTATTTTTAAAGCACAGTTGTTGATGCTTTGGTTGATTAGGTTAAAATGAATGTTCTTCTGACCTTGATCTTTCAGATGCTTTTCTTGCCTTTCCAGCTCAGAACTTCACGTTTGCACTGAGGTGCTTAGTTTACCAAATATAGAATGTCTTTCAGCATTAACTAAAAGCTGTTCTGTTCTTCACATTCTTTGTAGAACAGGAGCAAGTGGTGGACATAGAGTAATGTTCTCATACCCCTTTTTTTCTTGTACACATTTCAATAAACATTACTTGTTTATGTCATCCTGTAATTCCACAGCAACAGGTTCCAGTATTATACACAGTGTGACCTTTAAGTGTGATCACAAGGAAAATAGATAAGATCTATTTTTAAAATGAATCTTTTGACTAAGATTCTACTTCCTTTTGCTGGCAAGAAAAATAACCCATGTTAGTTCAGATGATCTCAATTCCACTATTACATGAGGCCTGTTTTTTCCACTGCCCTACACAGCGTACAGTCATTTACACCTGTGTAAAGTTGGAGTGAAATGGGTATAAATTGCTACTATTCTGACTGGTCGCATTTTACACCCACTTCTGGCAGGTGTAAGTGATTGTACAAGGTGCAGGCCAGTGGAGGGAAAAATAAGCTTATGGCCTTTGACGCAAAAACACTCGATTAATTGGGATAGCAAGAGGAGGGAGTTGGAGGGAGACTTGTACAAATGCTAAATTGCATCTTAAACATAACTACATGCGTAACATGGGCACTTTTTTTTTTTTTCAATTAAAATAGCTCCTCAAAATGAAGGAAATATTACAACTGACCAATACAAATGTAGTTCAGTGACTGCTACACTAGTCTAGAAGGTCTCCATAAACTATCCTTGTTCTCCTCCTTTAGAGAGCTGACTGAACCACAGAGCAATATTTGTTTTGCTAAACTTTTGATAAAGGGAACTTTTCCACAGAAGCTGCAATTTGCCTACTTGCATGTGTCAGATAGTAGTGATGATAGCATTCCAAGGTCACAAGAGGTAGAGAAGAGCTTGATTGAAAACTGTGCTAGTTAAATCAACAATATTGATCTTCTCCAGAAGCATCACATAAGTGCAGCGCAAGGCTTCTCCTATTGATTTTTTCATACGGAACAAAAAACTTCAAGCATAGTAAGCATCTGAAGGATAACATCTGCTGTGATCCAGCAGCTGCCCCCTCTGATTCAAGTGGTCTGCCAGTATTATTCAATTGCTGAGTCCTCATCTTTGTCAATGAGTGTTGTCAAGAGGACTAATCGGAACAAAGAGGTGGTGGTTTCCAGCCAGTAGTATAAAGAAGAGTGTGCCTATGACAGTGATTGCCCTTAGTCCTCATGTGCTCTAGTAGAGCTGCTGTTGTAGACTCTGCAACCATGAACTCAGATGCTAAAAGCTAAGTCATAGAAATTTGGTATGTGTACTGTACAAGAGTGGGAATGTGTCTTCTCAGTTGGTGCCTAGTTTCTTGAGGTGTCATGCTGAGGCAGAAGGGGGGTGGAAGTAGCAGTGGCTCCAGGGATTGGAGAAGGAGAGGGTTCATCAAATGCTTCTTCCCACAACAGAAATGATGATACAGTCTGAAGCCCCAAACCAATAAACTAATGCTGCCGCAGATGAGATCAACACAACCATCAGAGCTGGCATGCCACTCATAAGATGGCAAGGCACTTTGTGAGAGCCACCTCAGCTTTTGAACTTACTGCCTTGTCCCTGGTCTGAAGTAATCCTAGATTATCAACTTTAAGGGAATGTTGCAAGTCCCATATGTTTTCCCTGGATATGGAGGATTTGGAATATTTTGGGAGATTAAGATTTTAAATGTTTTCTGATAGTAGGTTATAAAATATTAGGATTGGAAGAGACCTCAGGAGGTCATCTAGTCCAATCCCCTGCTCAAAGCAGGACTAACACCAACTAAATCATCCCAGCCAGGGCTCTGTCAAGCCTGACCTTAAAAACCGCTAAGGATGGAGATTCCACCACCTCCCTAGGTAACCCATTCCAGTGCTTCACCGCTGTCCTATTGAAACAGTGTTTCCTAATATCCAATCTAGACTTCTCTCACTGCAATTTGAGACCATTACTACTTGATCTGTCATCTGCCACCATTGAGAACAGCCTAGCTCCATCGTCTTTGGAACCCCCCTTCAGGTAGTTGAAGGCTGCTATCAAATTCCCCCTCACTCTTCTCTTCTGTAGACTAAATTACCCCAGTTCCCTCAGCCTCTCCTTGTAAGTCATGTGCCCTAGCCGCCTAATAATTTTCGCTGCCCTCCGCTGGACTCTCTAATTTGTCCACATCCCTTCTGTAGTGGGGGGGGACCAAAACTGGACACAGTATTCCAGGTGTGGCCACACCAGTGCTGAATAGAGGGGAGTAATCACTTCCCTCGATCTGCTGGAAATGTTCCTACTAATACTAATATGCCGTTGGCCTTCTTGGCAGCAAGGGCACACTGCTAACTCATATCCAGCATCTCAGCCACTGTAATCCCCAGGTCCTTTTCTGCAGAACTGCTGCTTAGCCAGTTGATCCCCAGCCTGTAGCGTTGCATGGGATTCTTTCTTCCTAAGTCCAGGACTCTGCAATTCTCCTTGTTGAACCTCATCAGATTATGTTGGCTTGTTATTGTAGAAAGTGTTGTTATATGAGTAGTCTAGTATTTTGAAAGTGTGTCAAGAAGGATGCAGAGCAAAGGAAAATCTTTTTATGGAATGAGTGTATTTAATGAAAAAAAAATACCTGAGCTTCCTAAATGCAAAACATTACACCTAAGTTATATTGTATCATTTATGGACCAGAGACCCATTATGTTGTGCTCTGTACAGAGGCAGGAGAAGATGGTCCCTTCCAGGATTAAACCAGACTCAACAGGAAAGCAAGTTGCTTAGTTTTTTCTACTGCATCTGTTATGTTCTGGACTAGGCAAAGGTGAGTCACTTGTGTTACTTGCAGAGGCTTATGTGCCATTGTTGTGATGGCTTTAATAGCAGTAAATAAGATAATACTGCTGCTTAGATTAGTGGTGCTTCCAGCAATAGTTATCCAAAAGAACAAACAATTCCAAATTTTCTCAGGTGTCACTATATCTGTGCTGTGTGAACTCCATAATTTTAAGGTCTTTCGCCTGTCCTGTAAGGGCTTTTAATTGTAAAACCTTTTCTACAGTGTGCATTCTCCATATTAGAGCCTTTATATATGTAAATTCCTGTGCTTTTGGTTCTCTAGGCTTTGAATCTACCATTAAATACACAGTGCTCCCATCCCCACTTCTAGCAAAATATGCTACTGCACTTATGTGCAAGCTTAGTAGTTAGTCATCCAGACACTGTTGTGTGCCCGATGGTCTTTAATTTAACGTGTCTAAGCATTTTTTTTTTGGCCTATATTTTTACCCTTTTGTTCTTGTTTGCATTCTTAAGTAAGATGTTTCTGGAGGTGGATGTACTGCATACTTTTTATTCAGTGAGCTTCTTTAAATACTAGCACTGCTAACGAGGGGTTGAAGTAATCTTGCTTAAACATGCTTTATAATTTGGGAGCTGATATCTGCCAATGCAGACAGGAAGTGGAATTTTATGAGCAAGAGACTAGTCAAGTTGCAGGGTGTGGTGGAATCGGCATGGCAGTGTGGTCTGGACTGTAAAAGAGTATAGGGAAGTAATAGGAGTTGTATGTTTCCAAAGAGAGTTCCCTAAATATAGAGATGCAAGTCCTTGCTAGTCATTTGCCTTTGCAGAGCGGTGTTCCTTGGTAAATTGCTTTGGACGCAATACTAATAGATCATGAAATGAGAAAGTGTTTATCCTATCTCTCCTGTGTAACTTGCTTTCAACTCACAAATCTGAATTATTAGCATGAAGAAAACTACTAAAAAAATCCCATGCATGCTTGGTTTATCTGGCCCTGTTTTTGTCTTTAATGTACTGGAGTGTTACAATGGTGCCCTAATTTAGTTGCGTGTTTGTGAAAAACTGTTCTTGGCATCAGGACATCCCTATTTAGCATGAGAGTCATTCTTTCAATCCAGGCTGCTTCCACTCTTCAGGTGAAAGAAAAGGATAAGGCCCAGTTCTCTCTTGGGGTATGTCTGCATTGCCAAAAAGTGTGTTCTTAGCTTGTGTTAGCTAACTCAGGTTAAAATAGCAGTGAGGATAAAACAACTTATCTTTTAACTCAAGTTAGCAGCTTGAGACAGAGTCTACAGAGGATCCTGGGTTTAGAAGCTCCAGTTCAGCCAGAGTTAAATGCTCAGTTTCCTTGTCTTCACTGCTATTTTAACCTGGGTTAGCTAATCTGAATTAACACACTTTCTTAGCAATGTAGACATACCCCTACATGAATAGGGTCTGTCTGTATATAACGGGTCGGCAACCTTTCAGAAGTTGTGTGCCAAGTCTTAAATTAGAGTGAATAAATGAAGGTTTCGTGTGCCATAATACATGTGAATGTTTTTAGAAGGTCTCTTTCTATAAGTCTAGATAACGTATAACTAAACTATTGTTTTATGTAAAGAAAATAAGGTATTTAAAATTAAATTAAAATGCAGAGCCCCCAAGACTGGTGGTCGGGACCTGAGCGGCATGAGTGCCACTGAAAATTGGATCGTATGCTTGCCTGTATATGGTGCCATCACCATAGCAGGTGTACCTTTGCCTTATTCTTGCTGTGGTTTCTGTATGCTAGTTGTTCGTTATCACTTTGTAAATTACAGAAATAATGCTAAATTAAATGTAGAATAAGGGGCAAGAATATGGCCTGTTTTCATTGTCCTTTGTGAGGTAGCTGGTTTTGTGTCTTTCTGCAGAAACTTCTTGAACTGCTTGTCTGTCATAGATGGAGCAAGGTATTCAGAGCCTACTGTTAATCTCATACAGAACTGAAATTTATATTTAATTTTCAATCATAATCTAATTCTTTCAAATTGTCTTTCTTCCATAAACATACTTTCTTGGTGCATGGTTAGCAAACGCTAATTTTCTCAAATGGAGACATTTCGTCCGTTGCATAATAAAAGCCTCTTCTGTGTAGCAAAAAAAGCGTAGAATTTTAGCATAAAGAAATTAAGAACTTAAATTTGTATTGTATTTAGAAGCATATAAGAGAAGCTAGTTCTCTTCTGTCAGATGCATGTGTGTCTAGAACTTCATTCAACTAGGCTTATGTGAACTGTGGTGCTTATCTCCATTTGTAGAATTCAGTGGTTACGTTTCTTGGAGAAACAAAAAAGTATTGATTTTTCTTAGAACAGAGTTTTCAACACTCTAAATATTCATCAAGTGCACACAATTTAAGTTTATCTGTTATAATATTCTAAATGAAGGCCTTAATCTAATATAAAATTTCTGGATGCTGTTATATAGAAGTATATAGGCACAAATGGGAAAATGGGAGTAACCCAATCCAGCAGTCCTTTTTATTCACAGGAGGATTTAGTGTGAACTGCATAAGTGATTTGGTAACAAAGAGGGCACCATTAGATAACTTGAAATCTACCTACAGCAAGCATTTAAGTTTGATTTCCAAACTTGCATATTTAAGTAATAATTGCATGCCCTTGTTTCTCCATATTTTTCACGATCAGCAGAAATATGCTACAAAATAGATTGACAAACAAATTTAACTGTCCATGCCATTTTGTAGTGTAATGGTTTCTTCACACACACACACACACACACCCATCTTTGATCTTTAAGCTCAGTCAATAAATGAGTGATAAAGCTAGATTAAAAATAAATACTTTGAGTTTATTGGTTAGCTGTTACCTAAATAAAAACTACCTTAAACCTGCAAATTCAGATCTTGGGAATGTAATGAAAAACTGCTAGTAAAAGTTTGCAATCTTTGCTAGGTCTGTTGTGATAGCAAGGGTGAGTTTTGTTGCATGTGCGTGAACAAAATGCATGTGTAATCCCGGTAATTGTGCATGCACTCAGTTTTTAAAATGTGGATTTGAATATCCTAATAATGCTATGATTTTTTTTACTAACAGTGTGACAATACCTCTGTCTCTACAGATAGGGCCTACCTCCGCTGTTTACTATTGGACATTAGCTGAGGGTTAAGCTTGCAGTAGAGCACTCTTACCCCATAGATTGTAAAACACTAAAATACCACAGAATTTCAACCAGAAGAAATGAACTGTTTAAAAAAGGGAAATCCTCTTGCATGATGGAGTATAATGTTGTCTGTCTGATATTCAGAACACTTCATTAGTGTGGTGTTCTTTGGGGCGTTGTTTTTTTTGTTGGTTTTTTTTTTGAGTCTTTAAAGCATATCTGTAGAAAACTTGAATTATCTGCACCCCTTTTAGGTAAGATAACTAATAGACCAGTGTATGATGCAAAAGTCTTTAACTGTAAAGTCTGCATCTTACTTTAATGATACTTGATTTTTATGCAAGAGGAAAGAAAATTGGAATTCTTGATATATGGTGTGTTCTGTAGTGGTGTTCCAAGTGTGAAAATAGTACTGATATTACTAGCATTGATATATTCATAAAGTATTAGGTGTGCTATACCTAGTACTGACAGGATTTTTATCCTGTTAATATTAGGAGTTGTGCAAATCTATTAAACTTAAATGGCTTATTTTATTCTTCAAAGCAGGGGTCTCCAACACGAGAATTCACCAGATGAAAATTCAGCAGCATTTTGGCAGATGCTCCGCCACTGCCACGGTTCTTCGCCAGACAAAAAGGTTGGGGACCACTGCTTCAAAGACTATATTGCTAGCCTAGTCAATTCAGGATTAAAGTTATGAGAATAGTTACATTTGCATGTGCTTAAGCAATAAGTGTAAAGATTCTCATCCTTCAACCTCTGACTTGAGCTGTGCAGTATTTCAGAGTATTGAGTGGTCAGTCTGAGTGAAAAATTTAACAAGTCCATAGTCTTTTATGCCACAAGCATTCACTAGACCCTAATATTTGTTGTTTTCAAGGGTTTAACACAGATTTTATTGGTGGGTTTTATTTTTTATATATTTTATTCACCCAGAAAGGCTAAGATAAGAGTATAGCAGTTTGTATTGGTTATTTTCTCTCCCCTCCCACCTGCCCTGTTTGTAACACCCTAATAAAATAAACTGATGTAGTACATTTAAACTAAAGGAAAACTGTTCTGAGGATGCCAGATGGCTCAACAGTGTGATAGCACCTTTTTTTTTTTTTTTTACATTGAGTAGCCTTCATCAAGTGATTTTAATAATGCATCATTTCTCTTGAGTTGTCTTATTTTGCAAAAAGAACAGTTGGTAATAAAGGATGAATCTAGTACATGTGGAACTACCAATATTTCCATTTTCATACTCATTCTTAAGAATTTAGGATGGGATTTTCAAGTGCTCAGCGTTGGTCTAACACTTCTTCCACTGAAACCAATGGACATTTTGCTGTTGACTTCAATGGAAGGAGAGTTAAGTCAACACACAGCGCTTTTGAAAATAACACCCTATGAGTATTGGCATCTGCAAGAGCTTACTGAGCAGAAACTTGGGACAGATGGTCCAGATGCAGTATTTATATTTGGAGTTTGGCTAAAAAGAATGTTATTTGGTTTCTCATGCAGTACCACGAACCTCCAAATAACTTATTTTCTTTATAGAAATGTAGAGAGAGATTGCAGAAAGTCTTGCTGCAAATCCTAAATGGTTTTGCAATGGAAAGTTTGCTCACGTCCATCAATTTCATAATTTAGCTGCTACGTATGTATAGTAGCTAACTCTTCTGTGCACATTACTGAAATTTTGTACTTTCATGTCAAACCAGAGGTCTACACCAGAAATATATGTTCTTAAGCAAATAGCTATGAATCAGAACTCTTTCCTTTCAAGACAGGCTCTTCTGAAAGTGCCAGAGAGAGGAGATTGACTTTACATTGTCAGATAAGAATGTGAGCCTTTGTAAATGAAACACTTTAGAAAAAATAGTGGTCAGTCTCTTAAAGTCCGAGTACCCTGTGGCATTTTACATGATAACAGTGCCATACTGTGAAAACTTAGTAATATAATAGATTTTTAAAAGCTTATGAGAGGGAAGTAACCTTTTGGAGCTCTTACAGTATGAAAATCAATGAGAGGCTACCGTGAATAAACTAGGAACTCTAAAATTGCTATTCTAAGCTAGTTTAGAATGCCCTTAGTTCTCAACAGTACTCACACAGTTACCTTTTAAAATTGATGTAAATGTATAACTATAGGATTTATCACTGTGGGAGAAATAGACAAGTTTGAGGTCAGCAAGCTTGTTACTTATCAGTCCAAAACAGTGCATGCACAAATCAAAACACTTATGTGGCCATGGTGACTGAAAATGTCTGATTTACGCAAGATGAAAATGAAAGTTTCTTGAGGGAAAAGTACTTGTATAACAAAACTAATTCACTATGCAGAAAGGTGTTTTGAAATATGTGTTGTAGTCAGTAAGAAACTGATTACAATTCACTACAGAACCAGGTTTCTTTGCTAGGGTGGATTTAAAAAAAAAAAAAAAGCTGAAATTCTTCATGACTTCAGGAGTTACAGCTTTTAGAAAAAAATACTGCATATCACAAGTTGGCGGCAGTGGAAGATTGGAGAATTTTTTATATTTTGGAACTAATGTTCAAATAACCATTGTGCAAACTAAAATTTTGTGCAGGACACAATTGTAATATAAACAATATATTTGTCAGAGTAAGTGTTGCTAAAGAATTTTCCAGATATAGTAGGTTTTTATCAAACCTACTGTTCCCTTCATTCATGGCCTTGACATCATTCTACTATAGACTATAGCCAAGACTGTAACAGGCTTCAAAAAAGAACTAGATAAGTTCATGGACAACAGGTCCATCAATAGCTATTAGCCAGGATGGGCAGCGATGGTGTCCCTAGCCTCTGTTTGCCAGAAGCTGGGAATGGGCGACAGGGGAAGGATCACTTGATTACATGCTCTTTTCAGTCCATCTGAAGCACCTGGCATTGGCCACTGTCAGAAGACAGGATCCTGGGCTAGGCTATGTCCAGACTACCCGCCGTATCGGCGGGTTAAAATCGATTGCTCTGGGATCGATATATCGCGTCTAATCTAGACGCGATATATCGATCCCCGAGCATGCTTATATCGATTCCGGAACTCCATCAACCCCAACGGAGTTCCGGAATCGACAGGGAGAGCCGCGAACATCGATCCCGCGTGGTGTGGACGGGTGAGTAATCCGATCTTAGATATTCGACTTCAGCTACGTTATTCACGTAGCTGAAGTTGCGTATCTAAGGTCGATTTCCCCCCCCCCCCCCCCCGTAGTGTGGACCAGCCCCTAGATGGGCCTTTGGTCTGACCCAGTATGGCCATTCTTGTGTTCTTACTCAGTTTCCATGTCAGCATTTAAAATACTTCATTTCATAAATTGCACAGAGTGCCAGCAGTAGCAAAAAAATTATGTGGATTCAGCAGTCAGTTTTGCAGAGAATAATAAAGAACAAGCAAAGTCCAAACCACAAAGGTGTGATTCCTCACTTGATGATTTTGCATATATTCAGTAACAGTGGCAAATGATCAGAGAAGAATCTCATGTTACGTGGTCAGTTTAGACTCCAAGCTCTGTGGAGCAGGGACCATACCTTTGCTCCATCAATGGCTCATATGCATCTGGTGGTATACACAAATGTTGGAAAGACGTCTAGAGTAGACACTGTATCAGGCTTATTACCACAGAGTGAGTGCCTTTATAAACTTGCATTGCTTCAACAGGTTGTTTAAACATATTTTTAGCACCCCTCTGCTTTTCCTTAGGCTGAATGTTTTGAGAGGTGGTTTTTTTTAAATGTGTATTATAAATACATTAGTGGAGAACTTAGCAGTGAATGCACTAAACTTAATCTTGTTAGTAAAGCCTCAGATGGGAGGCTATGACCATTTGGAGTGTTGTAATATGTTGCTAAGTTTTAAAACAGTATGTCAAGAGTAGTGAACTGAAACATGGGATAACCTTAACTCCTACACCTCTTGTGCAAAAGGCTTATGATTTACATTATTTTTAAAATGCTTTCCTGTAGTGTTACCGTCTAAGCTGAATAATATTAAATCAGCTGTGATCACACACATTTTAAAACGAAGTAAAATATAACCTATCCTGGTATTTGAACATCTTTTCTGCTGTTTTAAGGTGCTGTGTTATAAAATAACGGTACTAGTTTAAGAACTTGGAAAGCTTTTGGCATTTAATTTGAGATTTAGCCTTTGTGTACAGAGTTTACAAGTTTCCTGATACTGTCAAGTCAGAAGCAAGTTAGCATTAAAAATAAATTCACAACATATTTTTA